>NC_030680.2:50869360-51494360 GCF_000004195.4 Xenopus tropicalis
AGAAGGATACTAATGGCACAAAAGAGAGAATTTATTTATAAGCACTTGGCAAATTGGCACCTGGGCAGTAAAGGTGGCCATACACGGGCCGACTATAGCTGCCGATATCGGTCCCTTGGACCAATTCGGCAGCTAATCGGCCCGTGTATGGGGAGAGCAGAGCGGCCTGGCCGACCGAGATCTGGCCTGAAATTGGCCAGATCTCGATCGGCCAGGTTAGAAAATCTGGTCGGATCGGGGACCGCATCGGCTCGTTGATGCAGTCCCCGATCCGACTGCTCCATTGCCGCCCACATTATTTTTTTTTTAACCTAAATGCTCCCCGATATCGCCCACCCGTAGGTGGGGATATCGGGGGAAGATCCGCTCGCTTGGCGACATCGCCAAGCGAGCGGATCTGCTCGTGTATGGCCACCTTAACTCATGGAAACCAATCAGATGTTTGCTTTCATTGTCCTACCTGCAGCTGGCTGAAAAAGCGAAACATTGATTGGTTGTTTTGGGTTACTGCTGAGGTGCAAATTTGTCTAGTTTTAATAAGTAAGTCTTGGCTAATTAGATAACATAGGTGCAAAATTGCAACCAGATCTTTGTTTATTTTTCTAATTTTCAGCAAACTAATTGCTGGCTGGCTGCTATAATCTCCTTTTAAAAGACATCACCTCATTTGGCAAGGCCACTAAGAATGTGCCCACCTTGAAGTGGGCATTATCAGACTAAAACAAAGTAGCTGGATAAGCATCTTAAATCTGCAAAACATGGCCCTCTTTACATTTTGTATTGGTTATCAGTTTTTGTATGTAATCTATTTGTTTGATGTATACCCCCTACTATTTTACAGCTCAACAGAATATACTGAGATATTATTAACAAAATATGTGTTACAATTTAGAACCTATGTTAGTAAATGAGACCCAGAGAATCCATACAGTTCCTTGTCATTTAGTGCTGAATAACACAGGCTCCATTTGACCCATCTGCATGCACAAACTTTAGTCATTTTTACTGGTGTTTTTTCTTTTTTCTATTATAACCAGAGTCTACCCACTTTTTGCATTTTATACTGTTCCATTTTCTTTTTTCTATTATTACCAGAGTCTACCCACTTTTTGCATCCATTAATAAAACCGTAAAAACATGTGTGCACGAATAAACAAAGCTGCATATTCTATATTGAAAAACAAGTGTTTTCACAAGTGTTCAAATACAGTTAGATAAATGCCATAGTAATATACCATTTACATTTACGCAACTACTGAACTGGGCTAACAAACCAGAACTTTATTTTTAAGCAGTCCTTTCCATCTATGTCAACTTTGCATCCATATGATATCTGTCTCATTTAATTATAACCCTTTATGTTCAAGCACAGGCAAATACACCCAAGCACTGTGGCACCTTTTAAAGACCCGAGATCTTCTATGCAGCTGTGTTTTGATCAATTCCTTTTTTTTCCTGGCAGGAAGAGAAATCACCTTTAAGACATGACAAGACGCTCGCAAGTTATATTCAGATGCTCCCCCTGCCAAAGAACAAAGGAGGCAGCCTTTTAGTTTAAGAATGAATGTATGAGACACCACATCTGCAAACATATTCTTAAAATATTCTCAGGCTGAATCAGAATTAGCTAAAAGTAGAATGTGTGCTGCCAAAATCCTTTAACAAACAAAGTCTGATATAATATTTTGTTTACTGTGCCATTAAGTTACGAAGCATGCAAGGGATAGGATACCTGCAATGAAGGGAAAACTAAAAAAGGGAAAAAGAAAGGGTGTATGTATATTTATATATTTCAAATCCTTTATATTAAGGCAGAATTATAGTTGACTGAATTGCTTGCAAAGATTTCCGACTAATAGATCGCACTCCTGCATAACATGCCAAATTTGATACTATGCGAGTTGCAGTTGGGCCTTATGAATAGCAACAATATCAAGTACCTATCTTAAAAGGCATGTTCAAACTCCTTCTCACACAATAAAAGAAGCTGTTCTTTTGTAACCTTTTGAATGAATTTCCTCCCTTTCTCCCCTTTGTTATGCAATTGTTTGTTATGCATTGTAAATTCAAGGAGATAATTCTTGTCTCTAAAAAAAAAGATGTGTTTACCTGGTGTTGGCTGAAAAGTCAGTTGTAAACACAGTAAACATACACAAGCAACTAGGCATCATTTTTTTAATTACTCAAAAAAACAAAAAAGGTGCCAGTTTAGACTTAGCATATAAAAAGGGATATAGAGAAAGAAATGTTAACAGGTTATGGGATGGGTTATAAATAATTATTTAGCATTCAATAAAAGACTCAGTAAATAAAATAAAAGGGAAAGAATCCCTTTATCCAATCAATATAATTTTTACAGAATTGTTATGAACTTGGATTTCAGAATATGTTGGCACTTTAAAAGCCCTAGTCATTATTATCATTAATATTCAGAAACCCCTTATCCAGAAAGCTCAAATAGCACACAGTTTCATAGCATTTTATTAAATATATTTATTAAGGCTTATACTTGATCTCAACTTATCTACTATATATCCTTATTTAATTTAGCCTTGTGATATTGTGCTCCACATTATGGAAAGTCACGTTTTGTGCAAGAAGACTTCTTTTTTGGAAGAAGGTAATATATTCCATATCATTTATAATATTCTGATATCTGTTACTAACCATATTACCATAATTCCCAAATGAATGAAAAAATATATACATCAGAGCCTTCAAACTGTAGCAGACCCCTTCAATCTTGAAGTGTTACTGGGTAAACAAAAGAAGTAGTTAATTTCATTATAGTTGGAATTTTTCCATAGATCATTTTTGAGAACACAGACTTATTCTCCAAAGGGCTCCGTACACACACTGTACAAACAGCAGCAACATGTATAGAGGCTCACCTCTAGGCCATTAAACAGGTTTACACCATATTGGGCTCCTATAGGTACTGTTGAATGTAGGAGAATGTAAACACTTAGGGGCACATTCATGAAAACGCTAGTTCAAATCCGGAAAGGGATAAATTCAGATTGGATACGATAATTTCTTAAGATCGCAAATATCACGAATATGCTTACAATAAAATCGTATTAGTCATGATAATATCTTATTGGCGATCCGAAATCACAAAAATTTTGTATCCGAACGATCGTAAAATGCAGGAAAACCTTTCCGACTTTGATCCTTCTGTGCATGATTTTGGAAGCCTCCCATAGGAATCAATGGCACTGTGCAGCTCCAACCTGGCCCAAGGAAAGTCACGATACCGAAGCTTGAATGAATCCAAAACTTTCGTACTCAGCATGACAATACGAATTTGTCGCACAAATTTTTTTGTACGAAAAAGTTGCAAAAAATATGAAAAAGTCGCTCAGGTACAAAAAAGTCGCCGAAAATATGCCGATCAAATGCTCGGAGTGTTCGTGGATTCGTAAATCTCCCCCTTAGTGTTAAGACTGCCTAGTGGGGGGTGGGTGGCACACTGTCCACTGTAAGTTTCCATTAACTGTGAATTAATACAGACTGAAAAAAACTATTATTTTTTGATTGTTTGTTTTTTAGCAATAACAATAGTCCTATAAAAGTAAGAAAAGACTTCAATGGTACACCTGTGTTGTCGGAAATAATAGGTATCCATTTCCAGAAAAATAAATACATTCTTAAGCAGAACAATAGCACCACTTTGCACCCTGACCTTACATAAATGAGTGAGCTATGGCATCCAGAGGTAAATGTTTTCAGAATCTGATAGAACTTAATACATAGAGTGTTTTGCATGCAAGCTATTCCTTTGGGAATCTCCTTTTTGCCTTTTTTGTCCCTGGCTCTGTGCTTAACTATATTAGTCCCTCTACCGGAACCTGCTATTGATTTTCTTTTATTTGTGCTTTATTTTTTAGTTCTTAATTTTATTTTAGAGCTGACATGTTTTGCAGAAAACTTTTACTCACTCCCTGCTAAATTATACTTTACAATCTAATTTTCTTATCAAGGCTACACACATTGGGGCACATTTACTAATCCACGAATCCGAATGCCGAATGGGAAAAATTCGGATTGGAAACGAAAATTTCTGAAGATCGAAAATATCCCGAAAATGCTTACGAAAAAATCGTATTAGTCACGATAATATCGTATTGGCGATCCGAAAGTCACAAAATTTTCATACCAAACCATTGTAAACAGCGGTAGAGCCTTTCCGAATTTTTTGCTCACAAAAATCGGCGAGAATACGCTCGGAGCGTTTGTGCATTAGTAAATGTGCCCCATTGTATTTAAATAGACACCCTAAGGTCTGTACAAACTGGAGAAAACCAAAGTGGGCAAAGGTAGAACATAAAAACTCCTATCATATAGTGCCCTGGTTGGATTGTATATTTAATTTTTTTTTTTTTTTTTTTTTAGCAAGCAACAGAAGTGACAAGGCCCTATGTAAGGAGTGCAAATGTCTGAATTCCTAATAACCACTGAAACACATATATTGTGCTCATTCAGAGTGTGAAAGCTTTGCTAATATATATACCTGTTGTTATCCGTCACTGACGTGGTTATTCATGGTAAAGCTTAATCCATTATAAAATGAAATATGCTAAGGATTTTTGTTTTAGGGCATAAACATAAATCCATGATAAATATAACAATATTATCTCTAAGCAGCGTATTTTGGCAGAACACATGATTTAAACCTGTTTCATCTGTTGAATATCAGAAATATTTATTCACGTACACACGCTGCTCGCTGCTCTATAGTAATTGTGAGAGATATATTGCTGAATGGCTCCTGATGTGGCACACTCGTTCCATCCATTTTATCCGTCCTCTCTCTAGCTCCAGGGAGGCTGAGAAAGCATTAGATCAATACAATGTCTTGAGAACAGTCGCCCACAGCAGAATCATTTCTCAAGGTGGACATTGATGCTAAAGAGCCAAATTGACCCTTTCACTACCACGACAGAGTTGAAGCTTTATGATCTTTTCTGATGACATTATATACATATTTTTGGTGTGCTTGTTAAACAAGAGTAGGAGTTATTATTATGGTATGTTCCAAAGGACACTGGCCCTGGTTTGGTATCTAATATTATGTTGCTTACCTGTCAAAGGGCAATGACCCAATATTTTTATTGCCCTATTTTCTGTTTTACAGTTGTCATATACAATCTCAGAATTTGTATGTGACCCTAACACAATTTTAATGCCTCACTGTTAACACATTCTTCTGTGGCAGAAGCACATTTAAAAGTCCCTTTAATGCAAAGCAAATGACCCTTAGTTCACTGGGGTATTCTGAGTAGGCTACAATAGCAGCTCAAGTTGGAGAAGCACAGGGTTTCCATTCTGGAAAAATGGCATTCTGCCATTGCCTTTTACATAATTTCATATTCTTTATACATTCTAGGTATGAATAGTTAGGACATGCCCCATGACCTTTTGCCTATTGTTTTAATAATGCAAGTTTATTTATTTTTTGTCATTTCTCAATCTAAACAGGGCAAATATGAACATTGTCTTGTATGTTTTTAATTTAAATAGCTCCTGATTAAATTGACCTTAGTGTGTATGCTGTATAAAGTAAATTAGAATGTAAGTTTTGTCATGAACTTATGTGAGAAACTATCACTTGAAAAAAAGCAACAGTTAAAAGGAATGAATGGCTGAAAAAATAGATTATGGGGCAGATTTATTTGAAATTTTTCAGGATTCAACCCCCTTTGTCAAAATTTTCCAAAACATTGCTAAGCATAGTTTTAAAAAGTTAGTGCTAGCTCAGTTAAGGAGAGCATTGATTAAGTACACCAGGATTAAATATACACAGAAATGTGGAAATGTACTATTCCTGCATTAACATTTCATATTTTAGTAGTAGCTTCAACCAGAAATTTGGATCTTTTGAATTTGTGATATCAAACAGATAGCCTTTTACACTTTCAAATTGAAACGGAAACCCCAGGAAAAGTGACCATAACACAGTCTTATTTGATATATATCAACCTAGACACTACAATTTCAAGAAAGCTAATTTCACTATGGGCCAGGATGAGGTGTTCTTAGATACAAACACCTGACATACAGCAACTAGGTCATTCAATACAGTCATTTGCCACTGAATTAGATGAATGTCAGTCTGTGTTGAGGCACCAGTGAGTATTCTGAAAGATCACATGCTGTTGCTGAACAAAATAGAAAATCTCAAAGACTCTTGGTACACCAGCCAATAAAAAACAGAATGGGATGGCATTATCATAATTATACATTCAATTAATTTGGCAATCCACAGGTCTGGACAAACTGCACATTTTTTTACCTTTCTACCTAAGAGATGGCCTGAAAGAAAAGAAACAATCAAGATAAAGACAAATGTTGTAATGTGAAGCATATTTGTAAATGAGACCAATCCATAATAAAATATGGAGTAAAATACATGTAATTCCAATACTTAAAAAACAACCTTTGCTCTTTGCAAATGTATTTAGTCCTTTACAAAGTGTTTTAGTTATATGAGGCTTGTATAGTTCAAGTGTCAAAGAGTCCCTGATGAAAAACATCAGAAATAGCATAATGCAACCCCCTACTATATTTTTGTAACGGTATGGATCTGCCAGTATAATATGGTGATGATAAATTATAATACAAGTCCTTATAGAACCATGTGAAAGCACACCTGGAGTTTGTCAAAAAGCAAGACGGCCAGTAATGAAGTAAGAATAGTCTTTTGCTCTGCCAGATAAGACAGAGCATTATACCATCAAAGCAATATGTACAGAAACATTATAACACTGACAACAGCTCTGAAACACCATGCAAGTATGGTTGTATCCTGTTGCTTTTCAACAGCATTTTGTTGGAGCGCTGGCAAAAATATATTTTTCAGCATGAAAACAATTGTTCCCAAACATGAGGTTGGATTTGATATTTAGTAAACTAAGAAACTTGGTTAAAGGGTTGAATACTTTTGCATAGCACTATATATAATATGAATGCAACTACACATTGTATCTAAAGTTGTTTTATAAGGTAAGCTAGAAACGTGTATCATGATATAAGAGGTGACCTAATCAACAGCCACGGGGGGGAAGGGGGGGCGTGTTAAGCATTTGGTCAGGTCACCATTATTTCTTCTATCATAGCTTTCAGACATTATTAAGCACTGTACAGTGTCAGCTACTTGGATCTCACGTGTTTCATAACTTGTTCACTTTACATTAAAGTTCCCATTTTAGCCGTAAAAGATGCTTCAGTCTTGTAAAAAAACAAAACTATTTTTTTGAACGCATGCATTTACACAAACTATGGGAAGATTAGTAGCAAGTGACTGCTGCAATAACAAGGTTATGAACACTTGGCGCAGAAGGAGGACTACCAGTGAGGCTAAAGTATCATATAGAAAAGTGATCCCTAACCAGTGGCTCTCAAGCAACATGTTGCTCGCCAACCCCTTGAATGTTGCTCCCAGTGGCCTCAAAGCAGGTGCTTATTTTTTATTCCTAGCTTAAAGAATAGGTTTAGTTGCATCAACTATGTGTACTATCACACAGAACCTCCTGGAGGCTATTAATCCACATAGAGGCTACCAAATATCACAGCCCATATTTTTCAATCTACATTTATGACTTTCTCATTTGGTTCGCCATTACTTACTGAATCACCAATACAGTTCTTCAGTACTTTTGAAGTGCTTTACCAACTCTTTTACTCACTAAAATCTGTTACAAATCCTTTACAAAGTCATTCTCTCCACTACTTTCTCATCCCATATACCTCACTCTGACAGCATCTGTGCCCTTCTACAACAACCTACATCTTGGTACTAGCACTACTCCTACCTCACTTGCACAGGTCCATTTTATTGTTATATATCTATGTACACTTGTTTATACTGGAGGGGGGTATGACTAATTTTTATTTTAATTGTACTTCAGTTCTGGGAGTTTTTCTATTGTTATTGAATGATTAAGATAGCATACATTGTTAACCTCTAACAAAATGCAAAATGCTAGCATAACATTCTATAGTATATAGTACTGAATACAGTCATTCAGAACATTTTAACTTTTTAACAAACTATATTCTATAGCTGACCATAAAAAAATTATTTTCTTACAGTTTACATGAAGACATCACAATAACACAAGTACTGCGTTATTATCCATAATTTAATGTAAGCCATAGTACTGGTAAATTTACCAAACAGGGAGCTATACTTGATGTGCCTGATTTGGAAGAAAATTGAGGTGTATGGTACCTAGAATGCTAAGATTCTAGAATGCAAAGGTTTTCTGCCAATCACATACCAATTTGATGCCTATGTCTTTTGAATACTAGCTCTATTACTTATGATTATGTTTCCTTTATTGTGGGTAAGATCTAGCAGTTAACCTTAAAGTATATACAAGTAACAAATCATTTTTAATTTGCTGATTTCTTTACCTTTTAATAGAGCATGGATTTGTTGAATTATCTGTTTCACATTTTCATAATATATACATAATTTTGTAAATGAAAGTTTCTAGTGATTTTATTGAGATAGTTTTTTTCCAGTGTTTGGTTGCAATGTTTACCAGAAATCCAGTGCAAGGTGTAGGGCCAGAAGCAAAGAAGCCCTGTCCATACCACCCTCCATAGGGCTATGGGGCAGGGCCCTGATGTGCAGCTTGTCCATTGGCCTTTGTGCCTCCTCCTGCCCACCCGTCTTAATTAAAGCACTGCCAAATGCAGGCAGTATTTTATTCCTGGGGCGGCTGCAGGTTTATGTGTTCCAAAAGGGCAATTCATCTAGCATGGAACGCAGGATGCAAATTGTAAAAACATGGTAGATTGCCTTCCATCGTAAATAAACCCTTTTGTTTTCTACAGTGTCCCTTTAACAGATGCAGCAGACATTGTTTACATACACCAAACCCTCAGAACATGAATCCATTGAATATATTGAAAGGAATCACGTGCCTTACTGTGTCAGATACTTTAATACTGTACGTTCTAACAGTAAGTGAGGAGTGAAAGGAGGATGGCTGACATATACAAAATAACATTTATATTTCAATACATGTCCATCTAGAAACGTTTTTTTTTAAATATGACCTTTCAATATCATTAATTTATCTGGTAGACAGCTAAGTCTGATTCCACTCCTCAAGTTTAACATATTTATCTCTATTTTCTAAATTAGATTGGCCCCTTTTGCTTTTCACAGCTGCTGTTTTATTCAGTGTGAATGTGTCCTGTAGATCACTCACAGATTCCCATTTTATGAAACAGCCTATTAAATAACACAACACTGAAACAATCTATGCTAATAGAATTCAATTTTAATGCAGGTTAAACATAAGTTTTAGACTATTAACTGCAGTTCCATTTCTTCGTCTTTAGTGTACAAGTTGTATGGGGAAACATGAATCCAATTCCTTTTCCAAAAAGGAGCACAGGTATCTCTACCATCTGCCCATCTACTGTCTCTTCCACATTTAAAAATCAAATTTAATGACCTGCAGTTTTTTACTAACTTCTTAGAAGGGTAAAATAGACGGCACTCTTGTGACTCTGTAGATCTAATGAGGTCTGTACTTGGGGAAGAAACAAAATTAATTTCAGTTGATTGCGTGCATAAAGGGATAACTATCTATTTGTAAACCATATGCAGGCACCAAACTTAATGTGTACTTGTGCATGTTTTGGTGGAGGGGGGTTGCTCATTCTCTTATATCCTGCTAAACAAGCATTCCCAGCTGAATATGCTTTAAAGTTTTTTCCCAGTCCAGTCTGATTTACATCTACTGCATTACACCACCCTTTAACTTTAATATGCTATCAATTTGCAAAGGCAAAAAAAGACTCAGAACTTGCATTTGTCGCACAGTAGTGATAATTATAACTTGTTAAAGTCTGAGATGTTTCCTGCTAAATAAAGTTAACCAAGCAAGGCCGGACGGTGTGTCTGCACTAACCCTAAAAGCAAACTGAGCCACTGTGTAAAAACTACCATACACTTGTGATATATTTAATCTTGGCCAAAGGCATTTATGTCTGAAAAACTAAAGGAGGAAATCTGCTGAATTTATTTTAAAAAAAAATGAAATTATATTTCTTTTGTCTGTTGATTCAGCTGAGGAGATTTTTACTTAACAATTAGCCTTAGGTGAGAGTTTGTTGAAACCAAAGTCTTAAAATGTAAATTTATAAATGTTAATGTAAGTTGTGAAAAAATTTTAAATGGCAAACAAAAAAAATTAAAACAAGCCCTTTCTTGGTACAAAAAATACATTTGTTTGTTATGATTTTTTGAACAGTAGTGAAGAATATAATAATAATAATCAGGGATATTAAAAAAAATGTTAAAACGTAACCCAAAAGCACTGACTTGATAGTGTAAAACTCTGTAAAGTGAATACCTTATTGTGAGTGCTAGGTGCATTAATGGGTGTAAAAGGTATTTACTTAGCACCTGTGCCAATTTGTGCTCTCGCCAGTGATGTGCTGCACCACTGTGCCCATCCTGTGCTTATGTTAGAGTATCAAACACAAGAAAACCCTGTACTTAGCACCTACTCACAGTTCACTAGTAAGTGGCATGAAAGGCAAAAGTACAAATCCTTGCATCCAGAATCAGATAGTGGAGAAATTAATGCTTTGAAAAATTTTGGTAAAAACATGTTTTTTTGCCTCTTTAATTAGTGGGCCCTCAGTTTTTTAACAATAAAGTGTCACCTGTAGAATAGCTCAGCATGTAGCTATCTCTTTGCAAACAGTAGAAACATTTGGCTCACAAAAGGATATTCCACAATGAATATCTTCTGGACCAACCTTTTGTTTGCTAATTAAAATGCAAACACAATAACTGCATATTTGTGCTACCTTCTCAGGTTAACACTATGTAAATGTCCTTCAATATATGTAACCCAACCCAGCTTTATGCAAATGATTGCAGGCTACACCTATAAATATTTCATTACATGACAGTAGATCACTTATATTGTAATGCTGCTCCTTAGAATGAATTATACACTGAGTATAGAGGTGGGGCTTGAAAAAAAAAAACATTGTCAGTGGCAAAAATAATAGTGGATTTGTTTCTGCACAGTATTATTTCAGATCTGTCAGTGGAAAGTGGCATATGTAAAATATGTAGAAATTAGGATATACTCACATAATTTGGTTCCTTATGGTATTAATCATTCAAGACAAGAGGATACTTAAATGTTGTAACTGCTCACCTTAATCAAGTTACAATCTATTATCCATTGTTTAATTATTATAGAAGAACAGCAAATCAAGCAAAACAGTGGCATTGACAGTTTTTAAGGATTCTGAATAATGGATCCCATTCTTGTACAGAGCTCTTAATTGTCTTAAAAATAGTTTAAAGATGTATTTTTATCATGAAGCAAACATTACAAATCACTAATTCTACAGAAAAAAATGCAAATTAGACATATATACTTTTATTATGACGCTATAGCATTTTAAAGTTTGATATGTCTAGTAAAACAATCCTATACTTTTTCTTTCAGTGTATAGAATAAAATGTAGTCATCAATGTCTTAAATTACTATTTTTTTCCTATACAATGGGACATCTTGTTTCATAGTGTCTTGGAATTAAGAACAGATATGTTTTCTGTTTTATAACATGGCAGCAAATAACTAAAACTATGAATATTGTGAGTGATTTGTTGAACACCCCTGCTAGATTTAGAACTATACCCTTGGGGCCTATGAAGCTAATCAAGGTATAAATGCTTTCCCATAATAAGAAGTTCAGTTTCTAGTATGTGTGACACCTGTAATTATCATAACCAATGGTGATGGTAGCACATTTTGGAGTAAGAATGTTTACATTTGGAAATTACTGAAAGAGAGCTCTGTTAGCATGCTCGTTATTCATTCCACAACATTTCCATTTGCTTCAGCCACAGACTATTGTTTTTCTACCACAATGCAACCAGGGTGTCTCAGTGTCTATCAGGAAGTCAAAATAACAAATCTTGCACATGTGTTGGAAGCAAAGAAACCAGGATTTGTGGCTTCCTGCTGATCAGGGCTGACTTTTATATTACACAGAGAATCCAATGTGACTTTGAGCACCAACAACATTTACTTAAAAACAGGGAAATCGGAATATTAGTACATCAATAGATGTACTAGATGTATCAATAGAACTTCAGTATATCATGGTGTAATGTGAAGGAGAGCACCATAAGCTTCCTAAAGGAGTCCCATGCCTGCTGTTTTAATCACTATTGCAAGGCCTTCATTGTACTGTTGTGCCCCAGTCTATTGGGAGCTAAACAAAATAGACAATATCAATGTATCCATGTAACAGTAATTTCATATTTAAAACTACAGTATAGAAAAGATTGCTGCCCACACTGACTTCAGCCACGAGCACTGAAAATGTTCTAGGACAGTGTGAAATTTATTGCAATGAATACACAACAAGCAACCAACTTGTAAATGGTTTCAGGCTGCTGGACTCAAGTTTTGTCATCGCTGCAGGAGGAGGTTGGACAACGTTTTCTTCTCAGGAGGCTCATCTAATTTCTCACACCTGGTTTATTGACTCTTACGAGGGGGATGATGGTATCAACCTGAAAAAGTGAATGCTTTATTCACATACATTTGCCACAACTTTCCTCTCGACACTAGGATGATTTTTCAGAAAAAGTAAAGATGTTTGCAAAAACAAAAAAAAATACTGGATGAAAAAGCCGAAGATTCTCAATCATGTAACTTTTTCATTTTTTACCTGCAAAGCAGTATTCTGTTTGTTTATTTTTTTATTTTTTAAACATGTTTCCCCATTCTGTGTTATTTGCCTTCTAGAGGTTCCCTTTTCATTATTTTTTTGCTTGCTTTGAAAATTGTCACCATTCTATTAATGCTAAGTAGTCATTTTATGGTAATCAAAAGTACTGATAACTACATTATATTCTAATAGAGCTTGATATTTTCCATTTATGATCAAGCAACATAAAAAAACTTTAAGTGTTGTTTATGTTGCACTATGCTGGCCATAGACATGCAGGTAACAGCTGAAAGATATCATGATATTCCCTTGCAGCTTTCAGGCACTGATGACTGTAAATCTTCTAATAATTATTCTGGTAGTGTACATTCAGGGGAACCTAATAGGGCAGATCTAGGTGTGAAAAGCAGCCATCATCCTACAATTGACATCCAGTGTATAACAAAGGACATTAAATAAAAAGCAGGGCATTCTTTTTTGATTCTCCAGCAGTTTGCTTGTGTTTAAGGTTTTTGCCTTGAGCAACCCCATATTATTTGTGATTCAATTATACACATTTGTTTGACCTCTGATCAATTATCTGCTGTCAGAAATAATGGAGAGGGATTAAATTTTGGGCTCCTACTCTTTGTATTGATTTTTAGGAAATAAATCTAAAATGAGGAGAAAAGTATAACAAGTATATGGAAAGTGCTAGCTCAAAAGGGGGTGGATCGTATCCAGCCTCACACTCTGTTATTCAGAAAGGGGTTAAAATTGTACTGAGAGCTGTATAAATCCCTTGTTGGAAGTGATACAGGCAGGATAAAAATAGTACTATATTAAAAAACAGAATGCTCGCACAAATAGAATAGGTGTGTTATTATTTAGAGGCAATGCGTTAAAATGTATAGGTTAAGAATATGGCAAATTCTATCAATACAACAATGTGTATGAATTGTATTGAATTGTATATAAAATAAAGGAAGATAAATGAAGGTATACATATATATATATATATATATATATATATTTAGACTGTAAGCTCTACAGGGCAGGGACCTCTATCCTCTTGTCTCTTTAATTTATAAATTATTGCAACTGTATTTCTTGTTATAACCCCATGTTATATTAATCTAGTCTACTGTACACCACTGCGTACTTAAGTAGTGCTTTATAAATAAAGATATACATATATATATATATATATATATATATATATATATATATATATGTGGGTGTGTGTGTATATGTATATTTTATATATAAAAATAAATATCTTTATTTTCTTTATTTTACAATGTACAGTATAGCCACTTTGTAGCACTGAATAGAAACCTCTGTGAAAAATCAAAAACCTGTTATCAGTTGGAGGTAGGAAAATAAAATAGGAAAATGACCTGCGTGTTTCACATCATTACATTAGGATTTGCTAACATTTTAATTCAGAGACAAGCTATTAGGTATAATTGATGGATTTCTATCAGCAACAATAAGGACCTATTCTCCTTTTGGTTTCAGACAACACCTCCCTCTCCCTGCGCCAGTCATCCCTCCACACATAAGCAAAACAAAGTGAAAACACTTCGGCACTGAGGGGATGAAGAGACGTATTATTGTCAGATGAGCTGACCCATTGCTGCAAAAATAAAGACAGATATTGAAGGATGTATAGAAAATTACATTACGTAACACATAACCTGGCATTAAAAAATACTTTGTTTTTTTCCTGCCTTCATTCTTAAAATTAAAACTTTGCAATTTACACATTTTTAAAAAGAAGATAGTAACATACCTAAATGTAGGAGTGTTGTACTCCTGATTTAATGTTTAAAGGGCAGCAGCCATTTATAAATGATGCATCTTGATTCCAACTCCACCAGTGTTTTGTGCATTTGGGTGTGTGTGTGTATGAGTGTGTCTGCAGTGAGATTTATATATCATGAGAAAGGTAGATTCCTACTTGCACTATATAAACATTCCTATAACTAATGAGGTGTACTTACAGTAAGAACATGTTATATGACAGTCTTTCACTTTACAAACTTTTTTCCTCCAAATATAATTAGCTTAGTCTAAAGGAACACACACTATACTATTTATACCATTTAGTTTCATGCTGCTCTAATTATATCTTACTATATTATATGTTGTGCACATACATAGAGGCACACAAATATAGTGTGTGCAGCAGCTAAGCACTGGGTGCCTGTAAGCTTCGGAGATCAATCTCTGCCAAAGGATGCTTTTAAATATTCAGTGAAAAATAATGACTTGTTCAGTATCACCTATTGAAACATTATTATGTCCATCCTTCAAACTCAGCCCCCAACAGAGTTAAACGTTCTGTCAGAAAGATGGTCCCCCCAGTACTGGTAGATAGCTGTATTTGTGATAAAACGACAAATACCAAATGAAAATAATACATGTTGAAAAACAAGAACCTTGCCCATTCTAAACCCACATTATTAGCTGGGATATACCACACATACATAAATGTGATGTTTACATGGAAGACAAACAGTTAAATGCAATCTAGTACTAGATATATTTTATTGGCAGAACAAGTAAAATATTGCAAAAGACACCGCACAGTTGTATTGCGGTTGTTTTTCATCAGTCAACTCAATGAGCAACAGCCTTCCTGCCGAGCTGAGGTACTAGGGGGTCAGTAGTGGCCACAAAGGGATCTACTCAGAATAATAGGATTCCTGTGGTACAGTATTTAGGGATTTTGGCCAAGAAAAAGAGAAAGTTGGTACAGAAGCAGCCTCCTAGTTCATCTGATTTGTGCTTTTTTTTGGTTGGTTGTTTTTTTGAAAAGAGACGGCTTAGTTTCCACCAGAACCTGCCACCCCAGCGCTCCCTCTATGCTGTTACTTGAAGAACTGAGCCTGCCGCTTTCTTTCCTCATGCTACCTGGCCCCGCCCTCTCATCTATTCTTAACATAGTAGCCTTTCCCTAAAAGACAGGCACAGTAACCAATCAAAGGCAAGTGGGCAGGTCTGCTACTTGCAACAACTTTCATGCTGGAAAAACTCCAGAGTTTCAAAGACTTCTTGTGACAAGAAATGAGGTTATCAGGCAAGAAGAGGGAAAGTGACCGGGGCGGGAGATTATAACCTGGAGACCATTACACCCTGGGACATAGGGGGTTTTTGGATACATAAAGGTAAATTTCCTCTGCAGGATGCATTATAAGTCCATAAGTCTGAAACTCCAGTTTGCGATAGTTGGTGGATGCTCAGACGTTTCATTCCCTGGGATTTAAAAGACAGAAAGTCGGCTTTATCTACTGTGGAGTAACATTGGGCGAAAAGAATCCTGCTAGCAGTAACATGATATTGAGCTTTTCACTTGAATTACTAATGGAGCTCATGGGTAACAGCACTATGCCTATTGCCTACCTGCCACTGATGGGGATAGATCACTGGGGTTGCACCCCTTGCTCCTCCAGCTGTTGCTGAACTACAAAATTCAGCATCCCGGAGTTCAGCAAGGCAGACGAGCGAAAGTAAAAGCGTACAAAATAAATGATTTAACTAGCCGGGTGCGACAGATCGCACTGGCAAGGTGGGCAGGTCGGGATGAGGATGTGCAGCCCAGGGATCGGTTCTTGTCTATTTCGGTGCGATATTGAAGGCAGCTGTATAGATCGCTTATCGTTTGGCGAATAGGTAGCTCATCCCCTACTCATCTCTCGCACTCCAGTGACCACAATGATGTATTGCTTGCTCGCAGAGCTTGAGATCTACAACAAACTCCTGGGTAGCAAGGTGGAATGGATAGTTGGGTACCCCTCACACCCTGTGCAGTCACAGATCGCCCCTGAAACATTCCTGTAGTCGCAGCGCTAGCGAGTTGTTGCTAAGAGGGTTAACCTTGTATCCAAACACAAGCCCCTGCCTCCTCCCTCCCTCCCCGTGAGCCGGCCCCCTTATCATTGGGTGGCAGCTGAGAGAGACAGGGGCCTCTGGCGAATCACAAGCTCATTGATTAGGGCGAGTTGGTTTGAATAGAGCTGGCCATGTGCCAGCCCCCCTCCCCATTACTAACCCCACTCCTATGATTAATCGCAATGCATTATTGATCATCATAATTATGGCAGGACACATGCGCGCTGGCTGGGGCTCCCTGCCCGCAATTGGGAGCACATTTTGGGAGTAAATTATTTGTCTTCTGCCCCAGCTGATGTGTGAGCCAGCATGTCTCGGAGGAAGCAGGCGAAACCCCAGCATTTCCAATCGGACCCCGGCCTGGCCTTGCCTGGAAGTCATGGTAAGTGGCATGGCACCTCCATCTCTTATCTTCCTTCAGGCTTCGGATCAGCCCTTATTCCGCAAACAGTTCCTTTCTTTTGAGTCCTTTAGGCAGTGTTAGCTCCATCATCTTCACTTGTTCCCAAGTCCTCCAGAGCTTCCCGACAGCAACTTTAACCCTTCTAATTCTGATTGAACCTGCGATTTGTCGCACGCTAGCTAAACATCAGCACCAAGTAGTTTTGTGGGGGCACTCTGACCTGCCCGGTTTGTCTCTGCGGGCACCTGGTACAATCCCCTAGAAAGTGGCACCTCTCGGAAAGTTTGGGATCGCAGCCTCTCAGTTTGTTACAGGGCTTTGTTGACTAGAGATGCACTCGTAATGCCTGCGTCTCCCTGTGGGTGCCAAGAGGGACCCTAGCGCTGCTCCGGGGCGTCATGGGCATCTCCTTATTAACATTTTTAATGTTATTTTACATTTCCGTAATTCATGTGAAAAAGCCAATGATGAGAGGCAAAGTTACTTATATTAACAGAGTTTTTGATGTACAAACAGCGCCTCGCAGCAATATCGATAGGCTACTGTACAGAGTTTATTCTGAGCGCTGGGACACCGAGTTTAGGAGCGGAGGATACACACTTTCTCTTGGGGTGGAGGGACGAGGTGGTCTTGATCGGGTCCTGCACTGTTTTATTTTAGTGCTTTAGTCGCTACTAAAACACTGCCATTGGCCGTCTGAAGATGCTTCTATGGGCATCAAAATTCAGAGCCGATTTTTCTACGGCTTTGAGAGGTGCAGTTCGCCTAAGTGCGACTTGATTTCGTTACCTTTGTTGTGTGACAGTTGCTGCTCTATTACAGAAGCCCCCCTTTGAGCGGTGATTTGTCCCCTTTTCCTAAACAAGCTCCAGGGGTAGCAGCCTGCCCAGCAAGTCCCATTGTGAAACGGTGCGATATTAAAGGGCCACATATCCCAAGCTATTCACTAACAAACAATGAGCTCCACATGAGCTGTGAACTCCGTCCCCAGAGGTGGATATTTTATTAATAAATATGTTTTCATCTGCTTCTACTTTCTAGGCATAAGATATTATTTAATCAGTGAGGGAGACCCCCTTTCTGCAGGTAGCAGAAGGAAACACCTTTTGACTGTCTTAGATAACTTTTAGCTTTTCCATTACTTTATCTCTTTTCTCTTTGTGACCCCTCTGAATGTCCCCCCCCCCCCCAAAAAAAAAATGGCCAAACCAGGGATAGGGACAATGCTGCTTGTGGCACAGTTACTTATTCAGGAGTAGTTTGGGAGAAAATAGATTTCATGATCTAGCAGCTAAAAGATTAACCCACTGCCTGCTTAGCTTGGTTACTCATTAAACCAGTTATCCCCAAATTGTTCTTAGGAACTTTCAGACTTCAATTTAAAATATTCACCATCTTCTTTACATTTTTCTCAATTGAACCTGAGTTTTGTTTAGGAATGCTAATTCCCCCCCATCCCAAGGTTTATATTTGTGTTTATCAGACCCCACCCTGCAAATTCATTACCAAACAAGCCTGAAGTTTGTACTCAAAAGCCTGCAATTCAGAATGGAAGATCTAATCACTTGAATATTTTCAAGCCTAAAAATATGTACTCCCCCCCCCCCCCCCACCAAAATCCTCTGATGCTAAATACTATAATTATTGAGTGTATTAATCCGATCTCCTAAACTCCTTACACAGTAGCATCCACAAATTAGTTTTTAGAACCGATCTTTTATAATTTGTTGGTCAGTATAAACGTGAGTGTATATATATATATATATATATATATATATATATATATATATATATATATAAAATATAGGAATTTGTGCTCCTTTCAAAGTAGTTATATGAATGTATAATATAAGTCTTTTTAGGTGGAACAAGTTTTTTTTTGGTGCAAATCCTTTGTATTCTGTTTCCTTAGAAACTTTTATTGGCAAGAAAAAAAAAAAAAACAACATCAAAGCCATCTCTTTCTATCTAAGATCTTGCCTTTTGCTACATAATTGCTGTGTTTTGTATAGATAAATTATAGGCTGTAAAAAAGGGGGAAAAAAACGAACTGTAATCTGCTGTGATTTTTTTCCCCCTTCTTTATATTTTTTAACGGATATTTAAATAGACAAAACTAAATTAGTACAAATTGTTACTTTTTCCATAAATTTCTCACTTGTGAAATATAATGTTAAAACGTCAATTGTTCCAGGGCGCTGGGTAAATGATTAGAAGGGCTGAAAAGATCACCGAGCATTTAACATAAGTTAGTCACCAGGTCTTGAGCAAGCTGCCTGCAGGACATGGTTCGTAATAGTTTTACAGGATTATCCTGCTGTAATAATATT
Organism: Xenopus tropicalis; assembly: GCF_000004195.4. Lineage (NCBI taxonomy): Eukaryota > Metazoa > Chordata > Amphibia > Anura > Pipidae > Xenopus > Xenopus tropicalis. The sequence goes on from NC_030680.2 coordinate 50,888,699, forward strand.
ACTATGCTGGTAATACAAGGCACAGTAAATTTGCAACATTAGATTAAATTATTATACAGTGAAACCTCAATTTTACATACCCTGATTTCAAGTTTTCCTGAATTTTACACTGTTTTTTTGTAGCCCCGCCAATTTACAATGCATAAGACATTTCCCTGATTTTATATTTTCCTGGATTTTAGATAATTTTTTCTGGTCCCCATGAAAAACATAAAATGGGGGTTCTACTGTATCATATAGATAATATATATATACATATATTTAAATAAAGGCGAATAGTTGAGCATGGTTAACATTATTTTAGATGTCAGGGTCTCACAGCAACTTTTCCAAATTCGTATTAGTTCATATCCACTCACTGGATTTGTTTTGTCCCACAAAAACAATCCCATTTGCAGTTGAATAATGATTTTACTTTTCTGAGGTTGATAAAGTATCACCTGATGAGCAACAAGTCTTCTCACGGTCAGAGACTGCACAAGGCAGCCGGCTGATAATTCCTTATCATGGTATATAACATTCAGCTGCTTCTCTGCTTGTAAATGGCAATCCAGCATATGTGCTCTTTCTTCATCTAGAAAAAAAAGTCCCTTCTCACACACATCACCTATCTCTCAAATATGAACTTTTTTTTTTCGTCTAGTTTTAGATGTATTATTTTTGCAAGGACCAGAGTCACTTTATGGTGACAATCATTTAGATTCCTGCTGATCTATCTACATGAACTACGTTTTAACATTTTAATTACTGCCAGTTGTTAATCTGTTGTTTGCTGTTAGGTAGTATGAAGTAATATAAAATTATGTTTCATATACGGGGGAAAAGTAAATGTGTGAAGCATATGTTAATTTCTAGTAAATTTCAGTTTTGTTGCTGAGCACATTTGTATGTGCGTGTGTCTGTTGCTCTCTATCTATGGGTCTGTCTGTATCCATCCATCCCAATACCCATCCATCCACAAGCATACATCCCAAATTAGGAAGGAAAGCCTGCCTTTCTGCTCATTTGATGCCTGGAGATGTGCATCAATCTAAGTGTTCTGCTTTCTTAACCTCTCTTGGCCTCATCTCTTGAAAAGGTGACAAAGTTCAGATTCCCAATATGTTTTTTGATTCTCTCTCCCTGACCCCAGATCCAGTTCTCCTGATCTTTCTTAGCAGGGAGTTAACAAACTAACTACACCTTATCAGCACCACTTCTCCACTAACCCCATTCCCCCTTCCTGCCCTCCAATAACACAAACCCACAGCGGATTGACAAGTACTTCCCATAGACCAGTGCTCTCCAAAACAACTGGGATTTAGTTTCTTGTCTCAATGCCAATATTTATGTAGCCAAAGTGTAGATGTAGCCTCAAGGAGTCTTTCTTTTTAGCGTGACAGTGAAGTTGTCCTATACTTTTTTCCCTTGAAAGATCTGCATCTGGATCCCCACCTAGTGTTCACTAATATAACATGACAATTATATTTTTAATTTAAAACTATTTAAACTCTTGGTTCCCGATATTTGCATTTATTCCCCTCAGTATTATATGCACAGTATTTCAATTATTGCAATTGCCTATACTTATAAAGCATTTTATTACTTATTAGAATAGGTATTTTTCTTACTACTTTGAATTATATATCACCCAGAAATTTTATTGGGAAGAAATTTACATTACATTTTACAGAAGGCTTTAAAATTCAAATTACCTTACAGAATCTTGAAAACACAAAACTGTTTTATGGTATAAATTAACAAATAATGATAAATAAATTAGTAAATTCTACTACACACGATTCTATCCGATATGTGATTCCAGAGTTGTTAGGAAAATTTTTAAAAGATCTTGGGTCACTGTGTATAGTTTTGGTGAATATGAATAGTCCAGCAAGAATAGCATTTTGCTTCTGGGTTCTGCAAATACACCCCATCATCTATTTCTAATTTTAGGTACACTGGATTTGCTACAGCTAAGGATCAGCAGAGAATCTGAAGAAATGAAATCTGAACCAGAAGAAATAAAACTAAAGTTTAATCATGAAAGTATGTATATTGGCATTTTGTTTCCTTTACAGTTGTGCTGCATTTGGCCACACTAGCTAAAAATAGTTTGATTTGCTCACATAGATGTCTTTCTTTTCTTTTCTTTTTTGCATTGATTTGCTTTTATTTTTTTGTTTATAAGAAAGCAATTCCAATATAACGGCAGCATTTTAAGGTTTCTGGGGATGTGTTTTCTTTCTAACTATATAAATCCAGGAGAACTGCTGGTTGTCTCCTATCCAAAAAAGTGCTATATTTTGGCAATCGTGCCTGCTTTATTGGAGTGAAGGCTTTGGCCGCTCTGTTAGCTGTTTAGCTCAGAATCTGCTATTATTTGCCTAAGCACAGCTGACCAAGCAAAACTGTTTTTTAAAGTGGCATTATGTTTTGATAAATGTGATCTGGTTGAAAAGTATTTTCCACTGAATGTAGAGCTTAAAAGAACATGCTGACATAATAGTTTTAATGCATTTCGTTCAAAATGTGTGCACAAACAGAATGGCTTTTTGTTCCTTCATAATTGGCTGTAAAAGTAGATGGGGACATAACCATTACATATGGAAATGTGCAACAAACATTTCCCTTGAATATATTAGAAACGGAATTTCTATGGGAGAAAAGAAAAAGCCTCTACAATGCATACGCATTCCCTGTCCCTTCACAAAACCTGCATCCTCTCTTTTACGTTTCAAGAACTTGCCTAGGATGTTCTTTACAATGTTGTTTAAAAAGAAGTTTTCAGTGCCAAAGTCTTTTTTCCCTTCAAAGTTAAAGCCAAAGATTGCAAGTGCTTGTGTGTATGTGTGTGAATTTATATAATATGCACAAATACACGTCTTTGGTTATATAGCACCCCATATTTTACAGCCCTTTATGGCAAAATCATTGACGTTGGTTCCTGTCTCTTTGAAGCTTACAATTTAATTCTAGTATAACAGGCACAATAGGGTTTCATTTATCAGGGTTTTCTGTCTGTCTATAAATCTATCATTTATCTCTACACACACTTTTTTTTTTCTTTTCTCTTACACACAAACATACATGCACACAAAATTTGGTGTTTTTTTCTAATAAAGGTAGACTAATAGAAGTATTATGCAATAGACATATATGTATGCTAACTGATTAGTATTCTTAAATGATATTGGTGCAATATTTGACTGCATGTGTATTAAATGTGTTTTGGAAATGTGTGTGTAAAATACAGGAATACATATTAGAAATTAGGAGAGTCGGTGTAAACTTCAATCATAATTTTAGTGGAATAGTGTGTATCTGGACGTAATGCAAAATAATACAGTTTTAGAATGCTGAATAATGCCTTATGCTAGACTCTGATTTCATTTTGTTATTTTTTAGCTGTGTGTTTGTTTCTGAAAGTGATTTCTATCTATAAATCATAAACTAGACTTTCACTTTTGTGTCCATGGACAAATTGATTATGGAGTCACGGAAACTCCCATTATGTGATTTTTTTTGTTGTAAGAAATGCAGTAAAACACACAGGGTGGTAATCTCTGAATTAAACAGGAGTTTTCACAGCAGATAACCACTCTCCATTTTGCACAACAGCAGTTTCTGTCTTCATGCTGAGTGAACAATAGGAAACCATCCTGTTTTTCAATAGGATCAGTTAGTGGGGTTTTTTATGTTTAATTTGCAAATGGTCCTGGGTGTGATAAGAAATGTGAGCAACTAGTGCGAACAGGGGACTGCATGCAACAATTGTATTCTATCACTTTAAACCATTCATATACAAAACTCTGATATGCATACTTCATACAGTGGTGCAGGGTATGGATGTTTATATATTTACATTTTGATTTTCTATAATCTTTGCAACTTTAAATATGCTCCATAGAATTTAGTGGGAGTATACTACTGTATTAGGAGCAAAGATTTTAGTTAGGTTTTATTGCCAAGAATTCTAGTAAACTATTTTCCTTTCACTAGGCTAGTTGTCAGTTAAACTTTGTATATCGTGCACATGTTTTTTTCCCTTTCAAACCTTTTTTTATATAGTTTGATCAGTTTAAGTTAGTGTGATTGGTATAGTTTTCTTTAGTTGTGTCAGCATAGGTTGATTGGTATCTAAATGATTCCCAAGTAGACAGGGCAAGCTGTCAAGTATATTGGAGGCTACTGAAAATGAACAAGGATGACAAGAACTGGAACGTTTAATGAGTGCTTTAAATTGTTGATTTGCGCCTAGCGGGCAACTAGACAATAAGGAGCATGAAATATTGGAAATCAATATTTTCTATGGAATTTCATTATTGCCAAATGTCTGCTGTTCATAGTATTTTATATTTTGATGGATCATCTAATGGAAATGATTATTGTTAGACACCAGCACTGATGGTTTCCTCGCTAATTTTTTAGATTAAATTATTACTAAAAAATTGACCTGATCTCAATGTTTTCTATTTATTTATTTTTTGTGTGTCGTTTCTTCAGTTGCATTTTATATGAATGACAGCAGCTGCAGAAAGATAGAAAAATAAGTTTGGTTATAAAAATAAATGTAATGTATGTCTGAATTTCTCGCCCCTATAGGAAACACAGAGAGGGGTCAAATCCATCGGACGCCCAAGAACAAGGAGGCGCATGTCTGTAGCAGATGTTGTGCAGAGTTCTTTGAACTATCAGATTTGTTGCAGCACAAGAAGAACTGCACTAAAAATCAATTGGTTCTAATTGTGAATGAAAATCCACCACCTCCCGCTGAAGCCAGCTCTCCTATTCCCCCCTCGGATAATCCTGATGAGCACATGAATGACACAGTTAATAACTCAGATCAAGCAGACTGCAGTGACCTTTCAGAGCATGGTGAGCACGGCAAGCCTGACAAAGAAGAATCCATGGAGGTGGAGTTTTCGGAAACTAACAATAGCAGCAGTGGTTCTAACAAAGTGGACAATGGTGATTCAAGCAGTAATAATCCCACATTGGGTACCTCAGCTATCACAACTTCGCTACCTCAAGTAAGGGATCTGACAGCCTTGGGCAACTTCTCTATGATCAACAGCAATGTCATCATTGAGAACCTTCAGAGCACTAGAGTGGCAGTGGCACAATTCTCCCAAGAAGCCAAAACTAAGGGGGCAGCAAACAATAAGCTGGCAGTGCCTGCACTCATGGAACAGCTCTTGGCTTTACAGCAACAACAGATTCACCAGTTGCATCTGATTGAACAAATCCGTCACCAAATATTACTGTTGGCATCACAGAGTGCAGACATGCCCACTTCAGCTAGTGGCCCTCAAGGGGCTTTAAGAGTATCTGCCACTCCACTGACTACTCTGAGTTCCCATTTGTCCCAGCAGCTGGCTGCAGCAGCTGGCTTAGCACAAAGTCTTGCTAGCCAATCCGCGAGCATCAGTGGTATGAAGCAACTACCACCCATACAGCTACCTCAGAGCAATCCTGTTAACACAGTTCCATCCATCAGTAGTTCCTCTCCAAATATGAATGCATTGGCATCCACAGTTACTTCACCCTCCTCAGACAAAGTACCTTCAAGCACCGGTGGCTCACAGGTCAGTAACCCACCAGCACCTGTAACGTCATCACCAGCTTTTGCAATAAGTAGTTTATTAAGTCCTGCATCCAATCCACTACTACCTCAGCCTGCCCCTAACACCACACCTTTCCCTGGCACATTGCCCAGCATAGGAACAACAGCAGAGGATTTAAACTCACTGAGGAAAAGTAAGCCACCCAGCGTGACTGCTTTTGAAACTAAGAGTACATCTGATGAGGCATTCTTTAAACACAAGTGTAGATTCTGTGCTAAGGTTTTTGGCAGTGACAGTGCCTTGCAGATCCATCTACGTTCTCACACCGGCGAGAGACCATTTAAATGCAACATTTGTGGAAACAGGTTTTCCACCAAAGGGAATCTTAAAGTTCATTTTCAGCGTCACAAAGAGAAATATCCCCATATTCAGATGAATCCATATCCAGTGCCGGAACATTTAGACAATATTCCTACAAGCACCGGTATTCCATATGGGATGTCTATCCCACCAGAAAAACCTGTAACAAACTGGCTGGACACTAAACCAGTTTTACCTACCTTAACAACATCAGTGGGTATGCCTCTCCCACCAACAATTCCCACCTTGACTTCATTTATAAAAACTGAAGAGCCACAACCTATAGCTATTAGTCATCCCACTGCCAGCCCACCTGATTCAGTAAAAAGTGAGACCGCTACAGAGCCACTTTTAAAAAAAACTAGTGATCTTCCAGATGAGGCTGAGGCTGCGATGCCCATTCTAGACAAGGAGGAACAGCAGTCTCAAAATTCAGATTGCATCCAAAATCTTAATACTTCTGCCTGCTCTCCCACAACTGGCTCTGGCATCTCGGCCTCATTTCCAAATCCACTTTTGCCTCTAATGTCAGAGCAATTTAAAGCAAAATTTCCATTTGGAGGACTTTTGGACGTGGCACCTGCATCAGAGACTTCAAAACTTCAACAGCTTGTAGAGAATATTGACAAAAAGTCAAGTGACCCAAATGAGTGTGTTATTTGTCGCAGAGTCCTGAGTTGCCAGAGTGCTCTAAAAATGCATTATAGGACACATACTGGAGAACGACCATTTAAATGCAAAATTTGTGGTCGTGCTTTTACAACTAAAGGTAACTTAAAGACTCATTACAGTGTCCATCGTGCCATGCCACCTCTTAGAGTTCAGCATTCATGCCCAATTTGTCAAAAGAAATTTACAAATGCTGTTGTACTTCAACAGCATATTAGGATGCATATGGGAGGGCAGATTCCTAATACTCCTATTGCTGAAAGCTATCCTGACTCCATGGAATCAGATACTGGGTCCTTTGATGAGAAAACTATTGATGATCTAGACAATTTCTCAGATGAAAACATGGAAGATTGTCCAGACAGCAGTGTCCCAGACACCCCTAAATCTGTTGATGCATCTCAAGACAGCCTTTCTTCTTCCCCACTGCCGCCTGAAGTTTCAAGTATCACTGCTTTAGAGAATCAAATGAAATTAATTAATGCTGGACTTGCTGAACAGCTCCAAGCCAGTCTAAAGTCAACTGAAAATGGGTCTATTGAGGGTGATGGTATGACCAATGACTCCTCATCTCTTGGTGGTGACATGGAAAGCCAAAGTGCTGGAAGCCCTGCTGCCTCTGAATCGACTTACTCCATGCATGCTTTGTCTCCTTCCAATAGCACAAATGACTATCTGAAATCACCCAACACAGATGAGAAGATTCATCGAGCTCTGTCTCTTGACCCAACCAGTGGACTGTCCCCTACACCTGCTAATGGAGGGGCTTTGGACTTGACATCTAGCAACACAGATAAAGTGATCAAAGATGAACATTTAGGTGTGCTATTTCCTTTCCGAGAACGGGGTAAATATAAAAACACTATATGTGATATTTGTGGCAAAACCTTTGCATGTCAGAGTGCCTTGGACATTCATTATAGAAGCCATACCAAAGAGAGACCATTTATTTGCACAGTCTGCAATCGTGGCTTTTCAACAAAGGGCAATTTGAAACAGCATATGCTCACTCACCAGATGAGGGATCTACCATCACAACTCTTTGAACCCAGTTCCAGTATGACCCCAACCCCAACAGTTCCCTCAACACCTACTAACCCACTGGCAACTATAATAAAGACTGAATTTAATGGTTTCATGCATGGCTCTTCTCAGGACATTAAAGAACAGCCTACAAATATAGTTTCATCAGGATCTCTGCCATCTTCTGCTACATCGCCAGTTCTGCTTCCTGCTTTGGCCAGAAGGACTCCTAAGCAGCATTACTGCAATGCATGTGGGAAATCATTCTCTTCTTCCAGTGCTTTACAAATCCATGAGCGGACTCACACTGGTGAAAAACCATTTGCCTGCACTATATGTGGAAGAGCATTTACTACAAAAGGCAACCTTAAGGTAAGAAACTGTTAGTTCTTTATTACATCATTTTTGTTTTAGCATTTTCTTCATTGATTTACACCCAAGGTAGAATTGCAGTTTGTAGCATTTTCCATTGTTATAGACTGATAAAACTAAAAGGCTTTTTTAAAATGCAGAGGTGCCTTAATTATCAGTGGGGATTGTCTTTTGGATGTTCTGCAGGAAATGCAAGCTCATAGGCCCACAAAACAAATAAAGCTTGTTGCATCTGCCAATCACCACAGGGGATCATGGTTTGCGCTCACATCTGTTGTTTTCTAAGAAGTTATTGGATTCTACCTACTGTAATATTATCTGTAGAATAATGAATCTGCTATTCTATGCTTTCATCACCAGCGGTCTTCTCAAATAGGGGGGAAAAAAAAACCCTAATTAAGAACTTTTTTACTTCAATATTTTTATAGATTTTCATTAAAAAATTAAGTCACTGGCTTTGCTGACACTAGACCAGGAGACTTGTGCCAATGCATTGAACTAGTAAGATGTGTGTGACAGGGCATGAATATTGGCACGGTAGCAATGACATTGTTAGAGTACCAATGTGAGTTTATAATGTGCCACATCTCCCTTCGGTCTTTAGTTTAAGCTATCTGCTACTAAACCCCCGAATTTCAACAAAAATGGTTCGACCAGTTACAAAAACATGGCTCATGCTTTTAAAACAGAGAGATAATTTTGTGAGCCGGAGGATCAGTTCTGCTGGCTTTTTCTTGAACGTATGTCCCATGAGAGCAATGAGTATGCCAGGGTGATGGATAGGGGTATATACATAAGATGAAAATAGTGCATAAAAGAGCAATCCTCAATCAAACGTGGCAGAGTTGCTAAGAAGTTTTATTTTTGCATGGATTCTTAAATAGTCCAGTGCTATAAATAAAAAAATGTATGCAGGTTTTTGCAGACAGAGAAATTTTAGGAGAGTTTGGAAATAGAATATTAAAGTAAACTTAACAGTAGAAAGAGAGTAGAAGATCATCTCCTGTAAAAAGGATATTGTTCATATAAATTGTGCTGTGCTATTCCACAACCTCAGCTGATTTATATATAATAAATTAACCCTTTTCTCCTTGATACCGTATATATGATTCATGCAGCGAAATTAGAGAATTCAGAATGCTATAACTATTGCTGAACTACAACTTCCAACTGCCTCAATATGTTGCTGACTGGAGATCACAGTCCCCCTGAACTATGTTCAAGGGCACACCCAGATTAAAACAGTACCATTTCTTTTTAAATTGTAACGTATAGTTAGTGGCCTTTTGCAAGATTCCTGCATACATCAGCCTACTGTGTCTGTTTCTGGTTTTGCAATGGAAGTCTATAGCAGATGGCTTCAGTCCCTATGCAGTATATGCTTCATGGCAACTGGCACAATTCTCCAACACCCATTGAAGCCCTCTCTAGTGACTGTCCAGCTCCACCCACATTGTTCTGCAAAAAAAAATAGTAAAAGAGGGTCTCATTTCTAAACTGAAGTTTATATCTATAGGCAGTTGCAGACTTTATTTGCAAATACACAAGAGACAGACTTAAGGTGGCCATACACAGGCCGATTATAGCTGCCGATATCTGTCCTTTAGAATGATTTGGCAGCATTTGTGCCCGTGTATGGGCGCGAACGATGGGCCTGTCCGACTGACATTCTGATCGGGCAGGTTTGATCCCCCACAAGGTGGCCATACATGTAAAGATCTTCTCCCGATATCCCCACCTACGGGTGGCAAATATCTGGCTAATTCAATTGTTTAGCCCTAGGGCCAAACAATCAGATTAGAATGGTGGGTATAGGAGCTGTCGATTCAGGGACCGCATCAATGAGCCGATGCGGTCCCCAATCATACGGAGAAATCAAACCTGCCCAATTTCAGGCCAGATGTCTGTCGGGCAGGCTGTCAATTATGCCCATAGATGAGCAGATAAGCTGACCGATATCAGCAGCTAGGATCTGCCTGTGTATGGCCACCTTTACTCATGAGCTCCATAGGGAAATCCTAGCTTTTAGTTTCTCTTTAAAAGAAAAAAAAAAATTAAATAAATATATTTCCCCCTTTATTTACTTGCTTACACAAGACTTATTACTCACAATTAGTGGACTTTTATCGAATGTTTTTGCTACAGTATGAAAGGTAAATACAGCCTTTAGGCTAATGATATGTGACTGTTGCCACCTGATGTGTTACTATTGCCAGCTTTCTGCGCTGGTAAGGAGTAAGTGATTGCTGCATTACAGGGCTTGAGGCAGTCTGGCGGGTGGGGGCTGCAGTTGACACATGAGTTCCTGGCTCGTTACTCTCTGACATACTGGTGCTGGGGTCATTGGCTATGAGCTAAATTGCAAACAGGAAACTCATTGCCTGATGGTCAGGCTTCTGGGTCCAGCTCAGAACTCATCCAGGTTCACGAGCAATGCCTCATGGTAACAGTTTAGGCAACAGGGCTGCTCTTACCTTCTTCTTATAAATAGACAAGTACCACCCCTACACTTTAAAACATATTGCAATTACGATTTGGCATGGAATACAAGAGCCTGTGTAAAATCTGACCTTCAACTGATTGTGCATATTATATACAGAGGAAGCTTATATCCGAGTTGATATGTATATAGCTGGCCATACACGTGGCGATCTCACGATGTTTCGTACGACCGTCGGTTGAATCGGCAGGTAAGGAGGTAGAAACAATAGGATTTCTACCTCCTTCTGCCGATTCAGCTCTGAAGGGAGAATTTTGGTCAGGCGCCTTCTATGGCGCCCGATCAAAATTTTCTAACCTGGCCGATCGGCGAGTCGACCGATATCAGCAGCTTCCTGCGATATCGGTCGGCTCGCTGACATGCCATACACGCACCGATTATCGTACGAAACGAGGTTTCGTACGATAATATCGGTGCGTGTATGGCCACCTTAAGTCTCATCCAAAAGCCCCACTAGAGTTCCAAAGAGTAGAACTGATCTTGAAAGTGTTTATTACCAAATCTGCAGTGTTCCTATATAACTATTTTCTGCTGACCCTCCAGCATGCAATAGTATCCTCATTCTGGGCATCTTCATCAGGAACGCAGTTCTACTAATCTCCTGTTCAATATGTGCAATTCATTGGCAGTCTGTATGTATGTCTTTTCATACCCCTTATGAGAACTTAATTTGCTTATGGTACAAAAGCAGCTGTGGAAGCCTAACCCTGCTTGTCTGGTTAACGTGGGACAACTTTAAGTGGGTTATCTAGCACTTTCTCTGCCCTTAATTTCAATTGTAGGTTTCCTACCTTTTGTACCAGTAAAGTGAAAGGAAAAGCCTCTCATAAATGCATTAATGGCAGAATTTTTTTTTGTTGCTTTTTAATTTGGTTCTCTTTAATGATTACAAAAGGAGTTGTTTTTATTATCAGAAGCATCCTTCTTACCTTTTAACAGCCCACCAGTTATTGGATGTAAAGTTAGTTTTTTTCTTTGTCAGGTTAGGCAATGAGCAATAGTCATGTAGTGTCATGATCCTGCCTTTGCACACTCCTGGCTAGTGCACAAATTACTGAGAAGTACCAATAGGTACATGGCACAGGCCACTGCCATTGCGCACTGCTGAAGTTTTTAGCCTTGTTCAATAAAAGGGCCTTTATGGCAGTCTTATGGTTGCATTTAGATGACTACATGAGGAGAAAATCTCACATTGTCAATAAAACAGTGCATTTAAATGTAGGGATGCACGGAATCTACAATTTAGTTCAGGATTCAGTCTTTTTGAGCAGGATTCAGATCTAGCCAAATCCATGTGCCTGGCCGAACTGAATTGGAATCCTTAAAATCACATGACTTTTTGTCACATAAACACAGATGTTGAAGTTTTTTCACCATGCCCTCCATGACCTAATTAGGATTCAGAGGATTTGGGGTTCGACTGGATCCCAATAGTGGATTTGGTGCATACCTATTTAAATGGGCAATGAAAGAAAAGTGTGTGACTTTTTTGTGTTTATATTACTTTTCCAATTATTTTACTATTAGCAAAATAGTTTTAATTAATCTTGGCCTTTTTTTCATATTTGGTCATAATGCCATTTACTACATTGTTTACATTAACTGTTAATGAACCATTTAAGTGTTTCAAGATTTTAGGCCAACTGTCCCTATGCATTGAAGTCCCTTCATCAGGCTTTACTGACTCACTTGTTACATTAAGGGGGCCATTTACTAAATCTCCGATTTTTTTTTTTTTCCGATTTGGATTTTTCTAGCAGTAAAAGTCACAGAAATGGTTTTTTTTTAAATTTACTGTGTGACAAAACAACTAAAAATCCAATTTAACAGCTAAAACTTAGCAAGATCATGTAGAAGTCAATGGTAGATGTCCCTTCCCTTCCCTGGAGGATCCTTCTTTGCTACAAAACCTTAGTGGTTTTTAGATTTTTAATTCTGTTTTATTGTGACATTTCAAAAAAGTAGAGGTTTTAGTGCAACAATTTGAAAAAGTAGGGGTTTTGCAATTTTTCGGTGGCTTTTTCCCATATGTGCTTTTTCAGTTCAGACTTTTTAGTACAGGAACCTGTTTTCTGGAAACTCGATATCCAGAAACTCTCATCGACTCCATTTAATCAAATAATTAACAATTTTTTAAATAATTTTTCCTTTTCTCTGTAATAATAAAACAGTATCTTTTACTAAAAGTAAATAAAATATCATTAATCCTTATTGGAGGCAAAACCATCTTGTTGGTTTAATTACTGTCTGAATAATTTTTTAGTAGACTTAGGGCTCTGGTACATGGGGAGATTAGTCTAATCTCCCCGAATTGCCATCCCACCAGCGAAAATGTAAATCGCTGGTGAGATGGCATACGCGGCGCCAAGTTTCCTCAACGAAAGCGAGGCGCTGCGTATGCCACCCCACTGGCGATTTACATTTTCGCCGGTGGGATGCCAATTTGGGGATATTAGTCGCCCAGGATAAGGTAAGGAGATCCCAATTACGGTAAGATCCCTTATCTGGAAAACGCCAGGTCCCAAGCTTTCTGGATAACAGGTCCAGTGCCTGTAAATATTAGACATTCATGGAAATGAGTTTATTCAACAGAAAAAATTGTGAAATGTTAGTGTTAGTTAGCATTAGTAAATCTGCCCCTAACTGTTAAGGATTTACGTTTAAGACCATTTTGCAGTTTAAATTGCCTGTGGCAGGTTTATTCATGCAGTCCACTGCTGGCCCATAGATATTAAAAGGGCATATAACACCAAAAAATATTTTTTACCCTTCATTTGTAAAATTACTGTGTTTTCTTTAGAAACTTCAAGTTAGCTGCATTTCTAGGCCCAGAAATGTTGCTGGGCCCACTTAGCATAAAAAGATTTGCTTGGTGCCACAAGGAGCTTGGTAGAAATTGTCATAGGAAACAAACTAGGCTCCTTAGTCCGATTCCAGGGACTTAGCCACAGAGCTGTCTCTGCTGTCTTGTAAAGCCTTTACAAAGGGAACTTGGTCAAAATTTCAGGGTTGCCTATTTAGAACTGTATTTTGTTTTTTAAATTACTTTGTATTATTGCCACTTATATGGAGTAAAAGCACGTGTGCTTATATTTTAATGGCCTTGATTTTTTAGGTGACCATATTTCTGACATGAAATAAACATTTTTTACTGTAACCACAATGCTTGTATTTTTTTTTTTTTTTTAATTAAGTACAGTTATGACTTGAAATTCTTCGGCATTGCTTTGGTACAATGACCCTCCAATAAAATCCCACTCTGCTTACTGATTTTGGCTTAATTCTCAGTCTCTGAAAGCAACATACACTGTATGCATTCAAGACTTGCTTTGGGGTTCCTTCGTATTCAGCCTTTCTACTTCTGCTGTCTGCTGTGGTCACTGGTCTCTGCTGCTTTTTATGCTGGATGTTGCAATGAGAACAGGTTTTGTGGCTGAGGAGGGCAAGGGCATTACTTGGAACCATTTAGGACATCTGGAGTCAAGGCTTTTCACATATTTGACCTGTGAAAAATGGAAAATGGATGTGATACAATATTTCTTTTCTTTTCTTCTTTCTTTTTTTGCATGCTAGATTTTTGTTTTTTCCCTAATGAAATCTTTGAAATTTGGTGCCCTGGCCAATATATATTAATATATTCCAGTTGCGTCACAGTAGCAAAGGAAGTTAATGTAGTGGGTTTTTCAGGAACAGAAAAGTATTTAAGCTAATGTTAAAAATGCACAGGGTTCTTAAACATATAATAGTTTTTCCTTTAATCTATTATCTGTTACGCTCATTTACTGCAGCAAGAAAAACCCCCAGGGAGGCCATAATACCATGTTGTGCTTATTTGTATGTTATGTTGTTACCCAGAATCCTCTCTGGCAGTTTAACTACTGTACGACATGAGTTAGTGGGTTTGGAAGGCAGTGAAGACTTTCAGACTCGCTCCTCTATCTCTGTTGCGTTTTGAAACCAGCAATCTGGTATGCATTAGATCTTTAAACCCAGGACATTAAAAGCATTTAGATTTATTTAAAGCACCCTCATCTTTATAGATATTAAGTTACTCCAGCTTTCTAATTTAACCCATATATTTACATTATATTTATCTGTATGTTCATAGCTCATTTGGCATGTTGATTTTTTTTTTTTTTTTTTAATTCAAATAAAAGAAATCTTTTATTGGATTACCTAAAGCAATAAAAAATGATTTAGGTTGCAGTAAAAAATGTAATTAATCTGGGAAGACAAATTAGCCCAGAAAAAGTCTTTCAATCTATCTGCAGCAGTTATCGCCAACCTTCATCTCTCCAGATGCTTTTGTACTGCGACTTCCAGTAAAGGAAGTGCAATTTTCATTTAGACAACAGGTACAAATAAGTAACCCTCCTTAGCAGAGCTTTATAATTGTATGTGGCAGTTAGCCTTATTTTGGGAAGGCTAAGTCTTCCTGAGCCTTCGTTAATACTGTAATGCATGGAAGATTTAAGCATATGGCTTTAGGTTAAAATATATATATATATATATATATATATATATATATATATATATATATATATATATATATATATATATATATATTAATATATACACACTACTTTATCATACTTTTTTAAAGTTCCTTGTGTAAACAGGATCTTTTTTATTCTGCTAGAGTGTGTCTGACTCAGGTCTTTCTGCAGTAGCTGAGCACTTACATGTGTACACACACGGTGTTGACAGAGAATGTCTCTCGAGATTGCTGTCAGAAATGTGAGATGAATAATTACTCTAAGATCACTCCTTTCCAAAAGAGCCTCTGAGTAATCAGAGAACCATACTTGTTTCATCCTTTCTTTTTTCTATTTCTTTCTTTGTTTTCAAATTTTTCCTTTGTTTATTTTGATCTTTGCTCATGCAGTAAAAAATTGACACTATAACTTGAGATCCTTCTATCCTGTTTATAGCTATGTAACAATAGAGCATTTTAAATGATGGTAAACATACTCCCAATAACAATAGCATGTTGTATTTGCCCCAGTAATAAGAATGACTATTGTTTATGTTACAATGGCAATTTTTAAGGAAATGTATTTGTCAAAATTAATATGGAAAAATGTTTAACTATAATAATTGTAAATCTTATTATTTACACTATGCCTGTTTTAATCTTTTTGAACTCAGGTTCATATGGGAACTCACATGTGGAACAGCACACCTGCAAGAAGAGGAAGAAGGCTTTCAGTTGATGGACCTATGGCTTTTCTTGGAGGAAACCCTGTTAAGTTCCCTGAAATGTTCCAGAAGGATTTAGGTACAAGGGCTGGCAATGCGGATCCTTCAAGTTTTTGGAATCAGTATGCAGCAGCGCTGTCCAATGGATTGGCAATGAAGACCAATGAGATTTCGGTCATTCAGAATGGTGGCATTACTCCAATGGCTGGAAGCTTGGGAAACGGTGGGAGCTCCCCCATCAGTGGCCTGACTGGAAGCCTAGAAAAGCTCCAGAACTCTGAACCAAATGCACCTCTAGCTGGTCTGGAGAAATTAGCAAGCAGTGAAAATGGCACATCCTTCAGATTTATGCGCTTTGTGGAAGACAGCAAAGAAATTGCCACAAATTAGCATAGCGATGCTCGAGAACATTTGATGCAACTGGAGGTTGCATTTTTTTTCTGTGAACTGCACCATTAAAGCATTTTTGTACCATGGTCATCTTCTAGAGTTTTAAGTGAGTGTATTTATTAGTGAAATAACTTAGCTCTGCATACAAATGCAAGTGCTAACTTTGGTCTCTGTATTTTGGAACTAAATACTAATAGACTAGAGTTGTGTATACAAGCTGTAACATTTATGGCAATGGCAAGTCTTGATAGTTGATTTTTGGCATTAACTTATTTTATATATTCTAGTTTTAACATGGTCTCTTATGTTAATGCATAAAGAAACATGGGAAATGGACTCTTTATCTGTATATGAATGCACATTTAAAGGGAAGACAATTTCTTCACTTGCAAACACCGTTGGAGGGGTGGGGTTTTATCAGGACTTTGGAGTGATCTATTTTGTTTTTGTTTGTTTCCAACATCCCTTTATTTAGTAGGTGTCTTGTGCTTTTTACTTGTCTCCACTGTTTATAATTGTGTGTACAGTGACAAGCACATAGATTATTTGGGAAAAGATATATATTTTGTTGCAGTTCACACCTTGCATTTTTCTTTGCCCTGTAGATATATTTGGTTTAGAAAATGTGCTGGAATTTCACAATTGCTGCTAAATCTAGCATCTTGAACAACCTTCTGTGGAAAAAGAAAAATGTAGATGCTTGTACATATATAAATATATATAAATATAAAGTGAGGAAATATTTGCTTTCATGGGAAAATGTAAATAGATTCCTTAATGCTTTTTGCTAGCAAAAGGACAGGTGGCATGTCACCTTGCTCTGCGTTGGGGAATGCCTTTTGCAGTAAAGGAGTTAAACGGAAATCAAGCTCTCTATTCTTGAATAGAAGAAAAAGTGAGGTGTGTTTCATTTTGTATTCGTGGGAAATGGACAGTTATGCGCTTTCTTATGAAAGTTGGGAGTCCACTTCCATTAATGTTTTACTGACAAATAGCAGAAAATACTGTAATTTTAATCCAAGTAATCAAATACAACATTTTTCCAACAAGTGATGTGTGTGTTGTTAAGCAAAGGCACTTGCCAGTTGGGATGCTGCAGCGCCAAATAAGGTGCCATTAACAATTCTTTTAAAATTCTTTTTAAATGGGAAATACGCTTGGTTATAAAGATTATACAAAACCAAAAATAAAGGCATAAAATGACCAGTAGTCGACAAAACACTCACATAGAACTAACAAAACACAAGTAGAAAGTGGTGGTCCAGGTATGGGAGAGTCTACTAAAAATAATTTAAACACAAAAAACCAATAGGATTGTGAATGATTTGATTTAAATGGTGTCTATGGGAGATGGCCTTCCTGTAATTTCCAGCTTTTTGAATAACTGGTTTCCAGATAACTGATCCCCTACTTGTATATTGAGAGAGGTTTCTGCCCACAAAGCATCAATCCCTCTCCATGTCTTTCAGCCGACACCTTTCTGACAAACTTTCAGATTAGATTCCATCAATATATTGCATAGAAAGCACACAGCCTTATTTCAGGAACAGCAGTATACATTATGATTTCCCAAATTCATCAGTATGATTCTGCAACTGTAGTACAGTCCCTACAGATAGATTAACAATTAATTACATGATTCCAAATGAAAGCTCATTTACAGGTGGAGTTTTTATATGTTCTGCTAACAATATGGGCTCTGGCTATTCTGTACAGGAAACCTTATTTAACTGTATTTTAATATTGTAGGACAAACC
The DNA here is from genome assembly GCF_000004195.4 of Xenopus tropicalis. NCBI lineage: Eukaryota > Metazoa > Chordata > Amphibia > Anura > Pipidae > Xenopus > Xenopus tropicalis. The sequence continues at coordinate 50,906,515 of NC_030680.2, forward strand.
TAATTTAACAAAGCAGGGAAGGAAATTTTGCAAAAAAACACTGAATTTATAAACCAGGAAATAAAGGGGCAGATCACCTTTAAGTTTTAATTAATTTCACTTTCCACCCTGTCATGGATCTTTATACATTTCTCAGCAGCATGAGAGAAATGTCGGCAGTGAATGTATTAATTGTAACAGTTTACTGAAGTGCTGCTAGAAAACATGAGACCGTGAAAATGAAACCAAATCATTTTTGTAAAGCTTAAAATAGAAGAATGTTTGTGTCCCTAATAGCATTAAAAACCATTAACTAGATTCTCGAAAGCTGGCCATACACTGAAAGATCTGCTCAATTAACGAGGTTGCCAAATGAGAGGATCTTTCACAGATATACCCACCTTGAGATGGGCAATATTGGATTGATCCGATCATTTGGCTATTAGATACAGGCTGTTAGAGCTATGACTGCATCAATAAGCCAATTCTCTCTTTGCCCCCAGGGGATTATTAAACCCGCCCAATCTACCTCAGCCTGATTTTTGGCCAGATGTCGGGGCCCATAAGCTGCTGATTAATTTCTGATCTGAATACCGCCTCCCTCTATTTTGTTAGTTTTTATACATGGCTTTGGCCAAGTATAGGTTGCTTATGGAGTACGGCACATGTCTAGGTGTTAAAGGAGAAGGTTTTCATTTGTCCAGGTCATGATATCCAGTATCTAGTAAGTCTACAGCAATGGAACTTACTGAGTAATCCTACATATTTCACCACTCATTTGAGTTGAACTGAAGAAGTGGGTAAAAGGGAAAACATTTTCAAGATTATTCGGCAAGTCCAGTTGTTTTAGACTTATCACTGCTAAAATGTTTATGGTTCCTTCAAGTTATCCAGCTCATGAGCAATATTCTGTCTGATGCACATACAACTGGCATCACAGTTTGAACAAAACACCTAACAGAAATATGGGGTGTCTTATTTATATTTACTAAATTTGAATATTTCACAATTTTTAAGTTTGTTTTTCCCTCTTTTACAACTGGTCGTATATTTCTTTGAGAAACCACCCAGTTAGTGAAATATTCCTGCTTGTGCAACAGGCACAATTTGGCATATAAAAAATATAATAACTAGAAGTAATATCTACCAGAAAAAAAAACGTGTACCACATACCAACTATCTGTGTGTTTTATCACTATTTTATATTAGGGAAATTGCTGAGATCAAATAGGTCCTGGTGGCAATGAGTTACCATGACTAGGTGTTACTGATAAGAAAAGTTATACATGTAATAGGACCTGTGATTGTGTCCACTAAATATTTTTTAGAATAGACTTTTATTACCTGACTGGTGGATAAACAAGGTTAAAATTTTGTCACTGAAGGGTTTTCTTGTTCTAAAGTACCCTGTTTCAAAACAGTATAAGGGAGTTGTTCAAACCTGGGAAAATAAGATGACCAAATGAGCACACAAATAAATGATTTAATGTTGCCAAAATTGACCAAAACAAAAATATTTTTGAAAGTTTCTTTTTGCAAACAGTCAGTACAGCGTGGGCTTTTTATTTTTTAGCTGTTGCATTATCTCCATTAAGATGTCTGGATTTGAATTGACTGTGAAAAACACTGGTGGGTGGCCAGCCAATTGTGCCATTACCTTACAAGAAATCCACTTTAAATGGACAGCCAAAATAAACTCCTGTCGCTTCATATGCAAATGCCTCAAATGTTCTGGTTAAATATACAAAGATCTGAGGTACAGTAGAACCCCAATTTTACATTTCCCAGAGGACCACGTTAAAATGGCTTAACTTTCAGGAAAATGTTAAAGAAAATACGCAGCTTGCCCGAAGGGGACCGCAACATAACAATGCAAATTCACAAATAGCATGTCTCTGGACATAAAATTAGGGTTCTGCTGTATTCCAGATTCATAATTTCTCACCTGCATGTTTAATGAAATGAATTTAAATTTGCATTTAAGGGGGACTGCACCTTTCAATCAACATTTTAGCTCATAAAAATCAATATGTTTTTCAGAGCATTAACCTTACATGACAAAGGGTTTGGAGTCAGTTCATACTAAAAGCCATGGATGGATACATATCCATCAACAAGACTAAATGCTTGTTTCAGAGTTACCCCAGTAAGAGCAATGGCACGCAGAGTGATTTCCAAAAGGATTGGCGACTGTGCGTCTCTCAGAAAGAGCACCAGTACTTGCAAGCAGTTGTCCTACAAGGACAAGGGGGTTATTGTGACCATTTTATTCCCCGTGGGATGAGATTTTCATGTGATTGGAGCATGCAAATGACATATTTTTATGCATCTTAGTTGCTACTATCAATGCAGGTTCATTTTCATAAACTCCAATCAGGAATTTCAAACAAAAATTGCCTACAGTTGCTGGAAGATGCAGGTGCCTGCAAACCTTATGCTATGACCCCATCATAGTATATTTAAATTGAGGTCTATGGTATTGAAAAATTTATAATAAAGGTCAACCAAATTCAAAGTTTTGGAGTTTGGCTAAATACCATAATAAATCATATAAACAAATATAATATATAATAAAATTGGCCGAATGCACACTAATTGGCTTTAATGTCACATAACAGTATCCCCATATGTAATGAATTGCACTAAGCTTGCCCAGAAGCTGTAACCAATAGCAACCAATAAGATGTTTACTTATATAGCGGTGACCAGTAAATACTTCCTGCTGATTGGTTGCTATGGGTTACTGCCCCTTAGTGCCTTTTATTACATGAGTGTAAGAGTTTGAACTGGTTTCCACTGAAAATGAAGGATCTGGTCAAATCTCAAATCTCACTGTAGAAAGTGATAGAATTTGGCCTAATCTCCACCAAAACCTGCATTCCATTCTTCCCTACAGTATTTAAAAAAATAATCTGTTTTGCAGGCATATCTTTAAATTCAACATCAATTAGGACCTCACTAATCAAGTCCACCATCTTCATATATATATATATATATATATGTATGTATATATATATATAGTTATATAGAAATATTTTTTTTATGTTTTGAGGGATTCTAATAATACAAAATGCTGTTTTCCATTAATTGCACACTACCTCGGAGTGCTTCTGATGCATTCAGAGATACATATATTTGAAAGAAAAATAGCATTAATTACATCATTTAATTAATATAGTTTTATAGGGAAATTAAAACCTGGCCACACAATTATTATCCTTTTAGTAACATACATAGTCCTAAGAAACTGCAACATGGCAGCTCCAACATCTTCATAGAAAATTTCACACAACAATTTATGCCTTCAGGCTTAAGAATTTATTATAGGGAAATTACATTTAATATAAATGTTCCTTTACAAAATGAACCCTTTGCTAGCACAGGCACATAAACTGCAGCAGGCACATACACTGAAACTAGAACTCAGTTGCCATCATTTACAGACGTAATTAGATTTACATCACTGCAGTGACCTATAGAAATGAATCGTATTTTTGATTTCATTATTCCAACTGCACTAGATTAATTGTACCTGGTTATAGATTAGTTGATATGGGCTACTGCACTAGGGTAAATTTCCACATGTTAGCATGTGAAATCCAGGGAAATTTTTTGTTGAAAATAAAAATATCAGTTAAGCGCGGCTTGCCATTTGCAATGAATTGACCTACTCACTAGAACAGTGACCTACTCACTAGAACAGTGACCTACTCACTAGAACTCAACAGAACAGTGCCATATTCTAATCTGTTATGCAGATGAATCCTTGACATCTAGGATAGGAAATATCTAGGATAATATTGTACAAGTATGGGATCCATTATCCAGAAACCCCTTATGCAGAAAGTTTCAAAGTACAGAAAGGCCATCTCCCATAGACTCCATTGTTAGCAAATAATTCTAGATTTTAAAAAGGATTTCCTTTTTCTCTGTAATAATAAAACCGTACCTTGTACTTGATCCCAATTAAGATATTATTAATCAATCAATCCTATTGGGTTTGTTCACATAAATTATTTTTAACCAGATTGAAAGGAGGGGAGTGTCAAAATGTTAGGCACCCCTGCAGCCAAGCGATCCTCTTCTTCTCTCTTTGCGCCACTTGCACATATGCAGTACAGTAAATAGCTGACCTTAAACAAAAAAGTAGGATTCTCACTCTACTGCAAATGCACTGGGATTCCCGGGATTTCGAAGACAGACGAGGGAAGGAAGAGGATTGCTCAGTCGCATGAACCCCCAGCCAGTTTTCTGCTAACAGTGATTGTAATTTTCATTCTCCTTTAAGTATGGAAATCCAAATTATGGAACAATTCCTTATTCAGAAATCCCAGGTCCCAAACCTGTATTATAATTGTCAGTATTATGAGACTGAATTGAATCTCATTGGTGACAGTCCTCAGCACACCATGTTTTGTCTACTAAAAGCAAATACCTTCAAAGTAACACTATCCATGTAATCTACTCCTGTAATCTTCTCCCTGGGTTGGACACTGATTTTTTCTTTAAAGACATCTGTTTTGCACCAGAATACATGAAACTCACCTAAAGAAGACCAAAAATGTATTTGATGTAAACTTAGCAAGGGTACTTCTATGAGTACTTTTGCAATTTGCGATTATTTTCTATTTTCAGTGCTGTCTGAGATATTAGCAGTTTAAGCTGTTAATAGCTCTCTCAGATACCCTTGGGTCAACCGTCTATACAGGAAGTGCATATAAAGCACATAGGCAGTTAGGGTCGCTGAAAGTCTGACCTTCAAAGAGAGCTATTGAGCTGAAAGCCTAGTTTCAGAAACCACTAAAAATAGAAAATGAATTTAAATTGCTTTAAAGTGCTCAGAGGGCCACTGAGTAAGTTTTTGTTAATTACATTTTTGGATTTAGATCCCTTTTGATACCAGTTTCCCTAATACAAGAGGTGGCTATATTACCACTAAACATTTGTCTTTTTTTAAAGAAAAAAAGTGCCTTTATTAGGAAGTTCCCTGAAAACACACTGTTTTTTGGTGGTCATTGTGGGTCTTTGAGAACTCACTAGGCTTCTTATGGTAGGAAATGCCAGTAACAACCAGTTTAGTATTCTCTGTCAGAATGATAGGGTTGATTTATGTTCAACTGACCCAGTGCAGATACCAATAGCAGTTAGTTTTTATTAGACAAGTTACAAAATGCAAGCAAGGATCTGATTTGTTGCTATATATGTGCTGCATCTATTGTATTAACTGCAGTCATAATGCATATCAGCAGACTGAACGGAGAAACTGGAAGGGGAATCACCTTTAGACAACAAATCCATTTTTATATTTAAATATTAAAAGGCCTATTATAGATTTTTAAGAATATAAATGAAGCACTTTTCTACTAAGCACTGTATACAGTATTCAAGCACTGGTACCAAGAATATACTTGTGAAACAGCAAACAGAATACATTTTCAGCTAGCTCAAGCTTTGATAACCATGTTCTTGATTGTACTGGCTGAGATGTACAGTCCCTTCATCAGAGGCACAGAGGAGGTGAGAAGTTCACATGCTGGATCATCTCTTGCTCAAACACATTGCTTGTCCTTCAACAAGTAGCTCATTTGTGTGCAGAGAAAGGGACACATCCTAATGGCTCCCCTGCAGTTTCTTTCTTGTGTGGTCACTTGTCCTGATTGATAAATGACACTGCAGCTCAGAAGATTTATTGACAAAGACCCTTCTCACTCACTTATTGGCTTGTCCCTAAGGGATGGACAGGTGGAGTATATCTCATAGATCACAAGTATAATCATATCCCACCTGCATTCACATTATTGCAGCCTTTGGGCTCTTTTCTTTATTGTGTTTGTTTTTGCATTTGTCAACATTGATGCAAGGTTTAGAACCTTCCTGAAGAAACATCTGGATTAATGAATTAAGTTGCTGTCTTGCCATAAATTGGCCTCCACAAATTACCCTGTCTAGAGTAAACAGAAGGGTTTGAATCACTCTGAAGTGAAAATAACCTCTTCAATTTAATGTAAATCTATGCTGGAAGGGGTAATTGACTTGCATATTACTGAAATTATCCATGGCTCTTATTGTCTGTATATATGGTAAGGGCAGCAATGTAGATATCTAAAACATGGCATCAAACTGATGAAGGGTCAAAACATGGTGTGGCACAAAATAAACCGTTTTGCATTTGGCCCTGATGCTTTTCTTTTACAACTGGGAAAATAGTAACTTGGAAAAAAAATATTTCAATAACCCATAACAACCATTAGTTTTTACTAGTCCAATACAAATATGATAATATCTGATTGGTTGCTATGGGTGGCTGAATGAGTGCATAATTTGCCTAGATTATTATGGGACAGATCTATTAAAAATTAAAGATTTATTTTTTTCCGCAATTTGAGAAAATCACAGCAAAAATGCAATCTCTAATTTTTTCGAATCTGAGTTTTCTGAACACAAAACTTTGAGACTTATCATTCTTAAAAAATCTGAAATATTCAAAACAAAAACAGCAACTAAAACCTGGTGAACTTCTGTAGAAGTTGGTGGGTGGTAAGTTTTTCCAATTCAATTTTTTTAAAATATGCTATTGATCAAGAAGAATATTGGTACTGTGAAAAAAAAATCTGCTTCCATGTGTCATAACATTTTTAGATTGCAACTGCAACAGCTGTGAACAAAAAAATGGTTGCATTCAGTCACACATTTCTGAATTTACAAATAACACTTTATAAACAAAAATATACATGCATAACTTTAAAGCTGGCTAGCATGTAACCCTATTTGTATGACTATTGGTATTTGAATAGTACCTCCCTGAGCAAGATTGATATCTACTGTATGTACTATGAACCCTGTGTACTATGGATATCCGATGGTCCTGTAAATGGACAGGTTAGAAAATGCAATCTGCCAATGTTCTATGTTGGTCAGTTCATGGTGCAGCAGATGAGGAAGTGAAGAGGAGCCGCAGAACAATAAGAAGGTTGTCATACCATGTGTGACCCCTTGTACTCTCTGTCTGACAATGGGTTACATGGTTGGCCCATGTATGGCTGCCATAAAGGCTTGGATTCTGTTTAGCTGAATCTGAATCCTAAAAATTGTCTGAATTTGGGCAGATCACAAAATGAATCCTAGAATTGGCAACAAATATATAAAATGTTATTTTTGTCATCATACCTTGCTGTGGAGTATCTTGCTCTATTATACCTGCTATAACCCCTCCACTCTTTGTACTGTTGCTCCATTATTTTGGCAGCCAATGGGCTTATTTAGCAGTTTTCAAGTTTGTGAATTCGAGAGTGTTTTTATCATTGAAATAAACTTACATATTACATATTTATTTACATTTATTTAAATTGCATATCAATTAATATGGAAAACACATTTGAATATTTTAATATGGTGATGTTTTAGACTTGAGTTTTTAGGGGTTTTTGCACTTGTTACAATCGTAACAGTCAAAGGAATACTGTGTATTTTAAGTCAAATGTATTATTCCAGTAACATGTAACCCCAATGTTTGTCTCTACAAATTCTTCTTTAATTTCAACAGGAGCCCAACCATATATTGTCTATAAGAAATACTTTCTGCTAAATACAGTCCTGTTCTGCTTGCTAAGCCCAACTTGCCAGAAATATCTGATTTTGCTTTACCAGTGTTTTATATAATGTCACTTACTGTTTTGTATAATTTGCCTTACTAACCTTGAACTACTTTTGGAATTCAGTTGAGTAAGGATTTATTAAATACCAGTTATACACCATTATGTTTCCCCATTTTAATGACATCTCTTTACACTTGCATCCAGATCATGGAAAGCACAGAGAAGATTTGAAGTATCACATGGAGTTTAGATTTACAAGTTATTTGCCAAAACAACTAGTATCACAGCAACATCTGCTTTATAATCTTATGGGAATGTGGGTGAAAAATGCCTTGTTTATCTACTTTGTTTGCTAAGGACACACTGGGTGTTCCACAGGCATTTCCTAATGACATTCTGTTTACGGAGTCTCCTGTGTATCCAAATGGCGTATAAACTGCTTCAAAACCTCAGATTAGGGATGGTGAACTTTATATCTTGGTACTTAATGTGAAAATGATGACAAACTGCTGCAAGAGTACAAAAAATTGTCTTAATGTCATGTGTGCAAAACTGTTGTGTTTGCACTTGCATTTACTTACAGAACACATTAACATATTTGTGACAGCATGACACATATCATATACTTTACTAATGGTTTTTATTAGTTTGCAAAGCAGAAGTGTCCACTGAAGCAGCTAAGAATATCTAATTAGTTAAAAAAAAAAAAAACATTAATACAGTATGGGATTAGAAGTAATAGAAAACAAACAAACTATAGTTCTATTTAGTTAAGACTCAGAGAATTGAATATAGGAATGCCAAACATAACATTAAATCTTCTTAAAAAGACAATATCCACAATAAACGTGGCTTGCATAAAACATTTTTCAGCAAAAATGCGACAAGATATAGTTTTTTTTATTGCATCTCTTTTCCTCAGAATCTCCATGCCAAGAAGTTTTCATAATTATATTTTTATAATAAATCCTGTAAATTTAGTGCTGTCCAACTTCTGTGGTACCGAGGGCCGGAATTTTTCTGGCCTACATGGTGGAGGGCCGATAATGGAAGCCAGTTGTGACCACTCCCCTTTTTTAAACCGCACCCACTTCAAACTACACCCATGTTATCACTGGGTGACCACCCCCACATTAATGGTAGCAACACAGCAAAAACCCAATGGTTGGTGCTCACTGTAGGGATATCACCCTTCATTCATATGTGAAAGAATTATATTATGTCATATTAAGACATACACTTAAATCCATATGCCTCCTCCTCTTCTGTGGATAGCACAGCAACCCCCAGCATATAATTACACACCTTAGGGACCATATAATGACTATTTCCAAATGCTAACAAACTCCCAGAACAAACCCCTGCCAGGTTCACCTCCCACAGGCAGCATAGGGCAGGGAGAGTAAGGCACCCACAGGCAACAAAAGAAAAGGCAGAGTATGGCACACATGGGCAGCATAGGGCAGGCAGAGTATGGCACACACAGGCAGCATAGGAAAGGCAGAGTATGGCACACACAGGCAACATACGAAAGGCAGAGTATGGTACACACAGGCAGCATAGGGGAGGCATAGAGCAGGCAGAGTACTGCTTGCCGTACCCTGCCTGTGTGTGCCATACTCTGCCTGCCCTCCCCTGCCTATGTGTGCTATACTATGCCTGCCCTCCCCTGCCTATGTGTGCCATATTATGCTTGCCCTCCCCTGCCTATGTGTGTCATACTATGCCTGCCCTCCCCTGCCTATGTGTGCCATTCTATTCCTGCCCTCCCCTGCCTATGTGTGCCACACTATGCCTGCCCTATGGCACACACAGGCAGCATACAGAGACACAATGCTGGATGTGTCAGAGGGAATGTCTGAGGCGTGAAAAGGTGAACAATGTGGGTGATTACAGCCTGAATCTGAGGTGTGAGCCATGCAGGGGGCAAATTAATCTCAGTACTGATACCATTTAAAGTTTACACAAAGGTAAGCCATCAAAGCAGCCAGGCAGGTGGGGGGCCACACAGAGGGGGGTCGCCAGTTGGACAGCCCTGCTGTAAATTATATCCTTATAAATGGTGCTTGGTGATGTCATCCGTTGTAATTGCTTAGTGATGTTCTTTCACATGATTAACTGGGTCTTGTGTATTATATTAATGTACCCCTGTTAAAAAATATGAGGATATTAGAAGTCATCTCGGAGTTAGACGACCCATATAAAAACACTCGGCCTTCGGCCTTGCATTTATATGGTCATGGAACTCATCGGTGACTTAGAATAGACTTTTATTTTACATACATTATTTACTATATAATGAGTTCCTCTCTTTTCTTTTATGCCGCTGATAACCTTTGATACAGTCTATAAGGAGGAGCTCAGTGTGCAGGAGAAGTAATACGCAATGGCAGGGTTGTCTGATTAAGTATCTTCCCCACACTGACTAGGAGTTTATGAGTTAAGCTAAAATGAAACCAGTATTTATTCGCAACAGTTAACATAACAGGTCTGATGCAGTTTTATAAGAAGCATTTGCCTCATGCTTAATTTCATTACACGACTTATTTAAAATCTTAAGGGAATTAAATCTGTCCCAATATTACAAAAAAAACTCTGCCTCTATTTTTTTTTTATAAAAAGAACACATCTTAGGAAAAGGAAAAACTATTTTCTGGATTAATTCAGGCATGCATAGTCCTGTTTGTATTCACTATAACTAAACTCCTCAGCCTTTCTTATCAATCCTATAGCTCTTCTATTGTGTTATAATCACACTAAAAAATACGCTTAGTGGCATAGCACTAGCAATTATATGCTAAGTCAAAACATCAAAAACAGTTCCAATTTTGTCCTGTGAACTAAGCATAAATAAGCATCAATATTTGGGGGCAAAGCAGCCATCTGACACTACAGGAGGCCTACAGGAAGTTGTGGCTGGAAAGTATGAGAACAAGTACATATTTGCATATATAACAGTGAGCTCAGTAACACCCTAAAAAGGAAAGCAATACAGGAGGATAATTATACATTTACCTCCTAATCTATCCATTTATCAAATACAGGCAAAAAATGAAGGTAATGAGATTATGTGTGTGTGTTTACTTGTATCTGTGTGTATGGTGTATTTATTATCATTCTTTACATAGAATATAAATCACTCCTTGTCTTGCAAGCACATTATCCTTTATTTATATGGTGCCTATGCATTTATGCAGCACTGCCCCAGTGGAGCTTGCAATCTAAGGTCCCTATCATATTCACATACACACTATGGCCAATAATCTGTCTTTTTTTTTTGCAACTGACAATGTATAGAAGTTAAAAGAATTATCTTTGAACAGCTAAAATAAATGAATTGTATTAAATATACATTCCGATTTTTGTTCTTTTCTGAATTCGTTACATTTTTGTATATGAGTACTGTCTGCTGATATTTTCTTCTCCCTCCAATCTAAATTATCTGCCCCTGTGTTTAATTTTGCTGGGTGTCCTCTATCTTGATTATAATTGATTAGCATTAGCTAAATGGAGAGTGTTTTCTTAATGACTGTAAAAATCTATAGCACATTTCAAATTTCCCTTTTTTTCACTGTCTTAACACAAAAGCTTCTGAGCAATTACAAACAATCACTTTCTTTTTACCTGAAGATACAATACAGCTGATCAGTAGAATACAAGCTTGTATCTATTCTGAGGGCCAAGGGGTTAAGGAAAACATTTTGTTTTTTATTTTAATAGCGGAATAGTGGGAACCTTGGAGGTTTGGGGGTAAAGAAAAGAATGCAATGATGCTAGATCTTTTCAAAGGCTGTGTTAAATGTTCCACATTACTGCACTTCCTGCATTAAAAGATCTGTTAATTTGAGCAGTCTCTTTATGTTAAGGTTTTATAGCTGGCTAAAGTCTGCAATATTTGCAAGATCTGTGGACTAAATGATTCTTCGCTGATGACCCTTTTGTGCTATTGACACTCACATCTGTTCCCTGAATAGAAGATACTTTTATTTGAGTTGGGGGGGGATCTGCTTCCTGATCTAGAGATGCTTTCTTTATGCTTATTCTTTACTTTGCCATCTTCAAAATCTGTAATTCTTTCCTTGATGTTAAGGGAAGTTGCTTAATAATTGTAGGAAAATAAAAAATAATATATATATATATATATATAATTGCTGTGGTTTCACAGCACTCAGGTGAATATCTAAAACGAAAAGAAATAAGAATATGTTCCAGCTCCCAAAGCTGATGCTAAACCATATAGAGAAAAAGATAACATTTGACTGATTTAAACACCCTGGATCTTTGCCATGCTAATTTTCCAATTCCAATATAAGAGATAATGAAGTAAAACAATTTGTATAAAATACACTCTTTATGTCACAAAGTATTGTTAAAAAGAGAGATCTGGAAAAACCATGAGATTAAAGATTATTTTATAGTCTACACAGAGCACTGGGGTAAGATGAGACTTCTCAGAAGTGGATGATGTGTGTAAATTTTAATGTTTAAACAAATTGTGCTGCTTGTGTTATGAGTTAAAACTTATTTGGCATCATCACTTACTATCAATTCAAAGAGTCCTTTCTTCCTTTTAAAATTGACTGTCATAAAACAGAGCTAATGTGTTTTTCTGTTTTAATAATACATTGAGTTTAAATGAAATATTCAGAGAATGAGATAAAATTAAAATTCTGTTTGGGATATGGAGACATATATCTAAAGCCATGTGGCATCTTTAATATTTTCCTTTATTTTGTTTTTGTGCTGACAATTTGCAGAATATGCAGTATAGTGTGTTTTATCAACTTTGTACAATTCAACCGCATCTATTTCTAGAAGAAGTTCTAAAAAAGGGACTTCCTCACTACTTTTTTCACAAATAACACTGTTATAAGACAACTACATAGGTATTTCTCTTCAGTAACTGCATAATTGCTAACCCATTTATTTGTGCTTTTTTGGTTAAATGAAATGAATAAAATATATTAGATTGGGATTTTATTTAATTTTTTTTTTTTTTAAACACACCGAGGCTTCTAATGATGGGTGTAAAACCCGGGACAGTAAACCTAGAGGCATATTCACAGTGACACCTTGTGGTGGAGGGCAAACTAAAGAAAATAAAATGAAGTAGGCAGATAAAAAGATTACAAAAATGAAACGGCATGCAAACTTTTTATAATCATTTTTTATCATCATTAATTTTCTTAATTTGAATCTGATAAAAGCCAAATCTACTCAAAACCAAAATCTCTGGGGACATTGGGTGTGGCTTTTTTTAACATATCAGATGTTGAATTATATACCCAAAGCACACTAGAGCATTTTTGGGCTGAAATCTACAGCCTGTTAATACTGACCGGCGTATGCTATTATAATGAATAAAATTGGAATTTTTAGGCCGAACTCTGTGTGTGCAGTTTATGCCATTGTTAATGCCGCATGGAGTTGCCTGTGTTAAATCCCTTCTACTGCCGGGAACTAATCTTCCCAAAATACCTTCCCACTGACAATGTGGGAAGGCATATGCATCGCTAAGTCGCCCACTAATACTCCTTGTGAGACATTAGTGTAGGGGCCCTGACACACGAAAAGATTATTCATCCTCCCCTTTGTTGTGGGCGACTAATCTACTCCAAAAGCCTTCCAACTGGCGATAATGTAAATTGCAGGTGAGTAAACATATACATTGCTTGGCTTTCCATAGTCCCTCGAAGTTTCCTTTCCAGTGGTAAGGCATTTGGATGAGATTAGTTGCCCGCGATAGAGGAGATTTGTCACGGGCAACTAATAGCCTTATGTGTACCGCTTGTATAATGATGAGCTGCTCTTTGTCTAAATAGATAATAGGCTGTAGATGGGGATGAAGGGGTTTATTTGTACAGCAGCATCCCTTTTCCACTCTTGCAACTGCTAAGGGAAAGATCATTTGGCCACGAAAGATCTCTGCTACTGCAGGCAATTAATCTCTCCGAAATGCCTTTCCACCAGCCACAAAGGGAATCACTGGTGGAAAGGACTATGCCTATTTCCTCCTGCAGCAACTTTGCACAGCTTCGGAAAACCAAAACGATGCATAGGCTTTTCCACCAGTGATTCCTTTTATTGCAGGAAGAAAGGGAGAGAGAGTTTAGTCATCAGCATTAGCAATGATCTATCACAGGCGACTAATCTCCCAATGGGACATTACCATAAAACTTACTTCCATGCCTTTTTGAGAGAAGATTTAGTAATCTGCTACTAAATCTGCATCTGCCACTCCTACATTTACTTATACGATTCATTAAGAATCCTACTGCTTCAATATACATTTAACAAAGGGACTACATTTTACCTGCAACTTGCTGTCTTTCAAGTAAAATCCCCAAGTGGTTGCCCTTTTATTTGCTCCACTGGGTTCACCTGACTGTAGCTGTGAAGGGTGGGAGCTACAACATGGAGCTGGCCACTGCCCCTTTATAAACTATAGTACTCATTGTACAGCGCTGCAGAAAATGTTGGCGCTTTATAAATAAATGTTAATAATAATAGTAAAAAAGGGAAAGTTGTGCTCAACCACTAAATTTTTAAACCATTAGGCGGTGGTGCAATGAGGTTGTGAACACAAAATACATATAGATAACAACAAAAATTCCTCTGCACACCCATTATCAATATATATAAGACAATGGGACAGTCACAGCAGCCAGACAGGTAGGGGGGGCAATACAGGTGGGCCACCAGTTGGACAGCATGGATTTAAAGGATCACTTCAATTTAAGATTTATCCTTGTATCTATCTCATGAAAATATCGGGAAAAAATTTTATTTTTCCTTTCCATTTCTTCTTTGCATCTATAAAGATGTTACTGACTCACCTTTCTTTCTCAGCCTACTGGCACACTGGACTTTTTTGGAGTTAGTTTTTTTTTTTACTTTCCTGGACAAAAGCCTGAGGCAGTTTCTCTGTTTATGGCACATTCAAGAGAAAACCATCCAAAATCTCAACCTCGTTGTCAAAAGCATACATATTGCTTCTCTTAATAACAATTATTAATACGGCGAAGGAAGGAGCTGCATCCACTATGCGATGATTGATTGATTGAGCCTAGCCTTCTTTCTGTATAGGAAGGAGTCAGGCTAGGTTCAGTCAATCGATCCTTGCATAGTGGATGCAGCTCCTTCCTTTGCCATATCGCTGCAGTTCAATTGACAGGAAGCCAAGTTTTAGGAGATATTTTCTATTAAAGCATTTAAAATACTTAGTGGGTTGCAGGATAGGGCAGTTATTGGTGCAGGGTAGAATAGCTTTTTTCCGAAATTCCGATTGGAAAACAAACATTTTGCGACTTTTTCTTATTTTTTGCGTTTTTTTCGGCGCCTTTACGACTTTTCGGAAATTGTCGCGACTTTTTCGTTACCAATACGATTTTCGCGAAAAAACGCGAGTTTTTCATAGCCATTACGATTCGCTCGTATCTTGTCGCGACTTTTTCGTATTGAGCGCTCGTAAGCGGCGGGCGAAACTTTCAGACTTAGCATGATTTTGGAAGCCTCCCATAGGACTCAATGGCACCCTGCAACTCCAACCTGGCCCAAGAAAAGTCACCATACTGAAGCTTGAATGCAGCTTTTGCGCAACTTTCGGAATGGCTACGAAAAAGGCGCGACTTTTCGCGCAAGTTTTAACGCTACGAAAAAATCGCCAGATTTTGCGCAACATTTGGAACGAAAAAGTCGCAATAATTTTCCGAAAAAATCGCCAAATACCGATCATTACGAAAAAAACGCAATCGGACGCATTCGGCCGGTTCGTGAGTAAGTAAATGGGCCCCTTGGTGTTACATTTCCTTTAAAGCAGCTAAGGGGGTTGGCTCATCACAGTGAGGGGAATTAAAGTTGTGGAATGCCCTGTTGGGTGATGTTGTGATAACAGATTCTATTAATAGGGATTGGAGTGATTCTAATAATAGGGATTGGAGTGACTGTGATGTCTTATTGGCAAGCATAATGTCTAGGGCTACAGTAACCTCAGCTTAGTTATCTGTATAGTCACCAGAGGCAGCAGGTTGGGCATATTGCTTGCCCGTTAGATCATAGTTTGTCAGATTTAAAATCTGTTTCAGAAAAGCCTTTTCTCTGAAGCTGTAGGTGTGGCATTCCTGGTTTCTTTGCAAATGGATGTTTAACCATCCATGACGACAGTCAAATATGACAATATAACCTGACAGTCCACATAACAGTGAAAGTTCATAACCCCTATGAAATATTTTTTTCACAATAAAAATTAAAATAATAATACGTGATAAGGATATATCTTATTTAATAAATTTTTATGCTTTAAAAGCCATAGTCTAGCAAGCAAGGTGCTATACACATTACTGATGTATTTCCTCTAAAAAACACTGAATAAGTCTCAGGTTACAATAAGGGTAGTCACTTAACCTCTCGTCAACACAGAAATCCTGGGGGATTAAGAGAAACGTTTGTCCTAAAACCTACGAGGTGAGTGAGCTGATTTTAAAGTCAGAGAAAAAAAGCCCTAGATTCCAGTAGTGTTTTTTTTGCCAGGGCCTAACAAGTTATGGGGCCCACTATCAGACCTTTCATCTGCTATAACTTTTGTATGAAGTATCCCACTTATTTTAATAAAGCTTTGCAACAAGACCCTAGTGAATCTTCATAGTTAAAATGTGTTTTTTTACCTTCTGCTTTTTTTCCAGCACTGAACATAAGAGGAGATCTCTGAGTTGCTGCCCTATTTTATTCAAGTTGACCTGCCTGAGCATAGAAATGCCACAGGTGACAGAAAGAAAGAACTGAAAAGAAGAACAAAAAGTAAAAATAATATACATTTATAGACAACATTTGTTTCCTTTTCTTTTTTGAGGAGGAAAAGTTAGCCTTTAGAGCCATTTATGGTTTATTCCCTGTTAAAACACTTAAACTAGCCATACACCAGCAAATCCACTCATTGGATGAGGTTCCTGTAACAGGGGCCTATGGAAAATGGATCAATAAAGTGATGAAGTCCTCAATCAGTGAGATCATGGTCTGGCAGTTTACCTGGGCATGAAGGGCCCCATTCAGCATCCTAATATCAGCCCATAAATGGTCAGCTTAAGACCAATAACACATATTGTAATTTTCTGTTGTTCTGCATTGTTTCTTTCTTCCCACAATTAAAATATTTCATCAAAATGTCCCAAAGCCCCAACTGTTCATTATGAAAATCAGAGAAAGGCAGGGAAAGGGGATCTAAATGCATTATATTTAAAGATTAGAACCAAAACAAACATTTACTGCAGAATTTAATTGTAAAAATATTTAGTAAACATAAAGCTTACTGTTATAAAGCTTGCACCAGTATTGTGTACAGATTGTACAGGGGAGATCTGAGTGCATGGGAAAAGAAATATAACATGGGCTTCTATTCAAGATGGCACAGGAAATTCCATGGCCTTAAAAACACAAAAAGCCTTTATTTGCCCATACACTGGTACAATTTAGGGATAAGGGATATATTTTTTTAAACAAATTCTATTTGAGCACATTTTATCTGATGAAAATATACCTGGACCAAACTCATTGTAGCAACTCCATATATGAGAAGAGCATCATTTTCCTTTACTGTAAATAGTTAATACTAGAAACTAAGTATGCAAGAATATATGAGCATTGGGGGGAAAACTCATAAATAAGTTACTTCAAGTGTGCCATGCACATATGGCAAACTTCATTTAATTTGAAATATTATAATTAAATGTGACTGTTTTTTTCATTTAACATGCTTTATTTGTTAAACACAGCTGTCACTTGTAAAAATGAGAAAGCAGACTCGGAGAGAAGATATGAGCATTTTTATTATCAGCTTAGTATATTCCTTCTAAAACAATTCTTAGTCAATTATTACTATAATCATCATTATGTGTTAGTAACATTAAGTATGCTGTGATGTCATTAACATTGGTGCACTGCAGAGTTTATAGGATAATGTACCCCCAAGTAAAGCTTAGACTGTTACAAGTCACCTCCAAGTTTAATAATTATTTACTGGCTGCAGTGTGAGCACCATCTTTAAGTATGTTTGTACAAAATACTAATTCTATAAACCCCTTTTAGTAACAATATGTAAGGCATACCAAGTATAGGTGGAACCCAGTGTGTTAAGTATGTCCACTTTTACACTTAACACCATCAAATTAGCAACAGAGTTGACCTGTGATATGGTATGTATGAGAGCAAAACTGTTTCCATAGGAGCAATAGCAGCTGTAGAAATGCAGGACTTTTGTAGAAAGATGGCTCTCTAGAAAGCTACAGAGCAAGCAAAGTGGAGTCCGAGGCCAAGATTAGGCTGCAATGAAGAAACCAAGGACTTATGCATATTCCACTCTACAGAAAAAAGGCTGACACTATGGCTTTATCAAAAGCAGTAATGTGTCTTTCCATTACAATTAGACCCTTTACACAGCATGGAATATTAGGGCTCTCATATCTGAGAGAACCTGTAGATTTCTTACTTTTCTTACAGGTAAGTGAGAGTGCATTCTTTATTTAGCTGTTATTTACATATTTAATTTTATTTAATTATTTTATCATACTGTATACAGTATCTACCTACTCATTAAGTTCCAACACCTTTACAGGCAAGGTGAATAATGACAGGACTATACTTTTCTAGGGAACTTAGCCTGCAGCTCCCTATTCTTGTAAATTGCATTAGCAAGTGAGGAGAATCTTGGGTGCATCCTTTTTATATTTTGGCTCTGAGAACCCTTGCCTCTCACTAACACTCAGGAGTACAGAACAGTAGTGCCTTCTTTTGCAGAAATATGAAGAGTTATCTGCAATATGACTTTTAAGTTATTTTCTTGGCCCTGGGCTAAAGTCATGAATGTCATGTAAAACACAATGCACCTGGTTCCAGTCTGTTATACCATAATAGTTCATGGCTGTGCCTCTCGCATTAATTTGTATTTGTCCTTAGCCTCATGCAGTCTGTGACAGGGGGCTCTACAGTCAAAAAATATTCATCCTTCCCTCATTTTTTTTTTTTTTAAAGAAGGTAGCCACATGTACAGTGCTGTGTACAGAAGTAGCACAATATACATAAGTATATGCCCTTCTATCAGTTATAATTGAAATTAGGAGTAAATTCAAAGTCCCTTGACCTGTATAAAGGCTTATGGGATCCTCCTTCCTGAATTTAATTACACACCACAAAACTCTAAAATGTGGGAGAATATAACGATACCCACACACATCAGTGCATTTTCATGCCAATACAAATCAGAATCCTCACTGAAACTATAAGAGCTTACAGTATGCAAACTAGCCATATAATGACTTTCATTCACCTCTTTTTCAGACATTTTACTCAACTCATTTTTTTAACATTAATGTGGTAAATGCTAAAGGACAAAAAAGTCAGTACAGAATCACAATTCGGAACGTGTCATATCACTGAATACTTATTTTCCCCTTTGATTGCTGTGTTAAAAGATCTTTAAAATATTCCGAATATTTAATTACAGCTTTGCCCCCACAATGCTTCTATCTGTGGAATAAAGGAGGTTATTGTACATGAAATGATACAGTACTTTAAGTCACGCACTGCTTAAATAATAGGTCACTGACACTCAGTCTGTTTTTTCTGCTGTTTGCCTTCATGGCCTGGTACAGAGGTTTAAAAGAAGGGAAGATGGATAATGTGTATTGAATGATTTTATTCTAGGATCCAGTTTTGTTTGTCTGTATGTTGTGTGTGCTGGGGTAAAGACCTTGTGGTGTGGCTCTGTACACTGTATAAATTATAATACTACATACAAGATGGTGAATGTAAGAGGATAACAAAGGAGCCTGGCTTTCAGGTTTGAATTCTATAGGGATGGGGTATATCAAACAAGAATTGTGTTGCAGAAGAGATATTTGTTTATTTATTTAGAGAGAAGGTAAGATAAATGTGAAGCAAACTAGATTCCTAAGTCATTTTCTATTGCTGGCAAAGGATACAGGATACCTGATAGTGATGTTATTGTAATATATGTTACCACTTTGTTTTTATGTTTTGTAATTTGCGTGCCTTCAGTTCAGGTGCACTGATAACATCATCACAGTGACATCAATGCACCTGCACCAGTCCACTTGGACCCCTTTCTGCACATCTGGTCTCCTACTAGTACATATCTTGCTTGCCCTGTTTATTATCAATACATATCTTGCCTGTGTGGTCCATTTTGAAACCCTTAAATATTAGTTGCCAATAATAGTTATGGTAAGTACCTGGTTTTTGACAATCTGCATTTTGTCTCAGGCCTGGAATTTATACTGCTATCTGGTTTCTAGAGCTTAAAGGAGGACTAAAGCTTAATTAAAGAAGTAGGCTAGAAATGTTGTACATTATGTTTTGGACTTCTGTACCTGCCCAAGGCAACCACAGCCCTTTAGCAGTGTAGATCTGTGCCTCCAAAGATGCCCCCATGTTTTGTGCTGCTGTCGGTTACCTGAGGTACCTGAGGTTACCTGAGGAGAGACAATATACAGTAAATACAGAATATAAATGTAACAGTATAAGGCTGATTAGTAATTCATTCGAATTCACATAACATGTCAGCTCTGAAACCAGTGCAATTATGTCGGCATCGGAATTTAATAATCAGACCTGAAGCATCAGTTTCTATGCAGTCCAGCCTCATTTTCTGCTTGATAATTTGCAAAGACCCTTATGCTTAGCTTCTTAACAGCCACTCAGAGCCCACTGAGCTTGTGAGCGTCGCAGACAAGACATAGAACTCCTGTTATAACTATCTGAATCATTGCTGCTATTGAGATACTGAAACTTTAGTCTGGTGCAATAAGTTCGGTATACAAAAATAAGACATTTTTAGCCATATTCATTTTTAGGTTTAGTTCTCCCTTAAAGGGGATCTAAACCCCCAAAAATGACTGAATTTAAACTTACTCATGGTACTTCTCTAAGCATTTTTGCAATTTATATTCATTTTCTGTTTTGATCGGTTTCTGGGATCTTTGCATTTTTAAACTGCTAATAGCGGGCAGGGCCTAATGCCGCTCAAAACCTCTGCTCCCCCACCCTCTCACCCCCACACGCTCGCAACCTGCCCCCCGCGTGCTTGCGCCTCATCCCTTACCTAGTCGGAAGCCCCTCTTACACTGATCAGCTCCACTGCACTGAGGACAGGACGGGTGGGAAATTCAAATCTCTAGTGCAGATGCGGCTAGTGGGCCTGGGCCTTTGTGGCCTGCCCACAAATCCAGGCCTAATAGCAGCTTTTGCTATCTGATGCAGCACATCTGTCAGAAAGGAACACAGCATGCTGAGCCTGCATCTGACAAGATAAAATCTGATGATGTCTGAAAGACTTTTCTTTAATTGAAATACATTATGGTTTATTTACATCCACAAGTGCAGTGAGCAAAGTGCAATTTGGAACACAAGTGCCATGTTTTTTTCCACAATGCATTGTTTTTTCCCAGAATTCCACTGTCATTATGCCAATTTGCCAACAATTTAATCACAAATTGGTTGCAATTTGACTTGTGGCATTTCTGGTGTTTAAGGTGAGAGTGATCTGTGCCCAGTTTTTTAGGGTGGAACACGAAGGGAACCCTAGAGCTACCACTTTGTAGCCCTAACTTGTTTAGCCCTTAGCTAAACTACATGGGAGATTTTGATGTTGTAATGCAACAGTGTAATGCAAGTCAGATGGTTTTGTTACCACATCTACAATGAGACAGATTTTTCAAAATGTTAGTTTAGAGCTTAATAAATACAAATTCACCCACAATTCACCCACGTTGTATTCATTCCCATGGAATTTTTAGAAGCATTTTTATCAAATGGGGAGTTCTAGCTCTTACCCATTGATAAATACACTTCTGAAATCTCATAGGAATGAATAGAAAGTGGCTGAAGTTTTCTGCCCCAGTGTATTTCAGTGAGAGAAAAAAGTCTATGTAATTTACACATCAGATTTTTCTAGCAGTCCCATTATACTTGGATCCACTCAACTACATTTGACTTGTAGGATGCAGTCAGTCAATCTGACACCATTATACAAAACCTCAATGTAGTTTTAGCTTTAATTGCTGACACTCTGGGTCAAAAACTGTTGAGCTGATAGCCTGCCTAGAATATCTCAGAAACCAATTAAAAATACATTTATACAGGTATGCTTGAGACCTCAGGTTTTCCGGATAAGGGATCTTTCCGTAATTTGGATCTCCATAACTCCAAAAAATCATTTAAATATTGAACAAACCTAATAGGCTTGTTTTGCCTCAACTAAGGATTAATTAGATCCTAGTTGGGATCAAGTACAAGGTACTTTTTTTATAATTACAAAGAAAAAGGAAATCATTTTTTTTAAATTAGAATTATTTGCTTATAATGGAGTCTATGGGAGATGGCATTTCCATAATTCGGAACTTTCTGGATAACGGGCTTACGGATAAGGGATCCCATACCTGTAATTTAAAATGAATGTAAATTAAGTTTATGTTAAGTTGCTGATTGCTGAATTTCTTCTTTAATGCTTAATCTCTATTAACCTGTAATTAAATATTCATAGAAATAAAAACAATATATTTTATTACAATGTAAAAAATAGTTTAAAAAATTGTAAGAGCATATATATATTCACAAAGCTTATATTTTGAAATATCTAATATTAATAATAATAATAACACGGGTATACAATATAGTCTGCAGTCTGCAAAAATACTTGAATAAAAGATATGGGATTAACATTATAGTCAGAGTAGAGAAAGTCAGCCAAATGTTTTGGCAATCAAAGCCCTTTGTCAGGGGGCAAGAGGTTAATTCAGAGTTTAGGCAGGAGAATGATCTTTAGCTAGCATCCTAATTAACTCTTTCCTGGTTGGATTTGAATCTCTTTTACACTCAGTTATGAGGGGTTCTTATAGCAATTAACTGCTAATTTACTGTGACCTCGACAATTATCTGTTTAAAGTCTCATGCCATCAGCTAATTGTGGCCATACATGGGGCAGATTTAAGCAGTCAGTTTAACCCCCTTATACCAAGTCGGCAGCTAATCTGTTTGTGTATAAGGCCTACAGGCCTGTCTGATGGACATCTGGCTGAAAATTGGCCACATATCAATCGGACAGTTATAAAAGTCTTTTTGGGGTGACCCCGCCCATTGCTGTGATTCCATTGTTTGGCCCACCTGAGATGGGCACATCAGGTAAAGACCTATACATTTGGCGACTATCTTTCAGTGTAGGGCCAGCTAGCAGTTCTAGCACTCTAGTATTGTAAATTGACTCAAAATCAAAGGTTATTGAACACCCAGGGCCTCATGCAGGGCACGGTTCAAAGTGCAAAAAACAGGTAAAAACAACAAATTCTTTTGCACTTTTGCACTCATTGTATTCAGGAGGCAGGAGGCTGGGAAGGGAACCCCATCCCCTAACATGTGCACATTGAGACATACAAGTGTTAAAAAGTAGAAGTGTTAAGAATCACCCTATGTGTCTTAACTCTGAGGTAAAGAAGTTAATAGGGAGAAAAAGGAAAGCTTTTAAGAAATATAAGTCAGAGGGGACAGTAGCTGTGTTTAGTGAATATAAACACTGTAACAAGTGTTGTAAAACAGCAATCCGGAAGGCAAAGATAGAAAATGAGGAGCGCATCGCGGCCGAGGCCAAGACTAACCCCAAAAAGTTTTTTCAGTATATTAATAGTAAAAAGATGCAGGTTGAGGGTGTGGCCCCATTGAGTTATAGTAACAATATGGTTACAGCGGATACAGAAAAGGCAGATGTGCTTAACCAGTTCTTTTCTTCTGTGTATACAGTAGAGGAGCCAGTGGGCCAAGTCCCACCTAAGAGCTGCACTGTTGCCTCAGCTCCAACTACACAGTGGTTGGCACAGGATATGGTGCTTAAAGGGTTACACACGATAAATGTAAACAAGGCACCTGGGCCAGATGGAATACACCCTCGGGTACTGAGAGAGCTAGGGGCAGAATTACAGTGGCCCTTGTTTCTGATATTCTCAGGCTCTCTTTCATCAGGTATGGTACCTAGGGATTGGAAGAAGGCAAATGTCATTCCTATATTTAAAAAGGGAGTAAGATCTCAGCCTGGCAATTATAGGCCTGTAAGTTTGACATCCGTGGTGGGCAAGTTATTTGAAGGCTTGTTAAGGGATCACATACAAAATTATGTACTGGAGAATGCCATTATGAGCAGTAATCAGCATGGCTTTATGAAGGACAGGTCATGTCAGACCAATTTAATTGCTTTTTATGATGAGGTAAGTAAGAAGCTGGACAGTGGGGATGCAGTAGATATAATCTATTTGGATTTTGCCAAAGCATTTGATACCGTTCCCCACAAAGGACTGCTTTCTAAACTAAGGTCTATTGGTCTTAGTGAAGTCGTTTGCACATGGATTGAAAACTGGCTACAGGATCGGGTACAGAGGGTGGTTGTTAATGGTACATTCTCTACTTGGAATAAGGTTCTCAGTGGGGTCCCTCAGGGTTCTGTACTGGGTCCACTTTTGTTTAACTTGTTCATAAATGACTTGGGGGAGGGTATTATGAGTAATGTATCAGTGTTTGCAGATGACACAAAACTCTGCCGACCAGTCAATTCTATCCAGGATGGGACATCCCTGCAGCAGGATCTTGACCAACTGGCAATCTGGGCAGGTAAGTGGCAGATGAGATTTAATGTGGATAAATGTAAGGTCATGCACCTGGGATGTAAAAATATGCAAGCCCCGTATACCCTTAATGGGACTGCACTAGGCAAATCCATAATGGAGAAGGACCTTGGAGTCCTTGTAGATAATAAACTTGGCTGTAGCAAGCAATGCCAGGCAGCAGCTGCAAGGGCAAACAAGGTTTTGAGCTGTATTAAAAGGGGTATAGATTCACGGGAGGAGGGGGTTATTCTTCCCTTTTACAGAGTGCTGGTAAGGCCCCATCTAGAATATGCTGTTCAGTTTTGGTCTCCAGTACTCAAACGGGACATTATTGAGTTAGAGAGGGTCCAGAGAAGGGCAACTAAGCTGGTAAAGGGCATGGAAAGTCTCAGTTCTTTAAATGTAAATGGTCTGGTTGTGTAGATCAACCACAAGGTTAGTACAAGTTGATCCAGGGACTGGTCCGATTGCCATCTTGGAGTCAGGAAGGAATTTTTTCCCCTCTGCGGCAAATTAGAGAGGCTTCAGTTGGGTTTTTTTTGCCTTCCTCTGGATCAACTAGAAGTTAGGCAGGTTATATATAGGCATTATGGGTGAACGTGATGGACGTATGTCTTTTTTCAACCCAACTTACTATGTTACTATGTTACTAAGTTAGGAAGTTCCAGGAGGCACCATATGCAGAGAAGCCCTACTATAGTGCAGGCTGTAAGGACAGGGCTGCCTTAGTGCCATCTAGTTCTGCGGTTGCAGTTTAGGTGGAAAGTGCGTAAAGGCCCTCATTAAAGAATGAGCATTAATGCCTAATAATGTCAACTGAAAAATTTATGCAACTATTGTTTTATCTGAAACATTTTTGATCTTATTAAAATTAGCTACTCTACTTCATCTGACATATTTAAACAGGCCCAGACTGCCAATCTGTGGGTTTAGGCAAATGCCAGAGGGGCTGCTGTAAGATGCCATAGACAGTCACTATTTATTGGGCTGGTGGAGGGCTGTTTGGGACTCTGTGTACAAGAAATGCCAGGGCCTATTTTGAATACCAGTTCGGACCTGTATTTAAATAAGTGCAGTTAGTTCGACTTTTTGTCAAAGGGTCCTTAAAACTCTTCAAACTTGTCAAAAAAATGTATTTATATTTTTAGACAGACATACATACATGACTGCTGTCTTGGCTGCCAAAGAATTTCTACCACTTCTAAATCTTTTTCTGCATATTAGCAACTATAGCTCCTGTTGTATTCAAGCTCACCATATTTCTCTGAAAAGTAGTTCAGGTCTACCTGTTTTGATGGTACTGGAAGGCAGCATGAGAAGGAGTATTTAGAGTGGATAACCCTGGCATGTCCCTTGCCTGCTATTAAACATCCAGGGAAATTAAGTGCCTATGTTCACCATCACGGCAAAGTCTATGTAAAGGAACTGTTTTATAAAACTGAATCTAACCCCCTAGTTGTCTAAGACAGAGTACAAATGTTCTATAATTGAAAGTTCAAAGAGCAAAAAAGGACACAGAACAAAATGTTCTGCACATTCAGACATACAACTTAGAAAGTGCCAGCAGACACTAGATGCCTGGCCATATGGTAGGCTATAAGGGTTGCCTTGTGCCCTCTAACATTGTGCTCTGAACTTCACACTGACTTTAAGGTGCAGAGAGTGGAAAGGACCCAGATGTAAGTGCTTACTAAATAAGCACTAAATTGCCTATATGTAGCTAGCAATGGGCTACATTTTGATCAAAATCACAAGAAACAGGGATGATCTTTAAATGTAAATGGTCTGGTTGTGTAGATCAACCACAAGGTTAGGTGACAAGTGCACAAGTGTTACTAAACCTATGTAACAAAAGACTGGCTGCACCAAATTTCAAGGCACAGCTCAATAAGCTGAAACATAAACAAATCTGTCCACTTCAACAGAGCAGATGAGACTTCAGAAAGCAGGACTGAAGGGTCATTTAGCTCTTCCTCTGTTGAGGCAATACAACTGGGTTAAGAGGTTTGCTTGGACTGAATCCGAGTTTGAAATTTTTGGGTAACTCATCCGCTAGGATAGAGAATAAATGCTTAGTCTTTTAAAGCAACAGTTGAGGCAGTACCTTTATGTTTTGGGGTATTTTGTTGGCTCTGAAGTTGGAAAGCTTTATAGAATTCTGAATAACAGGAGCTGCTACATAATTCAGTGCTCCGTTAGAACTTTTTAAAAGAGAAGGAAAATTAAGGAAAGCTGATTGGATAGAAAAGTCAAGTCTTAAGATACAAATAGTCCAGTTTGTTTTTCACCTACTAGTTTTATATATTTCATAAACTAATTGTCATTCTGTAATGTTCTCTTTTGTATGCACCTAAACTGTAAAAAAAATATATAAAACTTTAAGTGTTCAAAAACTCTGCCTACTTTGATATTATAGGTCCATGAGAGTGTATCCTAGTGTCAGGCCTAGCCTGCAATTCAAATGGCAGCATGACCATGGGCCTACCCAGTCAAAAACATAAGTGGAATCTCTAAAAACCCATTCTACTATGACTAACTATATTTAGAGGAGAAAAACTCTTTAATGGTCCTAAAATCAAAAGCAAATAAAAAATCAGGCAAGGTGGCTAATGGGGTGGGATCAAACAACCTCCAACCAAGATGGCGATGTTCATAGCAGTCACATAATCATGCTATCTAAAGCATTGATCAAATAAGTAAGTAAGCATAACTACAAAGACTGTAAAAATGAAAAATAAAAAACAACAAGACATAAAAAACAGTATAGGAGAAGCAACCTGAGTGAAGGTAGTAACACCAACTATTGCCTTCTTCAATATGAATTGCAGTGCTTAGTGTGATGGCAGATGGGGAGATTTGCTAACTGCGATTAAATCTGCACTACTGCAGGTAAGAAATCTCCCAAAAATACTTTGCACTGGTTCAGTGGTTCATTTTTCTGAATTCTCCCAGTCTGCCATAGGCCTTAGGTGAAATTGGCCCCTCCTGCACACATCCTTGATTTATTTACTCATTCTGTCATGGCAGCTTCTTTGCCTGCCATTTCCTCCTTCAAGAGAATCAGTAATGTTGCTTCTCCCTCTTTTACTGTAGTGCTAATTTTCCCAGGGCAGAGATCTTTTTAGCATAAGCTTTATGTCAATTAGGGGTAACACCAACTCTCCCTTAATCATCTTTTTTCTGAGACATCACCTACAATACAGTGTTAGAGAGGGTATTATTTATGTCTATGTTATTATTTCGAAATGCATAACCATGCATTAATCCTTTGAGAACCTGATCTGTCATTAAGTCACTAATTTCCCAGTTTAAAATAGAAGAAGAACTTCCTCTGCAGATCTTATTATTTTGCGTCATTTTGTCTTTTTGGCAGCCATTGAGAAGTTTGTATCAATGCATTCATTGTGGCAGATAGGACAATAAAATGAGGCACTGCATTTAAAACAATTAAAACATGTCCATTTTGCACAATTGTCTACACTTTTTTATAGGTACAGGGTTGGGATCTTTTATCTGGAATGCTTGGAACCTATTATTTAGGTCACTTAAATAACATTTTAGAAATTAAAAACCTTTATAGAATTTTTTTGCCACCAAAATGAATTGTATGGCAAATTGTATGGCCAATTCATATTTTAAACCTTCTCGGCAATGGGTTTAAAGTATTTAGCCCCAGATTTGTATTTGCTGTATCCGGTAACTTAAGGGGTCTTGTAGGGCCAGAAGGTCAGGCGTTATTGTGTTTTATGATGGATTTATGAGGGAGGGAAACACATTATAAAGGTTTGCACTGGGCCCTTGAAGATCTTGTTGTTCCATTGTGTAGAACAATATGAAACTCTCAGCATGATAGACATAACCCATCAGCTGCATTGTGCTTATCCAGTTTCTGACCTTGTGGCTGTAGCTAATCACATGTTTCTTCTCTGCAATTGGATCATGCTTTGTTTTTCAGTTTGTTCTGCAATGTCTTTTAGTGATGAGGACAATTTTTTACCAGGCATGGATTTGTGGCGCAACAAAAAAAAAGTTGCATGTCAAAAAATTGTCATGTGCAGCATTTTTTTTGACGCATGCAACAATTATTTTACTTGCAACATTTTCGTGTTTCACAAATTTTTCCAAAGTTTCTCTAATTTTTTAGCGATGCCAAATGGGACAGATTTGCTTATCACTAATGTCTTTTAATAACCTTCTAAAACCCTTTATTTCTATAGACAATACACCCCCTTTTCAACATGAGTTCAATGAATACGGCCTTTGCTAAGGATATTTTTTGCCTGTTGTTGTTATTGCTTCAGCTAAACAAAACAAACAGTAAGCTACTCCATGTTTATAAATGTATACAATGCGCAGAATGCTTTTTTAACAAAAGTTCAATTTATATTTTTCATGTTGCGTTATTAAAAAGATATATATAGGTTTATACTGTAATGTCAAAACACCCAGCAAAGTGAAACTTAGTGCCTCCCATTATTGTCAATATGAAGCAACCTGCTGCAAGTCACAAGCATTGTGATCACCACTCCAAGTCACAGCAATGGAAACAGTGTTATACCACCTTTTTTGGCATACCTTTTTAAATGAGCTCCCAGTGTCACAAAGTCCTTATGTTAAAATTGTTAGTCGGTTTCTTACTGGTGTTCCTATTCTAGTATATAAATATTAGCATCACATCTGCTTTAGGTTTTTGGTAAAGACTTTATTATAAATTTAACTGGGAAATAAGGGTCAGGCTTTGGCTGAGCTTGAAAGGATCAACTTTTTATTTTTAACTTTGGACCTAAAATTAATATTTTCGCAACTGAACACAAAAATATGAAAATGATGAAAGAAGAAAACTCAAATGAAACTTCATTTTAGCCTCACTGTTTCAAGAAGGTAAAATAAGCTTTTCTTGGAAATTAAGAGCAAAGACAGGAGGTGCACTTTGTTGCCCATAGGAAATTTCCTCTCCCAGGGGTGACAAAGAACATACAGTATCTTCACCTCCTGATCCATTAGAATTGTAAAATACATTACAAATGGTGATCCCAGGTAATTGCACAAAAATGCAGAAGTCTCAGGAGGGAAAGTTATAGCAGGGTGCTTTGTAGGAGAGAGAGAGAGAGAGAAAGAAAGAAGGTTTCCTGCAAGCGACAAAGCACCCTGTTTGTCTCTGCCCTAAAAGAGATGGTAGTTATAAGCTACAGCAAACAGCTCATCTGATGTTTGCCATGAACTGAATCTTCAATAAGTGTGAATTAGAGCTGTATTTCAACTATATACTGTATATTACTGCTGTAATATTTAATACTCTTTGGACACAGGCTAACAAACTCTTAAATGTTTAATACTTACCTTACTCTATACATATGCTTATACACAATAATTTATTTATGTTGTAAATATTACTATTCTTCCATGGAGTACATGGAACTCTCTCTCTTAACTCCTCTTAGCATGTGAGAGTAGCTTTGAGAGGAGACAATTATGATTTAATACCCCTCACCCTACCAGCGTATAAAGGGAGAATGAATTCCGCCCACCTTCTCTGTTCCATTTCATGTTTACAGGCATAATGAATACATAGACATTAATTATACAGAGCAGAGTGCACTAAAAAGGACATTTGGACTAAATCAAGTAGCTCCTTCATGGAGTCTCTAAAGTCCCACAGGAGGGAGTTAATAAGAATGATCTCTAATAAGAGTAACAAATTCTACAGCTAGAAGGCAGAAGACATACCTGGCTTTTGCTAAACATAGTTATATATCCCCCTAAAATTTACATTATTGAATTTCTGCGGTAGGCATACAACCCAGTACAATTTACAGAATATGTTTTTAAATTAAATCTGGTAAAAAATGTACCTATGTGCCTTTTCTCTGATTTCTGAAAAGGTTAAAAACATTTTCTGTTTTACTGTTCAGTGATCGGTAGTTTCTAAATTCTAATTTTCTTTGTTAATTAAGCATCAATGCCTGGTATTGGTCAGTATACAAAGCAATAAATTGCTGACAGGTTGAGTAATCACCCAGGTGAAGCTGAGGCATATAATCAAACCATTAGATGTGTCTCTGAATAACACCTACTTCCAATTATTACTGCTAATTAATGTAAAAGAAGAAAACTTCAACTGTCTTTCAGGGGCTTTGCAGTCCACTCTAACAGTAAACTAGCAAATTGCTCAGAAATTAAACACACAAACATATTAACTCATCCTCTGCTAAATGAAAACTATATTACAAATACTATATTACAAATCCTTAAGGAGTTTTGTGATAGGCTGAAAGCATGAGGCCACTAGGGTTGCTACTTTATCCCTTTAAGACAGACGGCCATATAATGAACCCACATCTTGAATGACTAGTTAGCAATTAATTTAGATGCAAGCTGCATGGCTGAACAAAAATCACTTCAGGCTGCAGCATGCATCTAAATAAATTGCTAATTAGCCATGCAGGATGTGGAGGCAATATGTGGCCAATATTAAAGGGATAAAGTGGCAAACCTAGAGGCCACAAGCCTCAGAGAACTATATCAGTTTGCACATCACACAACTTGGTCATTGATATTCTTGAGCACTGTACAGGCCCATAATAATAAATAATAAACAGGCACTGGAAGAGCTACAATACGCAACATTTATCTTTATAAATACTGTATTTTTCACATTTTCATTTGTTTCCTATTTTGTAAAATCGGTTTATCGTCTCCCATCACAGTTGGTCCAGGATGTTGTACCTTGGTCCTAACTTCTACTCTGGTAAACACTGAACATAATTGTTATTGCCTCCCTTATTATATTCTAGATTACCTGCTTATGGGTAGTACTATCACAAAGTTATTGGGGGTGACTGCACGGGGTCCATCTCTGAGCTCTGGGCCCACTGGCACTTTTAATTGTCCCTGGCACTATCCACCAATACAAAATAGAGTCCAAACATTAGACTTTGGAATGATGTGCCAGTAAAAGATGCATGTGGTTGCCATGTCTCACCATTCAAGTCACACAGTTTTTCTGCCAGTTCCAGTGGCACAAAGCAGATGCATTGTGAGTAAAAACTGTAATGTTTTAGGCCTGTTTCATGTACTTTTCAACCCTTTTTTGTTATTGGAGTCTATATACAAGTATATATAGATAAAGAAATAGTGCTGTCACAATTTCTTTATCTACGTTTGCAACATTCCACTGGCACCCAGGTAGCATCCCAATTTATTGATGTGCAGCTTAAAGACTGTCTTTACAAGTATATATATATATATATATATATATATATATATATATATATATAATTAACTGGCAGCACAGTAATTGAAATTTTTTAAACGTGTTAAAATTCAAATAGGCAACATTAATGTTTAGGTACCCACCCTGAGTAAGGGCTTAAGAAAGGGGGTGGATATCTCCAAAATATTGCCTATGTTGCCTATGTGACGTTACAATATATATAATAAGTCCAGGAATGGTGCACACAGAAAACTCCAGGTACTGCCTGGGTGCATGGTTAACATAAAATAATAAGAAAGCACAAACAAACTGCACTCACAGGATTGTAAGAAGCAAAAAAAATGGTGTTTAATGTAACGTTTCGGCTTAGATTCACGTCATCTTGTGTCCTGAAGACGACTTCAGTATAAGCCGAAACATTACATTAAACACCATTTTTTGGTTTCTTACAAGTCCTGTGAGTGTGGTTTGTTTGTGTTTATTATATATATATATATATATATATATATATACACACCAATAAACATCTACTTTAAGATATCGCTGTGGGATATTTAAGCAGTGCCTGAATCACAATTTTACTTCTGGTATCCCTGCTCTTTACATTACCTAAAGCAGACATTGTTACTGAATAGCTGTGACCAACACAAGTCTTGGAGTCAATAGAGATCCTGTGGTGCTCTTATTTGTAACTCTGTGCTTGGCTGGAAAAAAATGTTCTCATCCCATGTTCTGCTAATTTCTGCATTTGTTGTGCTGCTGTGAGATTGCATAGCTTAGAAATATCAATCCAATAATTGCCTGTTCATCTCTACAATTATATAAGCAGTACGAGGGTTCATGTATAATATCAAATTGGCTTTTTAGAAAAATGTCAGCATATTCCGACTTGCTGGGCTTGAGTTAAAAAAAACTGATACATTACGAGAGACTCTAAATGGTGTTTTTAAAGGACCAGTAAAGGTTTCTATATAGAGTGAAATATAATATAATTTTACCCTTCACTTGCAAAAATTGTATGTTTGCTACACACACCGTCAAACTGACAGGCACAATGGGTACGCTGACACTAGGTACAAGCACTATGTCACTGACTCACATAGTGTGCAAAGTGGCATGGGGCATTGTACAAATTGCTGCTGGCCTCTACACTCCATTTTGGAGTTCAGAGACCTACACCTCCCTTCACTAATACTGTGTTGACTGCATTAGCCATCGCTCTAATTATGAGGGGCAGGGGGAGGCACATAGGCATCCCTCCTCCCACCCCCTACCTGCCTTGTGTAGCAG
This sequence comes from Xenopus tropicalis, assembly GCF_000004195.4. Taxonomy (NCBI): domain Eukaryota; kingdom Metazoa; phylum Chordata; class Amphibia; order Anura; family Pipidae; genus Xenopus; species Xenopus tropicalis. The sequence goes on from NC_030680.2 coordinate 50,939,250, forward strand.
CACATCCAGGCCCTGTCCTTTTCACCTGCCCTAAAGCTGGCCATACACACCATACACTGTACGAAACTACAGAATAAAATCAATTTTAATTTAATATTTGTCGTTCATTAGTAAATATTACACTTCCAAAGTTTTGTTTATTTTTTCCCTTTAAACAATTTTAATGAATTCTTATAATTTCCCTTTAGAATGAACAGTTCTGCATTTTTTAGCCAATTCCTTTGTTAGATATGACAACAAGCTTTTCTTTTTGTAAATATAAAATCCATTCAGATTTTTTCCTACCAGAGAATAGCTGAGTAGTAGATATGAACGCATCCCTAATACTGAACACAAGTACAGTTAAACTTTAACAGCTTTGGAATAAAGGGAAAGCCAATAACTCAGACAGAAGCAAACTTTTTTAACACCCCCTTTTTCCTTGTTTTCTTTCACTGCACCTGCTAGCCATGTCCCAGCAACTTCCTCTGTGCCAGTACTGAAAACCCAGCAGCACATTTTATTGCCCCGCAGGTGCTGCTGTGTGTGGCCCTCAGTATAATGTTAAGTGTGGCTTCTATTGTTCAATAACGGGGCTTTGATCTTTTTTGGTGAAAGAGCTGCATAGCTGGATGCCCTATGCATCCAGCCCCACACTGGGTTAAGAATAAACTACATTCATTTACAGACAGGCAATCTATAATATTTATTTCAACAACTGTTTAAAATCTCTTGAAGCATTATAGGAAGATGGCTCATTAAACTACAATGGACTTAAAATTGTGTTATACAACCACAAAACTGAAATCGATACAATGGCCGGACAGGAAGTAATGAATTGTATTGAGTGGATTGGGCAGTCATTGTGGTTGATCATAACGTTATGATGCAAGCATCCACTTTAACTGTAATATTTAAAGGTAAGCAAAGGAATGATCCATTTCAACATAACCGAGTGTGACAGGGCTAAGCTGTGCAAAATGATACTGGGAATGCTTGTGTTCCCTTAGAAATGAAGCCTGGGCTGAAGAATGCAAATCAATCCAACACATATTTGCTATCTGAGCTGTAGATGCTTTGTGTTAATTCACTTCTAATCAATACCCTGCTCTGCAAGATCCCAGCAGAAAACAACATCAATATAATAACTCACTATAGGTTTATTATGGAACTAAAAGCATGTCACACTTCTCATTTTTAATAGAGATTAATGACAGTCACCAAAAATGTTATTAGTACAACAAGTGCTGCTCTCTTCTGAGACAGTGTTATAAGCCAATATTGATTAAGTGATGCTTTATTTTAGTCCGCCCATTGCAGCATTCTGTAATACATTTTTCTAATATGCCCTGTGTCATAGTTCATATTACTTAATACAGACCTATGTCAACATTTGTAGAACCCATTTAATTATGTGTTTTCTTTATGAAAGCATTTATGGGGATTAATGCCATATTTTAAGTATAGCTATTGATCCTTTCCAGCGTGGGTAAGCTCCCAATTCATAAGTCACATGTAGCATTTTATCTACAAAACCTATGCCCATTTTAGGTGCAGGATTGTAAATGGGGTGCAAGAAAACCAAGCACTGGGAGAAGTAAAACAAAAATATAAATCTCAGCAACTACATGCTTAGGAATTTTTATGGTTGAGCGTGATGGACCTATGTCTTTTTTCAACCCAACTTACTATGTTACTATGTTACTATGTTACTATGAATTTAGGCACCTTGTGGCCAGAAATCGTGCTTAGTTTCTGTTTTCACACTTTAAACCCATAGTTATATAAAAAAGGGGGTGCTTAATGTATACTTGTATATGTATACTTGCAGAGCTATTAATGTGGCCTGCTTGTAATATATGGTGGCTCTAGCACATTTTTTTCTCAATTGGCGCAATTCTTAAATGACACAAAAGCACAGATTGTCCCTGGAAATTATTTTCAAATTTTTGCAACTATATCAAATGTAACTCTCCACAAAACTAGTTAAAGGGCACTCACTAGTCAAATGTAGGTGCAGACTAATAGCCCACACTCTGGCTGGGGAAAACAATATTATTTCTTAAAACCACCCTTGCGAGTGCTCTGCCATGTTTGCCTCAATCAATCATTTGCATCCATATTAGCACAAATACACTTGTGGTTTCTTAAATGACCCCTTACTCAGGGGCGGGCCAAGCCAACCGGACGCCACCTTGCCCGTGTACCTTTCCCCCTTTTGCGTGTGCTTGGGTGCACATGTGCAGTTCTGTTCTGTCAAGCGGGGGGGGGGGGGGGAATTCATTGTTCCTGCCTGGTGCCCCCCACTCGTTGTACCCTAGGGGTAGGGTAACCAGGGGCCTCTTCTTCCTACCCCTAAGTTCCATCCCTGCCCATACTAGACTTGGAGCAAACTTTGCTAAATGTATGCATCCAAATTGTAAGAATATTTGGAAGAAAATGATTGCATAATATTCTAAAGGGAACATAATAAAATTCTATTGTTTGTCCACTATACATTGATTATATTATAATGTTATATCATTTGTTATCCTGTTTGAATTAATCTATAGCAACTAAATTGCTTATGCAAAGAAGTGTAGTGGCCTTCATCCATGCTTACACTACTGCAGGCTCTAAAAAATCATTTAATCTTTATTTCTCTTTAAAAACATTTTCTCCTTATAGCTTTTCTGTTGGCATTTCTGTTGGGTGCCTTATTTTTTGGTTTCTTTATCCTGACCCACTGGTTTAAGATGATTTAAAGTATAGCATTTGCTTCCATAAATCATTTAAGAATTGATACCCAATGCTATGACACAGCACTCTTGGCATTTATGAGGCACTTGTTATGAGAAGCTTTTGGTTGAGTGCCCTGCACTATTTTCTGAGGACATCACACTTCATAGAGAATTAATGGGCAAGTGTTGAAATCAGAAGTAGGATGCCATTCATAGGCCGAGAAAGTGCAGCCCCCTGCACTTTCCCTTTTGTTCTCTCTGTAAAGTTCATATACAGCCCAGGATCACTTTGCAAAGGGCCATGTAATAAACTCTATTAAAGTACTTTGGATATAGTGCTCTTCATTTTCCCAGGCAGCTGGGAAGCTGGCTTGCAGATGTAATCTGAACAGGACAGACAGCGTCCACTTTATTTCATACCAACTCTGCAGACGGATCCCTTTCAGAGGTTGAATGGGGCTGTGTAATGAAGCTACTTAATATTCCACATTTCTTCTGGAATTTAATTGTCAAAAAACACACTTCTTAACTCTTTTAATCCTGATTTGTTCTCAGTTGTCCCCAAAACATATATGCACACACATATTCACACATCGATGTACTCAGGCAAGATACATATGCATCCAGACATACAGTGATGTATATATTGGTTGAGCAGACATTTACATGCAATCACAAACATACATATATGTAAAGTGTGAATACAGAAACCCCCCCCCCCACACACACACACACACATACACCATTTAAGGCTATGGTAATATGTTACAGCCTGGGATTTTTGGACTGCTAGCACTGATTCCCAGCTTGTCTTTTAGATACAATTGCCTGCCAAAGGCCACTTTCAGCTCTTAATAATGGTTTCATTGGAAAACACAGAGCAGTGATTTTTGGGGGTTTTGTTCAAATGTGAGATATAGGACTTAGAGGTAGGGCTATCCTAGTAGATTCGCCTGAGTAAGCAACCCCATATCTGATGGATTCTGCTTATTCTATGAAGGTATTACAGACTTGCAGTTGTAGTTGTTTAAGCCTGCATTGTTCACTGGCATTAGGGAAACAACCACATGACATTGCAATTTCCCATGCAAGCAGAACATTAAAGGAACAGTAACACCAAAAAATGAAAGTGTATAAAAATAATTAATATATTTTGTACTATTGCTCTGCACTGGTAAAAGTTATGTGTTTGCTTCATAAACACTACTACAGTTTATATAAATACCCTGCTGTGTAGCCATGGGGGCAGCCATTTAAATTGAAAAAAGGAGAAAAGGCACAGGTTACTAAGCAGATAACAGATAAGTAGCAGATTCCCATTGTATTCTACACAGTTATCTGTTATCTTCTTATGTAACCTGTGCCTTTTCTCCTTTTTTCAATTTAAATGGCTGCCCCCATGGCTACACAACAGCTATTTCTATTAACTATAGTAGTCTTTCTGAAGCAAACACACAACTTTTACCAGTGCAGGGCAACAGTACATTATATTTTAATTATTTTAAAACATTTTTATTTTTTAGTGTTACTGTTCCTTTAAATGGATAATTCACCTTTGCAATAAAAAAAAAAGGTTTTTCCTTTTGGTTGCTATGATTTAACTAACCTAGTACATAATAACACACAGGTGGCACTAGATTGGTAATATGAAGAGCTATCTTTTCTAAATGGCTTATAAAAAATAGACAAATAGATTTTACTGATGTAGTACTGGTTGACCCAAGGGTAATAAATGGTTAGATATTATGCAGTTATGATATTGGTTTGTAAAATAGCGCTAATCTGATCGTTTAGGCTGATGTGCAAGATAAGTTGAGCATGTATTACATTCATACATAAACTGGCTCATTTGTAAACTATTTACCAGTTTAAAGTCTCCATCAGCTTTAAGTCAGAAGGTATTTACTATACCCCTTGTTTGCCAAAGATACCTTTCCTAAATGTCAGCTGCTTTAAATGCCTTCTTTTTCATATTTCTTGCCAGATGCAAGCTCTGAATGAGCTCCTGCAAGAGTCACTATTATATGTCAGAAATGCCAAGTAACTTTAGTCAGCCAATCTGTTCCCATATCGTAGCACAGGTCATTGCAGGTAAGCTGTATCTTTAAGGTCAATGACGATATTGTGTTACTTAGCTAGAAACCATCTATGTTCACTTTGCAATGGATCTTTTAAAAACCTTCTTGTAGCGATGAGCAAAATTTTTCACCAGGCATGTATTCACAGCGAATTTCCACATTTCGCCATTGGCGGATTGTTTCACGAAATGGGTGTAAAAATTCTCCACAGAAAAATTTGCTGGGTGAAAAAAAAAATTGATACAAGTCCAAAAAAATTGTCACGCATGTCAAAAAAAGACGCCCAGCAAAAAAATTGTTGCACACGTCATTTTTTACGTGCAACATTTTTTTTTCTGTGTGACATTTTACGCGCTTCCCTCGTTTTAAGCCGTTTCCTATAAGCGAATCCTATAAAGTTTCACAGATTCGCTTATTACTACCTTCCTGGGATTAGATCTTTCTTCTGGTACAGATTTCTGAATAGTTTATTGTTATTTCATCTTTCTATCAACAATTACATTCTGGTATTTGGATACTCTGTATGTTTCTGATATTCTCAGACTCTCTTTCATCTGGTATGGTACCTATGAGGAAAGCTGATGTCATTCCTATATTTAAAAATGGATAAAGATCTCAGCCTGACAATTACAGGCCAGTAAGTGTGAAATCCATGGTGGGCAAGTTATTTAAAGGCTTGTTGAGGGATCACATACAAAATTATGTTCTGGAGAATGGCATTATGAGCAGTAATCAGCGTGGCTTTATGAAGGACAGGTCATGTCAGACCAATTTAATTGCTTTTTATGATGAGGTAAGTAAGAAGCTGGACAGTGGGGATGCAGTAGATATAATCTATTTGAATTTTGGATACTGTTCCCCACAAATGACTGCTCTCTAAACTAAAGTCTGATGGCCTTCGTAAAGTCATTTGCACATGGATAGGAAACTGGCTACAGGATCGGGTACATAGGGTGGTTGTTAATAGTACATTTTCTACTTGGAGTAAGGTTCTTAGTGGGGTCCCTCAGGTTTCTGTACTGGGTCCACTTTTGTTTACCTTGTTCATTAATCAGTATCAGTGTTTGCAGAACACAAAAATCTGCAGCCCAGTCATTTTTATCCAGGATATGGCATCCTTGCAGCAGGATCTTGACAAACTAGCAATCTGTGCGGCTAAGTGGCAGATGAGATTTAATGTGCACCTAGGATATAAAAATATGCAAGCCCCTTATACCCTTAATGGGACTGCACTAGGCAAATCCATAATGGAGAAGGACCTTGGAGTCCTTGTAGATAATAAACTTGACTGTAGCAAACAATGCCAGGCAGCAGCTGCAAGGGTGTTATTTTTCCACTTTACAGAGTGGTGGTAAAGCCCCATCTAGAATATGCTGTGCAGTTTTGTCAGGTAGAGAGGGGCAACTAATCTGTTAAAGGGTATTGAAAATCTTAGTTATGAAGAAAGACTGGCCAAGTTAGGGTCTGTTTACATTGGAGAAGAGGCGCTTAAGAGGTGACATGATAACTATGTATAAATATATAAGGGAATTATATAATAATCTCTCTAATGCTTTATTTTGTCCTTCCAACTGACACAAGGGCACCCATTCGGATTAGAAAAAGGAGGTTCCATCTAAATATTTGGAAAGGATTTTTTAATGTTTAATGTTAACTAGTTAACTAGTTATTAGTTACTAGTTATGTGTTTAAAAGAAAACCATCTGATTGGTTCCTATGGGTTACTAGACCTGGTGCAAATGTTGTGACTTTTATTATATTACCCTAATAAAGACTTTATTAGATAACCTTCAAAATGCTTCACTGACCAGTCATGCAAAAACCAACATTTTGTAAACAGGTCGTTACATAGATACAGTGTCAGGAGAGCTCCAGTTAGAAGTGCTCCACTTCATAGTAAAAGTAAAAATGGTGATGCCCATTGCCACAGTGTCATTGCGCCAGCAAGCTGTGTACTGATGCACCACCAGCACGTGATGTCATTGTGCTTGCTGCAAAAATTGAAAATAAATATGAGCCAAAGACCAGGGTTCAATGTCCGAGTATAGGACTTCCGTAGTAAGCTCCTGGATGCACTGTAAATTGCCTTGCCTTATTGATCTACCATTATTTGCCCTCCCTGCCAATTGTTATAGGCAATTTATCAAGGTGTTCTCTTCCAGTATTGCACCTATCCTGGCTCTTATCCATAAAGGTGGAAAACCTAACATCTGGCCCTGCAAGCCCTGGAAGCTTTTAAAACATTGAAAGACTCTTTTGCGTTCGCTTCAGTTCTCAGACATCCTGACCCTCTTCAACCTTGCTACATTGATGTATCCAACATTGCAGCAGGAGCCATTTTGTCTCAAAGACAAGTGTCTGAATCCTTGGAAGGCTTGGAGGACACTCTTCTCCTCTCGGTTTAATTTCCTCATTACATATTGTCCTGGCTCCAGGAATAAAAAGGCATATGCCTTTTCTAGAAGCCTCATCCCTGAGGTTCGTCACTATTAAGCCTGCTACTGCCCCTGGCAGGATTATAGCTTCTCTGCTACCACATCTGGTATGGTAGCAATGGACTGGAGAAAATGTGAAATCTGTCTGAAATCTTTGAAGGTGTATTAAAGGAGAATTAAACCCTAAAATTAAATATGGCAAAAACTGCCATATTTTATATACTGAACGTATTGCACCAGCATAAAGTTTCAGCATTTCAATACCAGCACTGATCCAGGTCTTCCAACATGTCACAGGGGGTCACTATCTTGGAAAGTGTCTGTGACACTCACATTCTCAGTTTGTTCTGGGAAGCTGCTGAGAAGCTAAGCTTAGGGGTTGTCGCAAAATATCAAGCAGAAAATGAGGTTGGCCTATAATAAATGCTGATGTTACAAGACTGTTTATTAAATTCTGATGCTAATTGCACTGGTTTAGCCTTATTTTGTGACATTTATATTCTATACATGCAGCGTATTGTGCTTTGGTCTCTAAGCTGAATAACAGGCAGCAGCACAGAGCATGTGCATGGAATAAGCAGAAAAGAAGATGAGGAGCTACTGGGGCATCTTCAGAGGCACAGATCTTCCCTGCTAAAGGGTTGCAGTTGCCTTGGGCTGGTACAGAATCCCAAAACATAATGTACCACACTTCTCGCCTACTTATCTAGTTAGGCTTTAGTTCTCCTGTAAAAGACCACATGCAAGATTGAAGAATATTAGAGAATGGAATTATAGGTAGTAATCATAATTGTTTTATGAAGGGCAGCTCATGTCAAACAAATGTATTTTTTATTATTTAATCTATAGGAATGGTCAGCTGGGTTGGCCAAGGCTTTTGATGCTGCACACAATTTGGTTTAGGCAATGTCTTGGTAGTTGTGTTTTACAAAGCACTGGTAAGGCCCCATCTATATAATATAGAGCATTGTCTTGGTCTCTGGTAAACAAAAGGGACATTACTAAATAGCAACAGGAAAGAATGCATACTAAACATTATTTTTGCTTTTGCTGTACTCATCTTTTATATACTGTAGGTGTATAATGCCATTATATTATTACCCAGAAGCAGAAAATGAGAAGAAACACATTTTTAATGTTGTGCTGCTATAGCCTAACATTTGTAGGTTAAAGAAAGACAAAATTATTCATCCAACACATTCCACTTTCCACTGTCCATTGACAGGCGCAAACAGCTGAAATTCACAAAACATTGAAATTGGCTCATTTTTGAGTGGCTGTATATGCTCCTGTAATCAAACACAGTATATTTATGCAAAACATTTAAAACAAATCCAGTAAATATATAAATATGTTTTGCTTGTTAAAATAAAGGTAGTGAGCATTCTAATTGTAGTCCATTAAGGTTAAGTAAGGTTAAATGCCAAATGTTAGGACTGAAAGCTCCTGATTAATGATTTCAGGCAAACACAGAGGCACAAACACATGCACACAGCTCTTTACTGCAAGTCTATATTGGGAAAATCATTAGACGGGAAAGTGGGAATTGTTGCTGCAAAGAGCTCTGGTGTCACACTCAACTGTTCAGTTTTTATTGGTTTTGCAGAATTTCCTTAATTTGTTTGAGGTAATTTCATACACATTGGATCAATAAATACTTGTATCCCAGTCAAATATTGTTTGTTAAACATAATGTTATTGTTATAAACTTGTTATAGGGACAGAATAGGTAACATATCGCTTTATCGCACGCACCATATTCTTTTTATGATTCCATTCAAACTTTGGCAGCTTCACCCATGAGGGTGCTATCTGACTTTACCTATTTGTCAGCTGTGTTTATATGTGCACCTGGATACACTGTTATTTATGGACCAGTCCAGTCCAAAATCACAAGCAAGAATTAACTTAATATACATTTGAATGGTTGCTACTTGGTATTGTAGATGACCTCCCAAGTCATAAAACCTGCCAAATGGAACACAGATTAGGTCCATATAGGCTAGTTTTGATGATTCTAGGTAGAAAAATAGCCTTAAAGGACATGCAAACCCCACACACAAAAATTTAATCAGAGAACAGCCTCTTTGAAATATTTCAATACCTGCCACACTGGTTGTCCAGAGGTTAATAGTAAGGCTGCAGCATCCCCTTAATCACGTAAATTTACTTCTCCTCCTGTAACCCACTTGGCCCCCTCCTTAAGGAATTTGCTTTGGCTGTTGGCTTGTGGGCATGCTCAGTTGTTCTAAACTCAGATTACTAAACACGCCCCCCAGTCTAGCAGCCAGTAAAGAGATGGCATTGCTGGTTCCCATAGAAACTCAGCTCTAGCTGTCTGATTCAATTTTTTTTCTCCCAACCAACCCTCCTTAGCTCAGCTCAAACAAAGTAGAACTTTTATCAAATACAGTTCTGTCTGTGTGAGCCTGTATTCTTGATGAAATGTATGCTGAATAAGGGTCTGTGTGTGTAGGCTGTTTGCAGATTTAAATGTATGATTATGTATCAGAGGAAAAATGGCCACCAGGTGAATGCTGCTATTTGCTTTAGGAAAATATGATGGTGCTGGCAAGCGGAGGGGATATATGCAGTACACATGATGCCATTTGGGTGGGGGAGACATGCCCAACTGATATATGTTGTAGGCAAATGTAGGCTTTACATGTACTTTAATTAAAAATAATATCCTCTGTTGTATGCAGATGAATTAACTAGGCTCACAGAGGCAAGTTGAAATCCTCACATACCCCATAGCTCTACACTATAATAAAATGTCAGAAATATGCTTCAGTATTTACACCTGCAGTTCTGTTATAAATGTAGGCTTTGCGGTAGGCTCATAGACAAGTTACTCCTGCCAGTGGGCAATCATGGAGGTCATATTAATGGTAAAGTACATTGTTAAATAATCTGTTCTTATATGAAAGGCTTTTTTGTTATTTCCATAGAAATCGGGAAAAGTTTCCAGAACTTGATAGACCAAAAAGATATACGATATTGTTTGTACGCTTTTTCAGCTGGATGAAGGAAACAATTGTTTCTGTGCTGTTTCATGCCAGCGACACTATATTATAAATGTGACTGTTACTCTTTGAAGGGAGAGCAAGTTGTATTTTTTAACTGGCAGCAAAACCAAAGATTGTTTTAAAACAATGCAACTTGTATTGACTCCATAGCACATGTAACATTTGTAACATTTACTAAACTCTGCTGAAACACTGAAATAGTTGGAAGAAATTTTGTCTCCCGATAGAGAAAGAATTGAAGGTTTCTTGCCATTTCTGTAATGATACCTGGCACAGACCTGGCACACCAAAGCACAGGTAAGTCTTGTGCTGATTGGTTGCTATACATACTGCACTGGAACAATTTAGCAACTATACTAGTAAATAATTTCCAATATTTTCCAAACAAGTTTTTATACAGGTCATATACTGTAGCTCATCTTAGGCTTTGATAAAATAAAAACATACAACTAAATTCACATAAAGATGAAGTCTAAAAGCACCTGTTAACAGCTGTTAACTTTCATTATAGCCAGTATGTACTCCCCAAACAGCCATTGACAAGGACATAATACTTTAAAAGAGTGCATTTGTTGCAGTCTGCTTAAAATTAAGTTTTTTTTTATACTGGTAAAGGATCTATTATTCAGAATGCTTGGGTTTTCTAATAATCACCATAATTTAAGTTTTCTTAAAAAATATTTACACAATTAATAAAAACAATAGGATTGTTGTTCCACCAATATAAAAAAAATAGAAATCAAAAATTGAATTATTTGTTTAAGATAAAGTTGATGGGAGTTGGCCATTATTATTATTATTATTATTATTAATAACATTTATTTATAAAGCGCCAACATATTCCGCAGCGCTGTACAATAAGTGGGTTTCATACAGTGGACATACAGAGTAACATATAAAGCAATCAATAACCGATGCAAGAGGTGAAGAGGGCCCTGCCCAAAAGAGCTTACAGTCTACAAGGAGATCCCGTAATGCATAGCTTTCTGGATAAAGGGTTTCCGGATAAGGGATCCCATACCTGTATTCTGCTTGGTGTTAGATATGTCATAGGATTATTAGGAAAGTTTCAGCTTTTCACTAACCTGTCGTGTACTCTATGATATAATTACTGTGAGGCTAGGAAGAACAAATATGAACTTGCTCACTTGTGAATTATGTCAAAAAGGTCAGCGGATTCAAAGAGGAATGTATTGAGAAATATCAGAAATTATTTAAGAAGGGTATGGCAACTGAAAAAAGGTAATTCCATTTTCATATATATAAAATCCCTTTGGGACTGCAAGTCAATTATATATCTTCCACTGAAGCAGCAAGCATTAGCGATCTTCCTTAATATATTGCAAACAGAACTTATATCTGCTCACATTATTACAAAGAGCACTGGGCATGAATTATCTGTGGAGTGTGCATTTTCTGTTATAACAACCTAAACTCTTCTTGGACAAAACAATAAGGACTCTTAACAAATAAAAATAATGCCAGTGTTAAAAGGTTTCAGATAGTTATGCATTGAGGTAAACTACATTTTTAAAAAAAATTTCCTCAAACAGCAGATTTAATTTGTACAGGCAGTAACTAACTACAACCAGTGTAATATGCAGAGTAGCCAAACAGACCAAAGTACAAGATTGGGAGGGATGGCCTAGGTAAAAAAAAATAAAAACCTGGACCCATACACTAAAAGCATTCTTAACAAGCTTCCTTTTCGATACACAATTTTCTTTTAAATTGATGAATTTTACATAAATTTGTTCATTTAATAATCCTAATTTTTATTTATATATAAATTAGGGATGCACTGAATCCCGGATTCGGTTCAGGATTCGGTTGAATCCCAGCGTTTTTTTAAGGATTGGTTTCGGACGGATCTGTGGTCCCGGTCAAACCGAATCCTAATTAGTATATGCTAAATAGAATTCGGAAAAGGTTAAATGGGCAGTGAAGAAAATTTTTTGTAATCTAAAACTAAAGTAAAATACTATACTATCTCAAAGGTTCAGCCATCAAGAAACGGAGCAAAATGGATCTAAGAACAAATAGGGGCTCGTTCATGAACACTGGGCAAATTTGCACATGGGCAGTAACCCAATGCAACCAATCAAATCTTTGCTTTCATTGTCCTAATAATGCTAATGTGATGTGCAGTAATTTTTTGCTGTGGCTTCATGCCCAAGTGCAGATTTGCCCAGTGTTAATAAAAGAGCCGCAATGACTTACTAACACTTGGAAAATTTAACAAAGTACAGTAACCCATAGCAACCAAGCACATTTTGGCTTTCATTGTTCTTGAAACTGTCTGAACATAGCTAATCACTGATTTTTTGCTATTTGTGCAGGTGCAAATGTGACCAGTGTTAGTAAATAATCAAATAATCCTCATGGAGCAGATTGTGGAAATTTGGATACTCTGGGGCAAGCACAAGTGTAATGTTGAGCAGGGCAGGGGACTGTTACTGGGCTTGGTTTTCCCAGAATGAGTTTTTTCATATATACTGAGACCAAATAAAGATCATGTATGTTCATATTACCTATAACTTTATATAAGTTACTATCCTAAGATTCCTAAAGTACTAAATGTATCTGCTCCTTTAAAGAACATTGAGTTCTCAGTCATTAATAACAAGACTGCAGACCTTTTACTAAAATGAAAATGAGAATTTTGCCCTTCTTTGGAGCCTCAATTGGGTCAGGACGTTCTCAGAATTTACATTTCAATTAAAAGAGCAAACAATAATAACACATTATGCCAACAGAGAGCCCTTCCTCCCAGAGGAGTAAACTGATATTCCTGTGTCACTTTACAAATGAAGAGTTCCTTCATTTAAAAAAAGGCCACACATCAGCTGCAGCTTATTACTTCCCGGATTTAAAGCCTCTCTAAAGTGCCTGGATAGCTTATTTAGTATGCAGAGTTTCTGATCCGGAGATACAGGAACACAGGGCCTTGGATTTTAGTCTGGGTATATGTGCAACTACCTAGTCTTCTGTGGGAGGAAAGGAAGGAATTGACAAAAGGAACAGTTTTCAGAGTAGTTTGAAATATGCAGAACAGTTCTCATTTGTTGTATGTTTATCATCTTTATTACATACAAATTTGTTTATGTATTATCAGTGGTGCTGATTTATTTACATGGGTGTTGCACCAGTGCAGTTATTCATAGAAACCAATTAGATATTTTCTGAATCAAACTCGAATGTTGATATATCTCCCCCTAAGTTTAGAGGTCATCAAGCAGAAAATTAGCTTGGCCTGCAATATAAGCTGATGCTAAAGGCCTGATGCTAGTTGCACTGGTTTCAGAGCTGCCATGTAGTAATTATCTGTATTAATTACTAATATTGTTACTTATATTGTAAAATTTCGATTTTGTACATACAGTATATTGTGCATTGGTCCCTAGGTTCAGTAACCGACAGCAGCACAGAGCATGTGTAGGGAAGCAGCAGATAAAAAGATGGGGGCTACTGGGGGCATCTTTGGAGGCACAGATCTTCTCTGCTAAAGGGCTGTGATTACTTTGGGCTGCTAGAGAAGACCAAAACATAGGGGCAGATTTATTAAAACTCTAATATTTCTCTTTTTTTTTTTTATTTTAAAATTCGAATAAACTCGTTTCAATGACTTTACTAAAAAGTCTGAACTGGAAAAGTCAGTGCGGGAAAAGTGACAGAAAACTTGCAAAACTCAAAAATGTTCTAATTTTTGCGCCAAATTTTCACACAAAAAAAACAGTGTTAAAAGTCCAAAACCTCTAAACCTTTGAAGCAAAAGAAGGATCTTCCAGGGAAGGGAAGGGACATCTGCCACTGACTTCTACATGATCTTGGAAAGTCTTAGCTGGCGAATCGAGGGATTCGAATTTTTATCTATGGTTACACATAGTAAATCTGGAAAAAATGTATTTCCTGCAACTTTTAGTGCAAGAATATCTGAATCGGAGAAATATTATTATTATTATTATTACTGTTATTATTATTACTAATAATAATAATACAAATAATAACAATAATAATAATAATAATAATGTCAACAGTTTCTCTAGTTGTTTACCTCCTCTATTTTCATGAACTGGTAAAAAGGGAGCCTGGACAGCTTGTTTTAGAGAGTTTTAGTTCAGCAACATCTGGATATATACTGTAGGTTGCCACGTAGTGCCATAATGGACAACATACAGTAGGTTGCCCATGTACCACTTTCTATTTATTCGGTTTCAAGGCCTACACATAATCCAACCACCAACGTTTATTTTCGTGTTGACATAGAAGGAGTATATATGTAAATCCCTGTTTCCATTAGCAAAAGTCATTTTTCATTTCTGCCTGCTGTAATGTCTCTGTAAAACCTTTTTCATTTAGTGGGATCATTACAGCTAAAAAAAAAAGTCCTTCCACATTTGCAAAACAACAAAGTTTGTAAACAGACCTTAAATCCACTTTTTTACTAATGGGAGGTGTACACAGTGCAGTTGCTTAAAGAACATTAGAAAATGGGCCACAATGCATTTCCATTATTGAGAGTAGGTTTTGATGAGGCCCATAGAAATGAATGATTAATATGAATGGCATCTTTTTTTCTAAGAAAAAATGCTAGGAGCTGAACCTAAATCTGGATGCACACTTGAAGATTGAAGGATAAAGTATTGCAAAAGTGCCCTTCAGTGCATCTAAGGGCTCTGGTACACGGGGAGATTAGTCGCCCGCGGCAAAACTCCCTGCTCGCGGGCGACTAATCTCCCCGTGTACCAGAGCCCTAAGGCTAGAAAATGGTTTAAAGGCAAAACAAGAAGCTTTCAAGATACCTGTTGTGTTTGTTGATTGTTGGGTGTTTTTATGTTTACTTACTATTACCTGTGCTCTAATGTGATTCTCAACCTCACTGAATCATCAGTACTGGTGAAAAAGAAATCAGAGCACAGTAGGATTTTAACCATTACATGCTGTGCTTTATTGTATGGAAAAGATGAAAAATGTATGTTGCAAAAGATAGAAAGTGTATGCATGTATATTTTCATTTATTTAGGGCTACTTATGTATGCAGCGCCATACAGCAAATCAATAAATGAATAGAACAAATCAGGGGTTATTACGATAATAAATATGAGTAAACACAAAGTGCAGTTACATTGAAGAATAAAGGACATGTAAACCTGTGCTGTCAGTTATGTGATGTATGTTTATTGCAGCACTGTTTCATGCTGATCAAAGAAAAAAAAAAGTTATCATATACATATATATATATATATATATATATTTAATTTGTCACAGCAAATGGCGGGGGGTAGTCCTTGGCCGTTTAAGCTCTAGTGTTGTTTGATAGCTTCTACATGCCCACTGTGTTCGCAGTGGCCAACATTCGCTAACAAAACAGCTATAAACTTCTTTAAGATGTTTGGAAAAGTTGATATACATGGCAAGGACTATTTTTTGAGGTTGTATTCTGTAATAAAGCTTTGGCCAAACTCCACCCACATAACAGTGTCATTGTGTCCTTTTTGTCAGCTAGGCGCATCGGGGCAAGAGTGGGAAGGGAGGGAACAGGTCTCCACAGTCTAGGAACTGAGAATGCTCAGTTAGCCAAGAGCAAAAGGGAGGAGGCCAAAGAGTTAGAGGAGGAGAAGGAATCATAAGTGATTAAGGGAATGCTTCAGTCTTACTATTAACCTTTGAACAACAGGGATGGCAGGTATTTAAAGGACAAGTCACCACAAAATAATATTTAAATAAAAGAAAATGTAATTCTTAGCAACTTTGCAATATACATTCATTACAAATTAGCAATTGTTTACACAGTTATTTCTTCCACTGGAACTTACATAACATAACGACATAAAATCTTGTGTTTGGATGGTTTATTTTACACAGCTTTTTACGTGAATTTGTTTTATACAGCATAATAAATATGCTATGGATAAATATTCTTACCTTGGAAAGGTAAGCAAGATATTCTTTCCTAAACACCAGCCCTGATAAACAATTTAGCAACATATAGTTCCTTATATAACAGTGATTAGCTCACATTTGCTTGCTTTCCTTACCCTTTAAATAAAGAAAATGAGAATGTTCTGGTATTACATTGTTTAGAGCATAATTTCAAGACAATCACGATTATTTTCCTCCATTAAACTGTCTTTTTTTTATTCTTGATTTGTTTTTTTGTTTTTTGTTTGACTAAAAGGAATAGTAGAAATATAAATGTAAAAATGTTCCTCACGTAGCCCTGTTATGGGTTAACAAATTCCCTAACAAAAACAAAAAGGAGCGTGACCAGGCACCATGTGCTGATATTGTGGCTATAGATAGGACTGGGGCCCAAAAGAGAACGGCTCATAGTAGGGACATGACAAAGATACAATACAATACAATAAATGTATAGCAGTATATGAATTCCCCATGCATTAACAAAGATTGTAAACAGCAACCACAAAATCATTGTCATAAAGCAGTACAATTACATTAAATACCATTGTGCACCAAATCTTTCTTGTGTTGCTCATTCTTTTATCGATATTGCACTAAGCAAAGAAGGACATTTTAATTAAAAAATGTATATCTGAGAAAAAATTCCGTCCTCCCTGTTGTGATAAGGGCGAAGGGTTTTAAAATATTTTCTTTTTTTATCTCTAGAATCTTGGGTGGGTAAGTATTGATAAACTGAGGATGCCTAAAGACTCCCATACATTCTTACTTGCTGGATAGGAACAGTTTATCTTAGAAGTGGTTATTTACCCCTTCTATTAAATAGGATCAAAACACGGTTAATAGGATCAGCAAGAGGAGCGTCTTGGTACAAAGAACAATAAGGTTAATTTGGACTAGGAAAGCCTGGATAGTAACATGAGTCGTACTTCTTCCCCTTAAGATAAATAATAAAAATAAATGGTTATTGCCATTTCAAGGATGTAATTTAACTAAGACATCTAGCATGAACATAAAGTTTGTACATAGCAGTGTAGAGAATGTAAAGGAGAATATTTTGAGTTTACAAAACCAGTTACAAGCTATTCCTCCTACAATAACCTATAAACCTGTACAGAGAGAGGACAAAAGCAAAAGCAAACTTTCTCAGTCTACAGTAATTAGTAGTATTCCAAATTCTGGAATTTAATAAAGCCCTCACTTCAGTGTCATTACAAGGGATATACTCCAAAGCAAAACATGACATTTCCCAACATACCAGAATAATGCCAAAGCTTTTTGTAATGTAAATGTCATTGGTTATCAGCCATTTGTCAGTAAGGTAGGCTATGACCTGAAGGTGCCAATTCAGCAGCTTATATCAGCTTTTATAGCCAGCATACAGGCCAAATATTACAGTCAGTATTTACAGGTTTGTCAGGCCTATATCTCTTTGCTATAGTCTCTTTCAGTGACTCATTTGACCACAAGCCAAAGTAAAGTGTGATGAATAAGAAATAAAAAATCTGACTGCAACAAACCACAGCATTATTAAATGTAGGTTCCTTGTTTCCACACATCAGCTGTGCTTACATAAGACTGCCTCTACATGAATCCAAAAGGCCTGTATGTCCTAGCATGTAGGTAAAGGGTTTGAAACATTTATGTAGGTTCCATCTTCTTCTGTTAGCAGGTGGCAGTTCATTTTGAACCTGCCAAAAAGGCTGTGAGATTTTTCAAATGACAGTTTTGATTGCTGACAACTTAACCTTTATAATAAGCCAGGCACCACTGCACCTTTTTTATTTTAAGGGGATGTGCAGCTGTGAAAACGTTTTAAGTTACCATTCAGAAACACATTTATGACACCTTGGGTGTAAATCCATAAGCAACAAGGTAAAGTAGTGTATTTTGGTAAGCAATTAGGTTTTACACAGTTATTTGAATAAAAAATCATCTTGACACATATTATTAGGATATGGAAATTAAGCAATTGCTACTAAATTCTATTTTTTAAGTCAGTGAATTACTACTTTGGAACCTGATGCAGAACCAAAAAATTGCACGCCTGCTACACACTAAAAGATAAACAGAAGCTAATGTGGCTTTATCGCTTTGTAGAGTTAGCCTTGTTCTTCATAATTCCATATCACTACAGCTCCAGCCAAAATTATGCATTGCCTGAAGGCTAAAGGCCTAGGCTAAAACCTAAAGTTAAACAAATTGTTTTTTTTTTTAATAAACCCTACTCTTAGGGGCACATTTACTTACCCACGAACGGGCCGAATGCGTCCGATTGCGTTTTTTTCGTAATGATTGGTATTTTGCGATTTTTTCGGAAATTATCGCAACTTTTTCGTTACCAATGCGATTTGCTCGAAAAAACGCGAGTTTTTCGTAGCCATTCCGAAAGTTGCGCAAAATCTGGAGATTTTTTCGTAGCGTTAAAACTTGCGCGAAAAGTCGCGATTTTTTCGTAGAGTTAAAACTTGCGCGAAACATCGCGCCTTTTAAGTTTTAACGCTACGAAAAAGGCGCGACTTTTCGCGCAAGTTTTAACGCTATGAAAAAATCACCAGATTTTGCGCAACTTTCGGAATGGCTACGAAAAACTCGCGTTTTTTTGCGCAAGTCGTTATGGCTACGAAAAACTTGCGCTTTTTTCGCGCAAATCGTATTGGTAACAAAAAAGTCGCGATAATTTCCAAAAAGTCGTAAAGGCGCCGAAAAAATCGCAAAAAAATACGAAAAAGTCGCAAAATGTTTGTTTTCCAATCGGAATTTTTCAAATTCGGATTCGAATTCGTGTTTTAGTAAATCAGCCCCTAAGTCCTCATACTTTTTCTATAATCTGTGCCAGAGTCCAGGCAGGGAAGGCATTTGCACCACACAAATGATTGGACCCTTGTCCACACTTATACGATAATGTATTTAAGAAATTTAGTTGATCAGATCCTTATATTGTAGTTTGCAACAGATCATGCATTTAAAGGAAAAGTTAACCATTACTATAAATTTTAATATGTTATAGTATTTCCTATTCTTAGAAAATTTTTAGCTGGTCTTGATTTAGAATTTTTAGTTTTTGAATTAATATTGATTTTTATTACCTTCTAAGCCTTCTTTGTCTTCTTTCAGTCTATCATTCAAACCACTTACTAGTTGCTAAGGTACATTTAACACTAGTCACCAGATTTTGCTAAAGTTTAAAAATGCAGTGCTGCTGAAAAAAGTAAATTATTCAAAAATATATAAATAAATAAAATAAACAAAAAATAAAGACCAAAAGCAAGTCTCAGAATAACACTGCTGATATCATACTAAAAGTCCATTCAAATGTAAACTGCCCTCTTCTCCCCATGGAGGGTTTACATTTTATATTGCTATCTGCTTTCAGCTAAAAAAATCCATTAACAATTATTGGACTATCGTGGCCACATGGTGGGAGTGGGGGTTTAATACCACAAACAAATATGTTTGGGGGAGGGGGGACAAAATGTAAAAAATAATATTGACTGCTTCTCTGTACATTTGAAAGACATATATCAGTGGGAGATAGTTTACCAGTCTGAACAATGACTAAAAGCAATGGACTATTTACATTTAAATACAATGGCCCCACTAAGTGCCTGTAACAAGCAAATGGTTGTCATTCAGATCAGGTTTGCCCTATGTAGGTAAAAGTAAAGGGTTAATACTTTCCTATACAGCTTTTTGGTTTATACTCAAAAGTAAATTCACCCCATGTGCTCCCGTTGCACATATCCTAGGGCGCAAAACAGATTTCTTAAATAACCAGTTTAATACGTTGCTGACTTATATTTTTAAATGTGCAGGCAAAATATCTGACATTTGTGAAAATTATGTATTCATTTATTCACAACATTTTAAATCTCTTTTCTATTCAGGGAGGTCTGTATAAAGTAATGAAATGCACACAGCTCTGTGAGTCACCAAACTGAAAATTTTATCAGATAAAACAAGTTGAAATACACCAGAAACTTAACATACTGTATGTGTGTTTTCTTCTGCCTGCTAAGTGAAAGCGGTTAGAAAAATATGACATTATACCTTTGGTTTAGTTTGTTATTATAAGGTTATATCTCCATATCCATTGAGTTCCTGTATTATTATTTGTATTATCTTTTTTTATTGTCTCATCAAGAAAATTTAGTTCTACTCCAAAGAGTACATAATAAAGAAATATTTAAAACTTTTTAAGGTTATGTTAAGTAGGAGAAAGGTGTTGGCACAAGAGATAAAGGAATGTTTCATAGTATAAATTATTGTCAACTGCCATGTAGCACACATATACATATTGCACAGTTCAAAACAACCCCATTATCATGATTTGGTGATATAAATATATAACAAATACATTTGGGGGTAAACTTACCATATAAAACATGGGGTCCAGGTGCACATGCTCCAGACCATCAACTTAAGGCAGGGCTGAACTATGGGATAGGCAGAAGAGACACATGTCTTTGTTGCCATGTTGGGGGGCACTACCTAGGCACATACCTTTTCCACCTCTAACTAGTTTCAGATGGGGTAGTGGTTTGGGGCAGCAGTGGCAAAAATGTTGACAGAAAAGAGGGTGAGTTTCCAAGGGGGGGATGGTCAGTTGAGGGGAAGAGTAAAGATGCTGAGCAGCAGCAGAGGGTGGGGGAGGCAGATCAAGAGCTTGCGTTGGGCACACTTTGGGAGCAATTCTGAAGTGGCCTGGCTCTAACGTAAGTATTTAAAATTAAATAAGAAAGAACCAATCAAAACAAATGTACAATTAACCAATTAGAGGCAACTTTAATTGCTGCTAAATGGTTACCGATTAGAGAAATCTTAAGAAGCAGAGGTCAACAGAGGATAAGATCTACACAATAGTTGAAAGGTAATTTTTTAAAGTGGATTATATTTTCTAATTTCAAGAACATGGAGAACCATACAAGGAATCGTTGTCAGGAGCGCTCCGTTTATAAGCGCTTTGCTTCATGGGGTCAAAGATGGCGGCTCCCATGGCCCAACAGGTGCACCTGGGTGCACTGTTAGTTGTTTTTTCTCATTGACCTTCCTGCTTCTTTCTGACCATTCTGTTTGCTGCCTAAACACACCTGTGCCTGGAATACATTTTTGTGACTGGTCAGTGTTTCCAAATCACCTCTGTAAAACCTGGACCCCCCCCCCCCCCCCCCCACCCATATTGACTACATAGCTGATTTCAACCGCTTAGCACATAATGCATATAAATCAGGTAGCCTGTGCAGGAACTGGTTGCTTCCCAGGCATGAAGCATATTTGTTCTTATAAAAGAATGATGTTAGCAAGTTATGTTAAGTTGTGATAAATTGATTTTATTTGGTCATTTGAGTTTTATAATTTTTTTAAAAATGTAGTTATTTTAATAAAGTACAAGTTTCTGATGTCTTTACAGTGGGAAATATTCCAATTACAATTTCCATGTTGATACATTTCTTTTCAGCTGGTTTGAAAGAAATTATTTGTTAAACTTTATTTTTCAACGGACTCATATTAACTTTTGCTTGTCAAGATCTAAATTGAATTGTGTGCATTATTGAACAGGTCACCAGCTCATCAAACCTCTTTTGTCCTTGTTATTAAAAACCTCACAGTCATTTCTGATAGACATTTCTGTTGTCTTATGTGCAAGAGAATTGTAATCACCTGTATTTAAAACTAATGGATTTGAAATAACCTACAGGCTTTCTACTTAAATGAGAGTTAGATTAATGAAAAAAGACCCCTTTTGCCTCAGATTGCATGACAACATTTTCAAATTACATTCCTGAAACAGACAATTCACTTATTCAGAGTAATTGGATGCTGAATAGGGGTTAATACGTACAATGTCCTTAAATGAAAATCTTCTATTGTGAGTGAGGCAGAAGGATACCTGAAGCATTTTCAATGGGGGATTGCTGAAGCTCTGAGTTAATTATACTGCATTCTATTTTGTGAATGAATTCAAGCATGAATTCTACACAGCAAAGATTGGGATAATTATATTCAATTCTACCGGGTGCCCTGCTGAATGAATTGACCTTTTAGATAAAACTAGTCTTTTTGAGCAGGAAACCAGAATAAAGGTTGGTCACAGATGCATTGGAATTGAAGAGCTTTAAATAAGAAGCACAAGCGACTGTTGGGAAGATTGATTCTATACTTTTGTTACTATACATTAGGGCATTTTTAGGTATATCATGTTTGCAAGGTTTGTTCTGTTATTATTCTGGCACTTATGTGTATATCCACCTTAGCAACCTTGGCAACATTTCTTAGAAAGCATACATAACGTACTAATAATTTAGTATTTCTTCTGTGGGCCATCATACTGGAGGTTTGTTATCTTGATTGTCCAGTTTTCCATCAGATGAAATTCATTGATAATTTAGGGGGTTATCTGGAAAGTTCTAGAAGTAAGCTATGTTACTGAATAGTAATATAGTAATATAGTAGCTAAGAGGTTACCTTCATGCTTCAGTATCAATATGCACAGCACACATTCACCGAAAGAATCAAGTGCAGACCTCCTGCATGTCAAACACTGCAAATGATGCCAGATGGACTTTTGCATAGTTGAAGCTGATTTATGATAAAATGCATGTGCAGTTGTGGCAGTTTTACAGAGTGGGTGCAATGCAGTTCTGCCAAGCTCATCAGATGTTTGCAACTGAATTCTGGTCAAAATGCTGCATTGGGGGAAAACAACATGACAATTTTATTCAAAATTGCACTACTTTGCTCACTGCACCTGCACCCTCAGATCTGGTATACTTCTAGTAGGTCTAAGTATTTCCAAAAATGTAATTTGCCATTTTTAGTAACATACCTGAAGAACTGTTTAAAAGGTGAGAAAAACAATTAGGGGCACATTTATCAAAGTACGATTGCTTCCAAATACAAAAAAATCTTAAAGTTTTTCCATTAATTTGCGCAACTTTTTCATACTTTGCATCAAATTTTACTCGACAAAATCATATTTGTTGCAACGAGTACGAACGTTTCAGATTAATTCAAGCTTCGTTATCGTGACTTTCCTTTGACCAGGTTGGAGCTGCAGAGTGCTATTCCTATGGGATCCTTCCAAAAACATTCTTTCCTGTAAAAGATGCTACATTTTGGCATTCACTGCAAAGCATAGCACCTGACTTGTAACTGCAGTTATGATCTTGAAAAGCAGCACGGGAAGGCAACATGAGGGTGGAACATGCGGCAAGAGACTCACAAGCATTCTGTAAGATTATTGCTGTTGAGAATGAGAGCCCAGAGTGGTCACCTAAAGCCTCCAGTGTAAGTATATATTTTTTGTGTGCATCATTGACTTATAAGGCTTTCCAGTTCCCCCCAAAAAATAAAGATCATGTTATGCAGTTACCAAAAGCATATGCTGGTTAAAAATATGCAAAGTTGTTTGAGTCTGCAGTGTCCAATGTTTTTCTATATATTGACTTCCAGGCTATATTAGTATTTGCTCTTAAGTTTGCACATAGCCTCTTTGATATTAATAACCTAAAAAAAAGCCAGCCATGCAGACTTATAGGTAAATAATGTTTATGGAAAGGTGGTGGCAGCAAGGTAAATCACTAACTAAGCTCAATAGTTCACAAAAAACTCAAATATCTTGCCTCATCCTTTGGCTTAATGTGGCTACAGAGAAGGATTTATAAACCTGCCAGTGCAGATTGCTACAAATTACAGCTGGTGCAGTGTTTCCACTATTCTGTGCTCACCCACACACCTGTTATAACAATAGCTGATCTGTTTGGCAGGTTAAAATAGAACATTCACATACACCCTTTTAATATCATTTTAGATTAACCCTGCCTTGTATTTCAAATTGTAATTATTATTTCAAGAAAAGTAACTTATATTTATTTTACATTTGACCCAGGACATCGTATAATTGAACTTTTCTCATGATATATACGTTTTGCAAATTATTTTAAAGCTATGGTAATTCTCATAACCATACCTTAGTTATCAAATGTAGTAGTATGCCACCAAGACATAAAGCTATACAGATTAAAAGGTTATGAAAAAAATTGGTTCATTTTTAAAATCTGTAAAACTTGCTATACAAGTACCAATAATATTATATGAAACAAAGTTTTGTAAACTATAATAATTATAATAGGTTTTTCCTAAAAGGAACACCAACATGTGAAAAAAAATAATAAAAATAATAAAAAATAAAAAATAATAATAATTCACAGAGGAACAATGTAACACAGCACTGTGCATTTTTCTGGATAAAGGCAGCACTGACCTGGGAAACAAATATAGTGATTCAATTCACTAGTGGTTGCCTAATACTGTATATTGGCACCCCAGTCCTTTTACTTGTCATTTAATAAAGAGCTACCAATAGATATAAAAAGAGTAACATACCTATACAGTAACATACAAGTTAAGGATAAAAAAATGTTCATTTGTCCAAATGAAACCTGACTGCTAGTCGATCCAGAGAAAGGCAGGAAAACACCATCTGGCGCCAAACAAGTCCTTGGATCAGCTTGACAGGGTAACTATATCTGATCTCTATAAAGTATGTCACATAAAATAACCCATATAAAAAACACTGGTTCTTATAAATAATTCCTTTTTATAAAACATATACTAGTTGTATGCGCCATAAGATAATCACATATAGAAAAATGAAAGTTCAAAATCTGCCCCCGTGCTCATTCACAATCCAAAGACATTATGATCTCTGCTTTAGATGTAAAAATAAAATGGGCATATGGTTACATGTGGAATGGGAATGTCCACTCATACAAGTACATTAGAGACCATTTTAGACAGCAGTGAATCTTTTTTACACAGAACAGATTGAAGTACCAGAGGCCCCAACTTTAGGCTTTGCAAACTTTCATTAGAAGCTGTAAGGTTGTGGAACATCCTGTAGGATGATGTTTGCAGATCCTATTAATGCATTTAAAGGAGAAAGAAAGGTAAAAACTAAGTAAGCTTTATCAGAAAGGTCTATGTAAATACAGCCATAAGCACTCACAGAAACGTTGCACTGAGTTCTCTGTAAAAAGATTTGTTGTGTCTGTAATTCCTGTGCCAGAGACACGCAGCTCTCTGCTCTCTCCTTTCTCCTGCTCCCCCCTCCCTCAAGAATGCTAAGAACTCACTTTCCCCCTTAGGAATATGGATGTGAGCCAATCAGCAGGAAGCTGACTCATAGTCTAACTAATTTAGCATGTTCACTTGGTCTCAGTCCTGGTGCAGGAGTGAGGCATTATTGGAACTTTCTTTACACAGCTCAGCCTTTTTTCTTGCTGTTTGGCTTCTGATCATCTAATACAAATATAAATAAGTGCAATTCTCAGTGTATACCCTCACTTCAGATACCTCGTGTCCCAGGTCAAATAAAGTTCAATAAATCACTCCAAAGTGACCTCTTTAGACTGTTTTAGACTTAGCGATGAGGTCTTATGAGGGAAAAAAAAAAAAATATAGTGTAATACTGTTATTACTTCACAATGTGCACTCTCATGTGCTTTTTAACACCAGTGATGACTTTTACTTATATCACCCTTTTGTGCCCAGTTGTGATATCCCTTTCCGATTGCCAATCTACTTACAGACCCCCTTGGGTTTATATGGCATCCAATTGGTTCGCTTGTAGCTCACAACTCTCTGCTTTCCCACCTCTTAATTCCAGGCAGTGTTAGGAACCACTTCACATAGGTAAATTTCCAACTTTAGCAATTTTAGGTTAATTCCACGACCTTTCCGTTTCCCTTCCCCTCCTGTGCATTTACTGTGGGATAAATGCATACGCCATATGTGTAAAAACTTAAATACTTTAATATAAATAAAACTTCCCAATTCACTCACAAACAGTATAGGATGCGCATGTCAGGAGTCACTGGTATGGATCAGGTGGCTGCTCCTTTTTCTTTCCCTGTTCATGACCTGCAGTGTCGTTCCTGGGTTCAGCAGTCCTGCCCTGTATAGTGCTCCTCTCCCCGTCCTCTCTCACCGCTGACGCGTTTTGCCACTTCCGACTTCCTCCTGAGCGATTCTGATCATCTAAACAGGTGAAATATGGGGAGACTTAAGGGCACTATTGAGATAACTGAAGGTATGCCTGTAGCTTGAGATTAACTCTTTACTAGCCTTTCCTTCTCCTTTAAGAGATGACTTCTTGGAAGAGCATAATATCCTAGACAATAGTGATCTCAATACCTACATTTAAGGGGCATTCACTTAAGTGCAACTTTTTCAGGTTGGGCTTTTTGTCACGAAAACCTGAAAAAGTTGCTGAAAGGAAGGGTGACTTTTCTGAGATTTATTATGTGACAAAACTGTGACAACTTGGAATCCGAAATACTGACAAGCTCATGTAGAAGTCAGGGGCAGATGTCCCTTTTGCAATTGGAATATCTTTCTTTGCTTTGTGTTTTTAGAGGTTTTCAGGTTTTTTTGACACTGGCTTTTTTTGTGACTTTTAAGCGGCTTTTTTTTTTTTCCGTTCTTGCTTTTCCAGTTCAGATCTTTTGATAAATGACTACCATTTCTGAAAAAGAGTTTTAGTAAATACCCCTTTAGTTTAGTATAAGTATGTGTATATATTTTTTATATATGTGAGTGTATCAATATGTCAGTATAAGTATATATATATATATATATATATAGTAGAAAGAGTGCCGCACACACAGGGACTTGATACAAAAGAAAAAGTGGTTTTATTGAAAAAATTCCAACGTTTCGAGCACAATCTGTGCTCTTCCTCAGGGACAAAACCCTGAGGTTTTGTCCCTGAGGAAGAGCACAGATTGTGCTCGAAACGTTGGAATTTTTTCAATAAAACCACTTTTTCTTTTGTATCAAGTCCCTGTGTGTGCGGCACTCTTTCTACTATATTTTTGTTTTTTGACCTGCACCAAGGGCATTTGGACTTGTATAGGGTGTGCTCCTCCCTGTATACTATATATATATATATATATATATATATATATACACAGAAAAGAACAGAGCACACCCTAATAGTAATCAAATGCCCCAGGTGCTTGCAAAAACCATGTATATAGCAAGACAATGAGCCGCACACGCAGGGACTTTGTTAGAAAACAAAAATTTTTTTAATGAAAACTATCCAACGTTTCGAGCACCAACTGTGCTCTTCCTTAGGGACAAAACCCTGTCCCTGAGGAAGAGCACAGTTGGTGCTCGAAACGTTGGATTGTTTTCATTAAAAAAAATTTTGTTTTCTAACAAAGTCCCTGCGTGTGCGGCTCATTGTCTTGCTTTATATATATATATATATATATATATATATATATATATACCTGTATATATATATATGCACTGGGGATCATGTGGGGGGATGGAACTTGATGGACTATTGCCATTTTTTTTAAATCCAAAATTACCTATGTAAATGTGTAAGAGACAGACTTGCTGATATTTTTTTAAAAGGTCATTTTAAAAAATTACCAAGAAATTACCAAGAACACTCTTCTCAACAATAGCAGGCCCCAAATGAACCAAAGAAGGAAAAGTACTGCAGAGGGAAAAGGCAGACTTTTGAATAGATGGTTATTATATATCAGGCACCAGAATAGCCTGGATCATCCCTGCTGTTAAAAGTGTATGTTGAAAGGTTTAATATTTAACCTTAAGTAAAGTCACTTACAGTTTTATACTCTCTGAATATATTCTAAACTGAAAAGTTACATTTGAATTTTGTGCAAGCAAGGGAATGATGTTGTTAAGTGATAGTATAGTAATAGATTTTGGAATGGGGGTGTATAGTGTATAGACCCTTTCACATTACAACAAAAAATGAAATCACTATCTTATCTTAGTCGTGTATTTTTGCATTTCTAAAATGTGCAGCTTTTGCATGTAGCAGGGAGAGAGAAGTCTGTGCCAGCGAATGGTTCTGTTAATGTTCTGCTAAATGCTAAATTCTAAAATATTCCTTATATAACATTTTTAACCTAAACTTCTCTAAGCAAATGTGAATGAGTCCAGCTTGCTGATTGATCAATACATCGTTTTGTAAAAGGCAGATGGTTGCCCACGAATTGCAAATGAATGATTTGCTTGTCAATCTGATTAATGCAAAGCCATCAATTTAGCAGTTAGTTCCTTCCTGCTCTTAATATGATTTTCTTTGATTGCTAATGAGTTTTGCCAAAGAACTGGTAACCCTTTGCCCCCCCAAGCTCTATTTATCTGGTTTTTAACAGGTTAATAGGAAAGGTTTTCAAATAATACCAGCTTTCTCTCTTTGAGAATACCAGTTGGTTTATGATTAGAATGTGTTCTGGCTAAAAAAAGTTTTCAAAGAAATATATCAGAGTTGCATTGCATTGATTTGCACTTAACGTTCTACATACTATTCATACTCAAAGGTATACTCTTGATATTTACATTTTGTACATTATTTATGCATTTGATTTCTCATATAACTATGCTGTTTTGATAAATAGGCATAAGGACATTTACTTACCTCACCACAGCTAGCAAAGTGCAATTTTCTGCTGCAATCAACATTACACACAGTGCATAATTTCTTCCCATAATTCCAGTGTCATTTTGTTGCTGCAGAAGCTGTACTTAATGCATTTGCAGCCGATGCATTAAGATTATTTGTGTGTCTGCACTTTGTAATAAATCGGACACAATTGCACTGAAGTACTTTTGCCATTATTCTCAACATTTGGCATGGAAGTGATGTGTGTGTGCCCTACTGTTTTGGCGCAGCTGCGCTGTGGCACAGGGCATTGTGGTAACCCTGGAGGTGGAGGTAGCTCCAGGGTACTATTGTGTCAATAGATGCATATGGGTTTGATTCATAATGCAAGGCAGGAAGAACTGAGTAGCACCAGGCTCAACTATATGGATGTGCAAAGAGCTCCCTTTAACACAAATACCTTTAATGAATGGGATCATTTACACTACTGAAATTATGCAACTTACAATAATCTCTATAGTGTCCATATCTATTTAATGCAGATGCTCCTTAAATGTGATACTGTACCCCATAGGAAACCAAAAGAAGAGTGAACTGGAGCCTGAAAGATCTCTAGGCTGTGAGCTAGTGTAAATCATATATTAAATGAAATCTAGCCTACTAGGTATTTATTGGAGTCAGTGTTCTACTGTAACTGTGTACTTACATAGTACTATATATAAAAGCTGGGCACATCTTCCCCACCCAAACCACACCATTTGTACTGCATATATCCCTTCTGTTTGCCAGCACCATCACATTTTCCTTAAACAAATAGCAGCTTTCACCCAGGGCCTGAACCATGGAGTCTGCTTCCTCTATAGTTGTAAAGAATTCCCCCTCCTTAGCTGCTCTCCTACCTGCGGGAAAGGGGAGCAGGAGTGGAAGAACAGGGGGTGGAGAGTGGGTGGGCAGGGGCAAGGAGTGGGTGGGCAGGGTACTGGATAGGAGTTGCTATGCGTTGGGCCCCTCCTAATATTTAAGTCTATTGGCATTAGATGCATTTAAACTACAGTGGTACACTCAAGGAAAACTGCAATGACCAAGCTGGTATCTATTCACATGAACAGAAAATGCACTGCTGTGTTGTGGGCATTATAGATACAGATAGGGTCACATGGGAACTGAAGAAAGCATTCAGGAACAAATCCTATATGAGATCATCAGCCATAGGTGATAGGGCTTATTTACAACCACAGCCACAGTTGTTTAAAAATTGAACACAGTTATTGCACACATTGACGACATTACAGTAATTATAGGTACTTAGTTTGGGTTTTTTTTTTTGTTTTTTTTATTAAATATAGCAAATGGTGTTGTAATTACCATTGGCAAATAACTTGCAACTTCAGGGGTATTCTTGGGGACATGTAGTTACACCCCTGACAGCAGTACACCATATAGATTTTGCTATTTTTCTTGATGTTGTAAATTCGTAAGCTGTAATACATTTAAAAGTAAACCATTGTTTTTTTCTGTAGAAAAAGAAGAAGCTGAATGAAAACTGCCAAGGGAATCACAAGGTTGGCTGTCTTTTGAAGTTAAAGGCATACAAATCCTTTTGATACATCAGCTTCCAAAAGACTCTAATTATTAAGTGGAGGTCTTCATACATAACATTGTTTGGCAAATATGGCCACACTGAAGTGGAAAGCACAAAAGGAGTGTTGTGGAGTGGTTAGTTAATATGACACTATGTGTAGAAATCTGTGTATTCCAAGTGTCACCCACCTTTCTGCATGAATTACCTGCCTCAGCAAGGCTTTTATTTAGCTCAACAGCTGTTAAAGTATTTGTTTTACATGGCTAAATGATCTCTTTTTTTGATCCCTTGACTGTGGAAAGGGGATTTGAGTGTGGGGGGTGATGCACTGAGAATTAGCAATAGATATTCATGATTCCTCCTGTAGGCACCTGTAAATGTATGCAGAAAAAGGAAAATCATTGTTTTATGGATTTGCTGAGAGGAAAAACTTTTCTACTACTAAGGGGATTTGGTTACACACAGACACACCTGTCCTTCCCTAGCCTATATGGCTAAGGCACTCAGAGTTACAGATTACTACTAAGGTTTATGAAATCTGAATCTAACAGATAGCTTGTTGGAGAGCTGCAAAAATGAACCTGTATGGTTATAAGCATAGAGAAAATCGGGTTTCAAGCCAGTGTGTACATTTGTCTATATTTTGCCATTGCTAATCAACAATTTAATGGAACAATATAAAGACAAATTACAGATGGTTTGATGTATAGATTTTCTTTCTGGGTTAATCAAATTAAGCATTGTACCCTGTAGCACGGTGGATTTTATTTTGATTTTATAATGATTTACATTATATATCTGCTTTGACATATGAATCAAATCTTAGGTTTGAGTCAAGTAAAACCAGCAGATTTTGGGACATCTATTGTCCAGTGTTCAAGGTACAATGTCTTTGTTCTATGTATATTGCTGGGTAAACAGTAAACACAGGTATTGTTACCCAGAAAATATCCTTGGAATAAACAAACACAGCATATAGACAATACACTTTATGTACAACTTATTTGAGAAACAAATAAGGCTTTCTACAAAGTTAGTCAATTGTCTAGTTAGGTTTTGTTCATGACAAAAGTTTGCACACAATATTGCACAATAAGTCCAGCACTTGGTGTTGGGGGTTTGCAAAGACCTCTGGTATAAAAGGGAGCCCCCACTATGGGTCAGTAGCTTCGCCTAGGACTCCTGAACGAGTGCCGGGACATTTGGATCATCGCTTGGTTATCGGGAACCTGAAGGTCTTGCGCCAAAGGTTGTGGGGCTCCCCGATTGTGCTGAATTGTGCAGAACTGGCTATACTTGTAACTAATCATACTAAGATAAGTAAATCTATTTCATTCTATTATTACTTGTGTGTGTCTAAGTTATTGCTCACTAACAGTCTATCAGAAGGTTTAATCATTGATCCTGCATATTTATTAATATTTGTCATTAATGCCAATTAATACAAATTATTAATATTAATAAAGGTTCACCCTCTTTATTACATACCCCAACCTAAGTTTCATTAGAATGCTGACTTTATTTTGGCAGTGGTATAACTGCTTCAGCCCCCCAACAAATATACAGGTAAATTGGTGCAAATTAATAATCTATGCATATACAGTATATTTCATAGAACATTTAAATGAAAAATAAATCTAGAATCTGAACAATTTGGAGTTTTGTGCTGAATGCAGTTACATTGGAGCACTCAAAGGCACATTTATCAACATAAATTAAAGGCACTAAGTTTGTCCAGGAGCAGTAGCCCCTAACAACCAATAAGATGTTTGCGTTTAAACAGATGACCAGTAAATGCTACCTGCTGATTGGTTGCTATGGGTTACTGCTTCTGGGCAAATTTAGTGCCTTTTATTACATGTGGGGGTTAGGGTTTTTTGAAACCACAAATAAACTCATTTTCCACTAAAACTATGAATGTCTTGTGATTTATGAAATGTTTCAAATATAAAAAGCACGAAGGTATTAA
The DNA here is from genome assembly GCF_000004195.4 of Xenopus tropicalis. NCBI lineage: Eukaryota > Metazoa > Chordata > Amphibia > Anura > Pipidae > Xenopus > Xenopus tropicalis. Next base: position 50,971,391 of record NC_030680.2, read on the forward strand.
AATGCGAAAAACCTACATTTTTTAAAGAATTTTTGTGCACAAAAATCTGTAAAACTACAGTGTATGAATTAAATATAGATTGTTACAATTTGCCTATGGCAGCTCCCATTGACTTCTACATGACCTCGACAGCTTCTAGATGCCGTATTTTTTACGTGTGTTTTTCGTGGTTTTGATGCATAATAAATAGTGAAAATTTCTCATTTTTCTTACATGAAAAAAATCGTGTTTTTATCGCAAAACAAAACAAAACACAAAAATAGTGGAAAGAAATACAGTAACTGGATCCCTCAGACTGTACATAGAAAATATATATAAAAAAATATATCCCCTTTTTTACATGGGTTAATGTAAAAAAGCTGCACAAACAGTATCCAAAAATAAATATAAATGATTTATTTTACACAGACATACCTGATCCCATTGTGAAGTGATAGATTCTGGAATTTGAAGTCCCTCTGCTTTATATAGTGGGTAACACACAGATTTTTTGGAAATCACAGGAATTCAAGTTCCAGAATCCATCACTTCACTGCAATAAGGTAAGGGGTGGGGTTGCATTACATTGTGAGCCTAATTTGCTCCCAGCAAATGCAAAGACAGACAAAAATGGCTTCCTTTCAATCTCTTGAATCAAAGTAAAAAATATATATTTGTGAAAGGTTATGCACCTATTCTATAAAAGCCTAACTAAAAGAGCTCAGGTCAATGGAGGGGTATATCAGAAGAATGTATTTCCCTTAAAAAAAAAAGAAAATTTAATAATGGTATATATTTGCATACTTATTATTTCGGTTCCAGCATGCAAGGCAGTGCTTTTCTTTTGGCTTTAGTGCAGGTTATAGTTTTCCCATTGTTAATGCCACTCTCTAATTCCAAGCCCTAGAGCTTCTGCTTGTAGTCAATTCTCATAGGGGCAAATGGAGACACTAAAAATCACACTTCTCTGAATTTAATTGCCCAAAGGCTTATGTTACATGGAAAAGATTGGTAGCTACCACGTGTAGTTTGATAGAAATAGGTTTTATTGTATTTTATGTGGAATGTATTCCATGATGCCTCCTAGGAATCAATGAAACCAGCCAGCTCCAACTCCAAACAGAGATAACAAGTCATTTATTTGTGAGAAGTGTTTGATCATTTTATCAAGTTACTTTGTTGAATATTGCACAAATGTGGGTGGCAAACTTTGCCATGTGGGTGTTTTATCTGAAAGCTTTTTATAATTGTTTTACTCGCTGAATTAGAGAATTATTATCCCAAGGAGAAATGTGCTGAAGAAGGAAAAAAAGTTTAGTGAAATAAATCAATGATGTTTAAGAAAAATGTACTTTAGAGTTTAAAAGGCATTTGAATACTGCTGGGAGGCCACGTCTGTTCAATAATGTCAAGGCAATAGGCTAGACTCTCTTCTGATAATGCAACTCCAGCTGAAATGTAGTAAATTATATCAGGCAACATTCCGAGGAAGGAGAGATCTATTAAGTAACAAATGTTTTCACCCCTGCTGCTTCTGGAATTAGACTTTGGCTCCGTGCTACATTTCACTTTTTTTCCTGCCACAGGTTAGGCATTTTATTATTGACACATATATAAGGTGTCATTAAATTGTATGGCTCTGGAATATGTTACAGCTATATAAACACATTATCAGTTTTATTAATGATAATAACAGTAGGGCACTGCCCTACAGGAACATTATTAGCAGGCTTTTTTGAAGAAAAACCCTGTTTCTCTTTGGGCAGAGCATTCTAGTATTCAGGTGCTCCAAGTTTTCCAACATGCAATTGGGCATTTAAGCTAGAGAGGTGTAAGAGCCCACTCTTAAAAGTGTAACCCCAATATGTAATAAAAGGCACTAAGTCTGCCCAGTAGCAGTAGGCCCATAGCAACCAATAAGATGCTTGCTTTTAAACAGTAAATGTTACCTGTTTATTGGATGCCATGGGTTACTGCTCCTGGGCAAACTTAGTGCCTTTTATTACATAACCCCCTAAGAGCCTAAGGGAAAACATAATTGTCAGAAAAAAACTCACATAAACCTCTAGTGCAAAAGTAATAGGAGCAAGATAATTCAGGGCAGGCCATTGCCAATTCAAGAAGCAGATATAACAATTATTTGTAACAGAAGAGAAACTAGTAGTGAATTTAGGCTGCTCAGTGACATTGTGGCACCTTTTAAATCACACGTGGCATATGGACATTTAGGGCCCCATTTACTAAAGGTTGTGGGGTTTTTTTTGTTTTCCTCATGATTTGAATTTTTTTGTGCAAAAATATGTTTTTTTTGTAGAAAAAAAACACTTTTTCCCACCATTTATTATGCGTCAAAACTGACAAATCCAAAAGTAAAAATACACAATCTAAAAGCTGTCAAGGTCATGTAGTCAGTTGGCTAATCTTTCTTTGCTTTGTGGGGGTAGTTTTAAAAATCTCTAAAACTATGAAAATCTGCCCCTTGAACTAAAGGGCTTATTTATTATTTTTCGAGTCTGTGAATTTGAGTTTGTTTTTCTAAAATGAATAAACTCACATATGAAAAACCTGCACAAATGAAAAACTCAAATATCTTGAAGTTTTCGAGTTTACAAGCCCTAAAGGCTCAAAAAACTAAAAAAAATTTTAGCTTGACTTTGCCTATGGCAACTCCCATGGAGACATTTGAGTTTTTGAACCATAACTCAAAATCAAGTTTTTTTAAGTACAAAAAAACCTAAATCAAAAATCAAACTCGGCCATTGATAAATCACCCCCTAAGAGCTGTATCTGCCTAACTATGTAAATGAGTTTATACCATACAGGTCATACCGTACAGGTCAAAGAGGCTGAGGCCTAAGGGCCATGGTTGACGGGGAGATTAGTCGCCCGCAACAAATCTCCCTTGTTGCAGGCAACTAATCTCCTCGATATGCCATCCCACCGGCTTAAAAGGAAAATCGCTGGTGTGATGGCATAAGGCTCCACATATGCCATCCCACCGGCAATTTACTTTCAAGCCGGTGGGATGGCATATTGGGGAGATTAGTCGCCCGCAACAAGGGAGATTTGTCACGGGCGACTAATCTCCCCGTCTACCACGGCCCTAAGGGAGCAAAAGAAAATACAAAACATGCTTAGTATATTCTATTTATCTTTTTTCTATCTTTCTTCTGTGTATACAGTAGAGGAGCCAGTGGGCCAAGTCCCACCCAATAGCTGCACTGTTGCCTCAGCTCCAACTACACAGTGGTTGGCACAGGATATGGTGCTTAAAGGGTTACACACGATAAATGTAAACAAGGCACCTGGGCCAGATGGAATACACCCTCGGGTACTGAGAGAGCTAGGGGCAGAATTACAGTGGCCCTTGTTTCTGATATTCTCAGACTATCTTTCATCAGGTATGGTACCTAGGGATTGGAAGAAGGCGAATGTCATTCCTATATTTAAAAAGGGAGTAAGATCTCAGCCTGGCAATTATAGGCCTGTAAGTTTGACATCCGTGGTGGGCAAGTTATTTGAAAGCTTGTTAAGGGATCACATACAAAATTATGTACTGGAGAATGGCATTATGAGTAGTAATCAGCATGGCTTTATGAAGGACAGGTCATGCCAGACCAATTTAATTGCTTTTTATGATGAGGTAAGTAAGAAGCTGGACAGTGGGGATGCCGTAGATATAATCTATTTAGATTTTGCCAAAGCATTTGATACCGTTCCCCACAAACGACTGCTTTCTAAACTAAGGTCTATTGGTCTTAGTGAAGTCGTTTGCACATGGATTGAAAACTGGCTACAGGATCGGGTACAGAGGGTGGTTGTTAATGGTACGTTCTCTACTTGGAATAAGGTTCTCAGTGGGGTCCCTCAGGGTTCTGTACTGGGTCCACTTTTGTTTAACTTGTTCATAAATGACTTGGGGGAGGGTATTATGAGTAATGTATCGGTGTTTGCAGATGACACAAAACTCTGCAGACCAGTCAATTCTATCCAGGATGTGACATCCCTGCAGCAGGATCTTGACCAACTGGCAATCTGGGCAGCTAAGTGGCAGATGAGATTTAATGTGGATAAATGTACCCTTAATGGGACTGCACTAGGCAAATCCATAATGGAGAAGGACCTTGGAGTCCTTGTAGATAATAAACTTGGCTGTAGCAAGCAATGCCAGGCAGCAGCTGCAAGGGCAAACAAGGCTTTGAGCTGTATTAAAAGGGGTATAGATTCACAGGAGGAGGGGGTTATTCTTCCCCTTTACAGAGCCCTGGTAAGGCCCCATCTAGAATATGCTGTTCAGTTTTGGTCTCCAGTGCTCAAAAGGGACATTATTGAGTTAGAGAGGGTCCAGAGAAGGGCAACTAAGCTGGTAAAGGGCATGGAAAGTCTCAGTTATGAAGAAAGACTGGCCAAGTTGGGTCTGTTTACACTGAAGAAGAGGCGCTTAAGAGGTGACATGATAAGTATGTATAAATATATAAGGGGATCATATAATAACCTTTCTAATGTTTTATTTACCAGTAGGTCCTTCCAACGGACACGAGGGCACCCACTCCGTTTAGAAGAAGGGAGGTTCCATTTAAATATTCAGATATATTCCCTCCCCGAATCAGTCGTGCTGGCTGATACATTATATAGCTTTAAGAAGGGGCTGGATGGATTCTTAGCAAGTGAGGGAATACAGGGTTATGGGAGATAGCTCTTAGTACAAGTTGATCCAGGGACTGGTCCGATTGCCATCTTAGAGTCAGGAAGGAATTTTTTCCCCTCTGCAGCAAATTAGAGAAGCTTCAGATGGGATTTTTTGCCTTCCTCTGGATCAACTTGTAGTTAGGCAGGTTATATATAGGCATTATGGGTGAACGTGATGGACGTACGTCTTTTTTCAACCCAACTTACTATGTTACTATGTAGTTATCAAATAATTGTATAAAATAATTATTCATTATCTTTGAAGGCTCATTATTTAAACTTGGGCTAGAAGAAAAAGCATCTGTTGGGTTACAAAAGGTAGGGTAATAGACTTGACCAGAACAACCTATAAAAGTGATGAGTGAATCGATCCCGTTTTGCTTTGCCGAAAAGAAACTGCTGAAAATTTCACAAAACGGATACATCGCAACTTTTTTTGACGTGTGCAAGTTTTTTTGACATCTGCAACCACATCTTATTTGACGCGACCACATCTTTTTCCTCACTCAGCCAATGTTTGTTGCGCCAAATTTTTGCTGCAGTTTAGCAAAAAAATGCGGCCATGCTGAAATGCAAAACTTCTCAGAGAATCCATACTTGATGAAAAATTTTACTCATCACTAGTTACATGAGTTTGTTGATGCACAAACCTAATGGATTATATAATAAAAGTTACTAAGGGGCAGATTTATCCAAGTGTAAAATTTCACTTCTGTGAGTTTAGAACTGAATACATAAAACTTACCCATGCTCAGTTCATTCCTATAGGATTTTTAGAAGCATATTTATAGAAGCATACTTCTAACTAATAAATAGAGTGGTGGAATTTTACCGTAGTAAGCTCTAATTTTACACTTTGATAAATCTGCCCCTATGTTTGCTCCATCTCTAATAGCCCACAGCAACCAAACAGTGCAATTACTGATCATATGTTTGAAAGTAAACATCATACTGGCTTTTATGGGTAACTAGAGCTAGTGCAGTTCTTCCAATGCAACCTTTATTACTTAACCCCCTTCAATTATTATTAGAAATTACATAGCACCAACATATTCTGCAGTGCTTAAAATCTCTGGGAGGCTTTAGGTAGTATGTAAGTTGGACCTAATATCACAGTCTGGGTTTGACTGTTTAGGTGCAGTTATATTATAATCATTTTAATGATGGGTCAGATACCTTGAATCAGAGCTAACAATCATAAGAATTACTTTGTATGTAGAAGATATACTTATATGCAAAACTGCCCCACTGCTGTCACCCAATCACGGCAAGAAAATCCTGTTTGCTTGCTATAGGGCACTACAGGGAGCACATTTACACTTAAATTAGTAAATAGGGGCTATAGATTTCTCCTGATGAAGGTATTTTGCAAGAGCTAAATTTCAAATATTTCTAGGACTATTTTAACTTATTTCTATTGACCTTGAATCCTTTTGAGGTATCAAATGCAAATTCAGGTTACCTCCAGCAAAGCATTTCTAGCTTCTTTTGTTGTCAAATTAGTTATACATAGGACTATTTACATAAATAATAATAATTACATAAATAATCTAGAGTCTACTAAATTGCATGATCTGAAAAAGAGTTTACTTTAATAACATTTAATAAAGAATTCAGTGACGGCCTTTAATAATATGCCAATTATTTTAGAAAATAGAAAAGTGCAATAAAATAATTAAATCATAAAGAATGAAAAAATTGCTGTCCTTTTGTCAACCACTAATGTAGAAGTTTAGGGTGCTAAATTCCATTGTTACGCATGGAATCTGCATATCTGCATACCTGCATACATAGTATACCTGCATAGGAAGCAACAAGACAAGATTGTCTTGATTATTAACTGTTATTTTGGTCCATCAGACATTTTGTATGCATCAATAAAAAACAAAAACAAGTATTAGCATCTGTTGCATCACAGATTCATCAAAATGTGAGATTAGAGCTAACCACAGGAAAATACATCCTCTTTCTGTTTATTCCTTTGGGGTTTTTAGTAAAATCCTATAGGAATGAATAGCTTACCTCTGGATGGGAATTCTTATAGAACTAAAAATCTTTATTTGACAACAGGGTAACATTTAAAAAAGTTTTACGAGTAAATATTCTGAAAAATGTATGTATCCATTTAGTGCAACTTGGAACTACTGTATAATATATACATGAATTGTTGTCATAACTATACCAACTGAGTTGTTTAGACTTATAACAACAAAATAGTAAAGTTGTTTAATTTGTTAGAATTGAACTATATTTTAACATATGCTGCTACACACACTAGAGTCATTTACTTATGGTTATGTATAGCTCAACAATGATAGCTGTTGACATTAGTATAAAATCCACTGCTTTTACTGAAATCTGATATGGCAGAATAAACACCATGGTTGAATAAACACCATGCCAAGGCAATTTCCATTTGCAGCTTTCTGAATGCAATATATTTATATGCAGAGCACTTGTTAACAGCAAATAAAGTTGTTGCAGCAGGAAAGCAATACACGGAAACTGCCTTGGCAGTCTTTATACTAAAATCATACATCTTCAATTTATTCTGAAGATACATGTGGTTTTAAATCTGTTTATCAACTCCCTTTAGGCTAATGTTAAGCTATGAGATCTGTATTCATGTATTCCTTATGGTTTTGACTTGGACTGTTGACAGTTGGCTTTTCATAGTGGACAAATAAATCATGTTGACATACATATGAGTGAGAAATATAAATGTGTTTGCCCCTGCTAGGCCATCGCAACATCTACCCAAAAGTCAATTATTAGAGGGGTATTGTTATTGTTATTTCTGTTTTAATCGAGAATGTTCAAATTAGCCTCAATTAAAGCAAGGGAATTATTCAAATGCAAATAAAGAGCAAATGTATAGTTACTTGGGAAGGACCTGTTGAATGTACTGAAAACACACTGCTAGATAAAGGCCTATGGTTAAATTGCCCAAAACTAAACTCAACTTGCAAATAATAGGCGGGTGTTTCTGCCTAAGCACGAGGGGCAGGTTTTACCACTTTCTGGACTATACTAAGATGAAGAAGAAGCTTAGCAAGTTACCTAACACTGTCCATGAACCTTATACAGGACATATGTCATTATGTTAAAAAGTCAAATGGCATCTAATGTCTCAGTGTTCCATTTTTCTACATTACAATAAAAAAAATTACAGATAACCTAACAACCTTTGAATGTGAGATGTTCAAACTATTAATGCACCATGTTGTTGGACTGAAACTGTTACATCGGAAAAGTACTTTGTTTTTTAACAAGTAATACTTTAACACAGTTTAATTTTAGGTTGTGTGGGAAGTGCTGAATAAATTATGGGCAAGTTCAATTATAATGTCATTCACAAAATAAGTTTTAAGCTTTTTTGGGGAATAATTAAAATATTTCTTACTCTTTTACCAACTTTAAAGTTGAAAAGTTTGAGGAATGTCAAAAATGCCAATTAAATGCCCTTACCATTGTCACATAGCTTTTGGGGTCATAAAAAATTTAGCTTCAATACCATCTTACCAACCCTTAGAAACTTAAGATGATGGTTTCCAATGATGATGGTTTCCAATGTAACTCTACAAAAGCATTATCTTCTTCACCATTAATAAAGTGGGTCTTGTTCCAATGATTCAACAGCTTTGTTGCTGTTACTGTTAGTAGTATGAAATTTAGAGGGGAAAGCAGGTATGTAACTGGCCTCATCCACCACCCATATATATATCCAAATAAAGATGAAGCAACAATACCTGTATAATCACTGTGGGGGTGTTCCCAGTATTTTATTATTTTACTGCTTCAGACACAAACAGCAAGATCAAACGTTTCTGGACAATGATATGCCCTTCCTCTTCACTTGATCATGTGCTCACCCTAAACATTTATATTTTTAATGCATGGGTAGTTTTGCCTACATCTTTAAGTTCAAATTAGTTCATATAAAAATGCAGAATGAGATACTAGAACTCTTAATAAATGTATTAAAAGTAAGTGGCCAGCCAAGGGATGACTTTGACATACTTGGTCCATTAATATATTCATATAGTGATATGCAGAGGATCTTTTTTGATCTATATAATCACATCAATTTTATATACTCTAGTCTAAACCCACTGTGGGGATTCTTAAGGGGGTATGTACTAAACCTCAACTTCTTTGCGTCAGGCTTTTTGTCGCAAGAAACCCTAAAAAGTTGCAGAAAAAAAGTTGTGACTTTTCCGAGATTTATTGTTGGACAAAACTGTGACAATTCCAAATCTGAAAATACTTCATCTTAAATCTGTTGAGATCATGTACAAGTCAATGGCAGATGTCCCTCTTTCTTTGCTGTATGGTTTTGGAAATTCTCAAGTTTTTTTACACTGGCTTTTGTGTGACTGTACTTTTTTCAGTTCAGATCTTTTGGCAAATGCTATTCATGGAAACAAGTTTTTTCATGGTTTCAAGAAATAGAAAAAAATTCGTTTTTGTAAATCTGCCCGTATAATGTTGGAGTGATGACATACAGGCTGCAATCATTTTTTAATACCTATTATTTACCCAGTGTGTCATTAGAAAATATATTTATTTATTCTACAAACAAATATTTAATAAGGTCGCATAGATTATCAAAAATGTGGTGGTGTCAATCTGCTTAAAATGAATATGATGTCTATGGTATACTTTTTATTTCTAAATTACACTGTTTACATAGCAAATAATTCACTCTACCATTTAAAATGTTATTCTTGAACCAACAAATGTATTTTTTAAGTTGTAATATTGGTGTGTAGGCGCCATCTCAGGGCATTGTGCCTGAGTCTGAGCTTTCAGAAGGAGCCAGTGCTACACATTAGAACTGCTTTCAGATAACCTATTGTTTCTCCTACTCCTATGTAACTGGAGGAGTCCCAAGCCGGACTTGGACTTCTTACTACTGAGTGCTATTCTGAAATCTACTGGGAGCTGCTATCTTGCTATCTTAGCATTGTTCTGCAGATTGGCTGCTGCGTGGGGGAGGGGGGTGATAGCACAGCAGCACAGGCCACATGGATGTGGCACCCTAGGAGATGAAGAATATGACTAGCCCCATGTAAAACTTCAAAAATAAATGTAAAAAAAGTTTGATGGAAAAAAAATGGATTTCAATGCAGGATTCTGCTGGAGAAGCTCTATTAACTGATGCATTTTGAAAAAAACATGTTTTCCCATGATAGTATTGCTTTAAGTTAGCACAAGTTCAGGTAACCTATGGAACCTTACTGTCCTCTACTGTTGAAAAATTTGCAATTCTATGCTATTAAACAAAAGGTGAGTTCTGAATGCTCTCCTTTTCGAGGACAACATACATCTATTCATCGAATAACTTACATTCATAAACAAATATGGCAAATGCATTTAGCACAATATTTACTTCTGGTTTCAGAATGTATCATGACAAAATTATAAAGCCAGTATTCTGCTAGGATTGTAACAAAAGAACCATCAGACCCAAGAGTACAAAGGGTGTTCTGGCCACTGCAGAGTTTCAATGTAATTATGCAGATTGAATAATATGTCCACATTTTATGGAGGTGCTTAAAATGTCACTATTTATTACATTCTATACTACATACCTAGTTTTATTTTTAAAAGTAGGATAGAATTGTTTGTGTGGACAATATGAGGTGTGAGGTATGGCCTATAACCCAAAAAGCTGTGGGCCATACAGTATGTTCAAAGAGAAGGACTTGGATGTTCTTCATCCATACACTCAAACTGTAATATCAGTGTATATATCCCAAGCTAATTTGTAATGTAATACTTGCTTTAATAGCAATTGATCTAACTATTTGTTATTACAGAGTTTTGCTTGTAACCAACAAATGATGCCAGATATACATCTTTTCACTTCTTCTATGTTTCCTTCCAATTAAATACATAAAAGTTGGGACACAAGCCATTCCTCACAGCATGGAAGGTAGATTTTAGACGAAAGCCTAATACAGGTTTGATAAATGAAATGCAATTATGAAGTTTCTTTTGTTCTTGCTTATAGGACAACTTGTTAATCTATGTCCTGCCACACAGATGTGTGTGTATTAATCATTTGCAACAAAATGCTTTTAACTATGACCAAAAATGACATGAACCATAGAAAAAAATGAAAGCTTTGATGAAAGGTCAATTCTGTGTTTTTCAGTCATTTGCTGTATTGATGTTATATTATTCAAGCAAAGATATTTTACCTTCAGTGTTTAACCTTGTGCTTTATATAAAATATGTGAGAAGGCAGGTTAATTATTAATGGAAATTACTAGTATAAACCTGTATGTGAAATAAGATACAAATTAATTTTCTAATAGCAATGACATGTCTGTCTCAATTCTTTATCCTTAATGCTATCTTTTGGGGGGGGGGGGGGTTCTGGAACTTATAGTTTTATTAATCAGTTTATTATCAGTTTTACAGAGCAGAAAAAAATAGCAAGAGTAGAAATAATAAATGTGAAATCCATAACCATTGTAATATAATAATGTCAATTAATTTTTTATGTCAGTTTTATGTCAGAACTACATATAACTAAAAATATAAGTAATTAAACACTGCAAGAAAGAGCTAATAGGACACTGTGCTGTAAGAAGAAGTCATCATAAGTTTATTAAATTGTATTTCAAATGGGGGAAGCATATCCTTGTAATTCCCATATGGACCAAATGTTGAAATATGGAGCTGTTTTATTTTGTATGAGGGATATTCTGGACTCAAAGAGTCTATTGTTGATTCTTTTTGATTTATCAGCAATGGATTGTGTGACTACCGATAAATGTAACTATGAATATTTGATTAAACAATGCCTGGGTGCCTGGGTGCCTGGGTATGTATGTGCATCTGGTGAACAGTCCCAAATTATGTGGAGTAAGGTATAGTTCCACCAGCAAATGGTAGGGAAATTCTGAAACTGTTTGTAGAGCTGGTCTTTTGTGTTATCTCACAACACTGCTGGCAGTGGATTACACAATATTTACAAGGTAAAACAGAGCATTGGTGGTATGTAAGCTTTATTATATGATTAATGATACTACCTGTGGGATGTTTAGTGGGGTGGCATTACAGTAAACACCGTACATAGTTAGCTATTGTTGGTTTTTGCATGGAAAATCTGGACATGCAGTAAAGAAATAAGAGGTTTTTTTTAGCATATTGAGGTTGATTAAGACAAAACATTATGTTTTCTATCAAAAAATTTTTTTGACAAATGTTAATACCAGTTTAGTCTGGTTGAAGATGTCATTCCACCATTGAAATTTCAATGACATTTTACTGCTTTGATGAAATTTGTATTAGCACTTTAATACTGAATTTACTAGTAACTTGTTAGTAACATAGTAAGTTAGGTTGAAAAAAGACACATATCTATCAAGTTCAACCTTAATACCTATTTATAACCTGCCTATTAGTTGATCAAGAGGAAGGCAAAAAACCCCATCTAAAGCCTAATTTGCCTCAGAGGGGGAGAAAATTTCTTCATGACTCCAAAATGGCAATTGGACCAGTCCCTGGATCGACTTGTACTAAGAGCTATCTCTCATAACCCTGTATTCCCTCACTTGCTAAAAAGCCATCCAACCCCTGTTTTAAGATATATAATGTATCAGCCAGTACGACTGATTCGGGGAGGGAATTCCACAACTTCACAGCTTTCACAGTAAAAAATCCTTTCCGAATATTAAATCCTCTAATCAGAATGGGTGCCCTTGTGTCAGCTGGAAGAACCTACTGGTAAATAAAGCATTCGAGACATTATTATATATATATAGTTGCCCTTCTCTGGACCCTCTCTAACTGAATAATGTCCTGTTTGAGCACTGGAGACCAGAACTGAACAGCATATTCTAGATGGGGCCTGTATAGGGGAAGAATAACCCCTTCTTTCCGTGACAGCTCAAAACTTTTTTTGCCCTTGCAGCTGCTGCCTGGCATTGCTTGCTACAGCCAAGTTTATTAACAACAAGGATGTGGCATCCTTGCAGCAGGATCTTGATAAACTAGCAATCTGGCAGATGAGATTTAATGTGGATAAATGTAAGGTCATGCACCTGGGATGTAAAAATATGCAAGTCACTTATACCCAAGGTCCTTCTCCATTATGGATTTGCCTAGTGCAGTCCCATTAAGGGTATTAGTGGCTTGCATATTTTTACATCCCAGGTGCATGACCTTACATTTATCCACATTAAATCTCATCTGCCAGATTGCTAGTTTCTCAAGATCCTGCTGCAAGGATGCCACATCCTTGCTTTATAAACAGTTACTTCCAACTTAGAGGAATTATTTACACAGTTTTAAAATGTGCTTTGTGATCAAAAAAATAAATTATGTTTCAAGTGTAGTTAAGGTCTTACACAAGATTTACACAGAGTACTTCAATAACCACCACTGGTTTTAAGACTTGTCAAAAGGAGACAGTGAGGAATGCAGAATAATACTGAAAAGTAGCTAATTTAATCTTTGATCTAAACCTACTGCACTGTTCACCTTCATGTATTCAATGTATCTATAAATTACAGTGTGGGCAGTATTTTCAGTACAAAGCACCAAAATGTGTTTTTATGCTTGCAAAGTAGCAATGTGGTGCACGTATGGAAAGAGTACTGGGGCCAGCAAAAAAATATTGTAAGCTCATAATTATTACTTCAAAAAAAATCTAAATTTTCACTTTAAAAATGTAGACTTTAGAAATGTTGACTTTTACTCTCACAATGATGACTGAAAAATGCATATACATATAGCTGTCTGAGAAAATGTCTTACAGCTCCATTAGCCTTCTACCCATCCCTGTATGCCTTTGAAAGCAAAGGTCTGTGTATGCTTAAGCTAGGTTCCCATCCCCATTTGTCTGATGATCCATTGGAGACATATTAAAACTGCATCATTGATGACCTGTATAATCAGAAAACCTAAAATCTCTGTTTTTAGGGGAATTCTTGGTTTACTAGCAAACACCTCTGTTATGAAATGCAGTGTTCGGGAGAAGTGGAAGAAGAAACCCAGGAGCAATATGGTGGCTGCATAGTGTGAAAATAGAAGAAATAAAAGAATTCAGAATAGGAGAGAAGAATTATGATATTCTAACGGTGGTAGTTGGTAGGGCGGGGGATATCTACTTGCCTCCTCCTGTTCCTTATAAATACAGCACTGCCAAATGTAGGCATTTATCCAAGTGAATGCTTATATATGTGTTTATGTTTGTATATGTGTGTATATTTATGTGTGTATAGATATATATTTATATATATATAAGGGTAGGCACACATTTTTAAAGCCTGTCTTTTCTAATATGGGTCAGTTTTGCTGAGGGCTCACAAAGAAGGGCTGAACTTGATGGACAGTTGTCTTTTTTCAAGCCAAATTAACTATCTACCTGTATGCAGATGTGGATGTATTAGAGATGTGCTAGGGATGTTGTTGAAATGAGATCTTGCATCTTTATGCAAATGTTAAATCATTTCAGCATCTTTTCTCACACAACACATACCGGGATTTGTGAAACTGCTAATTATCATATTTGTGAAGTTGTTGTATATTTCGTGTGGGTGTCTTTGTTCTTCAGAACAACTAAGCCTGACTCATTGCCCAGAAGTGTTTAAAAAAATAACTAATGATTCTTCAGAACAATATGTTTAAATTTCAGTTTTTCGATGTTTTCTTGCAAAGTGTGAGTGATAGATGGTGTTTCATTGCAAATTAAAAGTGTAAAGAAACTATGGGCTAGATAATTAAAACTCTAGATTTTCTTTATTGAAACCACAAACTGAATAGCAGAAAAAGATTAAAAAGAAAAACATAACATTACCACTTCTTGATCAGTGTAGCTCACTTTTAATACCACACATTGTTATAGCTTTACTAGAGAACCATATGGGCATGTATGGCACTTGTGGGGCAGTTTTGGCAGACCATCTTTAAGTTCTATAGGGGTCACAGTTTGTCTGTCCAAAGTGAAAATATTCCCTACCAATGTCCCTGCTCTGCATCTGCAAATGTGGAAGTGAGAGGTACTGCATCTCCATCCTACTTTCACTTAAATCAGAGCAATCTGTGCGGATGCCTATTTCCCATAATATCTAAGCATTCGCCCAAAGAGTTTATCAGTCAAATACCCATAAAGACGCATAAAATAACAGTCACAGATGTGTCAAAAAAGTAATGGTTGCGTCAAATAATTCATGCCCATGTCAAAAAAGTTGCACGTGCCAAAAGTTGTACAGTTCCCTCATCACTAATTGCTTTGAATAAGAAGTATATACAGTATATATACTGTATATATATACAAGTATGGGATCCCTTATCCGGTAACCCGATATCCAGAAAGCTCCGAATTACGAAAAGCCTGTCTCCCATAGACCCAATTTTAATCAAATAATTCAGATTTTTAAAATTGATTCCTTTTTTCTTTGTAAAAATAAAACAGTGCTTTGTATTTGATCCCAACTAAGATATAATTAATCCTTATTGAGGGCAGAACAATTCTATTGGGTTTATTTAATATTTTATTGATTTCTTAGTAGACTTAAGGTATGAAGATCCAAATGACAGAAAGACCCTTTAGCCGGAATACCCTTGGTCCTGAGCATTCTGGATAACAGATCCTATACCTGTATATATATCTATAGACAACTTTAACTTCCTTGTCACTAGTGTCGCTAATAAAGAAATCAGAATATTAAAGTGAATACGGGTATATTTTATGGAAATATATATAAATATAAGATGGTATTTTTACACCTAGCACCTGGGCAGAAGATGTGATCTACCACATACAGGCATGGGTCTTTAATCCGGAAACCCATTATCCAGAAACCTCAGTATTACGGGAGGGCCATGTCCTAAAGAGTACATTTTAAGCAATTACAGTATCTTTTAAAAATGATTGCTTTGTCTCTGTAATTATAAACCATTACTTTGTACTTGATGGTAACTGTGCTGCATGAATTCATATAGGGGGAAAAAATTCTATTGGGTTTATTTAATGTTCAAACGTATAGTGATCCAAATTATGGTGATTCTTATCTGGAAAAACCCTGGGTCCCAAGCATTCTGAATAATAGTTCCCATACCTGTATATACATCCTATAGAGATCCATAGAGGGTTACCATGCTCTATTTAAAATGAGATTTTACACAGTACTGCATTCTCAAAATGCAAATGTAACCTAATCTTTGAACTAATACAATAAATTTCCTTTAAATTGACTATGTACCACTTGGGCGATAATGATCGGTACCATATATTAATATATTCAAACTCTGGGCAACATCTTGATTTCATATGATATATGTTTCTGGTTGTAATACAGTTACTACAGTGGAAAAAGGTGTGATCCTGTTAAAGGCAAACGTGCCCCTTCATTTTCCGAAGTTGCACTAAGTTTCCTCCTGCAGGACACTTTGCATGACTTTGGAAAAACAAAGTGACATATATGCCTTTCCACTGGTGAGTTACTGCCAGTGGAAAGGCATTTTTGGGAGATGAACCGCAGGCAATTAATCTGCTGTGGGACATTAGCCTTAACAAACCCATGTTGTAATGGGTTTGGTAAACAGACAGGACAGGAAAACAATGAATGCAAATAAAACTACTTCCTCTGCAAAAAAGTAGAAGAAAAAGCAGATTCTGGATAAATTGACAAATTCTTACATTTCCCTTTGTATTTGTTTAATGGAGATTATTTTATTTTTTTTAATTATTTTGAATCTATGCTTAACCTAAGATGCCATCATCTTTCTGACTATCTGGTCACAGCATTAATTAAAGGTATGGGAATCCTTATACGGAAACCCAACCTCTGGAAAGCTCCAAATTACAGGAATGCCATATCCCACAGATTACTTTTTAATCAAATAATTTACTTTTTTGTGTTGAGTTGAAAACCCCAACATACTGTTCTTCAACTTTGGCTTATTCTGCCGCTTCTTATTCTTAGCGCCCCCCATTTTGTAAACGCTACTCCTCCTACAGTTTTAGGGGTATAACACCCAAACTCCCCACACTTCTTCACCCTATAGCGGAGCAGGTTGCTTGTGCTTTTCTAAGCAATCCCGCCCCCCGCCTTTTTGTGGCGCCGCTCCGAACACCCCAATTTTTCCATTGACTTTGACAGGGAAGATTTTCAAACTGCTGCCACTCTTACAGCTTTGAAGCTACATCCCCCAAACTTGAATAACATAATCATGGGGTCACCCCGAATGAAACAGCGACATTTGTTGGATGACCCCCAAAGTGGGAGGGGCCAACAACAGCCAATCAAATTTCACCAATTTACTTTAATGGGGAAATTGAAACTGCTGCCAATATTACAGCTTTGAGGCTACACTCCCCAAACTTGAATCACATAGTCATTGGCTCAGACTGAATGAAAATAGGATGATTGCTGGATGCCCAAAAGTGGGCAGAGCTGTGAACAGCCAATCAGATTTTACCTATTGATTTCGCGGAAATTCAACCTGCTGCCATTCTCACAGTATTAACACCAGGGTCCCCAAACTTTTTACATTTGGTCACTAGGGGACTGCAGTTTTAGTTTTGAAAAGTGGGCAGAGCCACCAACAGCCAATCAAATTTCACTTATTGATTTTTATTGGTTTGATGCCAGAGTTCCCAAACTTTACACAGTCAGTCACTGGGTGACTGCGCATTCAAGTTTTTTTAAAAAAAATGCAAAGTGGGAGGGGCTGAAAACAGCTTTGAGGCTACACTCCCCAAACTTAAATCACATAGTCATGGGGTCAGCCTGAATGAAAATATGATGATTGTTGGATGTCCAATCAGATTTTACCTATTGATTTGGTGGAAATCCAACCTGCTGCCATTCTCACAGTAATAACACTGGGGTCCCCAAACTTTGCAGAGTTAGGCACCACCAACAGCCAATCAGAGTTTACCTATTGATTTTTATTAGTTTGTTGCCAGGGTTCCCAAACATTGCATAGTCAGTCACTGGGTGACTACACATTTAAGGTTTTTTGTATTTTTTTAAGTGGGTAGAGCCACCAACAGCCAATCAGATTTTACCTATTGACTTTTAATGGAGAAAGTCAACCTGCTGCCATTCTCGCAGAATTAACACCAGGATCCCCAAACTTTTCACAGTTGGACACTAGAGGACTGCAGTTTTAGTTTTTAAAAAGTGGGCAGGGCCACCAACAGCTAATCAGATTTCACCTATTGAATTTCATTGGTAAAAGCCAATCACATATCTTTCATTGTTTTCAGTGGGGAAATTTTAACTGTTGCCATTCTCACATGTTTAATGTCAGGGTCCCCAAACTTTGCACATTCAGTCACTGGGTGACTATGTCCCAAGTTTAGAAAAGTGGGTGGGGGAAACAACAGCCAATCAGATTTCACCTATAGACTTCATATGTTTAAATTTAAACTGCTGGCATTCTTTAAATATTAATACTAAGGTCCCCAAACTTTGCAGAGCTAGTCACCAGGTAACTGCGGTTCAGAGTTGGAAAAAGTGGGTGGAGCCACCAGCAGCCAATTAGACTTGACCTATTGAATTTTTTTGGTTTAAATTTAAAATGCTGCCTTTCTCACACTATTTATGTCAGGGTTCCCAAACTTTGCACAGTCAGTCACTGGCTGACTACATATTCAGGGTTAGAACAAGTGGGCGGAGCCACCAACTGCCAACCCATTTCCACCCATTAAATTTAATTGGTTTATATTTAACTGATGCCAATATTTAAGTATTAATTCCAGAGTACACACATGACTGCACGGCCACTAACAGCTCCAACATTGTTGTGAAGTTTGCGGATGACACAACAGTGGTGGGTCTCATCACCAACGGTGATGAGACGGCATACAGGGAGGAGGTCAATGCCCTGACACATTGGTGCCAGGATAATCATCTCTCCCTCAATGTCGGAAAAACCAAAGAGCTGATAGTGGACTTCCGGAGGTGTAAAGGTGCACATTCCCCCATCATCATCAATGGTGCTGCTGTGGAGAGAGTGAACAGCTTCCGTTTCCTGGGAGTTCACTTCGCAGATGATCTCACATGGTCAGTTCATATCGACAAAACAGTGAAGAAGGCGCAGCAGCAACTCTTCTTTCTCAGGAGACTGAAGAGATTTGGCATGAGCTCCCGCATCCTTAGGTCCTTCTACCGCTGTGCCATCGAGAGCATCCTCACTGGATCCATTACAACCTGGTACGGCAACAGCACCGTCTACAACCGCAAAGCTCTGCAAAGAGTGGTGCGGTGTGCCGAGAGAATAATTGGAGGTGAACTTCCCTCCCTCCATGACATCTACAGGAATCGGTGCCTGAGGAAAGCGAGGAGGATCATCAAAGACTCTAGTCATCCCAGTAACAAATTATTTAAACTGCTCCCATCAGGCAGAAGGTATAGAAGTATCCAGTCCCGAACCAGCAGGCTGAGGGACAGCTTCTATCATCAGGCCATCAGACTGCTGAATACTGACAAAAAGGTCTCATAGACATTACACGGTCACTTATAGTCACTAAGTATTTTTTTTTAATACTTGCTCAAGCTAATACTACTGTATTATTACATACATATTTATTCTTAAAATTGTTCACCTCTATTGCTTGTGTAGCTTGCACATAAGAATTTCACTCATATGTACTGTATCTGTGTACCAGTAACGTGATGTGACAATAAAAGTGATTTGATTTGATTTGATTTGATTTGAGTTATTAAACTTTCCAGAGTTACTCACTGGTATTTGCCGTTCAATCACATTTCACCTATTTACTTTCAATGGTGAAGTGTAAAATGCTGTCAGTCTCACAATTTTTATGCCTGCAGTTCAAAAATAGGAAAAGTGGGTTGGGCCACTAACAGCCAATCAGATTCCACCCACTGAATTTTATTCATTTAAATTTAAAATGCTGTGATTCTCACACTATTTATGCCAGGGTGCCCACTGTTTGTCATTAGGTGACTTCGACTCAAGGTTAGAAAAAGTGGGCACACCCACAAACCACCAATCACAATTTACCTATTGACTTTTATTGGTTTGAATTTAAACTGCTGCCGTTCATTAACTATTAATCCTAGGGTCCCTAAACTTTGCAGAGTTAGTCACTGGGTAACTGCAGTTCCAGGTTAGAAAAAGTTGGCGGAGCCACCAACCACCAATCAGATGTCACTTGTTGACTTTCAGTGCAGAAATTTAAATTGCTGCCATTCAGACACTATTAAAACCAGGGTCCCCAAACTTTGCACAGTGGTTTTACTATATAACTGTGGTCCAAGGTTAGAAAAAGTGGGCAGAGCCAACAACAGATCAGATTTCATTCAGTGACTTCACGTTTTTCAACCCAACGTGAAGTTTGTTCTCAAACTTCCCTTTCTAGTTTAAAATTGTTTTCTTTTACTCTGTAATAATTAAACAGTACCTTGTACTTCATCCTAACTAAGTTTTAATTAATTCCTACTGGTGGTAAACCAATGCTATTGGGTTTATTTAATGTTCAAGTGAGTTCTTAGTAGACAAAGTACAGTGATCCAAATTACAGAAAGACCACTTATCCAGAAAACCCCCGGGTTTGGAGCAATCTAGATAACAGGTTCAATACCTGTAATAAGTAATGAGTGTCTGTCCTGCTTCACCAAAAAATTTGCAGAAGTGCTAAAAAATTAGCGAAATACATAGGGCCACATTTACTAAGCAATTTTAAGAAAAATATTTTTTTTTTTTACTTCTAGATATTTTTGAGATTAACTAATGGGTTTTTGCCAGTACTCTATTTTTCTGATATTGTTTTTTGAAAAAGTTGAGTTTTCTTGAAATTGTCCCTGAAAAATTTGAGTTTTTAAAAAAATAACTTTGATTTATTAATGTTTGGTTAACTTTTTTTGTAAAAAAAAAATTTGGCAGGTTTGATGTCGAGTACCATTGAGACCCGATGCGGCATAAAATAGTCAGTGACAGTCAGTCCTTGACACATTTTCAAGAAGAAGTTTATCCCCCTCCTTGTTTTCTGTTTCACGCAGTTTCAAGGGGAAGTTAATCCCCATATTGTTTTCTATTTTACATATTTTCAAGGGGAAATTAATCCCATTATTGTTTTCTACAGATCCTACACCTGTACTGCCTCCCAGTGCTCCTGTTTTGTTATAATCCCCTCATAAAAAAAAGATATATAAATTAGATATCTAAACCTTGAATGCGTATTTATGCATTGCAGATTATTGCCAAGCAGGCTTCTCTAGATGTGGACAAGATAGTAAGATATAAAGAAATGAATACATTAGGATAACCCTCTTTTTGTGATTTTTCAAACATACTAACTCATTACTCCAACATATTCATACTAATTAGCAGTTGCCTGGATATTTTGTAAAGTCACAAACACTGTATTTTTATTTCTTTAGTGCTTGTCTTTTAGTCAGAATCACTGAATACAGTTTTTCAAGGCATATAATTATATGGAGCAAAATGAGTTTATGAAAGCAAAGTAGTTAATCTCTTTTCTCTTGTACTTCGCATGATGATTATAAACAAATATGCACAGAGTGCTGTATGATATTACTTGGCACATCTATTTGCCTCTTGGGTCCTGCATAGTTCTTAGAGTGCTGGATACCTGTCTAGTCTCCTAAAGGTTTAAAAAATTGAGAATTATGCACAAAAGACATTTCAGATATAGGTGGATTCTATTGGTTTATATAATCAGTGTATTCCGTGGGATTGGAAATTGATATCATTTGTTGCATGCTAGCTAATGGTTACCATGTACATGAATCTTTGTGAAACTTTGTTCTGCTGCCAAAAGCTCCCATACAATCAAAATTATATGTCTCTTGAAAATATGCTTAAGTTGTATTATAGAGTCAACTTGTATGTATAGATGTTAAATTTATTATGTGTAATTTTGTGTGTATCATTACTTTTAAATACAGTGCAAATGCAAATTGCTAGTAGAAACAATGATGTTTTGGTTATATAACACACATCTGTAGAAAGCAATCATTATATGAGATAATTTATTCAAAAGACAATAAAAAGCAAGGTTTTTGGGAAGTCTCAAAAATACTAACTGTATCTGCTGAAACAAATATTGATTTTACAGAAAAGTCATATTTGCCATGACTTGTGTTGTTAAATTAAGCTACTAATTAGCCAGTGCTTAACCAAATATACTGTACAGCATCCTTCTGACATTCTCTTCTCACATTATCTCCCCTTTCCTTCTATCTAATCCCCTCATAAACTCTCAATATCTCTCCCCACCCATCTCTTCTTGTGTCCTGTTTTGCAACTCAAACTTTCCAATGTATTGAGGCCTATGATTTTATACACAGCATCATCCAAGACCTCTAAATATCTACTAATTACACATAGGGCCGCCATTTGGGGGGGATAGAGGGGCTTTGGAAGGGGGTCACGAAAGTTACGCAAATTGGGTAAGTTACATATAGGGTTACTTTAAAACTTACATATTTATGTACCTTCTGCAAAAGTTGCCTAGAAACTTGGGTAACTTGCGTATAAGCAAAAGGCAATGCAGCAAAGGGGCAGACAGGGACAAACTCCACTAACCACCAATAAATGAAACAACTTAAGGTCAATTCTACTTCCCCCAATGAACTGATTAACTAATCATTAACACAATGATTATTCATTTTAACTATTTATATGAACTGATTATTATAGTAAAACATCAGCTGTTTATTTTAGGAGCTATTTACTGAATTTTATTAGTGTCTCCTACATGAACTTTCAGCAGTGGAATGACTGGTTATTGGGCCCCACAGCAACATCACTGAGCCCCTAAGCTTACGCAATTTAAACAACTTTCAAAAAATATTGCATAACTTATGTATAAACTACCCAGACAACCAATAAAAAACTGAGTTATTACCACATTATTTTTTTACAATATTTTTATTATATTAATGAACTACTTCTGACTAGTTATAGGGGCCCTAAATTTATGCAGTTTACGTAACTTTGGCAAAAGGTGATTAAACTTAAGGCAGCACATTAATTAATGAAACTCTTTCTATGAACTGCTAGTTATAGGGTACATTAGCTATTTATAATGCACACACAAGGGGCATGGCCAAAATGTTGGTACTGTGCACTTGTCTTCTTAGGGGGCCCTATAATATAATTATAATATAATATAAATATAAATAACTAAAGGGCCCCAAAGTTTCTGATGGTGGCCCTGATTATACACATAGTAATAGTAAATATAGCATAGAATAGAAGTGTAGGGATGTAGCGAACATCGCCAAAAATGTTCGCGGACCCGTTCGCGGACTTTCGGCAAAACTCGCGAATATTCGCGAACTTTGCGAACCCCATAGACTTCAATGGGAAGGCGAACTTTAAAACCTAGAAAAGCCATTTCTGGCCAGAAAACTGATTTTAAAGTTGTTTAAAGGGTGCCACGACCTGGACAGTGGCATGCAGGAGGGGGATCAAGCAAAAATTTCTCTGAAAAATACTTTGTAAAAAAAACGCAAAAAAAAAAAAACGCCAAAAAATAACGCCCAAAAAAAAAAAAAAAATGCCAAAAAAATAACGCCAAAAAAAAACGCAAGCTATTCCTATGTATACGCAAAGGCGAAAACCGAAGCGAAAAAACGCGGCGGAAAAAACCGAGGCGAAAAAAAGCAGCGCAAAAAATAAAGGCGAACCCAAAATGGCGAACATCGCCAAAAGTTCGCGAATTTCCGCGTTCGCGAACACCCGATGTTCGCGCGAATTAGTTCGCCGGCGAACAGTTCGCTACATCTCTATAGAAGTGGGAGCACACAATGGTTACTGCCTCATTCCGTACTACAACATGAGGCCCAGGCCCCAAAAGGCATCACCAAATCGATTCACAGGAGGCACAGATGCGCCAAGCACCAGCTAGGCTAGTTTGGCAAGATTCTTTAATAGGCCACTTAATATAATATAAACTACAGAGGCGGAACTACCCGGGGTGCGGAGGGTGCACTCACACCTTGTCCTGCACCCCCTCTGGGCCCGCTGGAGGGGTTGCAACAGTGCGATTACGATCAAAAATGTGTCGAGAAGGGGGAGGGGGAGAGGGGGGGCCCGGGCAGCATGCCCTGCACTGGGGCCCGGGGAGGTATAGCTACGTTATTGATAAACTATATGTTGCTTAAGTATTCATTCTGGACGTACAATTTTCCTTTAATTTATTCACCTCCATTTTTTTAGAAAAGCTGCCATCACCCAAATATTATATACATTGAATACATTTCTATATTTGCCCAATGCATTGTATTTACATACTCTTATTATATGAATTTAAAGGCTATGTTTATGAGGGATTCGAAGCTTGTAAAAATGTGAAGCCAATAAAACTATTTTAGTCTTTTTAATTAAATATACTACATTATGCAACTTTGTTTGCACTTTTTCATTAGATGTAATCTCTGCCTTTCTGCAGCAAAAAAAAGCTTTTATAAAATCTGTGTAGACAACAACCAATGCTTTTCTTTGATCTTTGTTCTTTTTAATATCTCATAGAAATCAATTTGATTTGTCTTGATCTGTCTTTCATAAAACCCTGATGCCTCCCTTTTCTCTTGCTGTCTATAATGTGTATTGTCAACTATGTAGCTTAGCAAGACTTCAAAGAGTTCCCTACTATTAGCAACATATTTGTACATATACTGTATAATTCATAGGATGTAATAGAGCTTCCTTCTTGAATAAAGGCACCGCGTTGTCTGCCTATGAATCTTGTCTTTCCACCGCAGAGAATACCCATTGTATGATTATTAAAATTAGAAGCCTGGAATGTATTGCTCACCAAATACCTTAACCAATTTACTTATGTGTCTTGCACTACTATAAAAAGTTATTGTTCACATTTTGGATGCCGTCTCACTATGTTTAATTGTAATTTTGCCCTCACTTTCTCTGGGTTTAATTGCAATTTTTCCCTCAATGTTTATCCTTTAGATATTTGTCATATTACTCTTTCATTTTGCCGGTAAGTGCAAATACATTTTCCCCTTAATATGCTGTACTAATCAAGTTACATTGGATTACATTATAATTATTTATATGGTATGTCTTTATTACATTTGGGTAACTGTGAGCCCATTCCCCCAATTTTTTTTTGTTTTCCATTGTTTTTCTTTCACTCTCTGGTTTATGGGGGATCTGATGCTTTCAGTACCGTATATACTCGAGTATAAGCCGAGTTTTTCAGCACCCAAAATGTGCTGAAAAATTAATCCTCGGCTTATACTCGAGTCCCTCCAACTAACACCCTCTGCTATCTGATTCCCTGTGCTCTCTTCTGCGTGCCGATCCTTCCTGTTCCTTGCCCCGCCCCCCGGCGTGACGTCACACGCTCCCTGCTTCAGCTCCAGTGTCTGTGTGTGTAATAGGGGGAGGGAGAGCAGGCATGCAGGGAAAAGCTCAAACTGGCCTGCTATTTATCTTTTTGTGTGACAGAGCTCTTTGATGCAGGCAGGCAACAGAACGGTGAGTGACAGAGGGAGGGAGGGAGACAGAGGGGGAACTCTTTAAAGTAAAACTCACACTGAATGGGGGGGAGTAGGGGGGGGGGCTGGCATCTTGCATGCTCATTCCCTGCATGTATTTGTTCAGTAAGATTGATAGATCCTAATTTTATTGGCATTTATTTTGATTATTGAAACTTAGAAGCTGTTGCATTTCCCATCCTAGGCTTATACTCGAGTCAATAAGTTTTTCCAGTTTTCTTAGGTAAAATTAGGTACCTCGGCTTATATTCGGATCAGCTTATACTCGAGTATATACGATGTGCCCTCTAGTAACACTGTTCATTAATGGACACATGTTGATAAAGAGCCAGATATTCCAGCTGTTGAGCTGTTGATTGATACAATGTACAATTCCTATTCTAATTTGAAAATGGCTTAATTTGTCAGAAATGCTATACATAATATTAAAATGGAACTACACCCAAACATAACTTAAGCTTTTTGAAAAGTAAACTAAGGGGCTCATTTACTAACCATCGATTTTTAATTTTAAACTCAATTAAAAAATTTTCATAAAAAGTAAAAGAAAAAAAATGCAGCAACAATTGATAAAATCTGGATTTTTGCGGCGACAAATTGAAAAAGTCAAGTTTTTCATCAATACTTAATAGTGATGGGCGAAATGTTTCGCCAGGCATGGATTTGCGGCGAATTTCCACGTTTCGCCATTGGTGAATTGTTTTGCGAAATGGATGAAAAAATTTGCTGCTCGTCCAAAAATTGTCGCCTGCGTCAAAAGAATAGTCGCACATTAAAAAAGAATAGCCGCGGGCGACAAAAGAATAGCCGCGAGACAAAAGAATAGCGGCGGGCGATAAAAGAATAGCCACAGGTGACAAAAGAACAGTCGCGGGCGACAATTTTTTTTTACACGCAACATTTTCGCTGTTTGAAAGATTTGCACATTTTTCGTCGAAGCAAAACAGGACAGATTCGCTCATCACTAATACTTAACATAAATACGTCACTAGCATACAACAACATAAATACGTATATATGCACAATCCATCTTGCAAGAGTTTGGTTGCCATATTGACAATACACAGCAAAGTGTATTTCCAAACCTGTGGATCCCATAGAGTTAAATGGTATGGAGTTTCCTTGACGTATTGGCGTTTCTGCTGCACTATGCAAACATTGGCACCATGTGGCAGATATCCACTTTCAAGCACCCCATGGAAATTGCTATAGTGCGTATTCCATTATTATCAGTAGGGCTTTATTTTGTGCGTATTTACTCTCGAATACGTGTTTTTAAAAACGCAACGTGAAAACGCCCAGTGTGACCTCACCCTAAATGTAATAATATGCTTTGGAACAGTTTCTTAAGTCCGGCCCTCTGTTCTCTTGCTGATCTAGCTAACTACTTTGAGACTTAAAATAAATGTAACAGTAGTCGACTGTCCTCAGCCTGCATCCCCCAAATCCCACAATTCCCTGCACAAGTGATGTCAATAAGGAAAGAAACATCACAGTGCTATACATTGTGGGTTATGTAGTTCCTGCATGCTGTCTGTAAGTTGTTACAATTTGTAACAACTAGTCCCTCATCCCCTGCCAGGATTTCAAATGATGCAGAAAGAGAGAAACTGTTTTGCAGCTGGATTTTGGCATATACAATTGCATTTATTCATACATTTTGAAGGAACAGATTACAGTGATAAGTATATTAGGGGTTTCTGTGTTGTGTGGGGCTCTTTTTACACATTTTTACCTATAGCCTTTGTTATGCGTTACCCTGTGTTAAAGCATAACATGGGGGGAGTAGCATGGGGAAATCAATTTATCAGCATTCTGATTTTATAGGTATGAGGTGCACTTACAAACAAAAAATAAAACCTTATAAATCCCTAAAACCACTTGTGTGATAAGGATTGTTACAATTTGCCTAGGACAGCTCCATTTGACTTCTACATGACTTTGCCAGCTTTAAGATGGTGTAGTTTTGTATTCTTATTTTTCATGGTTTTTACACTTAATAAATTACAATTTTTTTTGTGTTTTCAAGTAATTAGTATAGTCCATGATTAAGAAATGTTAGTAAATGGGCCCCTAAGCATCAGTCCTGTAAGCCTTATCTATTCAGACACAATGAACTACACCATCCGCACAAGAGTTACTCTATATTTTACACCTTCTTTTTGATCACCCATTAAGCACAGAGTGCCACATGGACCCTGCACCCCCATGGTAATTCCATTGTGCTGACCCAATAGTGCACGGAGAACATAAAAGTAAACGGCAAATTTATCAACAATGATCTGACTTTTTTATTGCAATTTGAGCTTTTTTGCAGCAAAAAAATCTGAAATTTGACTTTGAGTTTTGAAACTCAAATTCTTAAGATTTATTAAGGTAAAAACTCAGATATAAGTTATTTTATCACATTTAACTGGGGACAGATTTATCAAAATGTGAGATTAGAGCTCATTACAGAAAAAAACACTCACTTTCTATTTATTCCTATGAGATTTTTAGAAGCATATTTATTAGTTGGTAAAGTTAAAGTTCACCATTTGATAAATACACTTATAAAAATCTCATGGGAATATATATTTAGTACAGTA
Source organism: Xenopus tropicalis (assembly GCF_000004195.4). Lineage (NCBI taxonomy): Eukaryota > Metazoa > Chordata > Amphibia > Anura > Pipidae > Xenopus > Xenopus tropicalis. The sequence continues at coordinate 50,999,130 of NC_030680.2, forward strand.
AGTAAGAAAATAAGTACTAGTTTTTCATATTTACTGTTCATAGTCAATGATTCCCCTTATTATGAAAATGTTTTTATAGATATATAGACACACATACTGTTAAAATATTTAGTACAGAATGCAAACTATTTAGCAAATATGGATCATGAATTGTGTGTAAGAGAAAGGAATGGATGGAGTCCAAGATAACAATGACAGGTCTAAGCCATGTTAAGCATGAGGATGGGGGAAGAGGGATAGATTACAGTCCCCCCAGGCAATGAGCAGAGGTAACTGGATGGAAACCTAATTACATACCCTGTAAACAAAAAACATTTCAGTACTTTGTAACCCTCCATAACAATTATATTTAGAGGCATATGAAACATGACCTGTGAAAGGAAATCAATTTATGGTCAAACAAGAGTGTTTATTCTCTTATGACTTGCATGGATTTTCTTTAGCTGGTTGGGAAGCCTGTTTTCATAAAATCGTTTGATGTCTTGTACATGCTGAGAGGGTTAAAACTATTCTCAGCACCTAAGAGACTTTGATATGTTCAATTGAAATTCAAATCCAATCCTATGGAGACAAACATACGGGTGTGATTTTCTGTTTACAAAAGGTGGCAGCCATGTTGCCATGAGCAAACTAGAATGTGTTTGCATGTTTCCTGATCATTGTGATAATGATTAATCTGCATATATTTACATCTAATAAAATTGCTTACAAGATCGTCATTGTTATTAATTACTTAATTCTTATTGTTAAATTATTCATTTCTCAAAATACACTATGCGTAACCTTCATATTGATTTGGTTCAATAGTCAGGATAGTTTAAAGGGATCCTATTATTACATAATTATCCCCCTTTCATTATATTACAATCTGAAATTTACAAGGTTCCCTTTTATCCAAAAATTGTTTTGGGCGTTAATGACTTAAATACATACCAACTGCATACATGGGATGGAATGGAGTATTCATGGAGTATTTGAAACCCAGAATCCAACAAGGTGAAAGAGAGCAGGGAATCTTTACTATTAATGCAATGATTACAATTGCTGTTTCATATACAGTAGATTGGTACACAATGAGATAAGGCAAACTTACTTGAGAAAAGGTTGGATTTTAAATTTCAAAATAAAACAGTGTCTGTAACACAAGTAAGTTAGAAAAAATATTCATGGTAAAGTTTTTTGTTATCTCTAGAGATGTAGCGAACCTCACAAAAAAAGTTCGCAAACCCGTTCGCGAACTTCCGCCAAAAAGTGCGAACTTCTGCAAACTTTGCGAACCCCATAGACTTCAATGAGAAGGCGAACTTTAAAAACTAGAAAAGCCATTTCTGCCCAGAAAACTGATTTTAAAGTTTTTTAAAGGGTGCCACGACTTGGACAGTGGCATGCAGGAGGGGGATCAAGGGCAAAAATTTCTCTGAAAAATACGTTGTTGACACAGCGTTGCGTTTTGTGCTGTAAATGGCAGAAATCACACTACATTTCAAAACTTGTGTAATAAACTGCTTTAAAACGTCTGGCGTCTACATGCCAATCAAGTCGTGTAAAGGTTACAGCCGGTTCACATGCAAAGACAAAACGCCGCAGTAGTGGATACGGAATATATTATTGCTGGTGGAAAAACTTCGCTCAGGTAATTTTATTGCAATGCAATGTCACTACTATGTGTAATGTGTTTGGTGCACTACTATGAATAACAGCAAACAGCACTAGACACATTAAAGAACAGTAAGTTAAATAAAAAAATTTTAAAAAAATAATAATAAAAAAAAAGTGATCTCTGGTTGGTGCTGGGGGTGAACTACTAGGAGCAGTACACTAGTCCCCAACACAGCTAGACTAATAGCACTGGGCTCTATAAATTACAGTAGCAAAGTAAAAAAACACAAGGACTATTGGGTTACAGCAGATGAGATCAGCAGGACAGCTGCCCACAGCAGCTACATACAGAGCAGTAGAAAGTAGATTACAAGTCAGCAAAGCTACCTAAACTGTCCCTCAAATCCCTGCACAGCTCTCTCCCTATGCTAACTCATCAAGCACACACAGGCAGAATGTAAAATGACTGCTGGGCTTCGGTTTATATATGGAAGGGAGTGGTCCAGGGGTGGTCCAGGAGGGAGAGCTGCCTGATTGGCTGCCATGTATCTGCTGGCTCTGGGGTGAGAGGTCAAAATTTGGCTCCAGCTAAGGCGAACCCTAAATTGCGAACATCGCTAAAAGTTCACGAACTTGCGAACACCCGATTTTCGTGCAAATTAGTTCTCAGGCGAACAGTTCGCTACATCTCTAGTTATCTCCCTTAATACACCAAAGTACAATCAAGTTCCCTCAGAAATGCAATTGAATAGCACCTTTTGCAGTGATGCTGGCTTCTCTATAATTATTATTTAGGGTCTTTCTACTTTGTAAGCAATGACGTGATGTCTCACAGTGTCAAGGATTAAGGCACATTTTACCAATACCAATTCAATATGCTACCTCTTTTTCTACCTGTTATACATGTAGGCAACTTTTACATTGCAAGCTCTTTTGGGCAGGGCCCTCTTCATGTCTTCATTTAGTAACATAGTAAGTTGGGTTGAAAAAAGACATACGTCCATCACGTTCAATTTGTTGCTTTGTTTATTCAGCGAATACACTCATTTATTGTACAGGTATAGGATCCCTTATCCGGAAACCTGTTATCCAGAAAGTTCCAAATTATGGAAAGGCCATCTTCCATAGACTCCATTATAAACAAATAATTCTAATTTTTAAAAATAATTTTATTTTCTCTGTAATAATAAAACAGTACCTTGTACTTGATCCCAACTGAGATATAATTAATTAATATAATTATAATCCTTATTGGAGGCAAAATTATCCTATTGGGTTTAAATGTAGTTTAAATTATTTTTTAGTAGACTGAAGGTATGGAGATCCAAATTACGGAAAGATCTCTTATCCAGAAAGCCCCAGGTCCCTGCATACTTTCCATGTTCTCAGTAAGATACACATTTGCATAGCTTAAAAGGTATAGTTCTTACAGTGGTGCAACAATGCCACACTGGGCCACCCCCACAAAAAGAAATCTTCCTGCCCACTCGCACAGGTCCTCCCAGTGTCCCATTGCTAATCTGTATTACCTTAGCTTTTTTATAAACTTCGTTTGCCATGGTCATACAAAAATTGTATGTTATTTATCTTAACTAAAGCGTTCCATTATACATGTTATTTTAATATATGGAATTTGCTGATTTTTTTTTCAGTTTGATTTCTAAATAAATATAGAAAATGGCAACTGTGTAATGGTTATCACTAAGGTACAAAACTGAATACAGCAAAATATATTATATACGTATGCTATTCTTTTTTAATTTCATATTTATGAACATATAAGTACAAACAGTTTATAAGATTAAAATCTCTCTGCATTATTTGGATTTTGGAGATGAATAAAGATTTTTTTTCCTTTTAGCATTTGTAGAACAGTTTTAGATCTAATCTGTTTTGACAGGCTACCTAAAAGGCAGCAGGCAGAGAAAAAAGGAGTAACTCACCCATAAGTCATTTCTTTTATACATCTGTAGGGGTGTGGCCAGGAAAATACTTTTTTGAGTGTGAGAGTTTGAATAATAATAAAGGCCATTAATATGGCAAATTGAAAGTTGCACATGAAGCCTACATATCAAATCCTCTTAGAGTGAGATCACTTCTATCAGCTGTCAAATTCCATTAAATATATGCCTCCGACATACTGACCAGCTGACAGCGGAGTAACTAAAAACCATACACCCACAATTAGCATTATAAAATGTGAAATCAACTGGAAGGGATGGCCTCGGGAAAGAGAACCAAAAGGCTTCAATTCTGAAATGTCCTTGTGTTTAGAGAATTCCCTTTAGCAAAAAATAGAAATAAAATCAAAACCAAACAACCATGCTGATAGACTATTAAAAAAATGTAATTTCAATTCTCATAACCCATTGAATTTTTTTTTTGTATCCTCAGTTTGCAATTTGTTTAAATGCTTCATGTGGTTTGAAGAACATCTGTGCTGCCTTCTTATACGGAGCAGTGTTACTTTTAAATTGGAGAGATGTGATCTATTATAAATTTGGGTTGCAAAAAAATGTTTGGGAGAGGAAAAAAGCAGTTGCATCTATTTAAATAAACATTTTCTGAATGTCTTGTACCATCTGCTCTTAATTCTTAATTTTTTTAACGAGGGAACCATTATTTTTTTTAAAATATATTAATATATTTGAAGTGAATGCGTTTTCCAAGGAAATATTAAATATTACTGAAATTTCATATTTTAGCGCACTTTATCAAGGCACGCTTATTCGGCACCATCCAAAACATAAAATGTTTGCTTCTTGTATTCTGAACTTGTGATATTGGCTCCAGATGGAAACCAAAAAAAGAGAGAAAAAAGTTATGAGGCTAATAATTTTTAATGAAAGTAGGGCTTAGCTTCTAAACAGGTTATGTCGATAAAAAATAGGCGCTTACAATCTGTAACTCTATTCCCACTTTTTCCTGGCAAGGATTAAAGAAAATGAAGTTTCAATTAAAGTGAAGATATGTTTTATATTATTGATATGTTAAGCAATAATGTGGACTTTTTCTTTTAACCACATATTAAATTCCCATTCTCACCCCAACTCCCCACTCCAAATAAGGATCATTATTAGATTTAGCTTTAGAAAACTGAAAAGTGCATATGTTATATGTGAGGCAGTGCAGCTCACCATGGAAAGAAAGGTTTATGCATTACAAATGGCTAATCCATTTGCATATTTTGCAGACAAAAAAAGTGAAAGTTGGAACTCATTTGGATCATTTGGGTCTAAGTATATTGTTGTTTGTTGTCCTGGAAACTGAACTTCAAGACAAAAGCATATTGGGCATTTCCATTAATCGCTCAAGTCAAGCTTCTTTAATGAGAACAGATTTATGTTTTTGCAGCGGTATTTTTTTCAGCCATTCCTCCTAATTCATCTTGTGATTTACATTAACAGCACATCTCCTTTCTTGTATCACTAAACAACAGATGTATTTCTCATGCCCCAGTATTCAAGCCTGTTTCTGTACAGCCATTAGCATCTCCTCAGACACAATGAATTCACAGTCTGAATTGTAAAACTGTATATAGACTCAATAGCATGTGTGACCATTGTTTTGGGTTTCTTTTCTTCCTGTGGCTTTCTACTTAGACAAACCGGTGTTTGCCCTTGCAATGTCCTTTAAAACACCACTTAACATTAGATCAAGTAATTACATGGCAAAAATAGTTTACACCAGAAAAAATGACATATCTTTCTATTCACAGGTATAACATTTTATAGACATATTTATGAAAGGGTTCACCTTTTGACAAATAAGGTTGGGACTTGCATAGGACTTCTCTGGAAGTTTCTAGTAAAGGCAGAGGTCCAAAGGCCATTAGCCTTTACCATGGCGTGACCTGGAATGATCTGGATGTCAAAAGCACTTGTTAGTGGCAGGGTAGCATGAATGGCTTTCTCCTCAGAGTTGCCTAGACAATGCAGGTAGCCCCAGCCTAGCCCCAACAAGGTGTAGTAAGGGTAGTAACCCCATAGTGAAATCACAGGTAGGGTTAAATTGTAGGGCTCAGGTACCAAAAACCTAATATGCTGCAGAAGATGCAGCATGAAGTTTGTGCAACTTGTTTGAACATACAGGGGTAATGGCACACATATTAGGTGGTCTCCTTGTTATGTGGCCCTAACAAGCCATATGAGTATATACTGTAAGTGGATAAATGAAGCAGGAGTGTATGGTTAAACATTAAGTAGACACAAATAAGGAGCATTAGGTATGGGGAAGATTGCATCAGTTGTTCATGACTGTGGAACAGTGCTGCAGTGAGTTTGAAGTTTTGTTCACTGTAAAGTATATGAAGTAGATTATGTGCATGTTTAAATTGTCCATAACATGACTACTCATGTTTTGGGACTACAAAGTGCTAATAGTAGGGTTTTCCATTTGAGTCAATGGGCAGCAGCAGGTGCTTGAGTTCAGGTGCATTTCAGGCAGTCAAAAAGCATTCCATATGCCATCTGCTTAAGGAAAAAAAAAATGACTGTACAGGTATGGGACCTATTATCCAGAATGCTCAGGACCTGGGGTCTTCCGGATAAGGGATCTTTCCGTAATTTGGATCTCCATAACTTAAGTCTGCTAAAAATAATTTAAATATTGAATAAACCCAAGAGGCTTGTTTTGCCTCCAATAAGGATTAATTATATCTTAGTTGGGACCAAGTACAAGGTACTGTTTTATTATTACAGGGAAAAGGAAATCATTTTTAAAAGTTCGAATTATTTGCTTATAATGGAGTCTATGGGAGACGGCCTTTCCGTTATTCGGAACTTTCTGGATAATGGGTTTCCGGATAAGGTATCCCATACCTGTATAAGAAAAAAACATTGTGGAAGGAAAAGTGTTGATTTTTGATTAAATGCATTGTGTGGATGCCCCCAGTTTAGTAGTCTGAAAGTGATGAGAACTCAGTTGTGCTCTGAGAAGGGAAGGACAAATACTGTACAAATTCATCCGTGTTGGGAAATGAACACATTCTTCTAATGTACAGTAGGTGTTGATATTTATGTTACATGATAGTACAAGGACACACTAGAAACTGTTAGGTTCTCCTTTTGATTGCCAAACAGCTCTTATGTTTAATGCAGCTGTTACACAGTCTCATAGTGCACATTTATACTTTGTGTAAATCTCCACTGTTGCTGTACTGTTCGTAATGTTTATGCCATCCAAAATGGAAAAACATCTCTTAGTCACAGTTACTTAACCATCGCCTGGTCTTTACTACATCTACCTATCTAAAAATTATCCACCTAACCGTTCCCTGCCCCAGCCTTGTGACATGGTTTCTCATTTATTCTGTCTTCTCTAACCCATTGCCCTACAGGGACACACATGAAACCATGGATGCCGTGCAGAGGCTTGCAGCAATTCTGCAGTAGAGGAAGGCAATGTTCCAAGTTCAAAAAATGGGTGCACTTTTCCGTATAGGTCAAAAATGATCGTTTTTAGTGGCAGGCTAACTAAAGTCTGTATGTTTTTTTAATTGTGCTTGTTAAGCCCCAGCTAATTTTGGAGCTTGTTCCCTATTATGTATCAGTCTGTCAGAGAATTCCCCAAGCACTTGTTTAAGATCCATTTGTTTATTGGATCCATGGAACTGCATTCTAGCATAGCTGGGAGAGGCTTAAAATATGCTTGGGATTAACATAAAGGATAACATTAAAATAGACCAGGGATCAAACAGAAGAAGAGACAGTTCTTATCTGCCATCAGCTTCTAGTTGAGATCTGCCATAACAAATGAATAGCCTGACCTCTGCTGTTTTGTAACTAAGCAGTGAGTACTTAATGACAGCATTCTAAGTTTTATTTTGTCATTAAAAAAGAAATACATACCTTCAGTGAAGTTATGTTGTTGTAACATCTTGCTGTTGGGCTGATCAGCAGGGTCTGGGTATCTTGGTAAAATAGCAAGAATAATTTGTGGTGTAAAATACTGGTAAAATACTGCAAAAAAGTGGAGAAAAGTTTGTATTTTAATTGGACAATGACTCCAAAGACACAAGTCAAAGTAACAATAGAGTGGCTTTAGAAAAAAAGATGATGTCATGCTGTGGCCCAGTCAAAATCATGATCTCAGTCCACCTTATACAGGCCCTGAATGGCAATATGCGGATTCTGGCAAATGCCAGAGGGGCTGCTGTAAGATGCCAGAGGCAGTCACTATTTATTGGGCTTGTGGGGGGATTTTTAGGCCTCTGTGTACTTGAAATGCCAAGGCCTATTTTGAAGCCCAGTCAGGACCTGTCCTAATAATCTGGGACAGTCTGAAAAATTAGGTGCACGAGGGAAAATAAGCCAAAATAACTTCTAAATAGTGTGCAAGGCTGGTGCATTCTTACTTTATAATAGGTCAAGTTGTTATTGCTGCAAAAAGTTTCTTTTAAAATATAAAAATGTGGGGCCTAAAAATTAAAACTAAAACCGCAGCATTTTCTTTCTTAAAGAAAAACTATTCACCCAAACAATGTAGGTCTCTATAAAAAAAATATATTGCATAAACAAGCTCATATGTAAAGTCATGCTTCATCTAAATAAGCCATTTTCATAAAAATGGACTTTTGTAGAAGTGGTGGTATTGGGTAACCCTAAATAGAAGATTTTGAAAATTAAGGCCCGCCTCCTGGTATCATAGGATTCACAGTGCACACAAACAAGCCAAGACACACATACATGCTAGGCCACATCAGCCAACTAATGGACAGAGTTGTGTTTTGTGCCACACTACTTCCTGTTACAGTCAGAGCTAAATTCTATCTGGTCATGTGATCTCTCACAGCCCATCACTAAATGGTTGATCAAGGGAAAGGATGTAAAAGGGCAATATTTACTGATATTTATTCTGGTTTGGCAAGATTATTTAATAGGTCAAAACATAATATAAACAGTTATAACTAATAATCTGTTGGTTCTGGGGGTATAGTTTTCCTTTGATGTCTTTGCTAAGAAATAAAAATATCATAGAGTACAGTGTAAGATTTGTACTACAGTAAAACTACAGAGAAAACTAGGGATGAATACTGTTTCTTTTGAGTATGTAAAAGAGAACCTCTTTAATTCCAGAATAGGTTATGGTTTGTGAAGAGCTAATCTGTCCCATTTTGCTTCTCCGAAAAATTTGCAAAACAGTGAAAATTTGCAAAATGCATTGAAGTCAGTGGGTAATTTTTAACAGCAACTTTCTCACTGCAACTTTTTTTTCATGGCTTTCCATGCAAAATACATTGGAGTCTATGAACATTTTTCTTGCCGACATTTTTTTTTTTTTTTTGCTGCAACTTTTTTTTTCACGGAAATGTTTTCTGTGCAGAACAATATCGAGTTTTAGTAAATGCCACCTAAAAGTTATGGGGTGAATCCCCTTTAGCTTTCAATTGGTTCCACTGTCTGAATCATCCTGTATAATGACAGTAATATGAAACACTCATTTTAGAGACCTCTAAAATAGAAACATTTAAAATGTTACTCAAGAATTCAGGTATAAAATTGGTCTATTAGGGGTCATTTACTCATCCCTGGGAACAAGTGTTAGACCACCAGGGGGTACAAGAGAACACCCCTTAGCGCTCTAGCAGTGGAGCCTTGGGAGAGGGGTGACCTAGGTTCCAGTCCCCTACAGCCCTCACCAATACAGAACAGTCAGCACTGTAATCTTGAGGCAGTGACAGGCTCTTCTTTTTGCACTTTGTACACTGCATTCTGTTTAACATATGCCTCTTGGTATATTGTTCCAGGATTAATAACACTTTGTGAACAAAGGCCATAAATGGGGTGACTCAGACACTAGCTAATGAAGCTATCATATAAATAATAAATAATCCAGGAGAGATATGAGAGTTATGGTACCAACAAAAATTAGAGGTGAATACTTTAAGTGAATACAAGTGTGAGTATGTAAAGAAGAACCTCTGAACTAAACCCTAAAAATGAATATGGCTAGAAATGCCATATTTTATATATTAAACTGACTGCACTAGCCAAACGTTTCAGCATCTCTGTAGTAGGAATGATATAGGTCATTACAGTTGTCACAAGAGCTCCTCATCTTGGATTCTGTTAAAACTGTCCTGTACAGCGCACATGCACAGTGGGCTCTGAGCAGCTGTTGAGAAGCTGAGCTTAGGGGTCGTTGCAAATTATCAAACAGAAAATGAGGCTGGCCAGTCATAGATTATTATATTCTGATGCTAATTGCACTGGTTTCAAGGCCTCCATGTTATGTGAATCTGGATAAATTTCTAATCAGCCTTATACTGTTACATTTATATTCTAAATACAGTAGATGTGCATTGGTCCCTAAGCTCAGTAACTGACAGCAGCACAGAGCATGTGCAGGGAATCATCAGAAAAGAAGATGGGGAGCTACTGGGGCATCTTTGGAGGCACAGATCTTCCCTGCTAAAGGGCTGTGTTTGACTTGAGCTGGTACAGAACCCCAAACTATAATGTACAACATTTCTAGCCTATTTCTTTAGTTACACTCTAGTTTAATTCCAAAATAGATGATGGTCCTTGAGAACATGCGTCAGCAATGTAAGTCATATCAAGGTCGCAATTTGAAACATTTTGTGTTGTGTATATAATTTTTGGATATATTTTTTTCCTGTTATATAAAACATATTTGTTGTGTTTATAATTCCATATTCTTAAGAACGCGCTTTATGTTTTATATAATTACTTTCTTTTCTCACCTCTAATTTTTTTTAAAAAATGCTGAAAACAGAGAAGCGCTGAACCAGTAACTTTATTTTTTTGTGATACTGATGCATTTCAAATTCTTTTTTTTTCCTATTTAGTTCCTTTTTGACCTGCTAAGCAGGAGTTTCCTGTTCAGTATGAGTAAGTCAGCTCTTTTTATTAGATAAATGTCACTTCTCTTCCTCTCCCATCAATAATATCAACTTTTTGACAAATAACAATCTCAGGGGCATTAGTTCTAAGCATCGCTACTAATCTTCATCTTTTGAAGTGTCCAAAGGATTATGTCAATAACAGTGACCTTTCACCTTTGGAAAGAAGGTATCAATATGTTACAATAGCAGAGTCTTAAAGGAATTTAAAAGCCTAGGAGGGATTTAAATTTACCAGAGCCACTCGGCTGTGCATAGAGCAAACAGGGTGAAAATAATTTTTATACCGATACTCACTTGGTATTGTGAATGAACAAAATGTATAAGAAAAAAACAAGGTGCTGCATTCATCATACCTAGTAATGAGCGTATCTGTCCCGCTTCACTGACAATTTCGCAGAACAGCAAAAAATTTTCAAAATGTGGCTGCGGCATAACTTTTTTGATATGCGTGCAATTTTTTTCCGCAATGGTGACTTATAGGATGCAACTGCAACTTTTTTCTCATTCTGCAAATTTTCGTTGTGGATAATATTTGCAAAAAAAATCAGCAATGGTGGAATGTAGAATATCGTAGAGAATCCATGCCTGGCGAAAAATTTTCTTATACCTTACCTAATATAAATTATATGTTTATGTATAACATTTAAGCAAAAAATGTATTACTGAGAATAAGGAAATCAGTTTTAAAAATTAGAATTATTTGCTTATAATGGAGTCTATGGGAAATGGCCTTTCCGTAATTTGGAACTTTCTGGATAACGGGTTTCCAGATAAGGGATCCCATACCTGTAATATAAAATGAATGTTAATGAAGTTTATGTTAAGTAATTTTTTCAGTTGCAGTCTGAAAATAGCCAGAAAAGATAAAGGGTTTCCGGATAAGGGATCCCATACCTGTATCATTATTTGTTTGTTTGCTTTTTATTCATTCATCTATCAATCAATCAATCAGGTTTTGACCCTAATTAACAAAAGGACATTTTTCTTACCTCAAATGCAAGTTAGAATAAACAATAAAAGTACTTAGCAATGAACACCTATAAAATCACCATGCGGCAGGACTACTAATCAGCTCTAATGCACGCTGTACTTTAGATTGGTTTTTGTTTTATGCAATTGTGCACTGAACAACTGACACTAATCAACTCTGTAGCATGTGCATTTGTAAAGGGTTTAGTTTAAAGGACCAGTATGGCCATAAATTGATTTTTTATTGTTACATTTAAACTTTGTATACGTTTATCCAAAACCTACAGAGAAACTCATTGATTCTAGAGGGCCACCAATTACATTTGACCTTTGTTTATCTCCTGTTTAAGTATTAATACCATTTAATTTACATTGCTGATGGGTATTCTGCAGTGCAAAAGTGGTTCTTAAAGCCCTGTGTTAACATTAATGACTGCCCCCATAGCTACACAGCAGTTTATTTATATAAACTATATTCAGGCTTTTGAAGCAAGCACAGTTTTAACCATTACAGGATAATAGTACATTATAATGAGAATACAGTTCTAAAAGCATATTAAGGTTCAAGATTCTATGCCAAGTACAACGTGATGTAGAAACAAAGATTAATCCTACAGTATAGACTCTATACCACAGAATAAGAGAGGCTAGAAAACCACCAGAATGAGGAAAGACCTATTGTCATAAGTGACACCCTGGAAACATAACAGCTTGACACTTCAAGAAGTGAGAGAATTCAAGACACCTCTGCATATGGTGATAGTAAAATGTTTTGGTGTTTTGTGAAATACTTTCTCCCCTACTCACCAGGAGGCATACAGCGCATGTATGTTTAGTTTCAGTGCAGATTGCAAGGCACCTGTAAGAAACGCTTATTAGAAGCAAGAACCCTAACACAGGCCTATACAGACCCTATAGATACTTCAACAGGGCCTTCAGGGCACTATGAGGCACACATGAGGCATGTACAACAAATACTGACTGAAAGTAGAAACAGCTGTCTCATAATCAGATCTGTTCTATCTGAAAACTGATCCCAAAGAACAAGTACAAGGGCACCTGGGGTGAGAAGCCCTTACACAGTGTAGGATCCTGTGTGTGGGGGGACTAACAATGGAAACACTAGTACCAGCTTTATATCCAGCAAGATAATCCCAGTAGAACCCGGCAAACTTCTTATAAAAAAAAAGAACCATTGTTGAATGACAGACCATAGCAACATTATGAGAAAAATCTACCTGGTTACCCCTAAAGGTTTTCAGGACCAAAGTAAAAAGGCAATCACAGGAGCCATGGAGACAGGCTGTAGCACCTAGGCAGATGCCAGAATCGTACACAATAAGCCAGGCGCTCTTCATCCTACATATAAGAACAGACTGTGCTGCTAATCCACTCACCATATGCTGCCATTATCTGAAGTCTAAACCAGTTACCTATCAGCAGCTTTCAACCTGTACCATCCATACTTTCATAGCCTGGCAAATCCCACTGCCAGAAGTGCTTATGTGGGTCAGGCTAATTAATAAGCAATTAATTACAACTATGTATCTGTAGTATCAGAAACACAGGCCATACAATGACATTCCAGTTGATGGACTTCTTTCACATGAAACTGAAGTCTAAGAAATAATACTGATACACAAACAATACTACCATACTAGGCACGCAACTGGGCCTTGTCTAGGACAACCCCTAAAACCTTCAGTGAGTTAACGTCTGTATGGACATTTAATTTTAATGCCCCAAACCATAAAAATTTGCTCAGTATGACATAAACAGATCTAGATGACACGAGCCTATTGGTAAAAATAGGGCTCTACAGATATTTTGCCCTCTCCAGCAAGAAATGCCTCAAACTAAAAAGGGGATCTATACCCCCAAATACAACAGGACTTCCAGAATTCAAACCAGAATTGACCATACGTAAAAACACTGTATTATAAAATTAAGCTTAAGGAGTACATTTTCATCGATAACCCTGTAAAGGACCTGCCCCTCTGGCTCGTAGGAGGCAGAGAACCCACACAACTAAGGGCACACCAAAATGTAGGGTTATCTCAGCCAATAATTAATAGAGCAATGTCTTTCATTAAAGTGATCAGTGAGCAAACACATACAACATTACAATATGGTGTTCCAAGAAGATGTAAAAGCGTAATCTCCATATATGCATATATACATACACATGCATATGTACATACACACATCTAAATGCCAGCTTGGTTTACATATGCCTCTGTCAAGGGCCCTAAGATACAGCTCTTGGGCTAAGTACAATGGCAACCCCATAGCCTGAGCAATGAACAATGAATTAGACTGTGTCTTTAGTTTGCGATAAGAAGCCCATAACTTGACCATCTATTAATTCAAAGTGAATTGAATACACAAGGCTAGTGGTTTCATGTGAGCAAAGAATTGACCAGGGTTCAGCATACTGCAGGTCAGCATGGGAGCACATTACCTGCCATTCCAGTTACCTATAACCATTAGGGCTACTGGCTTCAGGTGAGCAAGCAATTAACCAGAACTCAGCATACTGCAGGTTAGCATATAAACATTACCTGCAAGCCCAGTTATCTATGACCAATAAGTCAGTAGAGGTGAGCAAACAATTAGCCAGAGCTCAGCACACTGCAGGTCAGCATAAGAACACATTGCCTGAAAGCCCAGTTACCGATATTGCTTTGGGTTACTGATCTCAGGTGAGCAAACAATTAGCCAGAGTTTAGCACACTGCAGAACAGAATAGGAACCCATACTTATCTGCTGCTATGAAGTCAGGTTGTAATCCAGCCCCTGAAAAGTCACCATATTGCAGAACATCAGGTTCATATCCCAAAGAGACAGGCCGCACAATCTTACTGTGAATAGCAGCACTTACCTAAGGCTCCTGGAACAGTTTTCTGGGCTGCTGAATTAGTCAGTGGGTGGAACAACCTCCATTTCCTTTTGCTGCAAGCTGCACAGCCATAGGCATCCGATGATTATATGCATCTGGCGTCTGCACAGACAGGTAACCAAAAGCAACTGCTGAGGTTACACAACTGAATAATCTGATCGGTGTTAGTGCCTCCTGAAAGGGCCTAAGTCTGCAGACATTTCTAGTTGAAAGGCTTATAGAGAGTTTTTTTTTGTTTTGAAGAATACATCAGCCTTAGGAAAGTCTGTTCAGAGAGGCAGCTAGCCTCTCTCCTTTTCTCCACTAAAAAGAAAAAACTATATTCCCTGCCTTGGGAACAAAGATAAGATAACAGAAGGCAGTAAAGCTGGCCATACACGCACCGATAATATCGTACGAAACCTCACTTCGTGCGATATTCGGTGCGTGTATGGCATGTCGGCGAGTCGACCGATATCGCAGGAGGCTGCTGATATCGGTCGACTCGCCGATTGGACCGGTTAAAAGATTTTGATCGGGCGCCATAGAAGGTGTCTGACCAAAATCTGCCTTCAGCGCTGAATCAGCAGAAGGAGGTAGAAATCTTATTGTTTCTACCTCCTTATCTGCTGTTTCAGCCCTGAACGGTGTGTGGCGGACCTGACAATGTTTTGTGCGACCAATGGTCGCACGAAAGATCGTCAGATCGCCACGTGTGTGGCCACCTTAAGGCTGAGGCTCCTAACTAACTATGCCTAGGTCTATTTAAACACAAAAATCTGTCTGTATCTGAGATACCTTGCTAGCTTCTAAATTACCTTATCTTAATTAAATGCACAGAATAAAAATATAGCACTGTTCACTAAATATATTAGAAACAAATTTATCAAGGTGAACTCCATTTTGATAATCCTATATAAATGAATTAAGATCATAGGAATTCCCCTTATAGTATTTCCATAGTATTCCTCAGAGTATTTTTATTAATTTTTTATCTCTGTATGTGTGTAAGAAGAGAACAGACCTACCTATTAAATACACCTTATCATAATAGTTTCCTCAGCTCAAGGACTGAAACCAGTTTGCTCTTGGCATCTACTCCTAGGGTTTTCTCAACCTGCCTAGAACCAGAGGTGGAGTAAATCCTGATCTGATGTCTTGTGTTCTGTATGTTCATTATACACCGACAAGCACAGCATCAACCTATTGATCTGCTGTGCCTGTCAGCACATACAAAACATGGGCAGATTTTGGGCACAAAACTGCTTTAGTGTTCCTGCAACAAAATTGCCATGTGTGTGCACTGACAGGCATACAGACAGCGGATTGGACTTTCCTCCATCTGTATCTCTACGTAGTGTGAGAGATGCAAGGAATAAGAACACTGTTTGGTGTATTTTCCACCAGTCTTAAAGGTGGGATATATTTCATGTTAGCGGCTTAGGACAAGTTGGATAAATGAGGAGTAATTGGAGGGTGAGTAGGATAGGTCCTCCATTCTGTACTGTTTAGTATTTTCAGTTGGCCAGCTGTAGGTAGCTGCCTGATTAGGCTGCAGGTGAGCAGCAAATAAAAGAGCTGTGGGATTACACAGCAGAAGGGTCACCCAGAGTGGGGTTCACTCTCAGAGCAGGGCACAGGGCAGGAAGGCTGCCTGCCTGTGTTAAGAACTCCCAGAGGAGCTGGATGTGCTGTCTGCAGCTGCAAGGAGCAGAGGGAGTTGTGACTGAGGGCCAGGAGTCACCCAGAGAAGGGTTCAATCTCAGAGCAGGGCAAAGGGCAGGAAGGCTGCCTGCCTGTGTGAGGGACTCCCAGAGCGGCTGGGGGTGCTGCCTGCCACTGCGAGGAGCAGAGGGAGCAGAGGCCACATGTATGAGTGCCAGTAGGACAAGGCTTAGTGAGATGCTAGAGTGTGCCAGAAGCTGGTGAGCTGGAATCCCAGGAGGGGAGAGACAGCAGGGCTGAGTGAGTAGCCCGTGTGTTCACGAGTGTGAGAGTCACCGTGGATATGTGAAGGTCATTGGGGATGGTGAGAAGCCCCAGAAAAAGGTTTCAGAGCGTGAAAGTTACCCTGGAAGGTTAGAGTCCCAGAGAGGGGACAAATCATGAACATGTTTGATGAACTGTTTGCTGATGTTTATGTTGGGAAGAGGTTGCCAAATAAACTTGTGTTTTTGCCTGAAGGAAGTGGTGTCCCTGTCTCTGTGTTCCAGATCCTCTGCATACCTGCCTACCATAGCTAATTTCCCCAAAAAATTACATGTACAGGCAGACAGCATATCACAGTAGGCATACAATTATCTACTCTTCCACCAAGTTAGCTAATCTCTGTATCTTGAAAAGCATAGGTTTGGACCATTGCTTTGGAAGGATGTGAGTAGAGAAAAAAATTATTATGCATTTATTATAAGAGTTTTCTAGAGCTACCCATACTACCTGTAAAACCTTATGCAGACATGATAGACCAGACAACGTAATAGAATAATAGGAAATTACATGGAAACAACTCTATATTTTACTATGTCCCTGCATTAGAATTCCTTTTATAAGAAAATAAGCAAGAATATCCCCTTCATTTATTCACTGCCGCCTTCCTTGTGATGTTGGTTGCCCTGCATTTCACGACATTTAAATCAATACGGAAATCAATATAAATTGATTGACATCTGATTCGCTTGCAAACCCATGGTATTTGGAAAAGCTTTCATTGTTTTGATTAAGGAGAATCAATTTGCTATTTGAGACATGGCTGATTTGGTCAACGCTGAATGTAATGCAATATCACAAATGAGTCAAGTCACAAAATAAAGTCTAGTTTTGCATCTTTTATTGTCAGTGTTACCTAATAAAATACTTGTTTTCCCCAAAGTTTGTGCTCCCTGAAAAATATAGAATATTAGCACCATTCTAGCTCTGCACACTGACTAATTCAGAGAATGTGTCCATAAACTGGTTACAAGAAAACACAGTTATATTTTCTTTAAAAAAGACAAAGAAAGAGACAGTATGAAAATGATCTGTGCATGTATTTGGTAGAAAATCGAATACAAGTTGCAGCTAACATTTTTGAGGTTGTGTCACTTCAGGTACTCAGAATTAGCATGACATTAGCATGTGATTCTTTTCAAGCAAGTCTATAAGTCAATGTGGGAACTCTGCAGTCACTGCCACGTTAAGGATGGTGGTAGCTCCAGGGTACCACTGGGTCAGTAGGTGCACTTGTGTACGTTTCAGCAGAAAAGGCGGTATTGACACAATGGTGCCTGCCGCAGCTTGAAAGTGAAGGGTCTGGTAAGTCAAAAGCGGTAGTGGCACTATAGTGAATGCTACTTCACACCCACGGAGAACAGATCTTTCAATAACTTGGATGCCAGTGGTTCTTAAAACAGATAGTAAATTCTTTATTTGCTGGATCTCATACTGTGTCTTTGGTGTTACTTCACAGATGGTACAATATTCAGTCACTTCAAATATCCTTCAAATAGCTACATCCTTGGATGGAATTGAGCACAGGCACAGTATTCGTTAAAAATCAAGGTAGTACTTACTTATACTGTAGGTCATCTAGTTCTCAACATTACAGTTATGCTCACAGTGGTGCTTACTCCAGGAATCTCCTATCCCTGAGCCTAACCACTTTAGTTGCTATGGTTATGGGTGACAATGCTAGGCACTAGATCTTCTGGCCTCCTCTTTGGAGCCTAAAGCAGTTTTACTAACTACCCTAACTCACAGTCTTTCGGCAAGCTATTTAATAATCTTTCTTGACACTATCTACACTTACTGAGGCCTATGTCCACCTCAGGCTCTGCAGCAATGACATCATCAACAGTGAGTGAGGTCTAAAGAGGCAGAACCAGATGGTAACTCCCCTTTTAAAGACTAGGGACAAGTGACACCCTTTGGCCAATTACTGATCTGCCAGGGAACATTTTATCCTGGAAAAGTAAACAGCACCTCTTCCCAGCTCTGAAACAGGTTCAGCAGGCTTATGGGAACTATTTTAAGTAAAAGTGAATAATATTGTTAAAATAAAATGAACTTTCAGGTTTTTTGGTTCAAGATTTCTACACATTTCTTACTTATGGTTCTGGGAGCCATACAACTTGACCACCTTTTGGGATTTCTTTATCAATATCAAATATATTGAATTTAAGTTTTGGTTTGGGAATGGCTTAGACACGACAAGTACAATACAAGCGGGGCTTAGCCCCTGCGTGTTTATTCAAAGTGCATGCCTGACGAAGGGGTACATCCCTGAAACGTTGCTGCTGCACTTTGAATTTTGATTGCATTATACTTGTTGTGCCAGTCATCTTTCTCCTTTGTCCCTGTGAGGGTGCTTACCCTCTACGCTGTGCACCAAGTTTATTACTGGAGAAGGTATGGGTGTGCTGGTGGAACTTTTATTTTAGAGTAAAACTAAAAATACTTCTTATTGTAATAGGATGGGCATTGTAAAAATATGTAACATAAGATAGAAAGGTGCAGTCTTATGAATAGATGACAAATAAGGTAAGAACAAATACTGTCAGTGGCCACATTTAAATATCTTTAACAGATCTATCTAATCCTATTTTGCTGTTCTACTTTAAAATGTTCTCCACTGTTCATTTTTTTCTTCTTTATAGTTTGCATAACCTTGTTTGACCGCAGGTTTTATGCACTATTGTTTGTCAAGGCTGTGGAAGATGGTGGCAGTATACCAGGTTCTGCGTAATCCATACCAACAACTACCACACTGAAATCTAAAGCAAAAAAAGGGGAAAGTTGTGCTCAACTGCTAAATTCTTAACCATTAGGCAGGGGTGCAATGAGGTTGTGACCACAAAATACATCCTCTGCACTCACCCATTATCAATATATACAGGACAGTAAGACATTCTGTGACACTGAAATCTAAACCAGGGGTATTTTTTGGTTGAAGAACAGCCCCTGACCCTCCTGTTTCCATTACCTATGATTACTCTAACTTCTCATGCAGCTATTTCCCTACATTAGTTCACTTATTGCAACAGTAAACTTCAAATGTTTATACACCTCTAAAAAAGATTTTTATGCTGTCTTTAAAACAGTAACATGTTAAGCCTTGTCTGGCCCAATAGCTTGATATACTGGGGCTCCTTTACTACTACTAGGCAGTAACCCATGACAACTGACTAATTTTTGCTTTAATTGTTATACTTACAGCTGGCTGAGCAAAGTTCTTAACTGATTGGTTGCCATGGGTTACTGTCCAGGTGCACATTTACACAGTGTTAGTAAATAAGTCCGTGGTCCTTAAGATACTTTAGTCACATTAGGGCCGCCTGTTCTTGCTCTGGATGAAAAAGTTTGATTTATGAAAATCTCTCCAGTGAAAGTGGTACTTCTCCCTTCCAGACTCTCAGTTTAATGCATTTAATGCATTAGCAACAATAACACTTAGAGGAGCATGTTAATTCAGTAGCTTTCAAGGCTTAAATGTTAAAAAACACAACTCATACATACAGTAATACAAATGGTGCAAAATAATATAGTTTCCCAGCAATGAAATGCAACCTACATGTCTAACTTAACAAACATATCCCAGCAGACAAATAAAAAGACAGTTAATCCCTATTAGCCAGGTAAGACTCACAAAAATACAGCAGCCAACATGTTCACATGTAACACTCGCTTCACAGCCTCTAAATTGTAGCTTTGGTGTCCCTCTTCACAAAGTCATGGCAAAGTGGTAAAATTATGACATATCATTGCTTAAACATGCAAATGCAAAACAGTGGAGTGAAACTTGGCTTTTTTCCCAGGATCCCTACAGGTTGTATAAAAATGAGATGTGACTCTCCTTTCTACAAATATGCTGTTCATGGGTGGCTCAGAATTTTCAGAATACTTCACATTATTTCAGTTGAGACTATAGTGATGTCAAGTGAATGTCACATGAGTAGAAATCACTTCACATTTTGGCTTTAATCAAGTGTAGTATGTGTTATTATGAGGAATATCTGGCTGCTCCTCTATAAAAGACAGACTAGTCTGAGTAAGAGCATTTGTGCCCCAGGCCTTGCACATCTGAGGTGTGTCATGAAACTGGGTGAAACTGTGAACTGTGAAAGTGGGACATTGTGAATTAATGCAAGGGTTAAAGAGAATTGTTTAAATCCAGGATGGAACTGCACACAGCCACTTCTTTAATGATTTGTGTATCTATTTTTTATTTTAATATCCAGTGTTTGTCACCTTGAACTTTATATTTTGTATTCTTCATGGATCTGGTGTAATAGTGTTATAAGTGTCTCAAAATGAATCAGAGGGATGTGGCTATCAGGCTCCTTCCCCCCAGAACCAGGCTCGACGTGGGTGCATAGGTTTTTGCACCAAGAGGTCCACTTGTTCTCTTCCACTCGTGGATACAGGGGCGGATTAACGGGCAGCTGCATTTAAAGATTGGAAATTCAGCTCTTGAAGTTAGCAGGAGGAGCTTTTTGTTACTTTGGTGGGTTAACTGTTTATGGGGTCCATCGATATTTTGTTTCCTACATTCTCTAAAGAACGGAGGAAGAGAGGCATTGCTGAGGACATACTGGTTAATTCTCTGTCTCCCTAGCCTAGAGGAAGGGTGGCAAATACCTACTCTAATATATTAGCCCAGTTATCGAGACGTAAGAGTTATTTCTAGTGAATTCACTCCTTTAGTCATTTCTGCCTTATAATTAACTACATTTTATCCTGCTCTAAGTAGTAAAACTATTTGCTTTATTAAGCTATCAAGCTAACAGACTCCTGCCAACTTTAGCCCAGACAGAGATATATGACGGAGTGTTGTTTATTGACTGGCCAGTTTGATGAGTAAGCTGGGAGAAGAAGATACATGATTGTAGAATGAAATTAAATAAAATCCCTCCAGGTTATAACACAATTTAGCTAATTAATGGTTTTGTTTACATTATGCATTTTTATTAAGTTGTGCAGTATCATTATTGCTAATATGGGAAAAGGAATGGTTCCGGGCACTGTAAATTTGTGAAATGGTATTCATTGTTTCCTCTGCTTTAATCAAAAGCATTCAAAACCACAATGCACAAATAATAAGGTTCCATGCTGCTTTGTGTAAGGTCTGGAAAGATGAATTATAGCAAACAGCGTAACTATAGCATTACTACAACTTCTGGAAATGTAACATATTCAATGAAGGAGCTAGGGAAAGTGCATGTACAAAATAGCAGAGAATAAGAGATTAATCTTTCAGTGATTCTAGGGTTTGGGTTCTTCAACTTTAACCTGCTCACAACCTTAAGGCGTATGGCATTTTATCAGACAATTCCTGCAAAAAATAAATCCAATTAATAAAAATAGAATTCTGTATTGTTTCCCATTATTTCAAAAGATTCCTCCATGGGTACAAAACAAAGCAGTGTTACTGTCTCTGTGTGCAGTACCCATAAATGCTCACTTACAAATAATAACCTGTTTACACAAATCTTCATGTTACAATTCAGCATTTCTCCCAGAATGAAAAATAATATGATTGTATATGGAAAGTGCAATATGAAACTTTTTTCCTTGCATGATACATGCATTGTCTAACAAAAAGTTAAAATTGTATTTTAAATGTTCCATCCCCTTTACCAGTTTAGTTGCGCGTCTCTGCACTCTCTCCAGCTCATTAATATCCTTCTTAAGGACTGGAGCCCAAAACTGCACTGCATACTCACGGTGAGGCCTTACCAGAGACTTATGAAGAGGAAAATTATGGTTTCATCCCTTAAGTCAATTCCCGTTTTTATATAAGGCAGCACTTTATTTGCCAGGAATTTGCCAGACAACTTGTTATCTACAAAAATCCCCAGATTCTTCTAAATTAAGGATACCCCCAACACACTACCATTTAGTGTATAACTTGCATTTATATAATTTCTCTCTCTGCAAAGTGGCAGCATTCTGTATGGAACTTCTGTTACAAATAAAATCATGCTGGGACAAACTTACTGTATTGTGATTTGCAATGTATTTAAGTACCCTATCCCTTATTACCCCTTCCAAAAGCTTTCCTACTACTGATGCTGGACTAACAGGCCTATAGTTTTCAGGCTAAGAACAGGATCCCTTTTTAAATAACGGCACCACTTTAACAATTCTCCAGTCTCTTAGAACCATGCCAGACCTCAATGAATCCTGAAAAGTTAAGTGAAGAGATCTGGCAATCACAGCACTAAGTTTGTTTAATACCCTGGCATGAATACCATCCGGTCTCTGGAATTTCCTCCTAAGTAACACATGCGTCAGTAGTTATATTACTAGAAATGGGTCTATTAAAAAGGAAGCCTTCTTTAGCTGGCTCCTCAGCTCCTCCTATTTTTCAGTCTTATGAAAAATAAGAGTTCAAAATTTCTGCTTTTTCCCTCTTCGCATGAACCCCCTGTGATAATAAAGATCCCACCCGATTTACATATTTTAAAATAAGCTGCAGTACTCCTTTCCATCTCTATTTTAGCTTGCCTAATAGCTTTTTTGCATGCTTTATTTACGTCCTTGTACCTGGTGAAAGTTCCTGCTGTCCCAGCTACCTTGAATGCTTTAAAAGCACGTTGTTTTTTTTTTTATCAACCTCGACACTAACACTTTTATTCCGCCATAAAGGTTTTGCTTTGCAATGCCTTTCCTTGCTTACAAGGGGAATATACTGACCTGTATGCTTGCTAAGAAATGTTTTAAAGACATTAAATTTTTCTTCTGTGTTTAATCCTAGGAAAAGCCTTTCCCAGTTGACACATTAGAGAGATGCCCCCATACTGGAAAAGTCTGCACATCTAAAATATTAGTGTTGCTCCTTTACAGAGCCGTCTCTCAAAGGAGACCATGTTATGATCACTGTTCCACAAATGCCCACCCACACAGATCTTAGAGATGAGTTCAGTATTATTAGATATCACCAGGTCCTGAACTGCCTGAAATAAAAAGTTGTCATTTAGCATATTTACAAACCTACTATTTTTTCAGTCTTAGCCACCCCATTACTCCAGTCAATGTCCAGATAATTAAAGTCCCCCAAAATAACAACTTGACCTAGTTGTGAAGCCTCCTCCATTTGCAATAGTATCTGGGCCTCATCCTCCCTACTTATACTAGGTGCTTTATAGCATACACCAATGATAATTTTCTTTGTAACCTTTAGCCCTGCTGAAATCTCTACCCAAAGTGATTTCACACTATGCCTGGTAATTTCTTTAGCACATGGCTTTAAATCTGACTTTACATAAAGACAAGGCTATTTCCTTTGTACCAGTGGAAGCTCCTTAGCTGGTAAACTGTATGCCCCTCTCACACCTCCGCCATGACCCCTTGCTAATCCCACTGCCCTATCTACACTAGCTTTCCCTAGCTTTCTCTATTTCACCCACCCCCCTTGCCTAGTTTAAACACTCCTCCAACCATTAGCCTTCTTAGCCATTCTCTCCCCTAGCACAGTGGACCCCCTTCCATTAAGGTGCAAATTTAGAACCAAAGCCCTTCCTTCCTACACCAAGACTTTAGCCACACATTTCGCTCCCGCTGTCTCCCTAAACTTGCACGTTGCACAGGCAAAATTTCAGAAAAAATGACATAGATGGACCTTTCCTTAAAGGAACAGAAACACCAAAAAAATAAAAGAGCTTTAAAGTAATAAAAATATAATGCACTGTTGCCCTGCACTGGTAAAACTGGTGTGTTTGCTACAGTAACACTACTATAATTTATATAATAAGCTGCTGTGTAGCCACGGGGGCAGCAATTCAAGCTGGAAAAAAGGAGAAAAGGCACAGGTTACATAGCAGATAACAGATAAGTTCTGTAGAATACAATAGTGTTTTATCTGTTATCTGCTATGTGCATGTGCCTTTTCTCCTTTGAATGGATGCCTCCATGGCTACATAGCAGCTTATTTATATAAATTATAGTAGACTTTCTAAAGTAAACACACAACTTTTACCAGTGCAGGGCAGCAGCACATTATATTTTAGTTACTTTTATACACTTTCATTTTTTGGTGTTACTGTTCCTTTAATCTTAGAGCCTAGATCCCTGAACTCACTCTTTAAGGTCCTCCACCTAACATTAATTTTGTCATTAGCATAGGCAAAACTTAAGAAAAAATTACATTGGAGGACCTTTCCTTAATCTTAGAGGCTAGATCCCTGAACTCACTCTTTAAGGTCCTCCATCTACCATTAATTTTTTCCAATATGTACCAAGACAGTTGGGCCATGCCCAGCTCCACCCAATAATGTGTCAACCACATGCCGAACCCTGGCACCAGAAAGACAGAAAACCATTCGGTTGTAGCTATCCAGACAACAGATTACCCTGTAAACTTTCCTAATAATTGAATCCACTATAACCACAATCTGTTTAGGCCTAGCTCTGCTCTCCTTCCCACCAATACTAGAGAAACTGGTCTCCAGGCTATCAGAGATCAGCCTCATCTAGAACCACCAGTCCAGGGTTCATGCTCCCAACTTCTTCACACAATCTGGCAAATCTTTTGGGATGCACAAACCCCAGACCAGCCTCCCTTTTTCTTTTGCCCACACTAGATTTTCTAACTGTCACCCGGTTTACTGCCTCATCATCCTTCCACTGTTCTCCTCCCCCCCCCCCCCAAACTATCTGACCCCACTAGCTCCTGCTCAGTGAGCAAAAGACTCCTCTCAAGATTGTCACTTGAGCTCAGTGTTGCAACTTGTTCCTCTAGGGCTCTAACACAAGCCTCTTAAGTGGCAATTCATTCACATCCACAACAGAGGTAAGCACTTTGGAAATGTTGTTCCACAATTGCATACATGTGGCAGGCTGTGCACTGTGTCAAACCTTTAATCTTGCTGTCACTCATTCTCCCAGTTACAGAAAACCAGTTAAACAACAAGGGGAAAAAAGGAATAAATAAACTTTGTATTTGTTGTAACCTCCTTTTCTTTAAACTCCTGTGGTTTATTACTCCACTTAGAGAGCCCCCACTTCAAGAGCAATCACTTTAAGAGCTGCAACCACCAGGGCAAGCTCCACTGGAGTCCCAGTGGGTATATTAATGCAGTGTGTTCAGATGCAACTAATCAAACTCCACCCACCTCAAACTGAGGGTAATTACAAAGTAATTCAACTTCTGGCAAAACTGCTGTAAGCCTTGTAGTTCACCAAACTTTGTAATTAAGCACCAAAAACAGCAAAAACTTTTGAAAAATTAAACAGTTAAACAAATACCAATGACGTTAAATAAAGTTAATAAAATATAGTTATCCTTTTTATCGTTCAGTATATAAAATATATTAAATGGTTGGCCTTTTTCTATATAAAAATGTTTTTTTTTTATATTATGTTTCAACTATCTCCTGTTTACGGCCAAATTTTCATTGGCTGGAGTAGCATTTCTACAGCTATTTTCTCCTGTGCAGCCATTGTTCAGCACACATCTCTCTATTCTTTTTTCTCTTGCAATTTCACCTTTCACATTTGAGCTTTTCACCTCCCAATTCACTTACAGATAGATTGTTTGAACACAACATCCTCTGCAGGGTATGCTGTTACTGCCTTACCTACAAAAGGCAGATTGTGCTTCGGAAACCCGGATTTAAACTCTCCCAGACCTGCGAGCAATTGAGAACCCTGCTAAAAGAATAAGGAGGGAATTTTATAACCAGTTTAACTAATGTATCATTTTCAATCTGCTTGCAAATGCCATTCTGAAGGCAAAAGAAAAAGGTATTGTCTGCATAGGTTCTATATCCGCAATTATTACAAGTCAAATAATGTTGCATTCCAAACATGATATATTTGTCTCTGCTGCTGCTGACTTGGTTTGCTAATTGCCTGACAGCGTTTTCTTTGTTCAGCTTTAACTGTGATCATCACACTTTTGTTACAATGACAGTAGAAATATTCAGTAACAGACGCCCTAAATACATTATAAGCATCACTGTACTAATCTTTAATAATGGGTGTACTTTGGCACACTTGCTTACAATCATTGTCAGGAGTCACAATGCTCCCAAAGGCATTCAGTGAAAGCTTTATCTGACAAAGCATTGCGCGGATCTGCATGACTAACTAAACAAAGAAAAATAATCTATTATTTCATTTTCTGTCAAACCGGAGCTTATTAAACAAGAATATGTAATAGGGACTGTTCAGCATCTGTGAAGAAACTGGATCAAACTGGTAATTATTTCACGTTGTCCCAGACAGGGATAACTGGCACTGTGTGGGTGCAAAAATGTTGCTTTGCTCTAGTGAGTAAGAGAATAGGTACAAAAATGATCATTATGGATGTGTCTGCTGCTAAAGAGACTTACATGAACAATAACACGGTTTCAGCAAATGCTGCTTATAACAATAAAATACTAACATAACAACATTCTGGTAAAGTAAATCTGGTGTTTCATTCAGTTTAGGAAAAAAAGGGAAATTGTGCTCACAACTAATTAGGCAGGAGTGCAATGAGACTGTGACCACAACATTCATACAGACAAAGACAAGGGCTCCTCTGCACTCACCCATCACCAGAACAAATAGGACACAAAGGGCCATTTACTAACGTTCATAACTTTATTTCATGATTCATTTTTGGTGCTAAAACTTGACTTTTTCACATTTTTTACAAACTGGCATTTATTATTATATGTGTCAAAACCAGGAGAAACACCACTTCAAAACTTTGTCATCTAAAAGATGTTAAGGTCATGTAGAAGTCAAGGGGAGTTGTCCTCGACTAAATCGTAACAATCTTTATTTAATTCATGGTTTTAGAGGTTTTTGGTGGGGGTTCCATTTGTAAGTCCACAAGATTCACAGGGAAACACAAAAACCATTAAAAAAAATGTTTTTGTTTTTGTTCCAAATTTTAATGTTAGTGCTTTTTCAATTTGTATCTTTTAAGAAATGACTAGACAGTTGTGGTTTTAGTGGAAATGAGTTTATTCTTGGTTTCAAAAAAACATTAAAACCACGAAAATCAGAATTTTGATAAATGTGCCTCAATGACATTCCATACACCAAGCCACCAAGGCATGCCCCCCTTTAAACAAAACAGGGATTGTTTGTCTAAATATTGCAATATATTCAAGTTGGCCAACTACAGCAAAGTCATCCCAAGTCTGGTTTTATATCTGTTTCTGTAAGAATTCTAGAATTATACATTTTACACAGCAACTGATGGTTTTTTGCTATTGCTTATGTAGGAGAATTGGCCAGCTCACAGTGTTGGGCAATAAAAGGGCAACCGTTTGGGAGTTTTAAGCTTGAAAACAAGCAAGCTGCAGGTAAAACTCAGTCTCTGTGTAAAATATGTGGCCGGACTGTCTCTGTTTTGTTTGGAGGGGAAGGCATGTCTTAGTGGCTTGGTGTACAGGATGTCTTAAAGTTCTATGGGGCACATTTATTAAGCAATTCTTTCAAGTTTCTTGAAAAATTTGAGTTTTTCGGAAATAACTCCCATTATTCATAATTTATTATGTTTAGTTAACTTTTTTTTATCAAAAAATTCGGTAGGTTTGATCTGTTGAGTACCATTGAGTCCTATGGAGGTTTAGATTAGTTGATGAATAGAATAGTCAGTGACAGGCTGTCCTTAACAAGGATAAATGAATCCCCTCATTATTTTCTGTTTCACCCAGTTTTAAGATAAAGTTAACCCCCCATTATTTTCTATTTCGCACTCTTTTAAGGTGAAGTTAACCCCATCGTTGTTTCCTATTTCACCCAGTTTCAAGTGAAACTTAGGGGCACATTTACTAAAATGTGTTTTTTTCTGGCCTCTGGAAAGTCGTATGAACTCAACATGGCATAAATTTGAATTAAATTCGATCATTGCTGGATTCATAAAATGTCACAATAATGCTTAAATCATTCATACAAAAATTTTGAGTTTACACTAGAAAATCCCACATTTTTTGAGTTGAAAGCATTGTTAAAACTCCAAAAATTCGATTTTAAAAGGAAGTTTGTTTCCATGAATCCTTTTTATTTTTCCGAAACGGGAATTGCACCAGCAGCCACTTTAGGAGCATTGGCACTCATTCTTGGAAAATAATAATGTTTTAAGTTTCAATTGAAACTGGGTGAAACAGAAAACAATGATGGGATTAACTTCCCCTTAAAATGTGTGAAATAGATGAGGGGATTAAATTCCCATTGAACTGGGTGAAACTGAAAACAATGATGGGATTAAATTGTCCTTAAAGGGCAGGCTGCCCCTTAAACACATTATTGTTTTCCAAAAATGAGTGCCAATGCTCCTTAAATGACTGCTGGAGCAATTCCTGTTTGGAAAAAAATAAAGATGATTTAAACTTGAATTTTTTGAGTTTTAACAATACTTTCAGCTCCAAAATTTAGGGATTTTCGAATGTGAACTCTAAGGGGCACATTTACTAATCCACGAATGTCCGAAAGCGTCCGAATGCGGTTTTGATCGTAATGATCAGTATTTTTACTACTTTTTCATCGCCGTCGCGATTTTTTCGTATTTTGGAAGAAGGCGAATGTCATTCCCATATTTAAAAAGGGAGTAAGATCTCAGCCTGGCAATTATAGGCCTGTAAGTTTGACATCCGTGGTGGGCAAGTTATTTGAAGGCTTGTTAAGGGATCACATTCAAAATTATGTAGTGGAGAATGGCATTATGAGCAGTAATCAGCATGGCTTTATGAAGGACAGGTCATGTCAGACCAATTTAATTGCTTTTTATGATGAGGTAAGTAAGAAGCTGGACAGTGGGGATGCAGTAGATATAATCTATTTGGATTTTGCGAAAGCATTTGATACCGTTCCCCACAAACGACTGCTTTCTAAGCTAAGGTATATTGGTCTTAGTGAAGCCGTTTGCACATGGATAGAAAACTGGCTACAGGATCGGGTACAGAGGGTGGTTGTTAATGGTACATTCTCTACTTGGAATAAGGTCCTCAGTGGGGTCCCTCAGGGTTCTGTACTGGGTCCACTTTTGTTTAATTTGTTCATAAATGACTTAGGGGAGGGTATTATGAGTAATGTATCAGTGTTTGCAGATGACACAAAACTCTGCAGACCAGTCAATTCTATCCAGGATGTGACATCCCTGCAGCAGGATCTTGACCAACTGGCAATCTGGGCAGCTAAGTGGCAGATGAGATTTAATGTGGATAAATGTAAGGTCATGCACCTGGGATGTAAAAACATGCAAGCCCCGTATACCCTTAATGGGACTGCACTAGGCAAATCCATAATGGAGAAGGACCTTGGAGTCCTTGTAGATAATAAACTTGGCTGTAGCAAGCAATGCCAGGCAGCAGCTGCAAGGGCAAACAAGGTTTTGAGCTGTATTAAAAGGGGTATAGATTCACGGGAGGAGGGGGTTATTCTTCCCCTTTACAGAGCGCTGGTAAGGCCCCATCTAGAATATGCTGTTCAGTTTTGGTCTCCAGTGCTCAAACGGGACATTACTGAGTTAGAGAGGGTCCAGAGAAGGGCAACTAAGCTGGTAAAGGGTATGGAAAGTTTCAGTTATGAAGAAAGACTGGCCAAGTTGGGTCTGTTTACACTGGAGAAGAGGCGCTTAAGAGGTGACATGATAACTATGTATAAATATATAAAGGGATCATATAATAACCTTTCTAATGTTTTATTTACCAGTAGGTCCTTCCAACGGACACGAGGGCACCCACTCCGTTTAGAAGAAGGGGGGTTCCATTTAAACATTCGGAAAGGATTTTTTACAGTGAGAGCTGTGAGGTTCTGGAATTCCCTCCCCGAATCAGTAGTGCTGGCTGATACATTATATAACTTTAAGAAGGGGCTGGATGGATTCTTAGCAAGTGAGGGAATACAGGGTTATGGGAGATAGCTCTTAGTACTAGTTGATCTAGGGACTGGTCCGATTGCCATCTTAGAGTCAGGAAGGAATTTTTTCCCCTCTGTGGCAAATTAGAGAGGCTTCAGATGGGGTTTTTTGCCTTCCTCTGGATCAACTAGTAGTTAGGCAGGTTATATATAGGCATTTTGGTTGAACTTGATGGACGTATGTCTTTTTTCAACCCAACTTACTATGTTACTATGTTACTATGTTTTCCGTCGCCGTTACGACTTTATCGTATATTTTGTGCGACTTTTTCGCCACCGCGAAAAATTCGGATTGGTTTTTACGCTGTTTACAATTGCTCAATACGAAAAATTTGCGGCGGCGAAAAAATCGTGCAAAATACGATAAACCCGCGACATTGGCGAAAAAAATCACAAAATTTTTGTTTCCAATCCGATTTTTTCCCATTTGGGATTCGGATTCGAGGATTAGTAAATGTGCCCCTAAATCTTCATACGGATGATTCAAGCATTATTGTGACATTTTATACATTTAATACAATAATATTAATAGTATACAATGATCAAGTTTAATTGGAATTTATACCATGCCAAGTTTATACAACTTTCAAGGCCAGAAAAAAACAAATTTTAGTAAATCAGCCCCCTATGTGTATTTTTGATGGGTGAGTGCAGAAGACCCCTTGTCTCTGTCTGTTTCACCCAGTGTTCAGCATTTAATAAATCCCTGGAAATTTCTCAATTAGCAATGAGCGAATCTGTCCTGTTTCACTTCACGGAAAAAAACGTGAAAACAGCAAAAATTTGCTGATTGTTTGCTATAGGTTTCAGAGTGATATATTAAATTTGTTAACATGATGAAAACAATGTGCTGGTACACAGAGAATATTTTTCTAGCAATAATTATTTGATGCTCTCACTGATTAGCTCTCACTGATTACATTACTGGCATATAGAAAATTCATTAAAATAGAAATAGAAGAAGAAGCACAGTTTGGATATCTGTCAAACTGTTTTGCACAATGAATAGCTATTACATTTACCTGGATTAAATATATTACTATGAGAGCAGGTGGCATCATATTCCATGAAATATTAAAAACAATGACATGATTTTTAGCCATGCTAAGATTGCACCTATTACATAACTGTTTCCCATTAGTTTTAGTCAGAAACTTTGTGGCTCAGTGAAGCCAGTCTGGGTATTAGATGCTTTACAATAAAAGCCTGGTTCCCTTCCAAGTTTTGACTCATCAGCATTCAACACCAAAAAACACCCATAAAACAGGAGAAAATGCACAACAAAAGAAATATGAGCACAGAAGATAAAAGCGGTTCTGTGAATAGGGGGAAAACATGCTGCTTCTTAATTGCATTGTAGGATTGCTGCACCCTGCTCCACCTCCTAACAAATCCAAACCAACTGCTACCATGGGCTGTGTAATGCAGATGGATGAACAGTGGCATATTTACAGCTGCAGCATGTATATGACACACAGGTGTTACAAACTCAGTGGGACATTGGCATAACAATGCTTATTTATTTATTTTTTAATTGTTATCTTGGGGTTTCTGGATGGTTTTTCTACAGCATCTGCCTGCATTGTCCTAACCTCAAAGTTTTTAAAGGCATCAGAATTGTAATGTAGATGTGTAGATTTTGAAGGGAATCAATCTGAACACTCAGGCAGCTTACATTTTAAGAGAAGAAAGAAGTATCAAATCCATTTCATTCAAGCTTTATAACATCAATGATATAATCAAAGCCTTCTTTAGTCTTTAGATACAGTGGGAACTTTGTAAAAGTGCACAGATATCTGCGTGCACATTTCTTCTGTTTGTACATATGAGAAGGTGCCGCCATATTGATTTGACTTGTCTGAGTCTCTCTATAGATTTTGCATGTCTGAGTTCATTACCAAAACTATAATGTGATATCTTGTAAAAAATATCCTATTCCTTAACATCACTGTCAGACCTACTAAGCACAAGGTGAACACTCTGGATTCACAATCGTATTCAGTAAATCTAAAATTTTTTTTTGTCAATAACCAACCAAAAAATCAAACCTCAATAAACTGAATTACTATTTCTTGCTCCAATGTATAATAATTAAAAAAAAGTTAAATGCAGGTACAAAAAGATTATTTCTTGGGGCAGATTTATCAACATTTGAATTAAAGTTTTTACTACAAATTATTTTTTTTTTTGCTTTAAAACTCACAAACTTTAATTAGAGTTTCAGAAAGTCAAATGTTCAAGATTTATTACACACAAAAATGACTTGAATGTAAAAAATCCAGGTGGCAGATTCATGTTTTTTTGAATTTT
The DNA here is from genome assembly GCF_000004195.4 of Xenopus tropicalis. Classification (NCBI taxonomy): domain Eukaryota; kingdom Metazoa; phylum Chordata; class Amphibia; order Anura; family Pipidae; genus Xenopus; species Xenopus tropicalis. Next base: position 51,031,583 of record NC_030680.2, read on the forward strand.
TTTTTTAAAGTTTCTACACTTAAATAACTCTGGGACAGTCACAGTAAATTGCCCAGTCTTTCTTCATAACTGAGACCTTCCATAGCTTTTTACTAACATATTTGCCCTGCTTTGGACTATCTAAATCAATAATATTCCTTTTGAGTACTTGAGACAAAAACTGGCCAAATATTATAGATGGGGCTTTACCAGTGCTTTATAAAGTAGAAATATGACCCATTCCTCCAATGAATCTATGCCCCTTTTATAACAGCTCAAAACCTATGTTTGCCCTTGCAGCTGCTTACTGGCTTGCTTCAGCCAAGTTTATTATTTACAAGGACTCTAAGGTCCTTCTGCATTGTGAATTTGCCTAGTGCAGTCCCAGTAATGGAATAAGTGGCTGCATAACCTTACATTTATTAACATTGAATCTCATCTGCCACTTAGCTGCCAGACTTCCAGTTTGCCAAGATCCTGCTGCAAGGATTCCATATCTTGGATGGAATTAATTGAGCTGCATAGTTTTGTGTCATCTGTAAACCCAATACAGAACCCTGTGGGACCTCACTCCAATTAGAGAATGTACCATTGACAGCCACCCTCTGTACCTGATTCTTTAGCCAGTTTCCTATCCATGTATAAACAACATTACTAAGCCCAAAAGATCTTAGTCGTTTGTGGGGCACTGTACCAAACACTTTGGCAAAATCCAAACAGATCACATCTACTTGCAACCCCACTGTTCAACTTCCTACTAACCTTTTCATAAAATTAAATTTGTTTGACATCACCTGTCCTTTATAAAGCTATGCTGATTACTGCTCATAATGCCATTCTCCAGAACATTACTTTGTATATGATCCCATAACAAACCTTCAAATAACTTGCCCACCACAGATGTCAAACTTATGGGTCTATAATTTCCAGTCTGAGATCATAATCACCTTTTTAAATCTGGCCCTGGTGCCTTGTTCACATTGCATAAGCATTTATATACCATATCCTGTGCCAGGCACTGACTAGATTGAGGATAAGGTATTCTTTAGAATATTTGAAACCAACCATCAGTTTAAATTTTAAAGAGCGGTTTGGTGCACACTCTACAATGGAATTTATTCCAACACAGACAAAAAAAAGTTTAAACAATAATGTCTTTTTTAAAGGTGGAAAAATGGTCCAAATGAGCTGAATTTACAGATTTGTTTTTAAAGTGTGCCTTTATTCACTTTACCTAGCCTGCATTCCTACATTTAGTTAAAATTACTTACCAGCTCTGGCAGAATACCTGGCAGAATCCTGTTTTACATGGGGGGATGGAATGCCCCATTTTGGCAGAAATGAGTAAAGGAATCAATGATATGTGCCCATCTCTTTAAAATTGTTGCTATGCCCTTGAAGAAATGGAATTTCTATCACATACATAAACTATACATACAAAAATTAATACTAACTGTAGATATTAGTATCACAATAGCCTTGGATTCTATGCTTGTTCAAGAACACATCCAGGCTCCTCTTAAAGGCATTAATAGAATCTGCCATCACAACATCACTAGGAAGGGCATTCCACAACCTCACTGCCCTACTGTAAAAAACCACCTGTGCTGCTTCAAATGGAAACTCTGTTCTTCTAATCTAAAGGGGTGGCCTCTGGTGCATTGATCGCAAAGAACACCCCCTATCTGCCTATAATCCCCTCTAATGTATTTGTACAGAGCTATCATGTCCCCTCGAAGAAACAACCCCAACCTCGCCAGTCTAACCTCATAGCTTAAATCTTCCATCCCATCCAGTTTAGTTGCAGTCTCTGCACTCTCTCCAGCTCATTAATATTCTTCTTAAGGATTGGAGCCCAAAACTGCACTGCATACTCAAGGTGAGGCCTTACCAGGGACCTATAAAGAGGCAAAATTATATTTTCACACCTTGTGTCTTTTATACAAGACAGCACTTTATTTGCTTAAGTAGCCACAGAATGACACTGCCAGGATTTAGACAACTTATTATCTACAAAACCCCCTAGATCCTTCTCCATTAAGGATACCCCCAACATACTATCATTCAGTAGATAGTTTGCGTTTATATTATTTCTACCAAAGTGCATAACTTTGCTCTTGTCCACATTGAACCTCATTTTCCAGTTTGCTGCCCAGTTTTCCAATGTTGTCAAATCGCTCTGCAAAGTGGCAGCAGTTTTGCACAATTTAGTGTCGTCAGCAAAAATGGAAACAGTACTCTCTATGCCCACCTCCAGGTCGTTAATAAACAAGTTAAAAAGCAAAGGACTGACCCCTGCGGTACTCCACTAAAAACACTGGTGCAATTAGAAAATGTTCCATTTATCACCACTCTTTGTAATCTATCCTTCAGCCAGTTATCTATCCAATTACAAATATTATGTTCTAGACCAATATTCCTCAATTTGATCATTAACCTTCTGTGAGGTACTGTATCAAACGCTTTAGCAAAGTCCAAGTAGATGACATCAACTGCCATTCCAATTCTGTAGCTTTAGTCCAATTTGTCCCAAAGGTAACATAAGCCTTTAGCATCTGGTAACATAAGCCTTTAGCAGCAGTTTGCTTCCCACCACATATTACTGGACTACAACTCTTAGCAGTCACCAACCACAGAGATGAGTCTTAATGCAGCACCAAACAATAAAACTTTGCCCACCAGAGCCAGCAGCCAAACAGATACAAGACTAGACTCAAAAGAAAATCTTGAGTGTTTTATTTACCCCTGGATCTCTCTTCTTGGTTTCATGTTATCTCAGTGATAAGGTGTTAAACAATTTTTCCAACCTCTGATGTTTTCCCTTCTGAAGTTTTATTACAATGTAATATTGACAAGCAAAATAACTGATGAAGCACTAGTACAGGCATGGGACCTGTTATCCAAAATTCTTGGGACCAGGGGTTATTTAGATAAAGGATCTTTCTGTAATTTCCATACCTTAAAGAGCAGATTTATCTGAATTAAAAGTACGTTTTGGAATAATTTGGATTAAATCCGATATTTTCGGATGTGCATTAATTGCGCAAAAAATCTTATCGTGGTCATACAAAAATATTGTGCGATAAAAATATCGTACTAAAATATTGTGGTGAGATCCGAAAGTTACAAAATTTTCATATCCGAACAATCGTAAACAGTGCGAAATTTTTTTTAACTTTGAACCTTCAGTGCATGATTTTGGAAGCCTCCTACAAGGCTCTATGGCACTCTACAGCTCCAAACTGGCCAAAAAGTTGCGTAAGAAAATATAATAGAAAATATGCAAAGTTTTATAAATTAGAAAAAATATGAATTTTTCTTGATTGTATATATGTATGTATATCTTTATTTATAAATCGCTACTTATGTACGCAGTGCTGTAAAGTAGGATACATTGATACAAACAGGGGGTTATTATGATAATAATAGATAAATACAAAGTATGACAATAAATACAGAAAAATACAACATTATTACAGTTGCAATAAGTTAAGAGTCAAAGACACAAGAGGATGGAGGTTCCTGCCCCGTAGAGCTTACAATCTATATGGGAAGGTAACTTACAGACACAAATAGGCAAATATAAGTGCTGTAGGTTAGAGATGTAGCGAACCTCGCCAAAAAAGTTCGCGAACCCGTTCGCGAACTTTCGGCAAAAAGTGCGAACGTTCGCGAACTTTGCGAACCCCATAGACTTCAATGGGAAGGCGAACTTTAAAACCTAGAAAAGCCATTTCTGCCCAGAAAACTGATTTTAAAGTTGTTTAAAGGGTGCCACGACCTGGACAGTGGCATGCAGGAGGGGGATCAAGGGCAAAAATTTCTCTGAAAAATACGTTGTTGACACAGCGTTGCATTTTGTGCTGTAAAGGGCAGAAATCACACTACATTCCTAAACTTATGTAATAAACTGCTTTAAAAAGTCCAGCGTCTACATGCCAATCAAGTCGTGTAAAGGTTACGGCCGGTTCACACGCAAAGACAAAACGCCGCGTTTACTGCAACGAAAAAAAACGCAAAAAGCTTTAATGATACCGTCAAGTGAGCGAATAATAGTTTTTACTAGTTGCTTGTCACCTCCAGGACGTTCGTCCTGACGGTGGGAATATTTCTGTAGTGGTGTGTTTAGCAGTCACCGTGCTTGTGCGCACATGCACGGTCAGGCAGAGGTAATTCAATGTACAGTGAAGTGAACCAAAAAACACTGATTCTGCAGTGTGGGCCCAGTTTTATCTTACCTTTTTGATCACCTGTGGTGACCATAAAAGATACGATTTTGCCGCTGTTGCAGAACCCTGAAAAATCAGGAATGTGTACATTCCTGAAAAATTATGTTTTTTTTGTTGCAGCCACTGAAGCACAGAGGACAGAAAAAATATGTTAGATAAATGTTGAAAAAGTTTGTTTTTTTGTTGTCGCAGCCACTGAAGCACAGAGGACGGAAAAAATATGTTAGATAGATGGTATCATAACCAATCCTGAGGCAGAACCTTTAAAAAATCGAAGATAGCGTACCAAGCACAGAAGACAGAAAAAACATCTTAGATAGATGGTATCATAACCAATCCCCAGGCAAACCCTTTCAAAGAACTAAGATAGGGTGCCAAGCACAGAAGACAGAAAAAACATCTTAGATAGATAGTATCATAACCAATCCCCAGGCAAACCCTTTCAAAGAACTAAGATAGGCTGCCAAGCACAGAAGACAGAAAAAACATCTTAGATAGATGGTATCATAACCAATCCCCAGGCAAACCCTTTCAAAGAACTAAGATAGGGTGCCAAGCACAGAAGACAGAAAAAACATCTTAGATAGATAGTATCATAACCAATCCCCAGGCAAACCCTTTCAAAGAACTAAGATAGGCTGCCAAGCACAGAAGACAGAAAAAACATCTTAGATAGATGGTATCATAACCAATCCCCAGGCAAACCCTTTCAAAGAACTAAGATAGTGTGCCAAGCACAGAAGACAGAAAAAACATCTTAGATAGATGGTATCATAACCAATCCCCAGGCAAACCCTTTCAAAGAACTAAGATAGGGTGCCAAGCACAGAAGACAGAAAAAACATCTTAGATAGATGGTATCATAACCAATCCCCAGGCAAACCCTTTCAAAGAACTAAGATAGGGTGCCAAGCACAGAAGACAGAAAAAACATCTTAGATAGATAGTATCATAACCAATCCCCAGGCAAACCCTTTCAAAGAACTAAGATAGGCTGCCAAGCACAGAAGACAGAAAAAACATCTTAGATAGATGGTATCATAACCAATCCCCAGGCAAACCCTTTCAAAGAACTAAGATAGCGTGCCAAGCACAGAAGACAGAAAAAATATGTTAGATAAATGGTATCACAACCATGCCCCAGGCAAACCCTTTAAAAAAATGAAGATAGCGTGCCAAGCACAGAAGACAGAAAAATTCAGGATTTACCTGTCCAAAAAGTTTGGCTTAAAATTAAGCTAGTAGGATTTGCACCCTAGTTTGTACGGTGGTGGAGGAGGACGCTAAAGGACAGCTGGGTGTGGTGTCAAGCGGCGTGCAGAGAAGGACAGCTGCATGGGCAGTCAGAACAAGTCTTCCGGCGTGCAGTAACCCTCCGAGATCCATGCCTCATTCATTTTAATAAAGGTCAGGTAATCAACACTTTTGTGACCTAGGCGAGTTCTCTTCTCAGTCACAATCATTCCTGCTGCACTGAAGGTCCTTTCTGAGAGGACACTTGAGGCAGGGCAAGACAAGAGATTTACAGCAAATTGTGACAGCTCTGTCCACAGATCAAGCCTGCGCACCCAGTAGTCATGGGGTTCATCGCTCCTCAGAGTGTCAATATCTGCAGTTAATGCCAGGTAGTCCGCTACCTGCCGGTCGAGGCGTTCTCGGAGGGTGGATCCAGAAGGGTCCTGGTGCTGCCTTGGACTGAAAAAACTTTGCATGTCTGACGTTACAGAGTGGCCAAAGTGCATTGTCCTTGCAGGTGTGCTCATGGGAGGATTACTGGCACCTCTGCCCCTGGAATGTGGAGTAACATCACCCTTAAAAGCATTGTACAACATGTTTTGCAGGCTGGTTTGGAAATGCAGCATCCTTTCGGACTTGTGGTACGTTGGTAGTTGTGCCACCGCTGAATGTCAGCAAGGCGTGCCATGGCTGTGTAGGAACGTCTGAAATGGCCAGACACCTTCCTGGACTGCCTGAGAATGTCCTGCAATCCTGGGTACTTCGAGACAAAACGTTGGACTATTAAATTTAGAACATGTGCCATGCAGGGCACATGTGTTAAATTGCCCAGTCTAAGTGCTGCCAACAGATTGCTTCCATTGTCACACACCACTTTTCCGATCCTCAGTTGGTGTGGGGTCAGCCACCGATCGGCATGTGAGTGCAGAGATGACAGGAGTGCAGATCCAGTATGGTTTTTGCTTTCCAGGCACGTCATGCCCAAGACAGCATGACAACGGCGTACCTGGCACGTCGAATAGCCTATGGGGAGCTGGGGGTGCACAGGTGTGGAGGAGGACACAGCAGCAGAGGAGGAAGAAGCCGAGGAAGAAGCCAAGTTAGAAGACGAGTTAGAGAGCGAAGGAGGAGTAGAGGTGGTGGCAGACCCGCATGCAACCCGTGGCGGTGACACCAACTCCACTGTTGTTGAACCACACATTCCCTGCTTCCCAGCCATAACCAGATTCACCCAGTGGGCAGTGTAGGTGACATACCTGCCCTGACCATGCTTGGAGGACCATGTGTCAGTAGTCATATGGACCTTTGCCCCAACACTAAATGACAGAGATTCGGTGACTTGGCTCTGCACATGCTGGTACAGGTGTGGTATTCCCTTCTGGGGAAAAAAATTGCGGCTGGGTACCTTCCACTGCGGTGTCCCAATTGCTACAAATTTGTGGAAGGCCTCAGAGTCCACCAGCTGGTATGGTAAAAGCTGGCGGGCTAAGAGCACAGACAAGCCAGCTGTCAGACGCCGGGCAAGGGGGTGACTCGGAGGCATTGGCTTCTTACGCTCAAACATGGCCCTCACAGAAACTTGGCTGGGGGCAGATGAGCAGGAACTGGTGGTCAAGGTGGAAGGCGGAGTGGAGGGTGGTTGAGACGGGTCAAGGACAGCAGAGGTAGAGCAGTAAGATGCTGGACCAGAAGGAGGGTGGCTTTGAGTTTGGGTGCTGCCTTTGAGGTGTTGCTCCCATAGTGCTTTGTGTTTGGCGTTCATGTGCCTTCGCATAGCAGTTGTACCTATGTGGGTGTTGGGCTTCCCAAGACTCAGTTTCTGACTGCACTCATTGCAAATTACAGCGCTTTTGTCAGAGGCACAAACATTAAAAAATGCCACACTGCTGAGCCTTTTGATGTGGGCTTTCTAGCGGTAACAGTAGAAGCTGGCGGGTGCGTTGGCTGGCTGACCACAGGTGCTGATTTATGTTGTTGCCCTACTGTTCCCTGGGAGCTTTCCCTGCTTCTTCTAAGTCTTATCCTCCTCCTGCCTCTCTGACTCTCCGTCTCTCCATCTGAACTATCCTCCTCTTGCTCTCTTCTTGTGGGCACCCACAAAACATCAATCTCCTCATCATCATTCTCCTCAGATGCATCAATTTCTTCTGACAGCTCACAGAAGACAGCAGCAGCGGGGACCTCATCACACCTTATGTCCATCTCTGTTGTGTTGCCTGCCTGAGTTATGATATCTGGTGTAACGTCCTCATCTCCTTCATCTTCTTCTGGCAATAATGGTTGCGCATCACTCAGTTCAACAAACTCATGAGTAAATAACTCCTCTGACTCCAGTGAAGATGGGGCGGCGGGGGTGGAGGAAGTGGTAGGTGGGGTGTCCTTAGCAGAGGAGGATGAGGATGTTGTGGCAAAGTTTGAAACGGTAGAGGATGGGGTGTGCTGTGTAAGCCAGTCAACTACCTCTTCAGCATTTTGGGAGTTCAGGGTAAGTGCCTTCAGAACACTGGGCAATTTCCTAGGGCCACAGGATATCATAGCAGCACGGCCCCTAGTGCCTCTGCGTGGCGGCCTGCCTTTGCCTGGCATTTTTTTTATTTTTACAAAACAACAACAACTTTTGTGATGTTTCTGGACACGGAATTATTATTGTTATTTAGACAAATTGTGAAAAAGCTCACACAGCTAGGTGGCACTTGGTTGAAGACACCGGGCAACAAGGCCTGCAAGGGCAACGTATACAGTAGTGGATACGGAATATATTATTGCTGGTGGAAAAACGTCACTCAGGTGATGTTTCTGGACACGGAATTATTATTGTTATTTAGACAAATTGTGAAAAAGCTCACACAGCTAGGTGGCACTTGGTTGAAGACACCGGGCAACAAGGCCTGCAAGGGCAACGTATACAGTAGTGGATACGGAATATATTATTGCTGGTGGAAAAACGTCACTCAGGTGATGTTTCTGGACACGGAATTATTATTGTTATTTAGATAAATTGTGAAAAAGCTCCCACAGCTAGGTGGCACTTGGTTGAAGACACCGGGCAACAAGGCCTGCAAGGGCAACGTATACAGTAGTGGATAAGGAATATATTATTGCTGGTGGAAAAACGTCACTCAGGTGATTTTATTGCAATGCAATGTCACTACTATGTGTAACGTGTTTGGTGCACTACTATGAGCAGCACGCCTGTCTCCAACACACACAGACGGAGCTGCAGCAGTCAGCAGATGAGATCAGCAGGACAGCTGCCCACAGCAGCTACATACAGAGCAGTAGAAAGTAGATTACTATCCAGAAAACCTACTTAAACTCTCCCTCAAATCAATGCAGAGCTCCTCTCCCCACACAAATACAGAGCAGTAGAAAGTAGATTACTAGCCAGAAAACCTACTTAAACTCTCCCTCAAATCAATGCACAGCTCCTCTCCCCACACAAATACAGAGCAGTAGAAAGTAGATTACAATCCAAAAAACCTACTTAAACTCTCCCTCAAATCAATGCACAGCTCCTCTCCCCACACAAATACAGAGCAGTAGAAAGTAGATTACTATCCAAAAAACCTACTTAAACTCTCCCTCAAATCAATGCACAGCTCCTCTCCCCACACAAATACAGAGCAGTAGAAAGTAGATTACTAGCCAGAAAACCTACTTAAACTCTCCCTCAAATCAATGCACAGCTCCTCTCCCCACACAAATACAGAGCAGTAGAAAGTAGATTACTAGCCAGAAAACCTACTTAAACTCTCCCTCAAATCAATGCACAGCTCCTCTCCCCACACAAATACAGAGCAGTAGAAAGTAGATTACTATCCAAAAAACCTACTTAAACTCTCCCTCAAATCAATGCACAGCTCCTCTCCCTACACTATCTCTTCAAACACACACAGGCAGAATGTAAAATGGCTGCTGGGCTTCGGTTTATATATTGAAGGGAGTGGTCCAAGGGGGGGGGTGGTCCAGGAGGGAGAGCTGCCTGATTGGCTGCCATGTATCTGCTGGTCTGGGGTGAGAGGTCAAAATTTGGCGCCAGCTAAGGCGAACCCAAATTGTGAACATCGCCGAAAGTTCGCCAACTTGCGAACACCCGATGTTCGCGCAAATTAGTTCGCCGGCAAACAGTTCGCTACATCCCTACTGTAGGTCACAGTGGGTGACATTACAATACAAGTGCTGATTCCTAGATCAGGTGCTGGGTGAGTGCTCCAAAAGGTCTTTAAGTTTAGTTCTAAAAAGACTGGGGGAGGATTCTCTCCGGAGGAAATCAGGGAGGGCATTCCAAATGTAAGGGGCTAGTAAAATATCATTTAAATATTAATTAAACCCAAATAATTATTTATTTTATTTTAGTTAGGATCAAGTACAAGGTGCTGTTTTATTATTACAGAGAAAAAGGAAATCATTTTTAAAAATATGAATTATTTTATTAAAATGGAGTTTATGGGAAATGGCCTTCCCAAAATTCTGAACTTTCTGGATAGTGGGTTTTCGGATAATGGATTCCATACCTGTAATAGCATATATCAACACTGATAATGGCCTCAAACATAGTATTTGTTCTTGGATAGAGACTTGGCTGAAGGATAGTTTACAAAAAAAGATGGAACATTTTATAACTGGACCAGCATTGTTAGCGGAGTATCGCAGGTGTTTCTCCATGCAGTATATTGGAACTTTTCAGAAAGATTTTACTATAATGGAGAATTGGGCCACACATTGGCAAATAAGGTTACGTGCACTTCTGATTTCATTTATGAAGTAGATTGATATGAATCATAACAAAAATGGTGTAAAAGTGATAACTTCATTGGATAGCTAGGATAATAATCACAGCTTTGAAAAAGAAACTGAAATGTTTTTGAAAGCTTGCTATGATTATCATCCTAGTTAGCCAATAAAGGTATTACCTTTACACCACTTTTGTAATGATTCATATGTGGCTAACACGGTACAAAAACTTTACCTAGAACCACTTCTGATTTCAGAAAACCTGCGACTGGAGTGGATAATTGGAAAAGTGCTGACCACCAGTTCTCTAGTTCAAACGGATCACACAGTTTAGGTATAAGTATTTGCTCCACATGCCTGGGTGGGAAATTCTGTTTCTTCTGCTATTACAAGGAATATTTAACACGCCGCAATTCTCCTGGTCTCCAAAGGCTTAAGCATGTCAAGCTTCATAACACAAGAACTAGTTTTCTGCCTTCCCACATAAATTGCTTGTAATTTAAAACATACAGTACAAATGTTGCCACTTTATCAAGCAATGGCACTAAACATTATTGTTACAACCTGTATGGTTTACAGCTCTCTAAATGGAGCTTTATTAAAATTGTCTTTAGAATGGCTTAGCTGATAATACAACAAGTTAACCTCTTTTTTCAAGGGGAAAACACAGAAACTTTCAGCATCATCTTATTTGATTGTAATAGTGCTGCTTTATTTGTGTTTAGCAAGCAAGATAGGCAATATTTATTCAATAGTTTACTGTTTATAAATCAAAAGTAAGATAACAGAAGCAGATATATTTATAGGCAAAGGAAATGCTTTGTTATTCTGTGTACATTTTGGAACCGTATATTTTGTATTGCAACCTTTCTTTCCATTAGCTGGCTTATTAAAAACTATGCAAGGCTCCAGTTCACTTATATCTAGTGAGATTGTCTAAATCCAGTGTTTGATGCAGTGGCATTCCTGTTAATTCCTGTTAGAAGCAATGGTTGCAATGAAAGTGGATGCAAATCTTTTTGTGTGATACAGCTCATTTCTTTGGACCAATAGTCTGTTACATAAATCAGATAAGAGCACTAAGATACTGCACTCACTGAAATCGACTTGTACTGAAATGGAAAGCAAGTTCCAACTGGATTGTGATCTAACCCATCAAGGTGCCGCAGGACTGCAGAATGTGACAGCTGTGTGACAGTGTTTTTTGTTTTTTGAGAAAAAACTGACCCTCAGATTTTTGTCTGAATCTACCACTAGATTGCACTGCGATACTGACATCCTTCAATGTCAATCAAAAGAAAAGAGCTGCCTGCTGCTGTGGCTGAAGATACAAGGGCGTGTTTCAAGTGGCATGATGCTGCCTGCTTAAAGAGCAAAATTTTTGTAATTTTTGGATTAGAAAAAAATAGGAAAAAATGTGGCTAATAAAAAAATGTTTTATGTTTATATGTCTTCTTTTCATTTCCTTATATATGAAACGCACATTAATATAGAAGAATACTGTAAGGATCTAGTCATCCAATTTTTAAAAAAAAATTTCTACAAAAATTAATAGGGATTTCTTGTGCAGACCTTTTTATATGATAGTACAGTTGGAGAAAACTGCCTCAGAGTAGCAGTAGTAGTTATTTTATGTTATACTATTCTCTGGTATAAATGAAAATATTGGCCCTTATTTACTACTAGCAAGCATAGAGTTACTGTAGGTACAAAACTGTGTTCAGGTTTGCACACTAAATACTTGCCCCAATGCACCCATGCATTCAGAGGAATACGTGTTTTATATACTTTATACTAAGCCACATAAAGAACACTAAAGAACACTAAAAACTATAATGGTTGAGGGTAGTTTATTGTATAGAATATATATTAGCATTTATATAGGGGATTGTTACAGAAAAGCACTTGAGCAAAAAAAAATCATGGTGAATTATGCCTTTCGTACTGATTAAAATTCATCATTTGGACTTTTTAGAGTCGGAATTATGGTTTAAAAGTTATAATTTTGACTTTTTCCAAGTTATAATTATGAATTTGAATATCATAATTTTGACTTTTTAAAGTCATAACTATGAGTTTAAAAGTCATAATTTTGACTTTTTCAAGTCATAATTATGAGATAAAAAGTTATCATTTAGACTTTTTAAAATCATAATTATGAGGTTATAAGTCAGAATTCATCAGATTTTTTTTTTTTTTTTTTGCTTGCCCCGGTGCTCTTCCATGTTTAAATAGCAGCTTTTTTAGTCAAAAATTTTATTACACCCACTATGCAAAATATAAAATATTGCATCTTTTTTCCACTGCCAAATGAGTAACTACAGGTTTGAACATTTTATATTACACACAAAGGGGCCCATTTACTTACTCACGAACTGGCTGAATGCGTCCGATTGCGTTTTTTTCGTAATGATCGGTATTTTGCGATTTTTCGGCTAATTGTCGCGACTTTTTCGTTGCCATTCCGAATGTTGCGCAAAATCTGGCGATTTTTTCGTAGCATTAATACTTGCGCGAAAAGTCGCAACTTTTTCGCAGCTTTCGCGCCGAGTACGAAAGATTCGGATTCATTCAAGCTTCAGTATGGTGACTTTTCTTGGGCCAGGTTGGAGCTGCAGGGTGCCATTGAGTCCTATGGGAGGCTTCCAAAATCATGCTAAGTCTGAAAGTTTCGCCCGCCTACGAGCGCTCAATACGAAAAAGTCGCAACAAGATACGAGCGCATCGTAATGGCTACGAAAACTTGCGTTTTTTCGCACAAGTCGTATTGGTAACGAAAAAGTTGCAAATAAATGTTATGTTTATTAAATAGCTTCTTTTGTTTCTAAGACTAAACTAGATAGCAAAGGAAAGACAGATAATGGGTCAAGATTATCAAAGTGACTGCAGTAATAAAATTAGCATTTATGGTTACGGGGTGTGGAGGAATGGTCAAAGTAACATTTTCTTTTGATTTCAAATAAAATACTATGAATGAAAACTGTATTATTTATACAATATCTAACAATATAGGTAAACGCTATGTCATTTAGAACAGTAGGAGTTACATAGTAACATAGTAATATAGTAAGTTAGGTTGAAAAAAGGCACATGCCCATCAAGTTCAACCTTTTATGCCTACATATAACCTACCTAACTGCTAGTTGATCTAGAGGAAGCAAAAAATCCCTCTCTAACTAATTTGCCGCAGAGGGGAAAAGAATAGCCAAAAGAATAGCCGTGGGCGACAAAAGAATAGCCGGGGCGACAAAAGAATAGCCGGAGCGACAAAAGAATAGCCGCACAACAAAAGAATAGCCGCGGGCGACAATTTTTTGTCGAAGCAAAATGAGATATATTCGCTCATCACTATTCCTGACTCCAAATGGCAATCAGTCCAGTCCCTGGATCAACTTGTACTAAGAGCTATCTCCCATAATCCTGTATTCCATCACTTGTTAAAAAGCCATCCAACCCCTTCTTAAAGCTATATAATGTATCAGCCAGTACAACTGATTCGGGGAGGGAATTCCAGAACTTCACAGCTCTCTCTGTAAAACTTTTCCGAATATTCAGACAGAACCTTCTTTATTGTAATTGGAATGGGTGCTCTTGTGTCTGCTGAAAAGACCTACTAGTAAATAAAGCCTTAAAGAGTTTATTATATGATCCATTTATATATTTATACATAGTTATCATATCATGCCTGATGTAAACAGACCCAACTTGGCCAGTCTTTATTCATAACTGAGACTTTCCATACCCTTTACCAGCTTAGTTGCCCTTCTCTGGACCCTCTCTAATTTAATAATATCCTGTTTGAGCACTGGAGACCAAAATTGCAAGGTATTTTATGGATTATAATGGGTAATAAGCATCTTAGCAAAGACTGTACATAACCTGTAAATGGACAATAAGCAATAAGTAGTATTATTACTAGAGAATGTAATAAAAGTCATAAAGTGAAAAACACAATTTAAAAATATAATTCTACATTTTGCAATGCTATATTCTTCAACTGGCAGTTACCACATATTGTAACTGCAGAAAGTTGTTTAAGATCTGGTTTAAGATATTTTGGTACAAAGACTTTTTTTCTTAGAAGCTTCCTTCATTTTTCTTGCAGAATTTTGATTGAGAGAAATGTATTTGACCATTTCTTGTGTTTTTTCTCAAGTGAAAGAGCCCACAAACATTTTTCTCACACTCTAGGGTTAAAGTTAGATTAATTTAAATGGTAAAGTAAATCAAGATTTCTCCAAGACTCTTGAGAATTCTTGAGTAAGTAGAGTCTATTGCTTTAAATGCATCACAGTAGATTCTTTTTAGGAACAAAAAAGAACTTAAAAAATGGTCACTGGAAAATGAAATCAATCTGGGACAAAAACATTTTTTTCATTAAGAACAAATAAAGTTTGCACCTAAATTTTTTTGTGTGGACAAATTGTTCACACATAATTTATCCTTTAAATGCTTTACATTCCCCCATTACAATGGGAGGGGAAATGGCTAACTGATTTCTTTCTATATGTCTATGCTGTATATGAACCATTATTTCATGTAAGTGTTATGCACATACCTTTCTGCCAATATTCATGCAGCCCTTGCAATTATACCATCGTCATTTTCCAATTAGTTTCAAGCACGTTTCGGAAAATTGGTCATGAAAGGGTCATGGAGGTGATAACAAGTTGTAAAATGACCTTACCACTGCCTGTTCAAGCATAAATAATGTTCTGCAATTGCCCCCAAGCCAGAAGTGCCAATTTCAAACTGATTGTAATGAATCAGGTTCTTCTATAGAAAATAATGTGATCAATTTCTCATTTCACTGAATAAATAAGTTTAAGGATAGAAAACTGTCTCTGACCCTGTGTTAACCTTTTAGCCTCATTATTCATATCAAACGGATGACATGCAAGAAACTACTGCTGGTTCAATCTTAGTTAATTATTTGTTAGGAATGAAAGCTCTGTGAAGTGTTGCTGAGTGTACATGTATCAAGGGACATTAAGAAATCTCAGGAAAATAATCCTATGAAAGCCAGACATCTGCTTAATGTCTGGCAATAATTATAGCAAAGGGTAGGGCAGATTAGTTTAATAATGCTTTAGTGGGCATTGGCATACAGTAGCTATTATATAATTGATGTGCTTTTGGTAAAGTATAATAAATGCCAGAAAATAAATGTAGAGTAGTCATTTCATCAGTAGAATTTATTCCTTATATTATGTGTTTTGGGTTCAATAAAAGAAAATAATCCTCAGAATTTGGAACTCTTTTATAAAAAAAAAATCAACACAAATTTGAAGTGAGTTTGCCAGTCCCATATGAAGTCTAGAGGGCACGAGTCTGCAAAACTTTAACTCACATCCAACTCTAACCTCCAATATGTTGCCGGTGTTGGAACTGCACCCATCCCATGTCTGCATCTCTCATCTGCTTCATATGCTACTTCTGCACATGCCTCTGATTCCAAGACAGGAAATCTTTGGGGAGCAGAGGAGGAGTGTTCTTCCACAGTCGGACCAACCCTAACCAGCACCTAAACCTGCCGACCCTTGGGTAAACCTGCAGCCTGCACTGGGGATAGCAGTAGTGCCAGGTTTTCTCTCCATCATTAGGCGTACTTGGACACAATTCATCTAAATATGTGACAATTATTGCAAATAAATTATTTATATATAAATTCAAAAACACTCCATACTGTGACCCACTTCATAGGCTGTTATCTCAATTCATGTAACCATCCAGTAAGTGATAACAAATGGGGAAAGCCCTGAGCTTTATTTTAACACAATTTATTTATAGCAAGAGGAGCCAAAACAATAGCCATGCTCACATCAGAGAAGGAATACAGATTGTCCAGTTATTGTTTAAATAATAAAATACTAGCATTAGCACCATCTAACACCAAAGACACCAAATAATTAACAGATTCTTTATATAAAAATACATATTAAATACCTGTGAAAGCAAAATTTGGAAAAATGTGTTACATTCGAGAATAAAATTAAAACCATTAGAAAATGAATTGCAGGTTTCAAAAATAAACAAAACTCTAGGCTTCAAATTAAAAATAAAATATAATTTATGAATAAATATGGTTATGCTTCTGTGTAATATACATTTGTACAATACAGGTATGGGATCCATTATCCAGAAACCTGTTATCCAGAAAGCTTTAAATTATGGGATGGCCATCTCCCATAGCCTCCATTTTAAACAAATAATTCAAATTTTTAAAAATAGTTTTCTTTTTCTCTTTAAAAAAAATAGTAGTTTGTACTTTATCCCAACTACAATATAACTAATCCTTAATGACTGCAAAACAATCTTACTGGGTTAATTTAACGTTTAAATGATTTTTTAGTAGACCTAAAGTATGGTGCCCTAAATTACAGAAAAATCTCTTATCTGGAAATCCCTAGGCATTCTAGATAACAGGTCACATACCTGTAATACATTGCATAATCTTGACCAATGAAATATTTTAATACTCACATTTACCTAGCATAAGGCTTATTTGCTAACTTGAACAAATGCAGTTACCAATACAAACCAATCAGGTCTTGACTTTTGCTTTCTAACTAGTATTAGAATCTTAAAAACTAACTCCTGATTGGTTTCTACTGGCAACTGCATTTATGCAATTAAGCACCTATATTTAGGAATAAACCCTTTGTGTATTAAAATGCCTTTCGAGAGCATGAACTTCGAGATGAAGTAGTAGGAAGTAACACAGGGCAGGCAACCCAATTTTCCCAGCAGATGAAAGAGGCTTTCCAGGTCCTGTAGTCTGTGATTAGAAGGTGGCAGATAAGTTTGTCAAGAGATTTATCACTAGCAGGATCCCGCCTAGTTTTGGAAAATAATAATATCTTTCTTATACAGTTAACCCAGTGGAAAGAGTAATCTGTAGACTATCTGTGTTCTTTGACATCATTAGCATATTTTGAAGGGAAAAAATACTTTTTCATTGAAAAGAGAGATTTCAGATATTTCTCTAGAAGGAATCCAAAGAGTATAAGATGTAGAACCCAAGCTGTACAAGCAAAGCAGATCTCACAGCAGAACTCCTAATACTGGTGAAGAGGAAAGCTGGGCCTATTTCCTGGAGCTTTAAAGAATGCCCACGGAGAGTGAGCCAGGAACTGGGAACGACAGGGCTAGGAAGGAGGGAACCTGAAGTGGGTGATAGGGATTATGGGAATTGTAGTTATGTTGGTTGGCTTTTTCACCCAAGATATCACTCCCCCAGGAGTGTATGAACGCACACATGTGCATTGTAGGGGGAGTGCAGCTAGTATAGCTTGCAGAGGGGGCAGCGCAGGACATCAGAAGTTGGTGTAAGAGATCCTGGACTAAGTACTGCAGCCAATATGCAAAGGTCTAAATTCTTAAAAAATGGCATATTGTAAATAAAAAATGTTCTACAGTCATTAACATATTTTTTATATATGGTATATTTTTGTAATAATGGTGGAAATAATTATGTTGTACAAAAAGTGAAATATCTCCACTGAAAATTATACCAAATTAGACTCTTTGTAACAACAATAATGTCTTATTGCTCCCATATAGACATATGTATTAAACATAGAGACTGAGAGGGTTTTAAAGAAGATCTCTTCCTGGCTGTTCACAAACTGAACATGTCAGTATTGAATTCTGTAAGATATCTGATTTCATGAAATGTATAGAAGTATTTTCCTGCTAGCGGACAGCTGGGTCTTGTAAAGCATATTCTGTAGGTTTTGTTCATAGAAATGAAAAGACTATTATGTGTTTCTAATTTAAGGTCTTTGTAAGCCGCACACTTATGTAATTTTATACATGTTTGGTATTTGTTAATTTTTAAATGGATATTGTTGTCCAAAAAAAAAAATCAATGATCTGTTTCAAATGAAAGTAAAAAAAGTAAACCTAACAGTTGGCTTGGTTAGTTCCTTAGGTAGTTTCTGTGTACTCCCACAAGGTCAAAGCCTAGTTTCTATACCTACGATCCCCCAATTGCATTGTAACATGACTGAAGTCAAGTTGTCAGTTACAACTATATTTCTGTTGTGTGTAAATCAGTTACAATCCCTGAGTAGTGAGGAGAATGGTAGTGGTTGAATGTATGTACAGTTGTCTTCACATATAGTTTGCCACAGTCTTTGCATGAATTGATCACATTCATAAAAGGTACTTGCGCTTAAAGCTGCTTGTTGCACTTTGCATTTTGCAATGTGCCCCACCAATCTCTTTGGATTAATATAGCTCAATGCACCAACTGACAACAATTAGGGGCCTATTTATTATGCTATGTAAAATGAAATTCACCAAAAAATGATGTAAAAAGCTGTATAAAAAAATTGAGAAGTTCGGCGACCAAACACCAGATTTTACACCATTAGTTTACATACATTCCGACAGAAGGAAAGAAAAAAACGCTTAAAAATTATAGATTTTACTCGCCAAAGCGAATTTTGTCACTGTTTTTTACACAGCATAATAAATCTACCCCCTAGTGTCACCTTGAAGGGGGCAATAGGTTCTGGTTTCCCTGTGCCTGCAACAAAATACACAAGAAAATGCACCTAAAATATCGGGTGCACATATCATTTTAATTCCAAACACTAAAAATAACACCAGATCATTTTTATCATCATTGCGTTCAGATAGGCTTGAAGCACATGCATAAATGAGCCCATTTTTATGCATCAGACATAATTGCATCAGCTACATCTCCCCCTCACAGCTGCAATTACACTGAAATTGTGGGTAAAAACAAAGCAACATGCTCCATATTGCACTTTGCACAATGAACTTCAGTAAATAAATGAGCCCTATTGTTGTCAAAATAAACCTATATTCATATAGATAGGGCCTACAGTTGAAGTGCAGTAGTTAATTCATTAATTCATTAGATCCAGGATGTGACATTCTTGCAAGTAGAAGATGAGATTTAGGGGAGTATTTATTAACATTGGAGACAAACATCACTGGAGATCTTGCCCATAGAAACCAATCAGATCTTTGCTTTTGTTTTCTAACTTGTAGTTGACAGTTCAAATATGTTTGCTGATTGGTTGCTATGGGCAACATCACCGGTTATGTTTGTCTCCAATGTTAAAAAATATTCCACATAATGTTGAAAATTTGGGATACATTTCCCTATATGGTATTGAATTAGACATATCCTTGATGGATAAATTAATTTAAACTTAGCTGTAGAAAGCAAAGGGAGTCAGCAGGATGAGTCAACAAGGTATTTGCTAAGTTAGTGTTGTTTGTGCTTAAGGGAGATATGATTACTATAAAGGGGAAGCATGCAATAAGCTCTTGGGTGCTTTATTCAGCAGTAGGCCCTTCTATTGAACACAAGGTCATCCATTCAGGTTGGAAGAAAAGAGGTTCTATCCTCAAATGCAGAAAGGGATTTTATAGTGAGGATACATCTGCATCAACTAGCAGTGAGCAGGCTATTTTTTGTTTTTTTGGTTTTTTTTAAGTAAAAAGTTTGAACTTTATGGATGTGTTTTTTCAGCCTATATGTTATATGCATGTTACTATATACCTGTATGTATAACAAAATTACGGGGCAGATTTACAAAACTACTAACTTTTCTCGTTTTTTTCCTTTTGAAAATTGGAATAAACTAATTTCCACGAATGTATGTATGTATGTATATCTTTATTTATAAAGCGCTACTTATGTACGCAGTGTGTACAGTAGAATACATTAATACAAACAGGGGGTTAAAGATAATGGATAAATACAAAGTACAACAATAAATACAAATAAATACAGGGTACAGTTGCAATAAGAGTCAGAAACACAAGATGAAGGAGGTCCCTGCCCCGTAGAGCTTACAATCTATATGGGAGGGGTAACTAACAGACACGAATGTCTGACATTTACTAAAAGTCTAAACTGTAAAAGATGCAGAAAAGTTGCAAAGCTGCAAGTTTTTCGAATTGTCACACAGAAACCTCTACTTTTTCGAAATTGTCATACAAAAAACCAGCATCAAAAATCCGAAAAACCTCCAAAGCTCGAAGCAAAAAAGGATCCCCCAGGAAAGGGAATAGACATAGGCCAATGATTTCTACATGATCTCAACAAGTTTTAGCTGGCAAATTGTTGGATTTGGAAAAAAAATAAATTGCAAAAAAAAAAAATACGACCGTTAGTAAATGGCCCCTATGCGTTATCTTCAGACCCGAAATTGTGGCAAAGCCACTAGGGCCCAGGCTTAGGATGGCACAAATTTAATGGATGCATGCAACCCAGCCACACATGGACTTTCCTTAAATCTGGAGCACTGGGGCCTAGGCACACTGGAGATTCCTCCAAGTCCTTTTCCAAGTGCTCCATGTGTGAGCTAAAAGGATGAGCTTGAGCAAGGGAGGGGGGAGGAGGTGTGTGGGATGGGGGTGCCTGACAGGGGGTGGCCTCTGATCACCCACTTTTAAAATTCGGCACTGGTTAACATTTCTAAAGATAACCAAAAACCACTGTGTTTTTCATTTGCTGTCTAGCAATTATATGTTATAATACATACTACAAAATTATGGAGTCACAAGAATTTCATGATTTCTGAAATTACAATTGAAATTACATTTTAGAGTAATTATTTTCAAAAGAATATTTTTTTATTCAAAATATAGCAAATTTCCAGAATAAACTAAATGTGAAGCTCACTTGACTACCAGTATGACTGCAACTAGAGCTGTTTAGGCACTGGAAACACAACAGGACATTTGCTTTGGTGCCTTTAATGTAACATTAGTGTGCAAGCTGTTTGATATTCTTGAATTTATGTAATTATGGCACCAGTTCTAATAATTAGTTTAATAAGCCTTGAATAAGTCCTCAGTGTCAAACACTGCACTTAACCTCCAAGCTAATACAACATGAAGAAATATTCTAACGCTACTATGAATAAACTGTATATGACAGATGTTTTATCTCCTGTCTAATCCCATATTCCTATAAAGGATAAACAGAGCTTCAGATGTGTAAAAAATGCATATTAAACAGACATAATATGCACAGAATATAAACGAGAAAGGCTGATGGAAGATAAACTGTATACTGGTTTGTAAGCCCTCCCATTGTACTACACGATGGAACATGTGGGCACAATAAGAATTATGCATGATTAGAAAGATAGCTAATAATTAACATTACTGCAAAATACCATCACAAGTTAAATATTACGAAAAATTGAAACCATCTGTCTTTCTATGATAGTTTATTAAATGTAATATTACTCATAATTCCTGCACACTGAAGTCATTTTTCACAATGCTGTTTTTACTAATATTTTTGATACACAAGACAATTGTACTCATTCCTTATAATCAGACAAAAATGTGTCTGTGTTCCATATTCTTTTGGTAATGTTTAGCAATCAGAAGATCGTTGTGGTTAAAGAGGTAAATATTTTGCATATTATAATATTTGGCCCTGTCTTACAATAAGAAATATAGAGAAACAAATGGGTTTCATTACTGTATACATATTTCCCATAGAATCTCATGCTATTCAACTTACAGTAAGTCATTAACTGCTTGCCATAAGTAAGCTTAAGCTAAAGCTAAGCTCAACCTAAAAAAATATGTTAAAGGGATACTGTCGGGATTTTTATGGTATACTTTTTATTTCTAGAACACTGTGTACATAGCAAATAATTCCCTATACCGTTTAATCTTTTATTCTTAAACCAACAAATGTATTTTTTTAGCTGTAATATTGGTGTGTAGGCGCCATCTCAGTGCATTGTGCCTGAGTCTGAGCTTTCAGAAAGAGCCAGCACTACACATTAGAACTGCTTTCAGATAACCTATTGTTTCTCCTACTCCCATGTAACTGGAGGAGTCCCAAGCTGGACTTGGATTTATCAGAGCACAGGTCACATGGCTGTGGCACCATGGGAAATGAAGAATATGGCTAGCCCCATGTGAAATTTCAAAATTAAATATAAAAAAACCTGTTTGTGTTTTTGAAAAACAGATTACAAGGCAGGATTCTGCTGGAGAGGCTCTATTAACTGAGGCATTTAAAAAAAAAAAAAAAACTTTGTTTTCCCATGACAGTATTCTTTTAAAGACATCAGTCTTCAAAATGAAAAAGTTTACTTCTGCCTGAAATCAATGTGTATTTAAAATTTATTAGCACTTTTTAAAGAAAAAGTATAGGGCTTATTGCAATTGTGGTTCCTGCTATTTCCCCACAGTCAGTTGTGTGTAAAAGTGCACTCCTTTCACTTCCATATAGTTGAACTCTACTCTGCTCAGTCTTGCCTTCCTTTCCAAATCAAGTACTGCTGTGCCTATTGACATAAAGGAACCCTGGGGCTACCATCATCTCCTGACCAGGCAGTAGCTCCAGGGCTCTCTTTGCACCCAGCATCAATAGTCACTCACACTCCCAAAAATTGAAAATTATGCCAAGTGGACTTCTGTGCAATTATGTCTGATTTTAAACACATGGTACACACTGTTATGTTAATTTTACCAAATCAGATTATGGTAGGTGCAGGTGTGCCACCCACTTTCAGGGTCAAATTGGACCGATCCAATTGTTGCCGCCAAAGGGATAACAAACAGATAATGCTGTTGGCCTGTGGAAACTCATCACACGAGAGTTGCATCTGTGTATGGATGTGGTCTATGTCCACCAGGATTTTCAAACCTTTTTAATTATTATTTGGTCAATTTTATGCAAGATAACAGACAGGCAGAACTCCATGCACTGGCCAGTAAACTGCCCATTCAGTTTGGAGGGGGCCTAGTTGGCAGCTTTGATCAGCCTGTGCTTAAAGGAGAAGGAAAGGTAAAAACTAAGTAAGCTTTATCAGAAAGGTCTATGTAAATACAGCCATTAGCACTCACAGAAACGCTGCACTGAGTCCATCAAAAGAAACACATGATTTCTTGTCTTCATTTTTTGTAAATATGTTTGAGTATCTGACTTCCTCTCTCAGAAAAAATCCTTCATTCCTGTGGCCAGAGTCTGCTCAGTTCTCTCCCCCTCTCCTGCTCCCCCCCCTCCCATAAGAATTCATAAAACTCACTCCCCCCCATTAGGAATGTGTGATCTGAGCTACCAATGGCTAAGCTGCAAGCAGGAAACTATAAAGGCCAAGCTAAAAAGCCAGCTGCTATCTTAAAAAAATAGAGAAAGCTTCTAGGGCTCTTTACTCAGGTATGATAAAGCTTTCTGCAGAAAAAATATAGCATTCTAGGTGGCACTAATGTGACAAACCTAGTGGCAGTGAAATACCAAAATTACTTTCCTTCTTCTTTAAACACACAAAGAGATGCACACAGATATAACTGTAAGACTAAATCAAGAGAAACAGAGATACACAATGACCAGTCCCTGGAAATACATACCCAAAATGACGATCATATTATTAGTAGAGTTGAACGAGGCAGTAAAGTATGAGACATTTAGTATTGTGTGCATTCATTTTATGCATATTTAATTTAAGACACTTGAGTGGTTGCTGCAGTACTGCTTGAATCAGCTAAAGCACTCTCAAGAGACGCTACGGGAGACATAAAATCTCTATGTTGTTTCACTTGTCGGTAGAGAATGGCACACATAGTAACACTTGCACTCTGTGTTTTAATTTTACATTTTAAGTGTGTTTGATAAATACTACATTTAAAAAGGGTATAGTTTCACTTTAAATGCAAGGGAATCTGGGCAGTAAAAGACTGTTTTAGCTACCTTAAAGCACAAATGTTGTACAGTACCTCAGAAACCGCCATTCTAAATCTAGAAGCAATTAGATTAAATATTTTCCAGCAATACCATAAAATGTTAAATGTGGCTGTGTGATTTTTCCACGAGTTTATCATTCACTGATAGTTAAAGACAAAGGCAGCTTTTCATGATGACAGAATTATCTTGGTAAATGGGAGAAAACAGAGCTAGACTAAGTCAGAAAATTATTTTTGATTCATTACAGTGCAAAAAGGTTAAATATATATTAAAAAAAAGCCAGTATCTATTCTCATAAAACTTTGCTTGCTCCCTGTTTTTTTTTTACTTATGCACCTTTACATTTCATACACTCCTTTATGATATATATATATATATATATATATATATATATATATATATATATATATATTAAAAGGGGATACAAACTGGTTTATGTCAAGCATTCTAATATGGGCTTTTTGGACAAAATTAAAGTTTAAAAGCCCAAAATGTACCTTACCATTGCTTTTTTGCACCCCTGGCCCTTCCTTTCGCAACTTTTTGTACTATATGCTGAAGACGCAAAGAGTTTTGCACCATAAAGGTGTCTGATACGATACCCTGGATGGGGAACCCACCACCCTTGTAAAATAACATTTATGACATCTTTACTTCATAATGTATTTATGTCTTCCTAAGGGTGCACATATAGTCATTTTTGGGTCCAGTCCAGGAAGTGTTCAACATTAAATATTCCCCCATTAGTGTAAAACTTTTGTAATTGTGAAAGAAAGTGTTATTGTGTATATCTTTATGGAACCAGTAATTCTTTTTACTTTCCCATTTATAATTTTGTGTCCGTATAGCAAACTGACCTCTAGAAAGGCTGTAACCATCATTTTAAACTCTGCTTCCCATTATCTTGTTCTCTTATGCATAGTTGCTGGCTGATAAATCATAATCCATCTGAAAATAACATTTAGAATTATTTAGAAATATGCCTAAATGCCTATAATTTGCTGAGCACAGCACTAGTGTATGAGCCATATGTGAATTATAGTTTGTATTTATTATGTCACTGTTTGGGAAACTTTCTGAATGATATCTGCAGGAGCAATCTTTGTGTTTGTTCTTGGTCTGATCACATCCACGTTTTTTTTTTTTAGCTAAATTTGGTCTGGAAGTAATATTATTTAGGTAGTCTTGTGTCAGCGTTGTGTTTTGATATACATAATGATGCATGGAAAGGATAAGCCGTCTGCTTGCCAAACCTGGTGGAAAAATGTATACCGCATGCTTGGCAAAACTTATGCTGCTAACGTTGGTCAGGTGGAAACCCCTTCTGAACCAGCTATTTATGCTTTCAGTGCTATTTATGCTTTCAGTGCTATTTATGCTTTCACTTTCCTCATTTGTCTTAACCTCTTCCATCCCAGATGTCCTATCCTACATTGTTAGGGAGTCCAAATATCCAGACAGAAAAAAACGTTTATTACTACATACATTATCTACAGTTAGTTTATAACCAGTATTTAATTCTTTTTTCTGGTACAAAGTACTACTTGGTAGAAGCATCAAAATTTGAATAAACAAGGATTTGTTACTAAAGAAGAGCAAAAAATTGTGAAAATCTGCATATTTTTACATTTTTATTTTTACAATGCAATATCCTGGTACTGCACCTAGTGATTAGAAATGAGCTCTGTAGTGTGCAAGGGGGGATAAAACATACACACACTGGGGTCCAAATGGCCTTTTCAATCTCACATAATCTGATCAGTCATGCCCATATACACTACAGGAATTTGCACCCAGTTTGTGCCAAAGGAATATAACAACTCATGCATTCTGGGTTTTTGTTTTATATTTTTTTTTTTTGAGCGGTTGCTACAAATTATATTATAAACTAATGCACCCTGAAAGCAGTTAAAATGTTTGGGTGCAAAATTTGTGGTTGTCGTTTATGAAAACATTTAAGGGATTTAATGAAAATGCATACTTTCTGCACAATTTCTAGTTTTTATTCTTGAGATATTTTTAAAGCACTTAAATGTACTAAATCATAATTCTTTAATCAACCAGGAAAAATATATAGTATTTCAAAGCACAAATTTGGCAGGCAAAGTTAAACGGAAGTAAAGTCAATGGTGCATGCCTTGAGGAAAGTTTTTCCATAGTTCTTCTGAGCATACATTTGTTAGCATACTAACTAGTCTTTTACTAGTTTCTGGGTGGTTACATGGTGGTTACAGTGACCTGGTGAATGGAATACATAGGACCTGGGTGCACCATTTCAGGCACTTATCATCAAGCACTGACTGTCAAAAGGGTGAAGACACACTGAGATACTAGTAGCAGCTACTTTTTCACTGCTACTAAACTGCAGGAATTATCCTACCATAGACAGTACTGAGGGTTGGCTCTGCTAAAACACTCATAGGGGTCGATTCACTAAAGGTCATTAATGCTTATCTCATACTTTTATTGCGTTAAAAAGCATGTGATACATAAAAATACTGATTCATCAAAGTAATTTCGCATGTGTTAACACGCATATTGCATGCGCCAAAAAACGCATTATTGCAAAGCCTTATTTTTATCGCATTGTGGTAATTATCGCATAGAAATAGTACTAACGCATAATTCACAAACACATATGAAGCATTAAATGCGTAAAATGTGGTCATAATTACTGTGAAACTTAACGCCTCCCAGGAGTAGCCATTACTGAACAAAATTGCAGCTGGTGATTGTCTGTGCTGACAAGATGGAGTTTGCAATCGGATTTTTTCAAGTATGTGATCTTCCTAGAGTGATGCATGCTTGTGTTTTTAGGGAAATGGTAGTTTTCAGAACAGTAGTTTTACCTTTAGTGAATCGTCCCCATAGAGACTAGTGATGAGTGAATCTTAGAAAAGATTCACGAAACGGCGAAAAATACACGTAACGACAAAAATGTTGCGTGATTTTTTTGTTGCACTGCAAATTTTCCCACAGAACATTTAGCCACGACAAGTAGGTGCTACTAGTATCTCCATGTGTCTTCACCCTAACACTTGCCTCACAGATACAGCCAGATAACAAGTTGTCTTTATTCCTGGCAATGTAATTCAATGGCTACTAAAGCAGATAAAGTGCTGGCTTGTATAAAAAAGGAATTGACTCAAGGGATGAATTTGCCTCTTTATAGGTCCCTGGTAAGGCCTCACCTTGAGTATGCAGTGCAGTTTTGGGCTCCAGTCCTTAAAGGAGAAGAAAAGTTAAAAATCACTGGGGGTGCCTAATTTTGGGCCCCCTCCAGTGATTTTTACCTTTCCTTCTCCTTTAAGAAGGATATTATTGAAAAGGAATTAATGGAAAGAGTGCACAGACATGCAATTAAACTGGAGAAGGAAAAGGGGATGGAAGATTTAAACTATGAGGTTAGACTGTCGAGGTTTCTCTGGAAAAGAGGCGCTTGCGAGGGGACATGATTACTCTGTAAAAGTACATTAGAGGGGATTATAGGCAGATAGGGGGTGTTATTTTTTCCCATAAAAACAATCAACGCACCAGAGGTCACCCCTTTAGATTAGAGGAACGAAGTTTCCATTTGAAGCAGCATAGGTGGTTTTTCACGGTGAGGGCAGTGAGGTTGTGGAATGCCCTTCCTAGTGATGTTGTAATGGCAGATTCTGTTAATGCCTTTAAGAGGGGCCTGGATGAGTTCTTGGATGATTTTCTTGATTTAGTATCCAAGGCTATTGTGATACTAAAATCTACAATAGGTATTGATGTTGGTATATAAAGTTTATGTATGTGAGTGTAGAAATAGGTCAGTATAGGTTTGTGTGTGCTGGGTTTACTTGGAAGGGTTAAACTTGATAGACTTTGGTCTATTTTCAACCCAACCTAATGGGATAGTGTTGTGATTTTTATGATATGCTTTTTATTTTTATTTATTATAATATTATTTTTATCATATTAACTGACCCATTTTGAAAAATACACGTTTTCCCATGACAGTATTCCTTTAACTATGTAACTATATGTCACTATGTAACCACTTGAGTGAGGCAAACAAAAAAAAACAGGAAATAGCGAACTGAAGAAAAGAATAAAAGTTTTAGGCTAATGGCACACAAGGTAACTATGCTATGTTATGATTACCTCAACTTTTCTTGCAAAGCATCCGTACTTTAAAGTAAAAGTTTGTTTGAACCACCAAAATAGCCCCAGATTCTAAGGGGTTAACACTTTCTTTGCACATAGTTATCCATATTCCCATTACAAACAATAGGTAGCATGGGTGTGACACATAAGCAGGAGTATTAGCCAGAAATGCACCCATCATGATCTATAGTTATGTCAGTGTTCTGCCTCCAGGACTGCAAAGCGTAATTTCTTGGGAAACAATAAAACTTATTTCTAAGGAACTGTGATAAATAGAGATGAGTGAATTTCTTTTTGCCAGGCATGGATTAACGGTAAATTTCTCGAATTGTTTTGCCATTGATGGATTTTTTTTCAAAATAGCACAAAAAAAAAGTTGCGCACATCAAAAAATGTCAGATTTGCTCATCACTAGTGATAAAAGCAACATAAGAGGAAAATACAATTCCTTGAGATTAAGGATTTTAAACCTATGGGTTGCAACCTATTTCTAGTAGGTCTACAGTGAAAGAGGTTCCTACATTCCTAACCGGGGTCCTCTGAGAATAATTTAAGAAACACTGCTTTAGATAAATACAATTCGAAAAATACAAATTATTATTATGATTTTATGTAGCATCAACATATCATCTGATCCAATGGATCTTATAATCTAAGGTCCTTATCACATTCACACATACTCTGGGCTATTTTATTTTTGTAATTAGAAGCCAGCTAACTAGCCTGTGCATTTCTAGAGTAAGGAATGAAATCGGAGAGTGTGGGGAAATCCACATAGACACAAGCAGAACATATAAACTCCACGCAGATTGTGTTTTGTCTGGAATCATCCTAAGACCCCAGCATGGCAAGGGAGCAATACCAACCACTGAGACTCATGAAGTAATAGTAGGTTTTTAAAATCAGTTGGAAAGCCTTACTCTCTTCAAAATGTGTGCAAGCTGTAAGCCTTTCAGCATATAAACGAAACAGGTTTTTCCCATCTTACTGCAGTGATTGAACCTTTTACTGCTTTGTCACACAATGCTGGCACATGTAAGAAGATATGAATGCACTTGTAGGCAAGGACTATTCATCTCAAGGCTTTAATGACTGCTACTGTTGGAGCCAAGAAACTATAGACCTCTGCGTTTGAGCATACCCTTTCACTATTCACTATTTCATACAATCTTCTAGTTTTTTAATGCTAGCTAACATAAGTAAGAGCAAAAGTTCATCATAACATGGTATCTGTCTAATGCAGCTACCTTTAATTGGTTTTTGAAATAGTCTCAGCCCTCTAATATGGAAACTGGTTAATTGATCTAATAAATCTTAATTATTAAACGTGGTTTCGTGTTACCTCGAGATGCTAAGCAATCAATGCAATTACAAGTTTCTAAATATAGTTGTTTGTTGGAATGAGCAGGTAAACGGGAGAAAATGATTTTGGTTTAACATGAAAAGCAGCAAAACCCTGAAAATGAAACAAAAAATAGCTGCTTTCTCTAAAATGCTGCTGTTGATAGCTATAATGATAGCTATTTTTCATTAAATTTGGGCCCAACATCTCAAAAGAAAGAGCCTGTCTGTTCTAAAAAACTTAATTGATCACCTTTTCATGAAGGTAAATATTTTTAAAAAAAAGTTACTTCAGTGACCTTATTGAGTAAGCCTTTTTATTATCTGTAATTCAGCCAATTAGCCATTTTTATCTACATATATATATTACTGTGTTTGTCTGATGAAAAAATATATAAAAAGCAATTATAAGGAATTATAGCTAACTTGTGGCTCAATTTGTCTTCTAAAGGGCAGGAATTTCATTAATAGGCGTATAGCTTGAGAACTGTGCCAAGATTCCGGAAGCGCTAGGCTGATAGCATTAGTTGAGATGTATGTTCTGATTCATGGGGAGGTCGTACCACTATATAATCAACAATTGTGACTTATATATGAACAAAAGTGTGTATTATTTGAATTTTTTTTATTTTCTGCATGTTTCTTTCAGTATTAGCCTAGTATTAGTCTAGCATTGGACCTTATAGCACAGACTTGCATTGCTGATATTAATTTCTTTAACTTAGATGGTAGGGTTTTTTTTTTACCATTGTGTTGAAACAGATGTCAACAAAACACAGATCTGCTTTCTTAATTATATGTACAGAGGGCTAATCAATGCCACTTGCCAACATTGTGATCCCTACTGCTCTTGCAATTGCATCCATGGCTCCTTTTATGAAATCTTGTAATTCAATACTCATGGAAGGAACACCAAAGCATCTGATGTATGATGCCATACTAATGAAGTGAAGCTATATTTGTCTTTCTAAAATACACGAGGGGTCATTTAAGAAGAATTAATGTCCAGGATCTTGCAGATCTCTGCAAAAGAAAAAAATTATAAATTTGGCAGAAGCAGAGCAACTCTGGTGCCGTAGGATGGGTGGTAAGTACTGGGCTACTTTGCAGACTGTGCCCACAGTTGCTCCCTATCATAGAAACATAGTAAGTTAGGTTGAAAATAAAGACATAAATCCATCAAGTTCAACTTTAATGCATATATATAAACTGCCAAACTGTTAGTTGATCCAGAGGAAGGCAAAAAAACCCATCTGATGCTTCTCTAATTTACTGCAGTAAATCCAGTCCCTGGATCAACTTGTATTAGGAGCTATCACCCCTAACTCCTTAGCTGCCCAGATTGCCAAGATCCTGCTTCAAGGATGCCACATCCTGGATAGAATTGACTGGGCTGCAGAGTTTTGTGTCATCTGCAAACACTGATACATTATTTATAATACCCTCCCCTAAGTCATTTATGAATAAGTTAAACAAAAGTGGACCCAGTACAGAACCCTGAGGGACCCCACTGAGAACCTTACTCCAAGTAGAGAACGTACCATTAACAACCACCCTCTGTACCCGATCCTGTAGCCAGTTTTCTATCCATGTGCAAACGACTTCACTAAGACCAATAGACCTTAGTTTATAAAGAAGTTGTTTGTGGGGCACGGTATCAAATGCTTTGGCAAAATCCACATAGATCACATCTACTGCAACCCCACTGTCAAGCTTCCTACTAACCTCATCATAAAAAGCAATTAAATTTGTCTGACATGACCTGTCCTTCATAAAGCCATGTGGATTACTGCTCACAATGCCATTTTGTATCTTGTATGTCAAATTGGTGCTTATGTGCATCTCTCAGCCTACCCCTTCTACATGCTCACTAATGGTGCGTGGTATAAAATGTGTAAAACATAGCAGCTTGCACCTGTTTTTTGCACTTTGTAACCTACCCGTTGAGTGATAAGTGTCCCCTATGGTGTTCATAGACAGTGCAGGTCTGTGAATAATGTTACATGTACAAATGGTGTGAAATGAAGTGATATGTTTCTTTCTTTATTGTGAGGCTGAATCTGTGTACTGTATTTTTTAACAGGTTTGAAACTGCACATATGGAAAGGGCAGTCCACATGTGTTATTTTATCTCTTAATTGATCACAGAAATTGAATAGGAGCTGAGGATAAGGTAATGATTGACTAAGAAACAACTGAAAAAATAAATAATTTTAGGCAAGAAAACTTGATTAATAGTATATATTTCGAATTTTGAATGGTCATTTAGGATTAAAAAGATTGTGAGAAGGTGCTTGAAGAAAAAAAAATAAGCAGAGAAACAAGTACCAAGAAAATGTGGTTGGGAACTAATACATTATATATTTTCTTTTTTGCAGAGAGGGACATGACTTATCAGAAATGCATTTGCAGGGTGAAAGGATTCAGCAACTGTGCCACAGACATGATGCAATGCTGTATATACTTCAAATGATTCATAATTAGAAAAATGGCACATTTTACTCTTTCCCCTGCTTGGTTATGGAGCCAGACATAGAGCACATCATATTAAAATGCAAACAGTCTGCTGAGATCTGGTAACGCTTCTGAAGCAAGGGAATCAGGAAATAAATATTGCTTTTAAATGTTCCATTTCATTTACCAAAATAAATCCTGTGTTTCATTTTAAAAAAAACCTGGACTAGTTCCTTTGCTATTAAATTTTACAGTTTTACTCTTACCTATGTTAAATGAACAGTTTTAAATGCAACAAAAAGAGAAATTTAAAAAATATTTTATTTACTGTTGCCCCATGTGCAAGTTAAACATAAAATTATACTTTTTAGGACCCAGAGTACATGTACTTAAGGCAATAGTGTGTGCAGGTTGCTCTCTGTACCTTGTTCTGGCACATGTATAAATGAAATTATGTTCAACTATGCTACAACTGCTCTCAATAAATGTCAGCTCCACTGACTTACTAGCAAAATACAAGCAATTCATGACACAGACTGTTTAAGGCCCAAGTACACATGATAAAGACCAATACCACTACCTAACCCATAATTTACCTTCAAGTTCACTTTTAGTACATCACAGAGTGTCATATTCTACCATGCCTCAAATCGCTCAGCAGACAAAACACCCAGAAATGCCCAATGTGCCAATGCCCTTAACGACCCATAGACTTGTGATTTTGCTTCTATTTTTTTACATTTTATACATTGCCCCTTAGTGGACAAATGAGCCCTTGTTGCCCATGTTTATGTTTCTGTTCATCTTCCAAGCACTCATTCAAACTGTTGCATGGTTGCTAGGCTAAACTGGATTCTACCAACCACGGAGCTGCTGATATTCCAAACTGGAAAGTTAAAAATGAAGACCATTTGCAAATCACCTAAATATTACACTGTCTACATCATACTGAAATAAAGGTGAATTACCCCTCTAATCCAACATACAGACGCAGCCAGCAAGTTTTCACATTTTGTCTCACTATGTCCAGATTCCATTTTTGAGTGTTAAATGCTGCCTCTAGATGGTGTTAGACTTGCCAACAAAACACAATAGAAAACACCATACACTATTGTGTCACCTAGGGGCTAATGTTGGTATTTTTTTCCCCTGCGTTAACTGGGTGACATAACGTGGCAATACAGTGGAGGAACTTGGCTGCATCTGTAAATATGTGACGACAGCACACAAAGTACTTTTTTAAATTTTTTGATGTGTTTTCATATATTTAAGGCACTGAGAAAGCCCCAAATCCTTAGCATCATCATGAATTATTCCATCATATAATAATGTACATCTATTATAGTCATACTGTCACAGTCTCTGAAATTTTGTTAGACTATATGAAGCACATTATATAAAACAATATAACACTTATTAATGCTTCCACACTTTTATCCTTCACAGATTTTATCCTACTGGAAATCTATAAAATGCTGTAAAGTAAAACATGTGCATTATAAAGCAGTGCTGTGCCTATCTCTAGTGGCTCTGAATGCTAAGCATTCTGCATGGATCACTGATACTTCTTAGGGCAATGACAAAACATTCATAATATCAACCACCCTGCACTTTTCAACAGTAAATTATTGCCATTATTATCATGACTGTACTACTGCAATTATAAAGTGGCCTTTGTGTAAAGGTTTTGACAATGAAGAAGCTGGGCTGAAATTAAGATGATATACTTGGGTAATATATGTCCAGTTGAGACAAAGGAATAGTCTGGATCTGATTCCCAATCATGCATCATAGAGGCCTCGAGAGCAGAGCAGCTTTTAAACATTTCAATTAGTCCTGACGCAGGCTGGCTTAGCCCACAGATTATCTAAGCACTGTGCTGTTAAATTTTATTAGCCTTTTCCCACAAATTACACATTTGTGTAACCATCTATAAATCCCAAATGTTAACAGCTGGGTAATTGTATAGATAACGACAACCTGTACATTCATTATTTTTATTTATTTTTCTATTTTTAATTGTTTTATTTTCATGTAAGTGAGAAACCTTGCCAATTAAGATATTGCATTGGAACATTACATTGGAACATAACCATTCAATCCACTGCAATAATTTATCCCAAATTTTTAGAAAGAGTAAATGAATAACATCACAATGCAAGGCAGTAATTCAGAAAATAAGGATTAGACAAAACACACATCTAAATAACCTTCACTCAGATAAGCCTGTTGCTACTAACCTTACATTTTCCCATTGCTTAGATGGCACTAAACCTTATGTAAATTATATATTGTATCTGGCAAAAACTCCATTCCTTTCTTCTAAATTCTACAATAAACATTTATCTCCAACCACTATTTCCATATTTTAAGAAATGTATTGAGATGCCTCTAAAAACAAGGCAAAATATTAACACTGCCTAGTGTGGGATAGCTGCCAAGATAACAGAAGCCTTTTACTTATTCTTTTAGTAACTTCTATTTTATTCCGGAAATGTACAAATTATCATCATGGGTGTGCCTTTGTTTAGCTTTTTTGTTTTCCCATCTCTAAAACTTTAGTGCAAGGGGCAAAAGATTTCCGAACCTGTTGTACCAAACTCTTACAAAGTAGACTGAAAATAAATCAATTGATTATAATAATTATTATTATCATTCATTTAAAACAAAAAATAGATATTTATTTCAATTTTACATTGATGTTTATTCCAGCAGTGCCATAAGTAGTTTTGAACTGTTTGTATTAAACATTTGGAAAAAAAAAAAGGTCAGTAGGAAGTGGTTTAGAAAAGTTATGAAATGGTAGAGGGGAAGGAAGAAAATTATTTAATCTCTAGTGGTTATGATGGGGCTTGAGAAGCATTTATCTTCACTAATGTTGCTTGAAGTATCTATCATCTGACACTAGAGTAAACTTTTCGACACACCTTCATGTTTCCCAAAACCCAGCCTTGGCACAAATAACAGACTGTAATGAAAGTCAGCAATACAGCTTCACACCTGTTCTTTACTTGTTATTTGCCCAAGTTCCTGAGCCTCTCCTTTAATCAGTAGTTTTCTTGGCACACCTTGGTGAAGTGGGGAAAGCACACATCAAAGGAGCCCTACCTAGCAGGACTAGGACGTTCCTTATCCTACCATGTGTGACCCTGTAAACAGCTGCTGGGGTTCTAACACATTACTTCCTCTGTGGAGAAGCATCATTTGCTGGACTAGATTACTCCTATCTGTCACTAATTAAGGTGAACTCAGCACAAGCTGTCCTAAGACTAGCTGGCCTATTTAATTGTTATTGTACAACAGGACTCTCACCTAGGCAAACTGAACATATATTCTTTATTAAGGTCTGCAGTATCTAAAACATCATTGAAATACTCTGTGCAAAAAGATTGTTCACACAAAAGGGGTCATTTTTGGCCATGGGGGGGGGGGTGAAAGTTGCCAGATGAAAAAAACAGCACTCAGTACAGAGGGCAGTCTCAGGACATGCAGCACAGCTTCTAAAGGCAGGGCCCCAATGTGGCCATCACTTGGAGTTTAACACACCCCCTACCCTCCCTATTAAATGAAGAGCTGAATAATACAGACAGACAGCTTTCCATTCAAAGTGCATTCCACAGATCTCTTCCCTACACACAGTGGAGTTTAAGAAAATGGTCGATTACCATCATATTTTGCACTGGGAATTTTGAAACATCTCAGATTCAAGAGTGGTGTAGGCCAGCAATTTGTGTTATGTAAGGGGTAATAGAAAAATAAACAAAAGTTTGCACAAGGTCTAGTCACCCAAAACAACCAGAAAGTTATTTGCTTTAAAAGAAGTTACACAAAAATCTACCTGCTTGTAAACCCTTTCATGTAATTTCCTGTCCTTTTGCATTTTGTATTGCTCTATTGTTATTGATTCGGAGACTCCCTTTAAATCACTACAAGAATAAGAATGAATAGGATATTGCTTACATTTGGCTTCTTGTTACCATTGGGTTTGAGTTTTAACTGTTTATTTTGTGTGTTATAAAAATGGCATGTGCTTTAAGAGGTAATAGGTTTATGCTTAGATGCTGTTATTCTGTTGTTAAGGAAGAATATGCCTCCCCCACAAACATGAGATATTGGGGTAACTCTGAAGGGCTTATTTATCAATATTCAAGTTTGTGAATTTGAGTTTGTTTTTGTAAATTGAATAAACTCACATATTGAATGCTTGCTTATTTATTAATAAGGAAAATTTGTTTGAATAAAAACTCAATTACCTTAAATTTACAAGCTCCCATTGACTACTATAGAAACTCACGAGTATTTAGATGCCACATTTTTACATTAAGCTTTTTGTACTTATTAAATACCAGATATTTATTAAGTACAAAAAAAATCAAACATAAATGTTAATAAATCTCCCCCTGTGTTGCATTAGCTTTGCAGACATTGCAAGTGGCAGTGTGAGTAGAGCTGTTTCTCTTTAGATTTGCATTAATAAAATATAACTGGCAAAACAGCTTTTAAATATGTCCAATTGTTGAAGAAAGGTGTGTATTAGCCCTATAATATCCAACCAGCAAGTGTGCACCCTTTGTGCTTACAGTGGAAGCTCCTTCTTATTATTAAGATACAACTGTAATTACTTTCAGGAGATGCATTTCACACATTAAACATGACATGAGACTGCAGGTTGCTTTTGACATCTGTCATCGTGGATAAGTATAATTTCCTCGGAGGCCTTTCCAAGTTCAGTAACAGGTAAGAGGTGCTGCAAACAGCATGGTTATACAGCTGATTGAATTATGACAGCTGAAATCAGCTGGGAGATGAAGAGAGGAAGGGCTAGGGCAGAGGAGCAGACAAATGATGATTAAGTGATCACTTTAAGG
Organism: Xenopus tropicalis; assembly: GCF_000004195.4. Taxonomy (NCBI): domain Eukaryota; kingdom Metazoa; phylum Chordata; class Amphibia; order Anura; family Pipidae; genus Xenopus; species Xenopus tropicalis. The sequence continues at coordinate 51,068,260 of NC_030680.2, forward strand.
AACAATCTCCATGATATTTCATGCTCAGTCCAGAGTATAAAGCCTGTGCTCCTAACTGCCCCATCAATTGATTTGATTTACTACAGTTGCTTCTCCCAGTCATAATATTTCATAGAAATGGTATCGTAGACAGAAATAATATCTACATCAATATTAACCCTGAAAGAACTAATGGACACAAGCCGTCGTTTTCTGAACATCCATAAAAAGCCTTTTTGCCTGCGCTTGGTGATGCTAAGTGATTTGTCTTTTTATTTTAACCCTCTGTCCCCTTATTTACTGCATCAGAGCTAAGTTCCCTCACCCCTGACACTCTTTCATTACTGCTGGCACACTCCAGTCCACATGCTAAAATTAGAGCTTACTGGCCATTTACCATATGAAGGTTTAAAAACTATAGAACACAGAAGACATAAATTCATAAAAGATTCAGATTGTGGTAGGTAGAAACAAATTATTTTTATGCAAATAAAAGTTCTTCATTAATCAGAATCTCTCTCTCCACAGAGGAAGTATATTTGTGTGTCTGTGTGCCTGTGTGTACAAGGTACAAGGACCAGCACTCCATAATTGAAAAAATAATAAAGTTTCTTTATTCTGCCATCTTACTGAGATTCATATCATTTCACTGTAATTCATGCTGGTCATTGTACCTTCTATATATATATATATATACACACACACACAGTTTCTGTATACAATTCCTGAATATACATTTATGCAGTATATTGATTTCTTGATGTAGTTGCAAGCTTAACAAACTGTGACAACTACATTTTCATATTGTAATTAATGTACAAGTACTGTACTGCAATTTACCCTGAAAGAAATCTCTAAAGGAAATGGCTACTAAAAGTGTAAACATGGATATGCATTAGTGCATTGTATCTGTGCCTCTTGCTATTTTGGTATGTTTACAAAACATGAATATGAAATGGTATTTATTGCTATAGTTACATAATATTTTACAATAAGAAGTTCAGAGTCTGATTGAAGGTCCTGGCAGTGAATTTATGAGGTAGGAAGTTTTGAGAAACCTTGAAATTAGATCAGAAGTACACGAAGGGAGTGTGAAGCAATTGCAAGAGGGTAGCATACAACCGAATGCTGTCCGAATTTAAAAGTGTAAGTTTCAGCTGCATGAATATAGCAGCTTGAAATGCTGGGGTCCAATAAACCCAATGCACTAAAAGTATGCAAATTGTGGTATTTATAGAACACATATTGGTGCTTTAGAAATATGTGCTAATATTAATATTGCAAATAGACTGAAAACACTTGTGCATGCATACACAGGTTCATGGTATACAGCTCCATACAATGCAGCAATACTGGCCCACCCACCTCACTTCATGATTACTGTTTCTCATAAAACAAAGCCTTAAGGCCATAAATCTGAAGCAGTGGTACAAAAGCTTTTATGTATTTTTATTATTCATCCTTGCAGTATTTAGTACAAGGTACCTTGTATCTGCCACCATCCCTGTGGAATCACACAGTCAACATAGAATGACTTTAAAGGACATGTAAACCCCAAGCACAAAAATTTAATCAGTGAACAGCCTCTTTGAAATCTTTCAATACCTGCCACACTGATTGTCCAGAGGTTAATAGTAAGGCTGCAACATCCCCTTAATCACTTAGATTTACTTCTCCTCCTGTAACCCACTCAGCCCCCTCCCTCAGGAATTTGCTTTGACTTTTGGCTTGTGGGCATGCTCAGTTGTTCTAAGCTCAGATTACTAAACACGCCCCCCAGTCTAGCAGCCAGTAAAGAGATGGCATTGCTGGTTCCTATAGAAACTCAGCTCTAGCTGTCTGCTTCAATTTTTTTTTCTCCCAACCTCCTCTCCTGAGCTCAGCTCAAACAAAGCAAACTTTTATCAGAGACAGTTCTGCCTGTGTGAGCCTGTATTCTTGATGAAATGTATGCTGAATAAGGGTCTGTGTGTGTAGGCTGTTTGCAGATTTAAATGTATCCAATTATGTATCAGAGGAAAAATGGCCACCGGGTGAAAGCTGCTATTTGCTTGACTGAAATGTGATGGTGCTGGCAAACGGAGGGGATATATGCAGTACAAATGATGCCATTTGGGTGGTGGAGGCATGCCCAACTGATATACATTGTAGGCAAATGTTGGCTTTACATGTCCTTTAAATGGCGCTATGATGTTACTGTTGAGCACCTAGTGGCAGACAGGACACCTTATAATAACCTATAGTGCCTCTGTTTATTTCTTTATCAATGTACCGAGACTAAGGCTCCTGCCACATGCGGCAGATTCTCGCCCTTGCGGATAAACACAGGTCAAGAATCTGCCATACTCTTCAAAAAGCTTTTTGATGTGCCTGCACCCGGAGCCATTGCATCGGCCTGGTGCAGGTATTTGGAGCAGATGAGAAACTACCCAAGTATGCAGTTATGAGTGGAAATCGCCCTGTGTGGAACAAGCCTAAAAACACAATGTACTAAAAGGGACATACAGTAGATTCACGGGAGGAGGGTGTTATTCTTCCCCTTTAATATGCTCTTCAGTTTTGGTCTCCAGTGCTCAAATGGGACATTATTGAACTAGAGAGGGTCCAGAGAAGGGCAACTAAACTGTTATGGGTATGGAAAGTCTCAGTTATGAAGAAAGACTGGCCAAGTTGGGTCTGTTTACACTGGAGAAGAGACGCTTAAGAGGTGACATGATAACTATGTATAAATATATAAGGGGATCATATAATAACCTCTCTAATGCTTTATTTACCAGTAGGTCCTTCCAACGCTCACAAGGGCACCCACTCCGTTTAGAAGAAGGGAGGTTCCATTTAAATATTCGGAAAGGATTTTTTACAGTGAGAGCTGTGAAGTTGTGAAATTCTCTCCCTGAATCAGTTGTGCTGGCTGATACATTATATAGCTTTAAGAAGGGGTTGGATGGCTTTTTAGCAAGTGAGGGAATACAGGGTTATGGGAGATAGCTCTTAGTACAAGTTGATCCAGGGGCTGGTCTGATTGCCATCTTGGAGTCTTGGAGAATATAGGCATTATATAGTTTTGGAGTATATAGGCATTATGGTTTAATGTGATGGACGTACGTCTTTTTTCAACCTAACTTACTATGTTACTATGTACATGCCTGAATTTCAACAAGCATGTTCCTGTCTAATCATTGCAAATTCTAGGGTTCTTCCACCCAAAAACTATTTTTTGCATAGTGAAAAATGTATTCTAAGCATTTGCCAATCTTAATTAATTACACATTTTCAGTGGTTTTGTAAATGGTTATTTATTGTGGTTATTTGTAATGTAATTGCTATCGAAAGCAGAATATATACAGCCAGTCAGACACAGAGAACAGTAATGGATAACCTAACACTTCTTTAAATTGAAATTAGATTTACAAATAACTTCTGAAAAATTGTACTAAATGTTACAAAGTTGCTTACAATTACATTTTCTTTCATTATGCAAAAAATATCAATACTTGGGTAGAACACCCCTTTAATCTCTTATTCATTTATAAATATGAGTATGGAGAATTTATTGCAGGAAGATATTACGTGAGTAAACAAGCTTAATCTGCAGTATAATTCTACTGCATGTGTCTAAAACTGTTTAAGAACCAATCACACAAGGCTAAATAAAAGATGTGTGTGTCATTTCCTCATTCTGTAAAACAATATTCCCCCATTGGAACTGCACTAAAACAAAACATGCAGTGTATACTTGTCTGTAATTTGAAAACCTATAACTGAAGCATCCTTAATTCAACAATAAATCACCTGGTTAGATGTAATTTGCCTTCCAATAGACTGACTGCTGTTGATTTATTCAAAGGTGAAGGCAAGACTTCTCTCTAATTTACTAACGGATTTCAATAATTTTGAATCCACTAAATCATCAATTCCTGGTTCATTCAATAAATGTATGTGCACTTTCAGATTTAATCAACTTTAATGAAGCCCCTTGAGTTTAGGAGCAGTGAGCAGGACTTTTTGGTACTGTTCTGTTTAAAAAAAGAGACCAACTAAATGTAATGAATATATTATATTATTATATATATGTATGTACTGTATGTATAGCTTCAAATATGCAGTTGGGCAGAATTTATTTAGGGGTGAACTAACTTCCAATCGTATAATTGTTTAAAATATAAACTAAATAGGTAAATTAACTGAATCAAAAGCTGTAGTGGTCAAAGGTGCTTATAATTGGCATGGATGGGGTTCCTGCACCTCACCACATTGTGCCTATTGGAGAGGTTCAGTGGAAGCAGTGGAAGAGCCATTACTGAAGCCAAACAGGTTATCAGAAAAATAAAACTGAAGTAATACTTGTTTGTATATTGCTTGTAAACAAAAAAGAGGGTCCAGTACTATCAATGCACACTAACATCTTTTCTTTGGGTGTGTGCCAAAAAAATAACAAAATACATGATACAAGACTTCTACTCAGGGTCAGCAGTATGTTTAATTTAACTATTACTACAAAAAAAAAATTTTTATTTGATTTTGTCAACAGAAATTACACATATTAGCACTCATTCAAGAAGCACTTGCACCCAGAGTCATGCTGTGCTTTTATAATCATGAGATTATTAATCATTTATAATTTATGAGATGCTGGACGCAGCAGCATCGGTAATAGGAAGGGGATGGGAGGGGGCTTCTGAAGTTCAAGAACCTAGGCCGTAAATGTGCCTTTCTTTACGCGACCACTCCAAAATTTCACAGAATTTTCATGAAACAATTCTCAAATGTGAAATGTGGACATTCGCTGCAAATCCATGCCTGGGGAAAAAATTCACCCATCACTATTTGTTTCCAGGAATTGCTCCAGCAGCCATTTTAGGAGCAATGGCATTGGCATCCTTGGAAAAGAATAATGTGTTTAAGTATCACTGGAACTGGGTGAAATAGAAAACAAGTAGGGTATTAACTCCTCCTTAATACTGGGTGAAATAGAAACCAAAGAGGGGATTAACTTCTCCTTGAAAAGGTGTTAAGGACAGGCTGTTCTATTCCTCTATTATTCTAAACCTCCATAGGACTCAATGGTACTCAACAGATCAAACCTGCCAAAAAATTTTTGACAAAAAAAGTTAACTAAAGATTAATAAATCATGAATTATGGGCGTTATTTTCAAAAACTCAAATTTTTGGAGTACTGGCAAAATCCTATTTGTAAATCTTGAAAATATCTAGAAGTAAACACAAAATCATTTTTTTCTCAAAATTGCTTAGTAAATGTGTCCCTAAGTTTTTGGCACAAACCTCTAGAAACATAATCCTTAGGTAGCATTGAATAAATATTTAATTTTTTATACAGGAGGCATAGGTAGGTCTTATGGACTTATCTAGTATATTTACAGTGCCGCCATCAATGCAGTGATGGGGGGTTAGGAGAATTTAAATTAAGTAATCATTTATTTTGCAAGGTTGCTTTTAACTGCAATCTATTTCCTATATGAGACTGTCTTGCCTCGGAAGTAGCTCCATCATCATTAAGGAGTATATTTATAAAAGTTAAAAAAAAAGTTAAAAGTGGAGTAAAACATCACTGGTGATGTTGCTCATAGCAGCCAATCAGATGCTTTGCTGTTGAAATCTAATTGCTGATTGGTTGCCCTGGGCAACATCACCGGTAATACAGTATCTAGTAGAATTAAGTCTAAAACAACTGGACTTTTCTGAGTTTTTCTTGAAAAACTCAGAAAAGTCCAGTTGTTTTAGACTTAATTCTACTAGATACTGTATATCATGACCTGGATGAATGAGAATCTTCATAGACATCACCGGTAATGCTCCACTCCATATTTTACACAGCATGATAAATATACCACTAGCTGTGCTTACCAAGAGAAAGTTTCAATTGGCCTTGCTAATTAAGGTTTAAACACAGTCCATAAAGGAATGGCAGAAAGCTGCATGTCATTTGCATGTCAATGAGTAATATAACTTCCCTTTTCATAAACAGCATCGTCCAAATCCCTTATGCTGTTAAAGTGGTTAGCTCTGTTAAAAGATGATTAGTGAAGCTTACTAATGTGATAACACATTCTTTAATGAGTATGATTATACTTCTTGTTAAAAAGAAACGATAAGTGATATTTTAATGAAATATGTTTTTATCATTTGCTAATTATGTTTTCATCATTGCTTTCACAGTCATGGTTAACTAATTAATTAATATTTGAAATATAGAAATGTGAGAATAATTGCTACCATCGAGTAGTGTCAGGCTTGTGTGTACTGTATTTTGTAAAACATAGTATTGGCAACATTGCATCACAGATGAGCCAAAGGTATAGATTTTCCATATTCTGGATTTTGGATGCCAATGAAAAAATAAAAAAATATGAGAAAAAAATGAACAATTGAATGAAAAAACAGTGAATCACTCAACATGCATAAATAAAGAGGTTGGAGAGGGCAGAGAGAATCTATGACAAGTAATTATGTAAGTATGTTTTGATGTATTTAGTGGAAAATTTGTTAGAAGATCATATTCAAGATTATGGAGCAGATTTATAATATATAAAATTAAGCAATCTAGAAGGACTCCCAGCAGTTTAACATGTTTCCCATTTACTGGTGCTAAAATACTGTAAGTTTAACTACTAAGCAAATGAACATCACACTGAGTGTTGAGCTCAGCAGCAGCAGCACTGAGCTCTATCGTCTGCTGAAAATTGCAAGCAAGAATTAAGTATTTGTTTCAGTACTGAAAATAGGATCGGCAATGTTTTACTAAATGGTAACTACCGTTATAAGAAATCAGACTTGGAGAATTCAATCTGTTTAATGACTTGGTGGAGTGTATCATAACCCCAGCAGAGAAGGTTGACTGACTGGCAATCTAGGTATCTAAGGGGCACATTCATCAAAGCACGAGTTTGAATCCCAAAATGGGTAAAATTCGGATTACATACGATAATTTCTGATGATCGCAAATATCATGAACATGCTTATGGAAAAAAATCGTATTAGTCACGATAATATCGTATTGGCGATCCGAAAGTCACGAAATGTTTGTATCCGAACAAACGTAAACGGTGGGAAAACCTTTCTGACTTTGATCCATCTGTGCATGATTTTAGAAGCCTCCCATAGGAATCAATGGCACTCTGCAGCTCCAACCTGGCCCAAGGAAAGTCACGATAGCGAAGCTTGAATGAATCCAAAACTTTCGTACTCAGCACAACAATACGATTTTGTCATACAAATGTTGTCGCAAAGTATGAAAAATTTGTGCAAATTAGCGGAAAATGTCACAGAAAATATGCACGGTACGAAAATATACAATTTTTTTGTATTTTGGACCTGTCATACTTTGATAAATTAGCCCCTAAGTGTCATATGACATTGAATGAATGATGTTAAAAATGTTGCATTATGCACTTGGGATTTCAAACTATGCAAGCCATCTAGTATAGGCAAATCTTGCTGAAGAAGAACCAGGGGGTACTTGTGAATAAATTTGTTTTTTGTTCTGTTTTCGTTCAGTGAGTATCACTGTCCACAGGTAAAACATCCCAGCATCTCCTGTTGTGTTTATATAACAACCAAATTTAGCTTCTTGCTAAATTGTGCAAAGCTTATTATATTTTATACAACCATTGAAGCTTAAGACTTTAAAGGATGATAGCAAAAATATAAAAGATTTGCTGTTGATATTCATGAAAACTCCAGCTGTACATTATTGCTTTGAAAATATTCAGTCGTTTTTCCAAGTTGGCAACTTCTGCTTCATTATAGAACCCGATTTTATTTTAAGCAGTCATTAGATTACTGTACCACCCCTAAACCCAATCTTGCTATGAATTCACAATCTGTCTTTCTTTTGCATAAATGATTTCCATTAAGGCCAAGACACATGTTGTGGGGGGAGAGGGCCAAGAAAACATACTGTATTAATACATGGTTTATCAAAACCATTGCAGCCATAGCTAACTCCATAAACACTTGTCATTATCTATTAATTTAATTTTATTATTGTTATTCTTATTTTGTTCATTCAATAGTCAATTAATATTTTGCTTAAACAGATGTATTTGTTTAATTTGGCTACAGATAATTTTTGCAAGAGGGTACCTTAACTTTCCTGCTTCACTTTGCTTCTGTCCCATATAAAATTGCATAAAATATAACCAATAAATTACTCCAAAGTGCCCTCTTCTGCTTTAGACTTAGCGATGAGGTCTTATGAGGAAAAGAAGAAAGAAAGAAAAAAAAAGAGAAAAAAAAAAATATAGTGTAATACTGTTATTACTTCACATTGTGCACTCTCATGTGCTTTTTAACACCAGTGATGACTTTTACTTACGGTATATCACTTGTGACTTGTGATATCCCTTTCCGATTGCCATATAAACCTAAGGGGGTCTGTAAGTAGATTGGCAATCAGAAAGGGATATCACAACTGGGCACAAAAGAGTGATATAAGTAAAAGTCATCACTGGTGTTAAAAAGCACATGAAAGTGCACATTGTGAAGTAACAACAGTATTACACTATATATTTTTTTTTTTCTCTTTTTTTTTCTTTCTTTCTTCTTTTCCTCATAAGACCTCATCGCTAAGTCTAAAGTAGAAGAGGGCACTTTGGAGTAATTTATTGAACTTTATTTGACCTGGGACACGAGGTATCTGAAGTGAGGAGCATACACTGAGAATTGCACTTATTTATATTTATAAAATATAACCAGACTGCTGTTATAATACCATGTTTCTGCAGTTCTGATTTGCAAAAGAAATATGTGTGTAATGAGGCCCGGGCGCTCCGGTCCCTGGGCTCCTCCACGTAGGCGTGCTTCACGGCACGTCCTTCTTCAGCGCGCCCCTGCGCGCATTGTTTCTGGGCGCGCACATGCGTAAATACGCGCGGCGTTGTGACGTTAGTAACATAGTAACATAGTAACATAGTAAGTTGGGTTGAAAAAAGACATACGTCCATCAAGTTCAACCATAATGCCTATATATAACCTGCCTAACTACTAGTTGATCCAGAGGAAGGCAAAAAACCCCATCTGAAGCCTCTCTAATTTGCCACAGAGGGGAAAAAATTCCTTCCTGACTCCAAGATGGCAATCGGACCAGTCCCTGGATCAACTAGTACTAAGAGCTATCTCCCATAACCCTGTATTCCCTCACTTGCTAAGAATCCATCCAGCCCCTTCTTAAAGTTATATAATGTATCAGCCAGCACGACTGATTCGGGGAGGGAATTCCAGAACCTCACAGCTCTCACTGTAAAAAATCCTTTCCGAATGTTTAAATGGAACCTCCCTTCTTCTAAACGGAGTGGGTGCCCTCGTGTCCGTTGGAAGGACCTACTGGTAAATAAAACATTAGAAAGGTTATTATATGATCCCTTTATATATTTATACATAGTTATCATGTCACCTCTTAAGCGCCTCTTCTCCAGTGTAAACAGACCCAACTTGGCCAGTCTTTCTTCATAACTGAAACTTTCCATACCCTTTACCAGCTTAGTTGCCCTTCTCTGGACCCTCTCTAACTCAGTAATGTCCCGTTTGAGCACTGGAGACCAAAACTGAACAGCATATTCTAGATGGGGCCTTACCAGCGCTCTGTAAAGGGGAAGAATAACCCCCTCCTCCCGTGAATCTATACCCCTTTTAATACAGCTCAAAACCTTGTTTGCCCTTGCAGCTGCTGCCTGGCATTGCTTGCTACAGCCAAGTTTATTATCTACAAGGACTCCAAGGTCCTTCTCCATTATGGATTTGCCTAGTGCAGTCCCATTAAGGGTATACGGGGCTTGCATGTTTTTACATCCCAGGTGCATGACCTTACATTTATCCACATTAAATCTCATCTGCCTCTTAGCTGCCCAGATTACCAGTTGGTCAAGATCCTGCTGCAGGGATGTCACATCCTGGATAGAATTGACTGGTCTGCAGAGTTTTGTGTCATCTGCAAACACTGATACATTACTCATAATACCCTCCCCTAAGTCATTTATGAACAAATTAAACAAAAGTGGACCCAGTACAGAACCCTGAGGGACCCCACTGAGGACCTTATTCCAAGTAGAGAATGTACCATTAACAACCACCCTCTGTACCCGATCCTGTAGCCAGTTTTCTATCCATGTGCAAACGACTTCACTAAGACCAATAGACCTTAGCTTAGAAAGCAGTCGTTTGTGGGGAACGGTATCAAATGCTTTCGCAAAATCCAAATAGATGATATCTACTGCATCCCCACTGTCCAGCTTCTTACTTACCTCATCATAAAAAGCAATTAAATTGGTCTGACATGACCTGTCCTTCATAAAGCCATGCTGATTACTGCTCATAATGCCATTCTCCACTACATAATTTTGAATGTGATCCCTTAACAAGCCTTCAAATAACTTGCCCACCACGGATGTCAAACTTACAGGCCTATAATTGCCAGGCTGAGATCTTACTCCCTTTTTAAATATGGGAATGACATTCGCCTTCTTCCAATCCCTAGGTACCATACCTGATGAAAGAGAGTCTGAGAATATCAGAAACAAGGGCCACTGCAATTCTGCCCCTAGCTCTCTCAGTACCCGAGGGTGTATTCCATCTGGCCCAGGTGCCTTGTTTACATTTATCGTGTGTAACCCTTTAAGCACCATATCCTGTGCCAACCACTGTGTAGTTGGAGCTGAGGCAACAGTGCAGCTATTGGGTGGGACTTGTCCCACTGGCTCCTCTACTGTATACACAGAAGAAAAGAACTGGTTAAGCACATCTGCCTTTTCTGTATCCGCTGTAACCATATTGTTACTATAACTCAATGGGGCCACACCCTCAACCTGCATCTTTTTACTATTAATATACTTAAAAAACTTTTGGGGGTTAGTCTTGGCCTCGGCCGCGATGCGCTCCTCATTTTCTATCTTTGCCTTCCGGATTGCTGTTTTACAACACTTGTTATAGTGTTTATATTCATTAAACGCAGCTACTGTCACCTCTGACTTATATTTCTTAAAAGCTTTCCTTTTTCTCCCTATTAACTTCTTTACCTCAGAGTTAAGCCACATAGGGTGATTCTTAACACTTCTACTTTTTCTTATTAATGGAATAAATTGAGAACAGTAATGATTTAATATCATTTTAAATGACAACCATTTCTGCTCTGTGTTTTTATCAGAAAACATAATGCCCCAATCTATGCCCTGAAGCGCTGCCCTTAAGGAGCTAAAATTTGCCTTCCTAAAATTCATTGTCTTTGTTGCCCCCGTGTAAATTTGTTTCCTGCACCAAACATTAAATGAAATAACATTATGGTCACTATTACCCAGGGGTTCAACCACTTGCACATTTGCTATACGTTCTGGGTCATTAGAGATCACTAGATCTAGTATAGCATGGTTCCTGGTTGGCTCCTCAACAACTTGTGACATAAAGTTGTCATGCAGCAAGTTTATAAACTTGTTCCCATTTACTGTCCTGGCAGTACTATTGCCCCAGTCAATATCAGGGTAATTAAAATCCCCCATTATTATCACCTGCCCCAAACTAGCAGCCTTTTCTATTTGCAACAGGAGCTGGGCCTCCTCCTCTTCGCTTACATTAGGGGGTCTATAGCATACCCCTACAATTAGTTTGGTAGATTCCTTACTATCTGTGAGAAGCTCAACCCATAAGGATTCAGCTCCCTCTGTTAACCCCATCACTTCCTCCCTAATATTTGCTTTTAATTCCTGCTTAATGAACAGACACACTCCTCCTCCTTTTCTATTGCCCCTGTCCCTCCGAAACAATGTATACCCCCCAATATTAACTGCCCAGTCATGAAACTCATTCAACCAAGTTTCAGCAACTCCAATCACATCATATTTCCGCTCCAACGCCAGTACCTCCAGCTCTCCCATTTTACCAGTCAGACTCCTTGCATTGGTAAACATACATTTAATACTGGTTCCGGCGTGAGAATGACGTGTAAACAACTTATGGGCCTCCCTGCCATTATCAGTATCCCGAAGCAAGTCTCCTCCCCCATTTTCCCTTACTATGCCCACTACCTCATCTATCCTGTCTACCACAGAATTTCCCTCTGCACCCTCCCCCCCCACTCCTAGTTTAAAATCTCCTCCAACCCTCTAGCCATCTTTTCCCCCAAAGCAGCTGCCCCATCATCATTGAGGTGCAGCCCATCCCTGGCAAAGAGCCTGTAGCCGACTGAGAAATCAGCCCAGTTCTGGAGAAACCCAAAGCCCTCCTCCCTACACCAATCTCTTAGCCACGCATTAATCTCCCTAAGCTCCCGCTGCCTTCTTAATGTTGCTCGTGGCACAGGTAATATCTCTGAGAAAATTACCTTGGAAGTCCTCGCCCTCAACTTCGCACCTAGCTTTTTAAAATCGTTCTTGAGGACTTCCCCCCCTCCTCTAACTTTGTCATTGGTACCTATGTGTACCAAGACCGCCGGGTCTTCCCCAGCCCCTCCCAACAATCTGTCCACTCGTTCCACCACATGCCGAACCCTAGCACCAGGCAAGCAACACACAGTTCGGCATGTAGGGTCTTTGCGACAAATTACCCTATCCACCTTTCTAATAATTGAATCCCCTACAACTATAGCCTGCCTTCCCTTCCTAGCACTATTCCCCCCACCTGTATTAGAGGTGCCGGCTCCCAGGGTGCTCTGAGAGTCAGCCCGCTCCATACATGCTAGCTCAGAGCTGTCTTCCCCAGCATCTTCACCTAAAGCGGCAAATCTGTTGGATTGTACAAGCTGTGAACCAGCCCCCCTACCCTTGTGTCCCCTACTTCCCCTCTTAACTGTTACAAATTTGTCTCCCTCATTAACCTCCACTGTCCCTTCTCCACCCCCCACTACACCGGCCCCTGCCAGTGGTTGCTCAGTGAGCCTCCTGTTCTCCCCCATGCTTGCAGCTGCCCTCAGTGCTGCCAGTTCCCCCCTTAGATTCTGCACCTCAGATTCCAAGAGGAAAACCCACCTGCATCTCTCACAAGTAAATGCTGCATGGAACTGCTGCTCCAGGACCACATACATGCGGCAAGATGCACACTGAGTAACACCAGCAATCATACTGGAACTCATATTGCAACTGGGTACTTACAGTCTCCCGAGTGCAATCCCTTGTATAGTGCCTTTTAAGTTTCAAACGCCTTTTTTGTTTTTAACGCCTACTATACACTTAATCTACATGCAACACTTTAAATTACATGCAAAACTCGCTGTGCAGTCAGAAACTTATTGAGGTTCAAATGTGATCGCGCTGACGTCACGTTTGGCACCAAATTCGAATTTAAAAGGGCTTTCTGTTTTATTTTGGATTGCCCAAGCTGGTTCTGTGTTTCCTGATCCTAGTTTAAGCCTTTTATTGTTTGCCTTGCTTGTTTTGACTTCTGCCTGTGTTTTGACCCTTGAATCTCTGCTCCCTGCCACTGACTTTTGCCTGACTTGACTACGCCTCTGCCGGATCCCTTTTTGTACTGCGTTCACCGGAATACTTTGGTCATATGTAGGATCCCCGTCCGCTCCGCCGCAGAAAGCCCGGGGCCCCAAAAGGGCGTCCGTGAACACCGGAGTTGGCAGTGCTCTCCTGCTACACTTAAAAGGTATTCCTGGCAGTTTACGGGCTCCCCTACCCTACAGTCTGTAACAATGTGTCTTCCGGTGTGCAGGTTAGACACTATCAAGTATATGCAAGTACAAGCATGTGTGTTAGTGTATAAGTGTGTTTCTTGGTGGTGATTTCTGCTGTAAAAGAGTTGTTAAAGGGGAAGGAAAAGTAAAAACTAAGTAAGCTTTATCAGAAAATACAGCCATAAGCACTTGCAGAAAAGCTGCACTGAGTCCTCTATCAAAAGATAGATTTTGAAAGATTTCTTGTTTCCTTTTTTGTAAATATGTTCTTAGGGTATCAGACTTCCTCTCTCAGAAAAATCCTTCATTCCCGGGCCCAAGTCTGCACAGTTCTCTCCTCTCTCCCCTCTCCTGCTCCCCCTTCCCATAAGAATTCATAAACTCACTCCCCCCACCCTAAGGAACATGTAATCTGAGCTATAACGGCTAGACTGCAAGCAGGAAGCTATGAACATCAAGCTAAAATGGCAGCTGCAATCTTACACAAACAGATAAAGATTCTAGGGCTCTTTACTTTCTTCAGAATAAATATAGAATTCTAGGTGGCACTAATGTGGCAAATCTATTGGCAGTAAAATGCAAAAATGACTTTCCTTCTCCTTTAATGAGAATTCCATTCATTGGTTGGTGGGAAGGTGTATAAATAAGCCTCTGGGTGGCAAGAATAAGCCATCAGTTAAAGACAAATGCACACTAAGCAGATGATCAGTTTTTCTCTGTGTTTTTTTAATTAAGGGATTGCTTTCATCCCCCTGCTTAGCTTTTTCCACTAGTTACGCCACTGATGGTACGGTCTCATTTACCGTAATTGTAAAGTGAGTTAGGATTAAAGTTGTTTATTGTCTTGGCTCACCATGTCCTTATCTATTTTTATATATGTTTATATTTGACAAAATCCATTTGTTATCTATAACATTCTATTTCTACTTTGTTCTAAGCTCAGAATGCAAACTGCAATTTTTAACCATAATGCAGCTTTTTTGATCCTGATGCATCAAAACAAACTCAATCACACATGCATGTGGTATCAAATGTAAATTTTAGCTAAGAATTTCAGACTTGGTATTGTTCCAGTTCCAGTTAAATGTAATTTGTTTGATTTGTGAATAAATGTAAATTGTTTGAAAACCCTGCAACTGCCTCCAGGGTAGCTGTAGCCCTATGGTTTCCCTGCATCAATAGGAGGCAAGTGCAGCCCCAGATTTCTATTTTGGGTGCCCAGAGGCCGTCCCCTTTCTTTGCCCCCTCAGGATGGCGTGCATGCGCATCCTAGCAGCTTGCATACAGAGCACTGGGGACAGGACACGCTGAAGTTTTCTATGTGTCCCCTCACCTGTTGCTCCGTATGGGAGCAAATTCCATATGTGGATGGGCGGCATGCCAAAATTTATGCCACCCTAGGCCCGGGCCTTTATGGCCTAGCCACAAATCCAGGCTGGTGCAAGTGTGTTTAATGAATGGCATGAATAAGCGTGATTCACTTGTGGCTACATTTATAAAGTTCTAGTTTCTTCCACTATTAAAATTCTAAAATGTGTCCAGATGCTAACAACAAACAACCATAAATTGTTTCTGGTCTAATGATGCCATGTATGTTCAAAGTAAAATAGTATAATTTAAAGACATTTAGATTTTGTGTGCCTTTCTAAAAACAAATAAATATCTAGAGCATTGGAACCTTCTGCTTGTTAAAACAACTGCACAACCACAAAATCAAGTGTCCAAGTTATATGCATAAGCATAAGTGCCAAGTAAGCCCCACCTCCCATTTCCAGAATAATGTCACATATTGCTGTGAATTACAAGCACTAGTGGCAATGACATTGTTAATATTTATTACAGACATATGCCATTACATTAAAGGGATGTTATTAAGTTGGAAGGAAGTAAAGATTTCCTTTCTGTGTGCTAGGTCTAGAAATGATTAATGTGGAACTCTGCATAAGTTATGCTGGATCATACCTTGAAGATAAAGCAGAAAGGTACGATGGAATGTTGTGCCATAAAACTGCAAAACTACGTGCTTTTAACTCTTCCATCTTTTGTTCTTGGCCCTTTTTAACTGTCAAAAGAGGGTTGCAATGCATTTAATATAATAAATCACATCTGCCCCCCTCCTCAATGTAATATGAAGTTTATTTTCTCCAAATATGAATTTCACATCCACAGACTCAGCACAAATATGATGGAATCATTGTGCCCAGAATATTTCCTTGCATCTCTGCAATTATGTATAAGAGTGGAGGCAAATATAAATATATATTTATATCACCTCATTAGGAACTTACACATAACCTCAATTAAATGCTGTAATCTCTTCGTGTCAAATAACTGCCTATATTATTTACACACTTTGATGCAGAATGCATCAACAGAGACAAATAGCAGGATAGCTCCCATTCATGTACATCTGTGTAAACATGTAAAGGAATGTTATAAACATGGGATTGGTTAGAGTTCCACATGTTACTGGCTAATGTAAAAGAAAACAACACATATGCAGGAGTCCATTATGCAGGGTGATTATCGGCCCACACATAAATAAAAATAAATACAAGAAATAATACAAAACATAGATTTTTTTGTAATTAAAACAATAGGCAAAAAGTATGTTCTGTACAAAGTTTATATTTTGCACTCATATTGAACAAGGGGGTGCACTGCCCTTTACGGCTCTGTGCTTCACCTTACTAACCAGTAGTCATATTTTATGCATTGACTCCCAGAGGGAAATTTACCCAAGAAACCACAGCAAACACTTCTTATTGCCATTTTTGTTTTTGCAAAATATAACAGTAAATATTTACTGCAAATCTTGAACACTGCAGTTAGTTTTAGGGTCCCTGTCTACAGAAAAATATTAATAAAACAAATACTGTCCAGAGCAGAAAAATTATGCAGATTTATAGTGAAAATCAAAAAGCCAGCTGGCAAACACTAAAGTAGAGGGTCTGTGTTTGATAACTAAGCAAAATATATGCAATACATTTATTGGGCAAGAAACAGAGGCTTGTCTTCTGGCATAAATAAGTTACGGAGGAAATGGCAAAATATTTGTAGGAAAATAATTTTACACCTTAATCAATACAACCTTTTGCCAAGAGATTTAATGCATGCTAATAATGCAACAAACATTAATAATGCGGATTCTATAGAGTGGCTTTTGTATTCTGAGTGCACTGGCCAGCTTTGTCTCTCTAATGGTGCTTATTGTTCAATAATGGTAAATAAAATGGTAAATAAATTGAAAGAATAAAAATCATAATAAGGTCTCCCCTTTTTTATTTTGTTTCATATAAGACTGTTAGTGCTTTTCACCACATACTGCTATGTTAATAAATGGGATCTGTAGCTAAAGATGGGTTGTATTTAATGAGTCAGCCAAGAAATACAATAGGTTATTGACTAAGTGTGAGTTACCAAGGTAAGTATCCAAAGCTGAAATGCTCCATTAAGGAGAAGTTTTCAATAGAGTGCTTTTACCCATCAAGTACATATTAGTTAACCTGATGTTTGCAAAGACATCTGTGAAGGAATCAATGATTGCAACCTCCTTATGGAACAGATACATTGATGTAATTATGTGAAGAATAATATAGCAGGAAGAAAAATATGGTCTGCTGTTTTCACTTAGGCATGTAATGCGTGTTATGTCATGTGGCCTCTTATAAACATTTTTGTGTAGGTAAAGGCATATGACTGCTTAAGATCAGACCTCCCTTATGAAGAAAATAATATGTCCATGTTTAATCCACCTGTATTTAAAAAAATCGAGAAATATATATTAATTATTATGAATGTACCAAATGCAGGATTTAAGCATAGACACAATCAGAGTCATTTACTCTTTGCATTCAGCCAAATCCTTACAAGATGGTACATGTGATATGGAGTAATGAAATATATATAGGAGGAATGTTTGCTACAGTTCTTAACAGGTCACCTGTTATTAACTTGCTATGGGTTGATGTACCCGTGAAAACATTATGCCTTTTGTTATATATTGGGAGACAAAGAATAAGGATATTGTTATCCTTAAATGGATACTGTCTTAATTTTTATGGTATATTTTTTATTACTAAATTACAGTTTACATAGCAAATAATTCACTCTACCATTTAAAATTTTATTCTTGAACCAACAAATGTATATTTTTAGTTGTAATATTGGTGTGTAGGCAGCCATCTCAGTGCATTGTGCCTGAGTCTAAGCTTTCAGAAGTTGCAAAAGTGCTCAGAAAAGCACCCCGAGCCATATATGTAACTACAGTCTATAGGGTTGATTCAATAGAGGTTGATAAGCGGTATCGCATGCTTTTTTTGGATTAAATTTGACGCGAAAAAAAACGCGCAATTCGCTAAAGTATTATCGCATGCGTTAAGACGCATATCGCGTGCGTTAAATAGCACGCTACTGCAATGCGTTAATTTGCGCATAGAAATAATACTAATGCATGATTCACAAACACATATGAATCGTCAAATGCGCTAAAAATCGCGTTAGTCTGGGCAGGTGGTTGGTGAGCATTTGGAAACACAACATGGACTTTGCAGTGGGATTTTTTCAAGTATGTGTTGGCCCTAGAGAGATGCATCCTCCAGTTTTCAGGGAAATGGTTATTTTCAGAAAAGTAGTTTTACAAACGTAATGGTTACATGCGTTAAATCATGCGCTAATATAGCAAGCAGCGAAATAAATCGTGTGCCGCAGGAATTAACGCACGCACGGAAAATAACGCAAGAGAAACACTCATCGCGACTTAACGCAAACAACATCGCTTCTAAATTAACGCAAGTATCCTTTTAGTGATCCGTGCGTTAAGTCACAAAAAAATAAGAAGCGATACATTTTTTTGCACTCGTTTTAACGCACTTTAGTGAATCAACCCCTATGTTTGTGTTGTAAGCAGATATTTGCCTTATTTGGCCATAATAAAATCAGGTGCATCCAGTTATCCAGTTATCAGTCGTATGAACAAACAATGGGATCAGACTGACTTCCCATACCAACTAAGTGACCAATTAGGACAAAGCTAAATTTGTGTAGTACACTTGCCTAATGAGCAGTTTATATATATATATATATGTATAAGTCTTGGACCACAAAGACCCAAATGCAGTCCTTACCCACCAATAGGATTAGACTTAAGTAAGATGAGAGGCCCATTTAACTAGTGGCACACAGGGTATAATGTGCAAAAACAAGTGCAATCACCAGAACTAAGGGTAGGCAGAAGAGGGCATGCTAGGTACATACTTCTTCTGCTTACCCTTTGTTCCGATTTTTATAAATAAAGTTACCTCACTGGCTAGCAATGCAACGAGTGATGGATCCGATGCTCTTGTCACCATCTTGCATTGCAACCCCTGTTCCCCCATCCTTGCTTGGTCCTCAGTAACCAAACCCAACTGAAGGTAGGGGGCTTGCCTAGGGCACTACCATGCTGAGCCCAGTACTGGCAATTACCATGTTTTCTATACTTGCAAAATTGTACTGTCCAAAGGGGCACTTGCAGCTGTGTCTGGGGTCAAAGTTAATGACCCCTTAAGATTAACAAGATTTAATCCCCCTAATACAAAAGTGTAGGGATCTGGCTATTCAATAATAATCCTAGACATTATATTAACTATATGCCAAAGTACTTATAACCAAGACACACGAAACAAACTTTTGTGGTGGGGTGGGTTTTTTGCCTTTGTATCTTTGTGAAAATGGTTTTACTGTCACCAGCATACCTTTATTTCCTAATAGAAAGTCTAAATAGCAGTTTTTACGAAGGTGCTAAATTAAACATAGATGCAACAATGCCCTTCTCTGACATTTGTAAAATAATTAAGTAGATTTCTGATAAATACTGTCTCAGGGCAATGTGGCATACATTTAACCATGGCAAGGTTTAACATCAATAATCCTGGAATATAAAATAGTTTTAAAATGCAAATTAATGAAAGCTGAAAAGATGTCCAGTCTAAATGAAGCTTTGGGTATGTTATTCATGAATGCCTGTAAAAACCTATAAATCTAATTCCTACAATCTTAAAACCTTCTTTTGGCAAATAGTGCTATAAAAATGTTAAACAAAATGTGAAATAAATATATATAACATTTGTGCCCTTTAAAGGTTTAACTGTTCTTTCTAGGTGCTCATTAATAAAACTGGACTTTACATTGATTTTGTTGTTGTTGTTGTTGTATTTTTTACAAGGCTTACTATTTTTTCAGTTAAACACTGCATATTTAAATAACTACAAGAAACCTCTCGAAACTAAAAAAAAAGAGAATGGATTTATTAGATGTGAGCTTGGAGTATTTTCTTTAGCATATGCAAGACGTGCTACTGCTTTGATTACTTTTTATTAAACAGTTCATCTCAAGGAGAATATGGAAGGAATATTCTAGCATTAACACATTTATAATGTACAGTATAGGTTCTGATGTGGTGTTAACAACCATAAATGAATTTCAAACTTGTTCAGCAACTTCTTGAAGAACGTACCCCAGTGTATTCCATGGTTTCCATACCAAGAACAATAATCACATGAGATCCTGCAATTTGTTGCTGAATAATCATAAGCAATGTTTTAGATGTACCGCACTGGTTATAAGAATATAACGTGCATATGTGGATATATAGGATATAAACAATAAGTTATGTACAAATGCAGCTTCATCAGCACCCAGCCCAGCCCGGCTCCATTCCTTTACTTTCCCATTGCACATATTTGATGTTGAGGGGTGTGGCCTCATGAAATGCCACAGCAAATCCGCTGCTCTGTCGCTCATTTTTATATCACTGATGCAGATCAGGGAGCCAGAATTTCTGGAGGGTGGGAGATGGGAGGCTGCTTCAATAATTAGCCATAACTTAACAGTAACAGAAAAAATGTCAAAAGCTATAAATTGTTAAAATGTTCGTCTAGACTTTTCAATCTTATAGAAACATTTTTCATGATTGTTCCCCTTTACATTTATTCATTGACAGTTTACATTATGGAAAGAAGGTATAAAAAGGTTTTCAACCAGTAACATACAGAACAACAGGGTCTATAAAAGACATAAGGGCAAACTGTTCATTTGCAAATTTACTGTTAAAGGGAAAAGTATATAAAGCATGAAATTATATTTAATTTGTTGTCATAACACTGTTACAAAGATTAGTAATATGTTTAGTAAGATATTGGTATATTATATTCTAATTCTATGATTCTAATAATGTCTTGGATGATTTCTTGAACCTAATATCCAAGGCTATTGTGATAATTTCCAGTTAGTATAGATATTGGTATATATAGTTATATATGTGAGTGTACAGATCATGGATTTTGTGTATTTTTAAGTCCAATTTAACTATGTAACTATGTAATGAATTGCATAAAGGTTTTGATAGATTTAATAAGTTAAAATATGCTGAAGCTGAAGAAAACCAGCAGTACAAGAATAAAAGTGTTGCACAAGGGTAATTAATCCCTAAAACATGCTAGAAAGGCAATGCTTTGGGCCTTCCAGGCAGTGATGTCAACTCGCCAGGATATTGTGGGAGTTACTCTGTTTCGAAGCCCTCCCCCCACTCCCATCATAATAGGCCATTATCTAGGCTTTTTGAAAATCTCCCCTTTGAGTCCAATGGCAGCAAAAGGGTCAGTTTAACATGTGTGCATGTGCAGTGAGTATTTAGTGACATCATGACAGGCCCCAGGTCAATTAGGTCCTGCCCACTTTTCCCAGTGGTGACATCGAAATATCCCTCAGTTTGCTCCTTTTCCAGGTTAACATCTCTGTTCAGGCCCATTATTAAGCCCAGTGTTACAATCCCAAAGACCAATTAAATTGCCATGGAAAGGTGTGGACTAAACACCTTAGCTCCTTGTAGATATTGTCCATTAATTCTATCTGCCCTTGCAAGTGGATCTTATAATTTCATGTCCTTACAAAACATACGCATATTAGGAGCATATTAACCTACTTTTATTCAGTTGAACAGTAGAAAGAAACCAGGACACCAGTACAGACATGAAGATAATATACAAACGCCATGCAGACAGCCAGGATTCCCCTGCTACAAGGGAACAATGCTAACCTCTGCAACCATCAGAATTCAAGGAGATGATTTTGAGACAGAGAGCTAATTCAACAAGTGAATTGAATGTGCAGGATGTAGATATTGGTGTTTTAGATTTATGCTATAAACACTTATACATTAGTTATTGTCAATGTTCAAAGATTTAGGACACAGGCACAGAACAATTGGCCATTCTATTTACTTGGGTCTTGTTCTGAATGTTTATACAGAACATGGAATGAATCCGATGTCTCCTGTCACAAGTATTCCAATGACTTCATGGTAAAAGGCCATTCTATTTACTTGGGTCTTAGAATGTTTATATAGAACACGGATTGCACCCAATGTCTCCTATCACAAGTATTCCAATGACTCCATGGTTAAAGACCATTCTATTTGCTTGGGTCTTAGAATGTTTATATAGAACAAGGAATGCATCCAATGTCTCCTGTCACAAGTATTCATAGTGCAAGGCTAAGAAAGTCACAAATAGTCTCAGAAAGACTGACTGCACAAATACCATTTAGGACACTGTACTAAAGATGGACAGAGAGACATAGTTATGCTAAAACAAGGATGATGATTGGATGCCATGGGATCAGCCCCATGTAGGAAGAAATCATTAAATGGCAACATTTTGTATTTGAATTTGTTCGCTCCCGTCCTCATGAGCTTTCAGGACATATGAGCTATTATTTAATAATAAGTATTAATGAATACCTCAAATAAAGCTGTCTGGTTAATATCCTGAGTAAATCCGAATGATTCTAGTCAGGCACAGGGGAAACTTCGGGACCAGGCTTGATTTGAATAAGTACTTATTCAAATCCAAGAGTGATTTAATCACATATCCCTAGCGGAGAATCATATGGGAAGACGAATACATATGAACCCGACATTTCGATTATCAGTACATTGAGCACATAGAATACAACACAGGGGACAATACATGCAACTCACAAGGTACGGTAAAGCGAATCCAGGATTACGTTTGCGATTTGGCCAAGTTTCTGCCTTTTTCAGCAAGATTTGGATTTGGCCTAATCCAAGCTCTGGGCGGAACCAAATCTGTATCCTGACTTTTTGTCACATAAACGCAGTAGTTTTTTGCTGTGTGCTGCGTGCATGGTTCTCTTTAACCCTTCCTTATCCTAACTTACAAATGCAAATTAGGATTCAGTTTAGTATTCGGCAGAATCTTTCATGAAGGATTTGGGGTTCAGCCAAATTCTAAAATAGTGAATTCGGGGCATCCCTAATATTACTGCCCTATTATATGCAGATAAAGTGGTCTAATACGGCTGTGCAGGAGGATATGCCTGTAAGTTAGGGTGCTCATCGTTTGCTCTGTTGTTCTGTGAATAGTATTTGTTTTTTTATGCAGAATAAAGCAAGCTTTTGTGTTGCTGTTTTGAGAAACTAAAAGCAAATTGATTTTTATCTTTTCTCCAATCGAATCTTGCAGATAGATACATTTTTCTGGTGTAAGCACAATTTGGACTCAATTGGTTGCTGTACGTTCCTTTAGATGAAAGGTGTCAACACAGCTTGTTCTCATTAAGTCAATGTACTGTATATAGAGCCTAATGAGTTCCATTTGGTCTAAGGATTGAAAATATAATACAATGGTTATTTCCTATGACCATTAGTTTTAGAAGGTTTCTACTTGCCTCAGGTTATATTTATGTTTGAATGAAACAGGTTATTTTGTAATTTCATTGTTTATAATATGTTTGTTGCTGTTAATTGTTTCTGTTTTAATAATGTTGTAGGCTTTTACATTCTAACACATACCTTTCATCTTATGCGGAGGACTCCTTTAGATTTTTTTAGTTACAGGAAGTAAGCAGGGCTAATAAAACAGGCTCTTCCCCTCCCCTGGAATGAGAAAAGTGTATGGAGCAGAACAAAATGGCTGCCACAAGCACAACTCAAATCAATAACCTAAGAGAGGAAGTGAGGCTTCTGGTGGTTTTGTAATCAGTTTCTTCACTTTCCAGCGAAACTTATTAAAGAATGAACTTTCATCTCATCACCCTATGTATCTTTATTTCTTTTCTCCTCTCTCAGTGTAATTGCTTTCTCTTAAAACCACATGTAATTCCAGATCAAGAAATATTCCTTTGAATTACATCTGCGGCAACAGAAGTATTAGTATCTTGGGCATGACAGTGATGTCCTAACAAATCTATACATATTGATTTAGGCTGATAATAAACAATTTGATTAGCCTCTATCTATTGTGTGTCATTTCAATCACTGTCACAAGGCCAATAGAGTGGAAGGAAAGCTTTACACTCGCATAGGCTGAGATTTCTCAAAATAAGAAACTCTGTCCTGATTAGAGGCCTGGATTCAGTGAATTGGACAAGACAGTTCAACTGCCAGGTTATTAACTCTCTCAGAAAATACTCTGCCTCTTTCCCCCAAGGCCAAGCTGAATATTCTGATCTGGATCGATAAGCAATCTCCGCTGTGCAGAAAATGCCAAGCAGAATCATTTGTCTCGATGTATCTTTTCTACAAAGGATAAAACACCTGCAACGGGGGAAAAGAAAATACATGTCCTCGCTGCCCCCTCATCTCTGCACATTTTAAATAATGACCCGCCACCTCCAGTGCAGTAACTGAATCCATTTTATCATGGAGAATGTTTTCTCTAAGGTTGTGTCTGCCGATACACAACAGTAACCTCTCAATCTGATAAAAATGATATCAGTGTTTATATCCCGATGGCATATTTATGGGAATAATGTGAGCAACGTTGTAATGACAAGTGTACAGATGTCACACTAACTGCGCCCTTGGCTACGAGATATTTTCAGAATGTCACTTTTTTTTATTAAACAGTCATACTTGCCGTACAGTTTGTGGATATTAAGTTTTCAGCAATGGTTGTGGGAGATGCTTTATCTTGTTGGGCAACAAAGATTATTAAAGGAGCATGATTGTTCCACTGATACATTTTTCAAGACATTATTGCAGAGTATAAATTGTTTCCCAGAGTGTAGATCTATCAAAATTACATATTGTTTTCCTGCAGATTTCATGCTCAGTACATGTCTTAAAGATAAAGCAAATTCACAGTAAAAAATGGGAATTATATCAAATGGATTTACTTCCAAGAGTTAATTACTTCTTGCACTTTAACCCATTCAGTTCCAGAAGAATCTGCAACTATTGTTGGGACATAATTCTGGGGATGTGTGTATATCTGGGTTATCTGCTAGATCATTAGGCAAGTGGCTGCCAATGCCACCCACTAGTGATGGGCGAAAAGTTTCGCCAGGCATGGACTTGCGGAGAATTTCCGTGCTTCACCATTGGCGGATTGTTTCGTGAAATGGATGAAAAAATTCGCGCATCAAAAAAGAATAGTAGCGGGCGTCAAAAGAATAGCCGCGCGACAAAAGAATAGCCACGGGCAACAAAAGAATAGCCACAGGCGACAAAAGAATAGTCGCGGGCGACAAAAGAATAGTCGCAGGCAACAGTTTTTTTGAACATTTTCGCCATTTTGCAAATCTTTTGAAAGATCCGCAAATTTTTCAGCGAAGCGAAATGGGACAGATTCGCTCATCACTACCACCCACCTATGTATTTTGTACCAATACATAGAGAATATAAGATGAGTCAATTGCAAGTTAGCTTATATAACCATATTTGGAACAGATCTCAACAATAAGCATATATATAATGGAGAAATTTTCTCAGTACAAACAGAGTTAAAAATGATTTATTGAAAAGATGCAGAAAGGACACGAAATGAGACTTTGTTATGTTTCACATCTCACAACTTAATTGCAAACAAAAATATGCAAATCAGCTTGATTACCTTTTTCTCTTGAGTGCAATTCTTTTCTTTCTCAAGCATAATTAAGAAAAGACTAAGGGGGGTTTCACTAATGTTTGAATTTTTTTTGATGATTTATATTTTTTGTGCAAAAAAATGCAATTTTTTTCATTATTTTTTGTGCGACAAAACTGTGACAAATCCCAAAGTAAAAATAAGCCACCTAATAGCTGTTGAGATTCTGACAGATGTCCTTTTTACAAATGGAAGATCTTTGATTCATGGTTTTAGAGGTTTTCGGGGGGGTTTGAAATAAAAAAATCAGGCTTTTCAATTTTTTCTGCATCTCTTTTAATTCATGCTTTTTTTAAAAGACTGTTTTAATACATCACTTGGCATTTGTAGTTTTAGAGAAAATGAGTTTAGTTGTGGTTTCAAAACCCTCTAAAAATACAAAAATGGAAAAACTTGATTGCATAAAAAATTGTACTGGTCAGTCCTTTTTTACAGAATGGGCTGTTTAAAAAACTTTAAAAACATAATATATAATTGAATTTTCAAGATTTTTGGATTGCACAAAGCTCACAGTGATGTGACATGGAACATAGTACTTAGAACTTTCAGTACTATGAAAATGGAAGAAAAACTCACACTGTTATCAAAAAGACAAACTTTATTATTACATCATTTTAAATCTAGAAAAATGTACAAAAATGATCTGTAGAGTGGATATTCCAAATAAATATCAAATACATACCCAGGTACATGGAGAATCAATGATTCCCCTATACATACTATAAATAGGCATACATGTCACCAACTGGCAATGAATAATGTGATAATTCTGCCCATCATATAAATAGAATCAACCACGCACAATCCATTTGTCAAAAAAATATCAGTCTGCAAATAATTATCAAAGCGGATCTCAAGACAAATGGGAAACACATATACAAGTATGGGACCCATTATCCAGAATGCTCGGGACCTGGGATTTTTCCAGATAAGGAATCTTGCTGTAATTTGAATCTCCATACCAAAATTAAATAAACACAATAGGGGGCACATTTACTAACCCACGAATCCGAATCCGAATTGGAAAAATTCCGATTGGAAAACGAACATTTTGGTATTTTTTTTGTATTTTTTGCGATTTTTTTCGACGCCTTTACGACTTTTCAGAAATTGTCGCGACTTTTTCGTTACCAATACGATTTGCGCAAAAAAATTCGACTTTTTCGTAGCCATTACGATGCGCTCGTATCTTGTCGCAACTTTTTCGTATTGAGCGCTCGTAAGCGGCGGCCGAAACTTTCAGACTTAGCATGATTTTGGAAGCCTCCCATAGGACTCAATGGCACCCTGCAGCTCCAACCTGGCCCAAGAAAAGTCACCATACTGAAGCTTGAATGAATCCGAATCTTTCGTACTCGGCGCGAAGGCTACGAAAAAGTCGCGACTTTTCGCGCAAGTAGTAACGCTACGAAAAAATCGCCAGATTTTGTGCAACATTCGGAATGGCAACGAAAAAGTTGCGTCAATTTTCCGAAAAATTGCCAAATACCGATCATTACGAAAAAAACGCAATCGGACGCATTCGGCCCATTCGTAAGTAAATGTGCCCCTAGGAGTGTTCTGCATCCAATAAGGATTAATTTTATTTTAGTTGGCATCAAGTAGAAGGTACAGAGGTATTACAGAGAAAAAAGTAAACCATTTTAAAAAATTTGAATTATTTACTTATAATAGAGTCTATTGGAGACAGCCTTCCCATAATTCGGAACTTTCTGATAACTGGTTTCTGAAACCCATAGCTGTATATGGAATCCTCACCTACCACAGACCAGCTCCAATACATATTTTGCACAGGAAGGGAGCCTATCGGCAACTTTTTTTTCCATTCATGCTTTTTAAATTCAGATTTTTTAGTAAATGACTGTGATTCATGAAAATAGGTTTTGTCATTGTTTTAAAAGAAGATAAATCTAAGAAAATCCAAATGTGAATAAATTTCCCTCAAATGCGTGTGGTTGTTGTGCAGTGCCAGTTATTTTGCAAATATAAATTCACAGTCTGTGAAAATTGCATAGTGAATATTTTTCTGGCACCAATGTTGTGGAATAACTTCAATGCAATTTGCAAATATGTTGTATTTAAAAAGCTCTTAAGGTCAATCACAGCACAAAGAGGAAAATATGTTCAATGTTTGAATCAATCTGCATGGTACAAAGTTAAAGTTAAATGATAAATGAGCCCCAGTGTGTCTGTTTTTATGTAAAACTGAACACAAAGACAATATATATTTCAATGCATTTTTCAGGAGGATCTGTTTTCAAGGGAGTTAGGTCTCCTGTGTGTTAGGACCATGCAGTATATAAAAGTATTCTGTTATTCCCTAAAGATAGGAAAGAGCAAGGGGAACTATTGAAGTGTGTAAAGAGGAACAAGCATTTTTTAGAAAGGGACTAGACACTGATATTGCAGCATAACCGTATGTGATGCTATGGGGCAGATTTATCAAAACACGAGTTCGAATCCCAAATGGGAAAAATTCGAATTAGAAACAAAAATTTCTGAAGATCGCAAATATCACAAAAATGCTTACGAAAAAATCGTATTAGTCACGATAATATCGTATTGGTGATCCCAAAGTCACAAAATTTTGTAGTAAACAGTGGCAAAACCGATCCGATATTTTCACGCTAAAAAGTCACGCAAGGTACGAAAAAGTTTCGGAAAATACGATTGGACCGATCGAACGAATGCTCCGAGCGTTCGTGGATAAGTAAATGTGCCCCTATGTGTTACACATAGGTGATCCATTACTAAATTCAAATTTTCAAACAGTTAGCAGAAGAAGTTTATTTAGGGGCTTATTTATCATACTGTGTAAAACAATTAACAGCAGAAAATGGTGTAATCAGTTGTGTAAGATAAATGGAATTTCTCAAGGTGTATGTTTTATTTTATGCTACCTGAACACCAGAATTGACGGTGTTATTTTATACCACTTCAGACCTTGTGTAATCCGGTGGAAAAAACACAAAAAAGGTGATGGATGAACATTGTGTTTTCCCATAGCATTTTTAAATGGCTGCTTCTATTTCCATTTGATTTTTACATAGGTACAAGTTTTCTTAAAATTTACAGTGTAGTGTAGTGTATTTGGTGGCTGTGTTTTTACACAGCATGATAAATAGGCCCCTTAGCATACAGTAGTGTTAGAAAAAGGGGGAAATTTGTGTTCTAATTAGATGAAGTTTAGGAGTCAATTTGGAGACTTGTTTAAACATGCTTGCTGCTAAGGATTAATGCCACAATAACAGTTTTGTTTTTATAATATGTCTCTTATATGGCTCCTTTCACCAAAAATCTTTTATTTCTTCTCAGAACCCTGTAATGGAGGGACCGTTTATCTTAACCAAAAGCAGTTGCTTACTTGTCAGTATATGCGCACTTATACTCTTGCACTATTTAAACCCCCAGATAATTTATAATAGTGTGTAGCCATAGCCCATTGTCTATAGTCATTTAGTGGAGCAATGCATTGTGAAGTATAGGTACCTAATTCTATTTAGATCTGAATAGTGTAAGATGGTTATGTATGGAGGTTTTAAACTTCCACCAAGTATAAAAGAATGCAAAGGCTGTTGGTAACATTACATTTGATTGACAATCTCTTAGAAACTCCTGAGCGTTTTCCTGATTAATGATTATGAATTACTAGGGGCTCACATTTTCGCAAGTGACAAGATCATTTGCTTTCGGTACAGCTTTGCTATTAAAACAAAATGCATTAACTAGAAGTAGTTGTTATTTTTACAGTTGTGCACAATCAAAGTAAATATCCCTGGAAATAATACTAGTGGAGTTATATCATACTATGAAAGGACCCTGTATACATTTAATGGGTTAAAAAAATAGTTTGTTCTTTTCCAGTTTTAAAAATTCTGGAAGAAAAGGAAACAGTTATTTTTGTTTATCCTCATTCATATAGATCATGAAAAGTCTGCGTATAAAATATGCTTAATGAACATCGAAAATGCATTTCCTTTAAAAAAGCCCTATAAATCTTTAGAGAAGTGGTAGGTAGTTATAACAACATAACTGATGTTATGGTAATTTTCACTATTATACATGGAGGTTATTGGGTAGAGAAGTGCCTTTAAACCAAAGCATAGCCATTCTTTCTGCTTTGTTACAGTTTTATTGAAGTGAAATATGGTCATTTTAGCAGAGGAAAATCAACTTAAGTCAACAATATAATAGCAGCAGAATGCCATACTATAGAGAGCAATTTTCAGATGATATGCTACTGAAATAAAGCTTCTGTTTTATGTATTAGAACATCCCACAAATCTGATTGAAAACAGATCCGCCGAATGATATTTCTGTTTTTATACAGCATTAGGGTGGATTTATCTCCTGCTGCTCATTGTAGCTATTGATTGATTTTTAAATTACATGAAAGCAATCAGTAAATACCACCCAATCAACTCTGAAAAAAAAACATACCGGAGATTAGACAATTTAGGGTAATCAATGAGAATATTCTGTGATTTGTTTTCACTCCTTTTTGCCCATAAATTACAGGCATAACTTGCAACTTACTAAGACATAAAACAAGACCATGACAGGAAAAACTATAAGAAATAGATTAACGAGATGAAGGGAACTCAGTGGTGTTTCAGCTTAATGAAGTAAAATTACGCCTCATGCGCATCTCTGCATTCCCAGAGATAATGACGTGGGATTGTCTTGCTTCTAGATTAATTGCTTTTCATTCTCCTGCTGACCAAGAGATGCTAGAGCAGGTAGAAATCAAGTCATAATTTCTGTAGTCACAAAAAAAAAACTCAAATTATATATATTTCAATATATTAAACTGGTGGATATTGCCAAATTAACATTTAACAAAATGATCCATGGGGCACAATGTTGATAAATTGGTCATCCTTAAAATCTGGCCTGCTGACTTACTATATGACACATTTGCCCAGGTAAGCATTTTTAATAAACTGTAATAAACAGTAAATAAACTGTAATAAACAGTATAAACACTGGTATAATTTGCACCTGGGCAGTAACCCACGACAACCAATCAGATGTTTGTTTTCATTATTCTACTTCCAGCTGGCTGAGAAAAGCTGATCACTGATTGGTTGCTATGGGTTACAGCCCAGGTGCAAATTTGCCCAGTGTTTATAAATAAGCCTGATGTGTTTGAGTGTGTAACTGATATTATTTTCTCAGGTTTGATATGGGTGCTGTAAAAAGCTGCACCCCTGAATTTAAGTGTTATGGCCACACGTTAAGTCTGGTTCAGTTTTCCCTGTCCAAAATATGTAAAAACACAATGCAACCCGAAGGCCAATTAGGTACCAAGAAATCTTACATTGTAATCAATGTCTTCTCCATTTTTTTTTCTACAGAGTTAAATCATAGGTCACTAACACTTATCCTATTCTCCACCAAAACTTCATTAGACAGTTAACTCAAAACTTAGTCCTGCATTTCTGCTTGCGACATTATTAGTTAAAATGAAGCCTTATTGGAGTTTTTTCCAATAAAATCTCAGCATAACCTATTAACAACGGATCCCACAGTGATGATAGGAATACAGTTACATACTGCCCACTTAATGCTGAAAAGAAAGCAATGACACTGAAATAAACATAAAAATACACATTTGTGTATTCTATATCTCCTAAAAGTTGTTAAGATGCAACTTCTATAGATTAACCCTTTAACAGGCTTTAACCTATGAGAACATAGATCAACCCCTCCATAAAAAGTATTAACATTTAAAGGATATGTAAAACCTACATTTTTCTACCATGTATATAAGTTGGCCACTTCCCCCCACCCAACCACACCATATGTACTGCATATATCCCTTGGTTCACCAGTACCATCTTATTTTCCAAAAACTAATAGCAGCTTTCACATGGTGGCTATTTTCCCTCTCACACATCTTTAGTGACATTTAACAGCACAAGTGCGCTGTAAAGTTCATGCAATGAAGAATTCAGGTTTAAACAGGTGGAACTTAATTATGCTTAGATTGAGCACTGTAATAATTGGCTCAGGAGAGGAGGTTAGGAGAAAAAACATGTTTCTCCAGCAGAGTGCACAGCTAGAGCTTCTAGAGTTTCTATGAATCTAGCATTGCCATCTCTTCATTGGCTGTGAGACTGGAGGGTGTCTTTGGTAACCTGAGTTGATAAGAACTGAGCATGCTCAGTTAGCCAAGAGACAAAGTCAGTTCCCAAGGAAGGGGGCCGAGTGGGTTAGAGGAGGAGAAGGTAATCCTAAGTGATTATGGCAATGCTGCAGCCTTACTGTTAACCTTTGAACAACAGGAGTGGGAGGTGTTTTTTAAAGAGGTTGTTCACTGATTACATTTTTTGTGGGGGGTTTACATGTCCTTTGCATGGTTTCCTCATTAGATCAATCATGGCTGCTACCTCTACTATTAACCAAGTCATAGCAGCAATATTACGATTGCAGCAAGTGCAATTTCTAGAAGAAGTGGAGTTCTGAATTAGGTAGCCATTGGGTTTTTTTGGGTGTGGTAAGGAGACAGCCCAGCAAGCAATTTTACATAATGATTTATACCATAAGTTTTACTGAACATTATTAATAAATGCAACCCTATGTAAAACAGGAAAATATTAATTTAACACACCCTGCTATTTTTTTCACTACCAGTAGTGCATAAAAACACAGAGATACACTGTTAATTTGGGTTGAAAAAAGACCAAAAAGTTCATCAAGTTCAACCCCAGTTCACAAATATACACACACTCATACCAACCTATCTCGGTATATATATATATATATATATATATATATATATATATATATATATATATATATATATATATATATATCTACAATGTATATACAAATATCTATACTAATTCTAGATTTTAGTGTCACAATAGCCTTGGATACTATGCCTGTTCAAGAACTCATCCAAACCCTTCTTATAGGCATCAACAGAATCTGCCATCACATCACCTGCACCTGGCAGCCACTGCTTCAAATGAAAGGTATGTTCCTCTGATCTAAAAGAGTGGTCCTTAAGTAAAAGGAACTATTAAATTATGAATATATTTATTGGTATTCTGCTAATATTCCTCCATTTGTAAACTGAGTGTTTGAAGCCTTGAACATCCCTTTAGCTGAGATACACAACTGGTTTGTCTTGAACTGACAAATTGCAAAAAAAGGGGTAAATAAATTGAACAAATGGACAGAGCAATGACTTTTAGCAATGACACAGGCACTGTATGGTCTTGTAGATGCGCAGTGTTAGCAGGATGGTGCACGTGTAAAGAATGATTGCTGAAGAACTGACCGCTAAAAACACATTTTACTTTATCATGGTAAATAACTAAAAGGGCAAAACAATTAATCAAATAACTTACTAAAAGTGCTTTTTATTTCACCATTTAGCATGCCAGAAAGATCATTGTCTTTAATGTATATAGCCAGTAGTAACATGATTTCATCTATCTTGTATTATGAAATTAGATTCTGTTTGATCTAGCTGAAGATCATTAACCTCTGCTGTTATCAATACCATTCATCATGTGGCAATATTACCTCATGTTATAGAAATAAAGCACTTTCTTCTAAACATCCTTATAGAGATTCCATTTTTATTCTTCCAGGGGAGCTGACACTCTCAGCTGCTGTTTTTACATAGGAAATCTTTCTGTATCAGGGTGAGAGTTTAACCAGAGAGATTTCCATGGGCCAAATAGCACAGCTCGCTCTCAGCTGGGTCAATTCCCATTTACATTCCTTGTTCAACAATTTCTCCTTGAGACACATAGTCTGGAGGCAATGGGTTTCAATACGTTTCAGACAATAATCTGTCTTGCTAATGTCATTCCGCTCTTTTTACAGCACAAACAAGCAATCAGTTCTGTTTGCTCTAGTACAATTTTATAATACTGTATTATTTTAACTATGTCAGTACAAGGAAGGTTATATCTGAACCACAAAGTGCTGAAGTCAATGAGGACAGGAGACTTAAACTACTAACAAAATTAAACTTTGTTTTGCTGTATAATGTTTTGTGCTGTATCTGCAATTTATTATATTTTATGAAGCTGAAGAAGGTTATTTTCCTTGAGGGATTTTTGAGGGGTTTTCTGAATTTGCAGTTGGTATCTGGAATGACAAGCTGTTTTGAAACAGAGTATGGTAATATTGTTCCGTAAAACAGGTTTACATGCGACTAGTCTTGAGAAACAATATGAAATGTGAGGGGGTGCTAGTACAGCTAGTCCTGATGCTGGCAGGGTGGTCCTTAGTAACAATGACTCTAACTTGTCAGTAGTAGATTAGTAGAACAGCAACCTCTATAAGGATTATGTAATAAAAGGTGGAACATTTCTACAGGTTTAGTCTCCTACCCTTCTATCCAATTTTGATGCTGGGGAATAAGCTCCCCAGGGCTGGTAGTGGCCCTGTACAACACACTAGGGTCAGTCTGAATAGGAGTCAGCTAACCTGTCTGTTTGATTTTGGAGTGTTGGAGGAAAGCAAAGTAGGAAAGAGAAAACACATGCAGACACAAGAACAATATATATTCAAAATGTGTTCTTTAAGGTGAACATGTAAGGGCATATCTCTATATTTTCTGAGGACCAGCCATGGTGCTAGTACATTAATTTTACACTGACCTTGAATAAGATCTGTATTATAACAGGGAACAAAGCAGATAAGTGTTAGAATACAGACATTTTAGGGAACATATCTAAAAAGTAAAACAGGGTGTTAGATTGTGATTTAGGGAAGCCTATAATCATAATGCATGCAGCCACCAGTTATCCTTTATAGGAAAAAAAAGCTTGCATCCTCTTAAGCCATTTTAGCTCACCTATAAATGTCATGAAAATGTGTAAAAGATCAATGGCAGATCAAAAGATCAATAATCAAATCTTCATAAAGTATAATGACAGATTTTTATCCTGCTCAGTAGATCTTAAAAACAATACTGGGAATAATCAACAAATATTATATACCCCCATTTCCACCAGCTGCTGTTTTACTGCAAAGCCACATGTATCTATTACCAAATATAAAAAAAAGTCATAGACAGACTTTATATCAAAGGCAGCTGAAGCATTGATCAATAGGAGTTGGTATTTCAGAACAACTCCCACCCAACCTTCCTGGAATGGAAGCTTAATGTTAGTTTTATTAGAGGGAATTCTAAGAATAAGGCACATATAAATGTTTATTACCTAGTGAACCATAATTGGGGCACTGAAATGTATAGGAATAGTAAAGATTTTTTTTTTATTATTTTTTACTTATACAGTGCCTACATGTTAAGCAGCATTTTACATAGATTGTTCATCATTCACATGATTCCCTGTCCTAGTGGAACTAATGCACAATCATTAACTGGAGGAAACCCACATAGAACATATAAATTGCTGGTATATTCCCTGGTTGAAATCAATCTTAGGACCCCAATGCTGCAAGTCAGTAATTCAAACCACTTTACTGGTCTGCCCTATTATTACTAGCATCCAACAGACAAGGCTTCTTTATAAACAGTGGGCAAATTTGCACCTGGGCAGTAACCCATGGTAACCAATCAAATGCTTGCTTTCATTGTTCAACCAGTAGCTGGCTGAAAAAAGAAAAGCACTAGTTGGTTCCTATATGTTACCACCCAAGTGCAAATTTGCCCAATATTTAGCAATTTATTGCTACCTAACTACCTAAAAGATTATACACTGCTATTGTATCTTATGATGTGATATTGTAAAACCTTTTACATATTTCACTATGCTTCCTTGTATTCTTCTTTACCCTTTCTTGTCATATCATATCATAGTCACACACAGTGGGGTCAGTTTTACGAGGAGCCAATTAACTTGCTTGCATGTCTTTAGAATGAGGTTGGAAACCAGAGCACTGGGGAAAAAAACCACACAAGACACAGGAAGAACATACAAACTCCTTGCAGATAGAATTCCAGCACTGCATGACAAAAGTAATTAAGATATATGTAATGTTGGCCACAATGCTCTGGTAATCCCTGCTCCATGTATAACATAAATGTAATTATTGAGGCTACAACAGTCTAGAGTTATCGCCCATCACGGAGGTTATATATTTTTTTTTATTTTACCATGCATTACAAGTGATAAAGACCAAGGGACCTTCTGACCTTAGGTGTGAGAGCATTTACAGCTGTCTCCCTACTCTGCAAGACTTACTGTCTTTTTCTACCTGCTAGCTCTCTGCTTTGATGTCTCAAACACTCTGTTCTCTATGTTGCTGCAGGGTTGTTTTTTCCAACAGAAAACCATTTTAGTAATCTCTTAAAAGGGTGGTTCACCATTAAGTTAACTTTGAATATGTCATTAAGGTCATTAAGGGGTACATTTTTCATGCTGTGTAAAAAGTGGAGTAAAACATTACCGTTGATATACCAGCCAACAGGGTCGGACTGGGCCGCCGGGACACAGAGAAAAATCCCGGTGGGCCCCGGCCCTAGTGATCCCCAGCGGCCCAGTCCGACCTTTGCCGGCACTCCCCCTACTGACTGTTCCTCCCCGACGCGTTCAACTTATACGCGCTCGGGGAGGACGTCAGGCGGGGGCCCTGCGGGGGGGTTAGGAGGGCCCCTGGGGGGGGGTTAGGGGACGCGGCTGGCTGGGGCACCTGCAGGGCCCCTGGGGCGGGAGCCCTGGTGGGCCCTGCACCCCCCAGTCCGACCCTGGCAGCCAATCAGATGCTTTGCTTTAATTTACTAACTGTTGAAATCTAATTGCTAATTGGTTGCCCTGAGCAACATCACCAGTAATGCTTCACACCACTTTTTACACAGGATGATAAATATACCCCTTAAAATGTCCTATTCCTAGCAATTTTGCAATTGGTCATTATTATTTATTTTTTATGGGTTTTGAATTATATGCCATCCTCTTTTACATCTTTTCTTATTTCACATTTTAGAGGTAAGTTAGGGTGAAATTTGGGTAAAATCATATTTGTTTTTCTAGATGTTCTTGTAACTGTCACTAAATGACACACAACCTTGCTATGTGCAAGGGCCTTAACGAAAAGGTGAGCCGCCAAGACTGAGCTTGAACTGAAAAAGTCTGACAACCACTGCCCAGCTGGTTTTGTGTTAATTGGACCCATATGCATTATTGACAAAACCCCAGTTGTTATGCTAACCCCACCCTAAAACCATGTAGCGCAACTTGAATGTGATTTACAATAACACACAATTAATTTGTATTAGGACATCATGTACAGGTTATATTGGAAATTAAGGGGCACCCACAATTACTCTGGTATTGTGGGGAAATGCTGTGTTGCTGGGAATAAAACCCTGGACATATGCATAAAAATTTTAAACATTGTATTTGCATCATAAATGAGCCCTCAAAGATTTGCACCATCCTAATCTAACTGTTGGCAAATTACAACTTGTCTTACCTTTTTAAATTTTTTAACTACATAAATTTGGCCTAGTCTTAAAAGCCTTGGACCTTTACTCTCTCTAGCTAGTGCACATTTAAGATCAAAATGCAATTTTTTATCAATTTGCCATTTCTAAATAGCAATCTGTATGAAGGGATCTGGCCCACCTACTGCCTTTTGGTTTTTTTGTCCCTTATCTGCCTCCCTTGACTTGGACCTGCTATAGGTCTGCAACTACGGCACTTTCTAAATTGTATATCTGAATGAGGCACAAGTTAGGAGGGGTTATGCTAATGTGCAATCCTCAACTCAACCCTCTTATGATTTACAGCACTGATGCTGTGCTCCGTTTAAGAGTGCAGAGACATGCGGAAATCCGAAGGCACGGAATACAAAAACCATGGTGGATTGCACCCGTTTTTTTTACTTTGTGTCCTCCACTGCACTTAGTAATGCCACATTTGTTATACCCTTACTGTCATCTGTTTTAATGCACAATGCTAGCTATTAACAAATTTTCAGTTAAATTCTTGGCCTTGTTTTTGTCACTTTTTGTATAAATATGCCTAGACATATGCGCTAAACATTTTTTAGGAGGCTCTAGGGTTAAACAGAGCAGGAATATTGTGTTTTGTCTGAGTTTGTAATAAGTTCACAGGCCCGGAGTGAAAGTAATACCCTTCTCGCAACCAGGTGTGAGGCAGGGTTGTAATTCAGCTGCCCGGATGCATTGCACACATCCGTTCAGAAAAGCATTCAGCGGTGACAATAATCAAACCATTCTACAAGTCATTTCATTAAGTAGTGCACAGCGGAGAAGGTGACTGGCTCTTCTCACCCTGCCAGGCATCTGCTACCTGCAGTAGTTCAAAGAAACACTCAGTTTAGTTTACAACATGAAAAGGGCATTTGAAAGCATATGCTGGGAGGGGGATACCCAGTCGCTCTCAACATATGTTACATTACCTGGCTGTACAGGGGGAAAACAAGAAAGAAATAGTTGTACAGACAAAGGTTTTAAGGTCTAGCTCTTCCCCCCACTCAATGTTACACTCTATTTCCCATTCACAATAATGCTTGCAGAAGTCCTTGGCTTGAATACAGTGAGCTGTTCCCTTTTGTGTGCTGACTCCTTGCCTGCGACAGAGACACACAAAGCACTTCAAAGCCTCATTCAGCTGCTGTTCTGGCAATTAATCGGCAAAGTCCCACTTGGTTTGTTAAATAAGAATATGAAATTCCAACTGACAATGTGATGTGTAGCAAGTCTCCGTGGCTTTAATATTTAAAGAACCCGCACTCATCCTCTCCATGTGCACTTAAACAGGTTGGTGTTTAGAACCCACCATTCTTGAGAATACGATGCAGGGGGGAAAAGTATGTACTGAAATGGTGTACTGAAGTTTGGTATCCTTGCCTTTTAATATCTTATTTGCTGCTTTTAGTTACAAAGGAAATTTGTCTCAATCATGAAATCAAAATTCACATGCATATGCATATTCATCCAGGTCATGGACTTGTCCAGGTGCCCTAGATTTACTTATACAGGTATCGGACCCCTTATCCGGAAACCCGTTATCCAGAAAGCTCCGAATTACGGAAGGCCCATCTCCCATAGACTCCATTTTAATCAAATAATTCAGAATTTTAAAACTGATTTCCTTTTTCTCTGTAATAATAAAACAGTACCTTGTAATTGATCCCAACTAAGACATAATTAATCCTTATTGGATGCAAAATAATCCTATTGGGGTTAATTAATGTTTTATAGATTTTTTAGCAGACTTAAGGTATGGAGATCCAAATTATGGAAAGATCCCTTATCCGGAATACCCTTGGTCCCGAGCATTCTGGATAACAGGTCCCATACCTGTACTAGATATCCAGGATATGATGTCTGTTAATTTGTTTTCAAGATAACAATGCATTGTTAAAAGGCCAAGTAAATTGTTATTATTAATATATTGTTAGGCACTCCCCATAACCTTAGTGCTTCTTTTTTTTTGGCCTGAAATTGGGCAGATCTC
The DNA here is from genome assembly GCF_000004195.4 of Xenopus tropicalis. Classification (NCBI taxonomy): domain Eukaryota; kingdom Metazoa; phylum Chordata; class Amphibia; order Anura; family Pipidae; genus Xenopus; species Xenopus tropicalis. The sequence continues at coordinate 51,107,208 of NC_030680.2, forward strand.
GATTAAGCAGGTTTGATTTTTTCGTTGGATTAGGGACCAAAGCTGCTTGTTGATGCAGTCCACGAACCAATGGCATATATACCCGCCATTTTAATTTGATTGTTTGGCCCTAAGTCCAAACAACTGAATTAGCCCAATATCCCTCACGCCTAGGTGGGGATATCAGGAGAAGATCTGCTTACTTTGCAACCTTATTAGTTGGGCCACATACCATGGACATTAAGGAGAGGAGTCAGCAGCATTCATTGACCCCTGTATAACCAACTTTCTTCCTCTCAAGGTTCCCCTTGGTACAGTTTATTTATTCATCTTATTTGTTTATTATACCCAAAATTTCACAATAACTATATAATCTAGTTTTTAATAAAAACAATAACAATATCACATAGGCATCTTTAATCCATATTGAACAAAACAACATTCATCCCTTCTCCAAAGAAAGCATAAATGAAATAGACTTTTTAGGGAATGACTTGAATTGACTTTAGGGAATGGCTAGATTTACTTATACCTCAATAAAGTTGAATCCTGGGGAAACATACTTTTATGGAGAACAATAAGATGAAAAAGCATATTCATCGTAGGTAATGCAATTATGGGTTGTGTTAAAACAGAATTATTTTTTTGAGTAAGATAAAAGCCTTAGGTTTTATTCTAAAGTGACTGTGTTTTGCCAGATTTACCGCTGCTCATCCCAGTTTGCATGGTCCCTGCTGGTATCCTTTGCTTTGTAAAAGTAAAATGCTCACTTTCTAATCATGCTGAAACACTATTATGAAAATACACTTGTTTTCAAAATGACTAGTGCCTTTGTGTATCCCGCATAGCTGTCAAGCCCTCAACTTTAGAATTAGAATTCATCCATTTTTTCCTATTCAGCATTGGCAGGGCCTACTGATATACACCAGGTCATCATCAGGTTCCCAGGTCATGTCCTAGCATTGAATGAAGACATAGAGATGGGGGGTAAATTATTATAAACACGTATGAGCAAATGTGCAAGACAATCTTGTATTTTCTGACTCCTTTCATGTATGGAGCTGGCAGAATGACTGTGTGTATAAAATCCTATTCTGCCAGTAATGCTGCCTCATCAATGCTGAAAAAGTTATTTTTGAGCAATACTTTCATTTCAGATTCCTTCATTTATATACGGTAAACATCAAAATCTTACAGCAATTAAATATTAGTGGCATCAGATTTGCATAGAAACAGTTACCCGTTACACACATAATTTAATTCTCTACAAAATGTAGAGAAACTTTCATTTATTTTATATATTAACTAACCATGGGGCACTAAAATTACATTGCCTACAGATCAAAAAGCATAAGGAAAAGTCTTGTTATAGCTTTCCGACGTTACATTTGGTCACTCTTATACATATAGCCTATTAAATACTCTAAGTGCTTTTTGATAATTGTGCTTTGTAGTTTTTAAAGCACTTCAGCCTATTCCCAGTCCAATCTCTCCTTTTATCTGATGTTTGAAATATTGATTTCTGACAGATAAAAGCAAACATTATTATCTCTATGGTATATAATAAGAAAGCGCAGCCGAGGTTCCTGGTGCTCTTGGGATCAGTCGTATTAGAAACACCCTTTGTTTTATTACATTTTGTCAACAGAATTTACTTACCAGTTGCTGATGTTTATGTAAAAAGGGGAATCTGTAATTGCCCTACGATATTACCAATTGTAGAAACACTTTTGCATTTAGTTAGATAAAAGGAGGATCTCCCATGATGGCTTTAGTGTTTGTCATGGGTTTCACGTCTGTCAGCTGGCCTTACATAAGTGTGATTTATCTTCCCCTGGATTCTCTGTATTGAAGCTTTGTATTCAAAATCAAGATTTTATCAGTGGCTAATCCCTCCACTACATCCAGTCAAGTGCATTTTATTGTTATGCACAAATAAAAACCCTCCATTATACTTAGTATATTTTTGTAATAAATAAACCAGTGTTGTACAATATTTAAAGAACAGAGTAACAAAAACTAACTGCCTCTCACAGTATATAATGCACTTGAGGTCCACTCAGTCCTTTTCAATTAATTTTATATAATTAGTACAAGTTCAAGTACCCACTACTGATTTTTACTGTGTATAAACTAAAGTACAGATATAGGTTCTATTATCCAGAATGCTTGGGACCTTGCTTTTTCTGTATAAGGATCTTTCTGTTATCTGGATCATCATACCTTAAGTCTGCGAAAACATTAAACATTAAATAAATCAAAAGGATGGATTTTCTACCATTATGAATTTATGCAGCATAGTTGGGGTTAAGTACAAGATATTGTTTTATTATTACACGAATAAAAGAAATCATTTTAAATAAGAAGAATTATTTGCTTATAATGGGCTGTATGGGAGACAGGCTTTCCATAATTCAAAGAATTCCAGATAATGGGTTTCCAGATAAGGGATAGCAGGCATACCTGTATCAGTTGCTCTGGTTTGCTGCCAAATGTCATTTTTAAAAAACCATTTTTTTCCATGAGCGTGTTTTTGACAAAAAAAATAAAAGGTTGTCACCTAAATTCTCCACATTTTCTATGTGGGGCAGGGTTCTTAGTGGGAACCCCCATGGTTCAGTATTGGGTCTACTTGGGAGTTCAAAGTGTAAGTAATGTACCAGTGATGACAATAAACAATCCAGGTCAATTCCTGTTATTCAGCATGTGGCATAATTGCAACAGGATGTTGACAAACTGGAAATGTGGGCAGCTAAGTGGCAGATGAGATGTACTGTTGCTAAAAGTCAGGTAATGCACCTGGAAGGTAAACATGCAAGCCACTTACACCTTAAATGGGATTAAATTTGACATATCATTAATGATGAAGGACCAGGAGTACTTGTAGATAATAAACCAATGCCAGTCAGCTCCAAGAAGGGTTTGAGCTGCATTAAAAGGAGTATAAATTCATGGGAAGAGAGATTCGTTCTTAATCTCTGTTCTTAACAAAATCTTTATGAATATGCATTAGAAAATATGATATTAATCTTATGTTGTAATCAAGACAAATTGGTGGGGTACCAAACACACAGGACAGGGGTGTGTGACATTAAAGAGAACAAACATACAGCTAGGACTAGGCAAAATAAAATGGTGCCCATATTTAAGTACCCATGGAGCACTGCTAAATTTTGTACTTTGGCAGCAAAGCCACTATAAATGCTGCAAACCTCCAAAAGAGTTTTAAAATAGAAAATTATGTCTCAAGTAGATAACAATTCCTGGTAATCAAGGAAAAGGTACTGGGGTACATGCCCCATGTTTTTTTGTTTTGTTTTTTTTAAAACAGTACTGTCCAAGGGCCTGTTTTATCATGTAACACATAAGATACAGAAGGAACTTACATGCTACAAGTGAAAAAGGTGAAGATCCAACTTTGACAGACTCAAGAAGCTTATAGAGCTCCCTTTTCTGCTAAGAGTGGTTGGACAAAGAAGCTGTCATGATAGGGATGTGGCATACATTATAGCACAAGAGCATTATACAAGGTTCCAGTTGTGTAGTTCTTGTTCTTCTTTATTTATTTTTAGACTGAGTCATCTACTTGCTTCACACAATCTTTTTTTTCTGGCTTGTTGCATATTGCTGCATGTTTAACATATACAGAACAAAATAAAGTGAGTAAGTACATCTGCGAAACCTGTTCTACTCTATTAAACAACTGTACTTAGATCTAAACCGTCTTCATTTGTTATATGATTCCATCAGGCCTTTGACTGTCATAATAATTACTCTCATTGGACAGCGCAAATCATTATGTGAACATATGATACACTTCATCAGGAAGCAATTGCCTTTCTAAACAACAAAATATTTAATGGAACTATAGATTTCAGAGAGAAATGCGATGTAGACATTAGGAAATAACAGAGAATGTATGAATGGATTGTATGTAATGTACACTAAAACTCCACATATGTTGGAATATTACTATATGAATTCTAATATAATATATTCTCTATATCTATAATATATAATTTACTTATTTTCTAATACAGTAACATATTTGGGCTTACTACTATAGTTATTTATATTCTGAACCTTAGTTGGAGGTCACTGGTCCCAGTTAAAGAACGCCAACACCCTTCAGCTGTCAATGGGATTGCAATTCAGTTGGAGCTGCTTGAGGAAAATATTGTAGACATTCCTAATGTATAAACTAAAAATATCTACCATTGGTAAATTAAATAATCTGTCCTTTTTCCTTTTATCAATATTTCTCCCAGTGGACAACTGTGGTTCTGGGGCCCCTTTTGTCCTAAACTAAAACTGGGTTTATATATGTAGTAATGTTATTTCTATAGCATCCACTAGTTTCATGTGTGATAGCAATTTAATGAAGGTAAATCCTTCTTTAAAAGTTGTAAATTGTAAATATATGGAGACCACTCACCGAAGAAAAGCTTTGTTGTTTCCAACAGTAGCACCTGGAGGGGAAATTTCCCTGCAAGGAGAACAAGAAGGCCAAAGAGCCTGCATTTGCCTATCCATGTGGGAGAAGAAATGGTTCCTATAAAAGGTAGATGGTTGACATTCTTGTTGACATTCAGGTGGAATGTATACTACATTATTGCCATGGGGAGAGAGCCAAAGAGGTTTGGGGAAATTGCAGAGTAGCAGCAGAAGGTAGAGATAAGAATGCTACTGCCCCATTGTCAGAGCATGACAATTCTCCTAGAATATTGAGTAGAACCTAGCTGTAATTTAAGCATGAGCTGTTATTTTACCAAAGTGACCCACTAACAGAAAAGTAAAATAGTCTGTCTGCTAAGCATAGTGCATCATGATGGAAGAAACAGGGGCATACTTGCTATGGAAAAATCCCTTATACTGAATCATTGCTCTACAGCAGTGCTGTGCAACTTCCTATACAAACAGATGTACATATATTGCTGCACATAATTTCTAGTTCTAATTTGCTTTTTGCTTTTTTCACAAGACCTATGCAGTGCAATTGTATAGTTTGCACCTGGGAATTCTACCTGTTTCAAATACAGGTATGGGACCCATTATTTGTTAACCCATTATCCAGAAAGCTATGAATTATTGGAAGGTCATCTGCCATAGACTCCATTATAAGCACATAACTGACATTTTTAAAAATGATTTCCTTTTTCTCTGTAATAATAAAACAGTAGCTTGTACTTGATCCCAACTAAGATGTAATTTAGAATTAATCCGTATTGGAGGCAAAACAATCCTAGTGGGTTTATTTAATGTTTAAATAATTTTTTAGTAGAATTAAAAAATGGAGTTCCAAATTACAGAAAGATCCCTTACCTGAAAAACCCCAGGTCCCAAGCATTCTGGATAATAGAGCTGTATGAATCTTCCTGCAAATTTTGTCCGTTGGTGCTATCTATTCTATATATATACATATATATATATATATATATATATATATATATATATATATATATATATATATATATATATATATATAGATAGATAGATAAATTGAAAGTGAAGTCCACACTCAGTCCACTTTCCAACTTGGGGGCACGGCCAATTGCTAATTATAGAAGAAAAAGGACACTAGAATTTACAGCATGATGGTGGAATAAGAACATAATCATTATTCACAGAAAATGGAGTGCTGGGCCTTTTTCTTAAATATATAAATTTATACAGACATGGAGGTGCACTCACTTGACAAAAAGTCAAGTTGCCTGGGTGCAGGTAAAAGAATCTATAAAATTATTCAGAGTACCGCACTCATCTGATCTTGTTTGTGAAACAGAACCCTAAAATAGAGTGTAAAATTGGCAAGAGATCATTTTTTCATATTTTTGCTGAATTTTGCCACTTATGTACGTATTACTTCAACCTTCCGGCAATTGCTGCACCCAGACATCTACCTCATATATATTTGAAAGATGGGACAGTTAATCTCCATGGTTACAGAAAGTGGTTTGAAAAAATCAATGGTTAACAAACCATTAGGTATTTTGCTTCTGCTGCTAATAATGTCAATTAGCCTCAAAGATGAATCATCCAACAGTCATGCTTTTTTCACGCTAAATTAACAAGATATTCAGTTTCATTAATAATGATTGTGAAGCAGTCAGGTTTAATGAAAACCACAGTTTCTTCCCGTTATATACACATAACAAAGAGAAATTACACAACCATATAACATTAACACATTACCAGATGAAGGAGGACTTGCGTGATCCTTCTGATTATTTTCCTGTATTTTACAGGTGCTATTCCATGAAGTAACAGACAATACCACATATTAAAGTATATGTTATCTAGTGATCTGTAACCATGTATAAGCCTTTATCATTCTGATTTTTGATGTAGGTTTAAAGTTTACACACACTGACACAGCCAAACCTTGTGTGGACTCAATGACTAGGTCCTGTCAGCCAAACCAAAACACACTGACAACTAAAATTGGTTGAAAAGGCAGCATTTTGATGTACAGGTATGGGATCCCTTATACAGAAACCCGTCATCCAGAAAGCTCCGAATTACAGAAGGGCTGTCTCCCATAGACTCCATTTTAATCAAATAGTTCAGAATTTTAAAACTGATTTCCTTTTTCTCTGTAGTAATAAAACAGTACCTTGTAATTGATCCTAACTAAGATAATAATAATAATCCTTATTGGAAGCAAAACAATCCTATTGAGTTTATTTACTGTTTTATAGATTTTTTAGTAGACTTAAGGTATGGAGATCCAAATTATGGAATGACCCCTTATCCGGAATACCCTTGGTCCCGAGCATTCTGGATAACGTGTCCTATACCTGTATTAACACATAAAATCCCATTAATAACATAATATTAATACTCAATACACAAACAATTGTATAGTTACAATGTTAAGTAAAATTCCTCAATTCTGCCCTGTTCTTCAGTCCTCATATCCAGTCACTTATACTTTATTCCAAAATACGATAATTTACCACACTCAATTCTGCCAAAATTCTTATTTACTCTCTCATCATATATCACCTGGACTGCTGTAACTATATATTAAATGGCCTTCCCCTCCAATGACTGTCCCCTCTCTAGTCTATGATGATTACTTCTGCCAGGCTCATACACTTCAGTAACCACTCATCCTCTGCCGTGCCACTCTTCTAATACCTGCATTGGCTTCCGCTACCATCCAGAATAAAATTTAAACTGACTCACATTCAAAGCAGTTCATAGCTCTGCCCCACCCTATATCTCTGAACTTATCTCTAAATACTCACCAAACCACGTGTTACACTTCTTTACTAACCTGCTCCTCAGCACATTGCCTCCTCACACACTTGCATTCAAGATGTTGAATCTCGGCACTGACTTGCTGGTGGGATACAATGAGGCTTATTTACTTATATATAGCTTAGCATAGAGGTTCCATTAAGTGCTACAACGGAGTACTCAGAGACAGTTTATAAGAAAGAAGGGAACAAGCAGGTTGGAAAGTGTAGGCTAACTGATAAGACAGAAAAGGAGAGGAATTATGGGGGATGTAGTTTTAGGGCATGATATTTGAAAAACCCATGATGATGTAAGAATCACATTTAACACACATACATAGGAGATCTCTTGAAAGTAAACAGATATATCCTACTAGCTTTCTGCATCAGAAAACAGGTAAAATCGTAGACAATGATAATGAGTTGGGAATTTTTGGATGCTTAATAATTTTTTATATATTAATGTTACTGTACTAAAGATTTTTTTTATCTTTCTCTGCAGTTAATTCAGCTCTCTGTGGTGTAAGTATTTAAATAAATGAAAATTTTATATAGGTTATATAAGTGTTGGCATACTTTGCAACATAATTATTGGTAGGGGAATTAGCAGTTTGCCCTTTAAATCACTCCAAAAATTACCTTTGTCTACTTCCACTGTTTATAAAGCTTGCATATCCCAGATAGTACCTACCACTTTCTGGGGAACACAAACACTGCTTTTGGCTTTTCTCAAATAAAAAGGCTAACATTCAAGGTTTAATGATACAAATCTACAGGTTCGGATTTCTAAAAATTTGTAACTTCTAACCAAGTGAAGCCCATAGTTTCCAGTTAGCCAAGCCAGGAATACTAATTCCCTTCACTCATTCTTATGCTGTCAAGCATAAGACCAGCTGCTCCCCTGGTTCATCCATAACTAGTAGAACTAAGGTGTAAGGGAAGAGAATGGAATTCTTGGCAGAGGATGGTGATTGACTCAGGATACCCATACCACGCCCTATTTTCTGTGGGTTTGGAGAAAAGGTTTGACAGACATGTGTCACTCTGTGATCTATAACTATTAATCAAAATAGATATAAAGACTTGCAACCTATCACAGGAGACCTGTGGACCTCAGGTAAGCTTATATAAAAATAGAATAGGAGCTTTGACTTTCTACTCTATTAGACTATCATTTACTAAAAATTAAAAGTAAATAGCAGTCTATCGTACCTTTGGCCTTCTCTATTTATTTTGTCCTTTTTAACTTTAGTTCAGGGCTGTCCAACTGGCGGCCCGCGGGCCCCCTCTGTGTGGGCCCCCCACCTGTCTGGCTGCTTTGATGGCTTACCTTTGTGTAAACTTTAAAAGGTATCAGTACTGAGATTAACTGGCCCCCTGCCTTGTTCACACCTCAGATTCAGGCTGTAATCCCTCTGTATTGTTTAATCATGTAATTGGGCAGGAATAGTAGGGCACACATAGGCAGGGGAGGGCAGGCAGAGTATGGCACACACAGGCAGGGGAGGACAGGCAGAGTATGGCACACATAGGCAGGGGAGGGCAGGCAGAGTATGGCACACAGGCAGCATAGGGCAGGCAGAGTATGGCACATATAGGCAGGGGAGGGCAAGCATAGTATGGCACACGTAGGCAGGGGAGGGCAGGCATAGTATAGCTTACATAGGCAGGGGAGGGCAGGCAGAGTATGGCACATACAGGCAGGGTAGGGCAAGCAGTACTCTGCCTGCTCTCTGCCTCCCCTATGCTGCCTGTGCGTGCCATACTCTGCCTACCCTATGCTGCCCATGTGTGCCATACTCTGCCTTTTTGTATGTTGCCTGTGTGTGCCATACTCTGCCTTTCCTATGCTGCCTGTGTGTGCCATACTCTGCCTGCCCTATGCTGCCCGTGTGTGCCATACTCTGCCTACCCTACCCTGCCTGTGTGTGCCATACTCTGCCTTTTCTTATGTTGCCTGTGTCTGCCTTACTCTCCCTGCCCTATGCTGCCTGTGGGAGGTTAACCTGGCAGGGGTTTGTTCTTGGAGTTTGTTAGCATTTGGAAATAGTCATTATATGGTCCCTAAGGTGTGTAATTATATGCTGGTGGTTGCTGTGCTATCCACAGAGGATGAGGCATATGGATTTAATTGTATGTCTTAATATGACATAATATAATTCTTTCACATATGAATGAAGGGTGATATCCCTTCAGTGAGCACCAACCATTGGGTTTTTGCTGTGTTGCCACCATTAATGTGGGGATGATCTTAAAAGCTCTTGTGATAACATGGGTGTAGTTTGAAGTGGGTGCAGTTTAAAAAAGGGGAGTGGTCAAAACTGGCTTCCATTATCGGCCCTCCACCATATAGGCCAGAAAGATTCTGGCCCTCGGTACCACAGAAGTTGGACAGCACTGCTTTAGTTCATTGTTAGAATGCATGTTTACGTTGTGCAACTAACTCAATGACTACAGCAACCAAAAAGCACTGCTTGGTTGATGTATTATATATTACATTGAGCCCAGCAATTAAATGTTTTACATATCTAACAACTTTCCTGACAGTCAGGAGAGTGTTAATGATTTGACATTTATCAAAGCAAATTAGCGTGTCAGTATGTGTTCTGCTTTAAGAAATTAAATATATTCTTTTTCACTGGGTGTCAGTACTCACCCTAGTGCAATAGCAACACTGCGTATTAACAACCATTTTCAGATGCAAATTGTGTTCAAAGTGAAAAGATTCATACAATTATTTGGATTCAGAATTGTTTTTAGCACTGAAATGAAATTTTAGGAAACAATCAGAATTATTGTGGTTACCGCTCAGTAAATTTGATTTATCCATGTGAAAAATGGACCCACAGATTGTGAGGGACCAGTTTAAATGTTATTCCTATTTTGTATTGCTTATCTTTCTTTTTAGAACTTCTCCTACTCATTTTAAATTCTGACTTCCATATGTGATCGACTAATCTTACTTATATTTATTTGTTGTGCAAGGACTGCTAAATCTCAGTGACTGGTAAGTGTTACTGAGATCATGCAGTTAACTAGATTTATTAGGGTGTGTCTTAGTGAGTACTGTGGCATAGAGGGATATCAGCACTACTATGGGCATTTTCTTATAAAAATCAAGAAGTGTTTGGCTACTCACTTGATTGCCTTCATGTTGTGCCCAATTTTCTATTATCTTTTGGATTTTATTATATAAATTAATGGAATAGGCAGAGCCTAGCTGAGTCAATATTTCAACCCAATATTAAAGAAAATAGTGAATTTTTATATTAAAGTTCACTCACTTTAAGGTAGTACTGTCACAAATTTCTTTGCGTAGTGCAGGGGGACCACAACGGAGACCTTTGGTCTCAGCCCACTAGCATCTTACATTTGTTCTGTCTAGGGGCCACATATGTTGTGTGAATAGCTTACTTTATTCACTTGTGGTCTTAGAAGCTGTGGAACCTATGTCTGCCTCCAGAGTGTAATTAAAACAAGGAGGATGAAAACCTGAATTCTCTGGTATGGTCATCTAATCTAAAATGGAGTGGCACCTCCTTGGGTGTGCAGGGGTGGTAGGAAAGGGATGGAAAACGTATGTCTTGGCTTATGTGTTAACACAAAGACAAACACAATAACAAAGAAGGAGCAGAGTGGAGCACTGCCCAGTCTGAACAAAAAATCAGAATTGGAGTTGAGTTTGCGTACTCGGACAGATACAGTTGTGTCAATGAAAACTGCCACTCAAGTTAGCCCTGTGATGGATCAGGTATAAATGGTGGTCCCTGCAGTCAGGTATAAATTAAAGGAACAGTAACACCAAAAAATGAAACAGCTTTAAAGTAAAAAAAATATAATGCACTGTTGCACTGCACTGGTAAAACTGGTGTGTTTGCTACAGTAACACTACTATAATTTATATAATAAGCTGCTGTGTAGCCCGGGGGCAGCCATTCAAGCTGGAAAAAAGGAAAAAAGGCACAGGTTACATAGCAGATAACAGATAAGTTCTGTAGAATACAATAGTGTTTTATCTGTTATCTGCTATGTGCCTGTGCCTTTTCTCCTTTGAATGGCTGCCTCCTTGGCTGCATAGCAGCTTATTTATATAAATTATAGTAGACTTTCTGAAGTAAACACACAACTTTTACCAGTGCAGGGCAGCAGCACATTATATTTTAGTTACTTTTATACACTTTCATTTTTTGGTGTTACTGTTCCTTTAAGGTCCAAGAGAGGGAAAGGTTCCTGGTAGGGTAGAACAATGTGAGTCACGCATTGAGGGATCTTGTGTTCCCTGAAAGTGAATGCATAGTGCTGAGACTGGAGGTTTAAGAGATCCTGGGGCAAGGCCTTTACCTTACATTCAGCCCAGACCAAAGCATTTTTACCACCCTTTTTGCATAAAATAGAATACAAATTTACATTTTACAATGAAATATTAGACAGTCATTGCATTGCAAATTGTATAGTTCTTGCCAAGAGCAGGAAATGTGGCTAAAGAGCAGTGAGTTGCTGCACTGTGTGTCTGTGTGTAGCTGTATCTTTCAAATATTTTCCCTGTGTTCATTTTGTTTGATTTCATTAACACCTGGGTTTAGAGAAGGCAAGATGAGGGAACAGGTTTTAAACTCTAATCTAATGATTAGCACTTTGGTTTCCCACAGTTTATAGAGTGTCAGATGTCAAGACAGCTCACAATCTGCTCGTCTTGGCTTCGCAATGCTTATTTCATGAAGGAAGAGTAAAAGGATACATAAATTTATGTTGAAAGAGGAACATGATACAGCAATTTATGTAATGAAAATTGAAACTGAAACTGAATTCAGTTCACTTGGCAATAATTAGATATGCTAAAGTGGCCCACTGAGATTGGAGGCTGGCAAATATTTTTACTTTGAGCTTTTTGTCCCCTGTTGACACCTTTTGGATTCCAATCCAGTCTCGTTTGTAAAGCTTTGACATATACAGGTAGCCACTTTACTGCTAAATCAATGTTACCTCTGTACATACAGGGATGGTTGAAGTCAGCAGACACAGCAGCTGTTGGGGGGTCCAGAGAAAGACTTATTTGCCTGTAATTTGTCTGTAATATACCCTAGACTTCTTATCTGGGAAGGTGTTCTTGGGGTGTTCATTAAAAAAAACTTTCTAAAGACCAGTCTAGCCAGTTATACTTTTGTTGATATATTAGATCAAGGGACAGAGTAAAGTTGCTGTTACATTACTGCCTCTTTATGATGTAAACAACAGAAACAGGAAGAGGGTCCTAATAATAAGTCTAAGTCTAATCATAATGGACTTTTGGTAAAATGCTTCTATTACTACAAATTTCATTACTATTTTAAGAAAGTCATTTACTTTTTTCATGGGTGTCCTTTTAAATCCAGTATCTGTAGCTCTGTTCAAAGTAAGGAAAGATATGATTGTGTTTGTGAAGGAAACAATTAGTCCTAATATTAAAAACCTATATTTAAGATGCCACTACAAATTTTACAGTTCTCCGTGTAATGCCTCCAGTCTGCCTACCTTGTGCTGTCAGCACTTTAGTTCCCACAAGTGAAAAAAATACTTGGGGTAATAAAACATGGATGGCCACCTGGAAGGTCTGATATGAAATATGGCTCTTCCATTGATTTTTTTTTTTATCTTTAAAGGCTACATAGATACCTCGATACTAAAACATAATTATAATAAAATTGAGGTCTGTGAAAATTAATTAAAATTATTAATTGTCCACAGAATAAAAAGTTAGACTGGACTGTTCTAAATTAACACTCTGTGATCATAGTGACCAGTACAATAAAACTAAATTCCTTTTCTTTATCACAAGCTCACCAAAACCCACCAAGCAATTGTGTTCTTGCTCCTTCTCATGCTAGATCCAACCCAATAGCACAGTAACATAGCTCAGTAGCACAGTAACACAGCATTGCCCTTCTGGGAACTTTCCAATAAAGGGTGTTGCTTCATTAAATGCAAGACTGTTTTGTTTGTTTGGCAGTATAATGCAATGATGAAGTTTAGTTTTCTTGGCAGTGTAACACTTAAGGTGGTAGATCCTGATGGAATGACTTTACTAAAACTAGACACGCAGCAGTCTAGGGTGCTTATTTATCATCTGTTTCGCCTATATGTTAATAACTAAAGTACTAATTTGCAATCCAGCCCCAATCCCCCCAAAGAATAAAAGTTCAGCTTGGAGGCAATTTATTTTAAAGAAGACAGATTGAGGTTGTTGCTGTCTAGATAAACATCTACTTTATGAAATACATTTTTATCCATACATAAGATACAACATAGATTGTAATCACAGTTTGAAAGAATTACATTAATATAAACCTCTTAAAAACATCAATTCTGTTTAAATATGATTGGGTTTGTGAATATAGGTCATATTTCATACAAGTATATGAGGATTAATCCAGTCATAACCTTAGTTCATCATACAAAAATCCATTTAGCAGACTGAAAGATTTTATTTTATTTAACCAAGGACAAGGAATATGGATTAGTTTACAGATGCAGTTTTGGTGGGATTTAACAATCTTCATACTGTATACAGGGCAATATTAAAGAAGGAGATTGATATATGTCCTTACTGATAGTTCTCATGCCATATTAAATATGGATTCAGAATCTGGATCATGGTATTAGAATTCTTTTACTATTTATGTATGAACATGATATTTATACATTGATGCCACTGAAATAATAACTGCAAGACACGGGCACGGGAAGTGAAAGTTTTGCGGGTATAGGAGACATGTAGGAGAAAGATTATGTATTTCTTTGTGTGTATATCCTTATTTATTTCAATATTGTATATGGAGCACTGTACTTACAATGCAGTAGCAAAAATTACATAGCCCATACTAAGATACATACAGTAAGTAAGGAGTAAGGAGCTTCCTGCCCACCAGAGCTTATATATAATATATATTTATTGAACAGCTCATCTGCATGGGTAGCACAGTTACCCTATTGTGTCATGCTAAGTACTCTTACATACTCATACTCCTTTAATAATAATTTGTAAGAGAAAAGTTTACATCCTGTACAGAAAGCCATGGATTACATTTGAAATCTGTTTAGTAGCACTTACTTTATATATTAAAATCTATAGCAGTCTAAATCCTATTGAACCTTCAATAGCAGTGCCTAATTGCTGCATAGCAGATCATTTGTACAAGCCATATAGGGGTTCATCAAATCCATCATTCTGAATTCTTCCATTTCCCAGCAGTTTTTTTCAGGATTTCGGTTCATCCAAATCCTTAAAGGAGAAGGAAAGGCTAATAAAGAGTTAATCTCAAGCTGCAGGCATACCTTCAGTTGTCTCAATAGTGCCCTTAAGTCTTCCCATATTTCACCTGTTCAGAAGATCTGAAGCCAAACAGGAAAAGGGTGCGAGCACGGGGGGGGGGGTTTGGTCACCGCAAGGACGATGCTGGGGGAGCTGCACATTTAGGTGCACAAAAAATCCACGATGGCGGCTGTGATAGAGTGCAAATAGAGAAATGTTAGAAGGCACATTTTGGGAGAAGGGAGCATTATTTTAAAAAATAAAGTTGGCTATCTGCTACAGGCAAGGGGGCTCTATAATATATTAAGGGCTATAGTAGAAGCCTTTCCTTTCTCTTTAAGGGGTAATAAAATAAATAGTTTTAAGATTGCTACTTCTCTAATAACCCATATCATCCAATCCAGGTAGCATTTACTGGTCAGCTGTTTACAGACATATACATACCATACCTATATTAGTGATTCTGACACAAATGCATAGTAAATTAAATTGCAGCGTGACAGTAGATAAGTAAAAAATATCTAAATCTATATGAAGCCATTTCAGTTTTTCTGTTTACTGCACCTATAACCTTTACAAATGAGTCCCAGTAGGCACTTATTGTATTAGACTTTTTTACTCTCAGGTGGGCCCTCACTTGATCTGGAGGAAGGGTTACCACATTGATGAACTGTGTCAGTGTGTACTGCCAGTAGTTCTTAAAAACAGTGAAATGCTTTAATGAACAATTTTATACAACTTTCCTCTGTCCTTTGGGAACTGTGTGCTCAGTTGATAATGAAAATGAACAGACAAATGCCAGCAGGTCTTTGTACATATGATACTTGCAAAATAATCCACATAGCTGTTGCAAACCCTGAGATAGTTAAGCCTGCCTCTTGGTGACCAATCTCCATCACTAGCCAAAGTCCACAGAGGTTAATTAATCCCGGAATCTATCTAGTCTACTTGGGTCCCTATAATGGCAGCATTGATGCCACAGGGAACTAACCCTCACTAATCTCCTTGGCAGAGCAATGGGCTACTCACTAACTCCTCCTGAACTAGAGTGACTACTGCAGAATCTGACCTGGCACTAACTTCTCCTATACTGGGACTACCTCTGCCCAGGCCCTCTGGCGCACACCTCACCTCCCCCCTGCAAGTGGGGGAATACGAAAGAGGTAGAAAATTTCTGGGGAAATCTGGCATCTTCCTTGTGAAGGGAACTAACCCCCTCCCAGTTAATCAGGACCTTGCCTAACTGGCTAACTCGATCCTAGGGGTTAAAGAACTGAAGGTTTGAGAAACCTTTACCTTCCTGCATCAAAATAGGCGCAGTTGCATCAAAATGGGCACGGTTGCATAAAAATGGGCGTGGTTGAAAAAAATTGCGCGTCAAACACATTTCGGGAATTTTTTGCTGTTTCGCAAATTTTGATGTTGTTTTGCGAATTTTACTGCGAAACGGTACAGATTTTACCTTTGAATTAAATTTACCATAAAGGTGGCCATACACGCACCGATATTATCGTACGAAACCTCGTTTCGTACAATAATCGGTGCGTGTATGGCATATCGGCGAGTCGACCGATATCGCAGGAAGCTGCTGATATCGGATGACTCGCCGATCGGACCAGTTTGAAAATTTTGATCGGGCGCCATAGAAGGCGCCTGACCAAAATTCTCCCTTCAGAGCTGAATCGGCAGAAGGATGTAGAAATCCTATTGTTTCTACCTCCTTACCTGCCGATTCAGCCCTGAATGGTGTGTGGCAGATCTTACGATGTTTCGTGCGACCGATGGTCGTACGAAACATCGTCAGATCGCCACGTGTATGGCCACCTTAAGGCGTGTGAGAGTATGTATTACAAGTGCCAATGCTAAGGTAGTAAAGAGGCTGTAGTTGCCTCCCGACATTTGTTGTTGCATGGCTGCTAATTCTGTTGCACAAATGTCCCTGCAGTGCAAATTACAAATTCCATGGGGTAGAATAATTGTAAAGTCAGTCTCTCTAAAAACTCTCTCTAAGCTATCTAAAAAGTTTTCTAACTAACCTCCCAGTTCCAGAACACACTGTCATCAGTCAGTCCCTTTCATTATGACCAGCAGAAGTATTTCTCCTAGTTGGTTTAAATCTCCTCTTCCTCTAACCCAGGGATGCCCAAGCTTTTTTACCTGTGAGCCAAACTCAAATGTAAAAAGTGTTGGTGAGCAACACAAGCATGAAAAATGTTCTTTGAGGATGCCAAATAAGGCCTATGATTGGCTGATTGGCTATTTGGTAGCCCCATGTGAACTGCTAGCGTGCAGGAGGCCATCCTTGGAGTAAAACTGTGTTTTAATGCTTCCAAAACTTGCCACCAAGCCATAAATTTAAAAATGGCTTACTTTGAGGCCCCTGAGAGCCACATCAAAGGAGGTATTGAGCAATATGCTCACCAGCCACTAGTTGGGGATCACTGCTCTGACCCATTAACCTAGCATAGAGAACAATGTGAGTCATTAATTACTTTTAAAAGCTCTTAATTAAAGTAACCGTGCTGACTAAATAATCACAGCATGGGGATTTAAACCAATGCCTGCTAAAGGTACAACGGCAATGATATATGCAGAAGCCCATGTGGGTCATGAGATCATTGCACATTTAGTACACAAGCCTAAATAGTCAGCTCTGGTTTAAGTGAAGCTTCAGAAGCCCACTTGTAAAGAAATATCCTTTCTAATTATTCCCTTTCCGTATTGTTACTCTGTGTAGCCACTGTTTTTAGCATGTACTACATTTGTGGATCCCTTGAACACTTGCAATGAACTGGGGACCCCTCTTGCCTTTCAAAGGTTTCTATTTGAGTCCTACTTAAAGCTCAGCCGATCTCTTAAAGAATAAGGTCTATACAGGAGGGTGGTGTATATGTATTTATACAATGCCAAGCAAGTAATTGGTAGAATTAATCAGTTATTTGTGATGGAAAGAATGTCAGTTATTTCCATCCATTTCTTGGATCATATTTCAGAAATATGGCAGTTTTAGGGAATTACAGGAAATATAATGTTTTACAAAGTAAATTTATACTGATGTTAGTTATATAACCTCTTCTGGGCTGATTTTCTTTGATCTTTCTGTAATGTGTTGCCAGTAAACACGCAGGGCTGCAAAGATCAAAATGAAATTCAGAACTACAGAATCTATGGATTAACTGCACATTTATACAGACACTACAAATTCTTTGGCAAGGGTGAACTAGCAGTATTCTACAGGTTAAGTTAAAATATATATCACCATGTGCATGAGTAATATTTTATATAGGTATGTTATTAGCAAATTAAAAAATGCTGTGTTTCAAAAGCATTTTTATATAATTTAGTAAATAAATTATTAGGCAGAAAACCCATGGTAATTATTAAGGTATTAGGGTATAAGGTAGAGCCAGGCAGGCTTATGATTTTATTTTTTTGTTTGTGTGGAAAAGCTTTAAACATACAGAAAACAGCTTGCCTGGGTGCAGATAAAGTATTAGAAAAGGAGATTTTACACCACTCATCAGGTCATGCTAAAAGAAATTTTTTGGGAAGGAAAACAATCCAGTGTTTTGGTCACAAACAATGACCTTCCCCAAGTTGACGTTTTGAATTACAAGGTGCCATGAGGTTTCTCCATTTGTACACATATAGCAGATGTACTAAAAAGCAAGTACTATCCATTTTAAATGGGTGGATGTTTGCTTTTAAACAGATGTCCGTTACAGTTTACTTGGTGATTGATTGCTATGGGTTACTGGACCTGGGCAAACTTAGTGCCTTTCAAAACATAACTAGGGGAACTGAGACTTGCATCTTAACCTTTATACTGCCAACGACGTATGAGATACGTCGTGGCAGTAAAAGGCTTTAACTGCCAATGATGTGTCTCATAGGTCGTTAGCAGATAAAGGCTACTCTCTGTAGCGGCGGCGGACCCCTGGAGTTCAAATTTAGGGTGTTTTATCTTGGTACCTAAAGCTATGTGGGAGATAAGATGCTGCAAAATGGAAGCTTTGAGGGGATTTTTGGAAATGTTATCAAATTTGCCAACTTTAGGAATGCTTTACAGCTTGGTACTTTGGAGTAGAAAGACACAGGTAGTCATTTTAGATTCGGGGGCATGTGTACTTTCCAAAAATATATGACTTTCTGGGGTGAGCGTACTTTTTACTAGCTTTGTCCCACATATAATGATGTAAATGTGTTGATTTTGCTGGAGCTGAAATGACAGAAATGATAGATCATATGGGGGTATGTTCACATTGGGGCCCCTACATGCCACATACTTAGGTAAACCTATACATATTGGGCATCAAACTGTTCAGTGGTCCCCTGGCGTTCATATTTAGGGTTTTTTATTTGATTACTTTATGAACTGTAGGAAATAAGATACTATACACTGGAAGCTTTGAAGTGATTTTTTAAAAATGTCACACATTTTGATAAAAACCAATAACTTTAGGAAAGCATAGCAACTTCATAGTTTGGAGTAGACAGGCAGTTGTGCCTATTCTGGATTCCCCAGAATCTGTTCTTTCCAAAAATGTACAATTTTCTGGGATAAACCTTCTGTTAGTGGAATTTTTGGCCTTGAAATCTATGCAGCTTTCTGAAACAGTGCTTTGGAAATTTAGTAGTGTACTGCTCAGAGTTTTTGACCTATACAAGTGAGAAATCTCCATAAAACCATATATATTTGGTATTGGCACATTCAGGAGACATGGGACTTTCCAAATCAGTTGTATATTCGGGCATAAAATAATTTCTGTTTCTAGTATGTGTGTTTATATTATGGAAAATTTGTTGTTTTTTTATTTTTAGACATTTAGCCTATATCTTTTTACAGAATTGGAATTACACAAAAATTCTACCTTATTTTAAAAGCTTAGGTTGTCGTGAAAAAAACGATATATTGTTTTCCTGGGTAAACTAAAAGTCCCTCCGAGGAAAGGCCCCTAAATTGAAACAGTGCAAAATGTTAAAAAAACTGTCTGGCAATACAAGTTCTGCTTTGTCCAAAATGGCTAGCAGTGAAAGGGTTAAAGGGCAATTTCACCTTCATTAGCAAACCGGTAATTAAACAGAAAAATCTGTTCAAACTTTAAATAACTTGCCAAATTTTGTAAAATGGGAGTGATATTTAGGGGGTGTGGTCACTAAAATGGACATGGTCAAAAAAATGTTGCTGCACTACGCACGCCATTTCTTTTTTGTTCCTCTTTGTATTTTTCAAATGTTCGGAGGTATGTCCTAGAACCTTGGGCCCTATAGGCTAGGGCTATAGGATAGGGCTGTGTCTAAAAAAAATAGGGCTCAGCAAAATATATTTCATAATATTGGGTAAAAGGGAACAGGAAGGAATAAAAAAGACTAAGCTATGTTAACCAAAACAGTATTGTTTTCTCCAACCAGAGTGTGGGCTTTACTAATCCCTATCTCCAGTTTTCCTATGACAAGTGCCCTTCAACGTTTCCTTCCTTCGGAGTGGGATTGGGGTGGTTTAGCAGTCATCTTTGCAGAAACAAATGAGCAGTTATGTATGATTGGTTCATTTCCTAGTGTGGTAAGGAAAGCTAGAAGGCTAATTAGCTATAAGAAGATTCAGACAGAGGCAGCATCTCTTTTTAGCCATAATTCATAAAGATTCAGTGTATGTATCCTGGCTTTTAGCCAGAAGTTTCCAAAATACATAATAACATAGTAATATCTAAAACCTCTCTAATTTGCCACAGAGGGGGCAGTCGATGGCAATCGGACCAGTCCCTGAATCAACTTGTACTAACAGATATCTCCCATAACCCATACCTCCCAACATTTGATAAATGAAAAGAGGGACAAAAAAATTTGGCGCGTGCTGCGTGGCAAATTTTTTTTACTTCGCCCACTTTTGTGGCCACGCCCCAATTACCACAATCATTTTTTTTTTCAAAAAATACTCCTTTTATATAGTTGAAATGGTGGGATCAGATGCAAAATGTGCTATACCCTCATACTGTACTACCTAAGGAAAACAATGTAGCAACTCCTACATATAAAATACAAATATAGAGAGAAGGCAGTCAGTTATAAGTGAGTTATAACTGTACCAGTTTTTCCCCCATACACAGTGCCCCCATAGACAGTACCACTCCATACACAGTGCCCCCCATAGAAAGTACCCCCAATTGCCCCCATAGACAGTACCCCCCATAGAAAGTGCCCCCATAGACAGTACCCCCATAGAAAGTGCCCCCATAGACAGTACCCCCCATAGAAAGCACCCCCAATAGCCCCCATAGACAGTACCCCCCATACGCAGTGCCCCCATAGACGCTCCTTCTTCTGCGGCTCCTGCTCCTTATGCGGCTCCTTGTGCGGCAGCGACAGGTTGCGCCCCGTGCGTACATGTGACGTCAGTACGCACAGGGCGCAACCTTATAAAAGGGCCTGTCACCGTCGCACAAGGAGCAGGAGCACCCGGCTCCAGCCAGCACATCCCGCTGTCCCAGATAGTTTAATGAATGTCCCGCATTTCCGTTATCTATTACGGTAATGTGGGACATTCATCAAACTATCCGGGACAGCGGGATGCGCTATAAAAACCGGGACACTCCCACGGAAAGCGGGGCATCTGGGGGGTATACATAAACCTGTATTTACTCACTTGCTAAAAAGCCATCCAACCCCTTCCAGGGCTGGATTTGAAGTTAGGGCGTCCTGAGGCTGCCCCCTTTCAGCGCGCGGGCCTGAAAAATCTGGGCCTGACCCAATCTTGAAGCTATCTAATGTATCAGCCAGTAAGACTGGTTCAGGGAGGGAATTCCACAACTTCACAGCTCTCACAGTAAAAATACTTTCCAAATATTTAAACTGAACCAACTTTCTTCCAAACAGAATTGGTGCCCTTGTGTTGTGCCCTGAATATAGATAAATTCAGGGACATATTTATTAACATTGGCGACAAACATCACTGGTAGATATGAACGGTCACTTGAGTAGAAAACAAAAGCAAAGATCTGATTTCTATGGGCAATATCACTGGTGTCTCCAATAAGGTATTAGTAACTTAGTTTATTAAACCAAGAGGGACAGAGCAGTACAATGAGATAAACATATTTTTTTTCAGGAGGTTACTGCAGAGCAGTAATAATGAAAATGTTTTTATAATGTATTTTCCTTGCCTATAAAGGGGTGGTTCACCTTTGTGATAACTTTTAGTACACTAAATAATGCCCTATTCATAGCAAGTTTGCAACTGGCCTGCATTATTTATTTTTATAGTTTTTTAAATGATTTGCCTGTCTCTTTGGAGCTTAAATGGGGGTCATAGACTCAGCTGCCAAAAAAAAAAAAACTATTGCTCTGTGAGCTGCTACAATTTTATTTTTTGCTCATCACTTATCTTTAGTGATGAGCAAAAGGCTTTTCGCCAGGATTCGTGGCGAAATTCACTGCATGACAAAAAAAAGCTGCACGTCAAAAAAAAATGATGTACACGTCATTCTTTTTTAAAGAGCGACATTTTGCTTGTTTCGCAAATTTTTCGATGTTTTGCTAATTTTTCCAAAGCAAAGCGAAAAGGGACATATTCGCTCATCACTACTTAACTTCCTATTTAGGCCCTTCCTTTGCATATTCCAGACTCTTATTCAAACCACTGCCTGGTGGCCAGGGCCGCTAAGATAGCTGCTGAAATATCAAACTGAAGAACTGTCAGACAAGAAGCTAAATAACTGTAAACAACACACAATAAAGACCAATTGCAAATTGTCTCAGAATATCAGTCTACGTCTCAGAATATCAGTCTACTTTATAGTAAAAGTTACTTTAAATGTGAACTACTATTTTAAGGCATTATACAGACAAATACAGTGTAGAAGAACAGAATTATTTTATGTTGTAAATATTTTGTCAAAAGATTTTCTATTTAATGGCCTATTTTAAGACAAACTACGATGTTTTTTGTCTTTTCTGGGTATTTAGTAACGATGCCTTTCTAATAGCCCATGATATCACTTACTAAAGAAGCTGGCTGCCTATAATTTGCACATGAGATTAGCTATCACTGTTCTTTGGGAACTCTGGGAGCATGCCATTTTAGTGATTTGCTGGATGTGGTTATCGCCTCTGCAGCCAATTACCTGTGAGTGACCCATAAACAATGTTTCTTTGCGTACAAGCTCCCCTGGTCACCATCTGTAAGATCTCTGCAGAAGGTGAATGCCTTGTTATCACTTCGCAAGTAAACCGGGGTGCAGTTTAGTGTGGCAGATGCTAGTTGCTTCCATATGGTTTGCTCTATGAGAATATATAGAATGAGTTATATAGAAGGTGTCAGAGGAAATTAAAACTAGCTGAGTGAATTAAGCAAATTTAATGCACAGCTGTGATGAGCAGAGACACGGTCCATTATTGTGGATTATATCTGGTCTGTTGGGTTCTAATGCAGCTAATCTTCAGCTACAAGTGCTGCTGAGAACAGAGATCCTATGAAGAAAAACACATCTGCAAGTAAATGAACCTACCCTGTTTTCGTTTCCCTGTGAACGTGCAGGCCACCCTGCTGAACACTCACTGCATTTATTTGTGTTGTTGTTTCTTATTAGATATCATTAGGTACACAATAATTATAATAATTATGTGCATTGCTTAGGCTACCCTGCGAAACAACAATCCCCCTTTTTATTCAGAAGTCATAATTGCTGTGGTTCTACGTAAAACAAAATCTAATTAAGTTTCAAAATTCTGCCTGGTTTATTGTTTTAAGGGATGGAAAATTTGGCAAATGCCTCTTTTTTAATGTTTAATGAATGTAAGAGATATTGCACCTCGATCACTGTCAGGGGGGCCTACAGCAGGGGTCCAGAGAGACTTTATAAAGAATACAGTGTGCAGTTATGCAGAAGACAATCTTTCACTCAATTGTAAATCACTGCTTTTGAGTAATTTCTGGAAAGTATTAGGAAGAATCAAGTGTAATTTATTTCATTCATTGTAATTTTATTATATTCAGGCATGGCATCACACACTTACTATACTTGTGCAGCATAGCACTGGTGCATCTAGCACCCATATACAGTATATGCTTTAGACTGCACCATTGCAGTTACCTATATAAATTAGTTTGGACCAGTCCACTATAAGTTAAAAAGGAAAGAAAAGATTTGAACGGCTGACGTCAGTAAAGGCACCGGTTCACTGGTAGTAAATTAGGCCTGTTGGTTTTTGTTATTAATATATTAGTGTCATTATTTTAGTAACATGAAATATTTTCCGTTTTTCCCCCTACAAAGAGCTGCTGAAACTGCTAACCTGAAGTAATAGCAGAACTCCCTTTGCTCCCTATGCACACTAGCACATTTCATGTTGCCTAACCATGCACAAGTACGCCGTGGAAACCAGGTTATCCCCTTCAACCCGCCTGCAAACCATCTATGGCAAGTCTGCCTCCCTCCCAATATTGCACTTTCATTTAAAAAAAAAAAAAAAAAAAGCCCATGGCATTTGGGATGCCATTAACACCAGACACATTCTTGTGGGAATGCAAAAGATTTCCTTTAAGGAAGTGAGAAAGCAGCCTACTGTGCAGTTTTGAAAAATATTTGAGGAACAGTATAGGAACAAGCATGAGGAGACACTTCTAGAATCTTTTTAACATAACTGAAAAACATTTACTGGTTTCTATGGTGTCCTTTAGAAATGTTTTTTTCGTACACTTTACCATCTCCATCACTTCTTCCATTGCTCAAATGTAAACTCTACCCTATCTCTCTTGAGCTACTATGACCTCAATACCGCTCTTTAAATACATGCTTCTATGCGTATACTCCTAAAGCTGTATTTCTCTTTTTTTATTTACAAATCATTGTGAGAGTTTGTTGTATAAAAATGTAATAAATGAGGATCTCAGTACAGAACACAGGGCACTTTTTGCAACTCCCCCAGTAGAGAATCTTAAGGCTAATGTCATACACAGGCATGCAGGTGTGTTTTGGTCCCGTAGTGCATACATTTGGGTAAAAACATGCTTGTATTAGCAGCGTCTGACAGTTTCTGCAGCATGTATGAATTTAGGAGTCTTTGTTAAGAAACAACCCCATGTGATATTAGCGTAAAAGCTAACTTTCTAAGGAACTTAGATTCTCCATATGATAGGTACTATGGCAAATCTGTCGATGGTCAACAACAGTAGATGAAAATACAGCTTTTTTGTACATAATGAATACACATATGCAGATACAAAAATATAAAGAAATGAGAAATTACTTGTTTAAATATCACATATAGAGAACACAAAGGCTATTTGTTCCCACGTTTTGGTACAAATTAGAATGAAATGTTAGGATATCTATGTCCTATGATGGCTTGGGACAAATAAGCCATTTATGTAGCTACATGATCACAACCGAAGAAGTTATAAAAATAGATGCAGAAATTGTGCTATGCACTTGAAGAGATTGAAAAGAGTGATATACATGTTTGGAACCCAGTTGCCTCACAAAGAAAAAATTATTTTGTCTAGCTGCTATATTTGTGTGTCTTACAAGACAGTTTTCCCTTTGACTTTGCTGGTGCTTATTCTAAGAATTTAATTGCAGAGACTTGCCTTAGACATAAAAGCATGCAAAGACAAATCTACTAGTGTAGTATTATCTTACTGGATTTTTATCCTACCCTATAGCCATCTTATAAGTCCCAGATGACAGTGTCAGATGACCTGCTGCCTGCCAAGTACAATGATTGGTTTTGTTGTGCTGAGGCTTTGTTATTCTCTTCACAGTATTGATCACCATCTATTGTATGACATATACTTGGCAAATTCACTCAAAACCAATACAACCTTTTACTTACATTTGGTCAGGTCCCTTATATAGAAATCATCAAATTACTGCTACGTCGGACAACAAGTAAAAACTTCATACACTTTTCATTAAAGTTCCTAATCTCCACACACATCACAGACTGTCAGACGTGCATAGAAGCTATAAATACCTGCATGCCCACACATATACACACAAAATGCCAGTAAGGTGGTATCCTATAAAGAGAGAGAAAAACCTTGATATTTTTTTTTACCCTGAATGCTGTGCGTGTGCTGATCTTTAGCAAATGCGTGTATATAAATACTGCACATCAATACATTATAGATTAGCAATATATAGCAATATAGTATGCACCCATGTACACAGTTTTACAAACATTCATAAGCAGTTGTGAGTTTACTGAAGGCACAGAAATATTTAAAATATTTTCTTAAAATAGGAACATTAGTCCATAATTAACTGTGATTAGAGAGCCCTTTATAAAGTTTTTTTTCAAAATAACATACAACCACATATCAGTATAGGCTGCAGGATAAAGGAAAAAGGATCAGCTCCTTCAAAAATGTTATGTGTATATTTTCTTTTCTCAGTTATACTTTGCCATTTCCAGCAAAATAAAGTTTGTGTATCTCAATTAAGAGTGGAGCAGAACAGACTGCTCTGTCTTTGAGCCACGACTATTGCACAGCTCTTACAACAGGACTCTTCAGTATAAAACAAGAACCAATAAGAGACTGCTTTCTCTATGTGTGTCTTTGATTTTTCTTAATAATCTTTCAGTTGTGTACTGTGGAGCTGGAAGAGTTTATTGGTTTTAATTGGTGGCAGAACATGACAGGAGAGGGTGTTAACACAAGAACTTATAAGAACAAGAACTCATAGCTCTATGCTCAGAATTCACTGGGTCTCTTAAACATACTGGACCCCAAAGCAACTATTTGTTGTCTGTTGCCTATGAAAAGGTTAATGAATGAGACCATGTTTAAGGCCTCTGGCAGATGTAGTGATTTTGGGGTCTTTTGTGTACATCTTGTTCTCCCTGTCAAAATCACAGCATCAAAACATTCAATATCACCACCCCAAAGCCCCCCCTTTTGTTGGTAATAGAAGTCACTCAAGAACTCCAGCATGGTGCTTTCGTTGTAGGCCAAACATAGGTACAAATAATAAAGGTTTAAGGAGGCTTGGGCCCTCACATTCATTAACTAACTATTCCTTACATTTCCTGTCTGATATTCATGTTCTGTGAATATCTCTTTGGCAGTTAGGTAGGTTGGATGTTTTCATTTGCTTTTGTTCTATGTCAGCCACTTCATAGTATATCTGCAGAGGATGTAGTGTAAAGGAGCCACATCCTTTGCAATGACTAAATCAATATAAAGATGGCTATAGTGTGTGGGGCCTCTCTTAGACTCACTGCCTAGTTAGCCTATAGTAAAAGCCACTTGCATGCTTAGAGTACGCTGCTAAAGAACATGAACTACAGAAAGAGCACTGACATGCTGGACATTCCTGGCATTTTTTGCGTCTGTGTGCCTTTTCTTGCTTTAATTGCATGCACTCATCTTGTAAAAATCTGTTAAAAAGAGAATAAAATAAGTGCAGCCATGAAGCAATGCATCTTTTAGCACAAAACCTAACTGCCATCCTCCAATTGCTTGCAAAGCTCCGCCTAAGGCCTATGGTACACACAGCATTTTGGCAATTCATCCTGCATCCGTCCTGTCCACAAAGTGAATGAGATCTGTCTATCACTTTGCACATGAGGAAATGTCAGAAATGCTAACACAACACAGGCACCAAATAAGAAAACACCATGAGCTCCATTAGCCTAATACCCACAGATTTGGTCTTCGGTACTGAAATGGATAAATAACGAAAATTTGAAACAGGGAGTCCAAAAAAATGACCTATCTGATTTAGGGTATGGAAGTTTTGCATTATGTAGAAAGCCTGGCCCAGAAATGGTCCCAGAAATGTTGTTGCTAGTGGCCCCAGGCAAGTCACGTTACACTCATAAGTGGTAGCTAATATTTTTTCCTGTTTAGTAAAAGTCAGGCATTTGGGTCTCCTAAAGAAGCTCCCACACATAGGGAACATGAGCATATGTGCCATTCAATTTCATGTGATTTGTTTGCCACAAAGGGAGGCAGGTACAGGACTCTCCTGCAACTTAACACTATGCATACTTATAATGGCTGCATTGGAGCTAGCCCAAGTAAACATAGGTGCAAGTATTTTCTTTAAGGCATTTTATATATATGTACTGTAGGTCTGCACATGTTTTAGCGCCTAGCACTATTTTGTAAAAGCAGTATTTTGTAACAAGAACAAGAAAGTTGAAGACTTTTTAAAATTTTAATGAGAAGGTTAAATCATGTAATATATCAATTTAATTCTTAGATATATTGATACATTCATTAAATGTTTTGCATTGAAAAACACACTCACATAACTCACATAAATGCTAAAAATGTATGTATTACAGGAAGGGAAAATCTTTTTACAGATTTTAAGACAATGCTTGAGCAATTTGAGTAAGAATTATGGAATTATCTTATGGAATATCCAATGCTCTATTAATGCCAAAAGATAAAATTTAGTTGGTTTGACAGTTCTAAAATTTCATGTAGATTCAAATCAAACAGGAGTGAATCATCCCTAATGTGCCTACTCAAATAAGTTTTCCCTCTCTTACCTAGGAATCAGTGCATACCACCTTTCCTTTGTGTATTCCATACCACATTCCACCCACTTTGAAGTTTATGGACTATTTTAGCCTTTCCAAATAATTAAATGGACATTATTACAGCCAGTTATTAGTTCATTAAGTAAAAATGGTATTTATATGTCTGGGTAATACATGATCCAATAGTTATTTTTGGGGAAGCCAAGCAATCATTATACCATCTTTATAACAAGGTATAATGTTTATAAAACTAGACACATATGCTAGACAGCATAATAATATTACCTTAAAATTACCATTGTCAGTATGTTTTTGTAAATATGATTACATTAATTGGGATTATTTAGTTCCATTCTCTTACTATCTCATTTCTCTTTGTACAACAACTCATCACTATTTACCTACTTCATTATTCCTGCATCTGCTGCTCCCAGTGGAGCATGGGTTTCGTAATTTTCTTACTTAGGCCCTTGCTGTAGCACTGGAGAAAAGGGATTTCAATTCAATGCCCACACTAACTTCATAGATCTTTAATAACATGAGCACCAGTGGTTATTAGAAACACAGTTAACTGTTATATTGACAGAACATAAACTCAAATATACTGTCATCTTACTCTCAGATTACAGTATCTTCTGACATGCTCAGTAAAACAAGGGAAGTCTGTACTTAATTGCTACCCTAAGCAGGTAATACATACAAATTACAAATATGGCTTGCATCTGAAGGTATACTTGTATAGTTAAGGGGCATGCGTGTGGATGCCCATGGCCTTTCCACATGCATAGTTCTCCTTAAATGGATCCTTTCTGAGCATGCAGGCATCCAATATTTTACTAATGTTCATCAATCAAAAAACAAATCACTATATGAATGTCATGTTTATCAATATTACAACTAAAAGTATACCATAAAAATCATGACAGTATCAAGAAGCTCAAGAATCCATGCTAGTTACTCCTGTTGTGCCACAATCCAGCTACACAAAATGTCATGCAACCTTCCTGTATATATGGAGCAGTATAGTTGGCACATTCCAACAATGCGAAAGGAGTGACTTCTTGAAGCAACAGTCAAAAACATTTATTTTTATTTTAATAGTTCAAAGTGAGAATGCTCTTGAAGCAATAAACATAGCAAACATAGTATGGCTAGCTAAGGGCTCCAAAAATGAAAAAAATAGTGTATAGTGTATATTAGTGTATAGATCAGGTGGAGTTAAATATGAAGCTTCCATATAGTGGCCTGTGTAGAATGTAGAGGTGTTTTGACATCAGTACTACAACTTATTATTTATTTATTTTTTTGCTTTCTCTGGTTTTCATTTAAAACGTTGAACTTGATGGGCATGGGTATTTTCTCAACTTTAATTTATGTTACTGTTTTCCTATACTTCATACAGGCCTGATATTTCCAGGTCGGATCATTGATCACCTTAGGTGTGCATTCCGCTAAAACATTGGTGTGCTTTCAATATTGTACTTCTTCCAGTCCACATGAACCATATCATCCACTGCCAATCAGAAAAAGAATGATAGCTGGGGTTGACAGTCTTCAACCATGTAGAGTGAAGAGCGGCACTGGAAACCATTTGGTTTTCTAAAGGTGTTGAAGTACCAATGTTATTAGAAAGGGAAGTTTGAGAACAAACTTCATGTTGAGTTGAAATCTGCTGTTGACTGTTTTTCTAACCTTTGACCACAGTTATATAGTAAAAACCACTGTGCAAAGTATGAGGACCCTGGTTTTAATAATGTCTGAATGGCAGCAATTTAAATTTTCCCACTGAAAGGCAAAGAGTAACATCTGACAGTTGTTGGCTCTGCCCACGTTTTCTAACCTGGAACTGCAGTTACCTAGTGACCAACTCTGCAAAGTTTGGGGACCCTAAGATTAATAGTTAAGAATGGCAGCAGTTTGAATTTAAACCAATAAAAGACAATAGGTAAATTGTGATTGGCTGTTGTTGGCCCCACCCACTTTTCTAATTGTGGAACGTAGTCACCCAGTGACAAACTGTGGCCCCCTGACATTAAACATGTGAGAATGGCAGTAGTTAAAATTTCCTCACTGAAAACAATGAAAGAAATGTGATTGGCTTTTGGCGGCCCCGCCCACTTTTTCTAACCTTGAGTACATAGTCAACCAGTGACTGACTGTGAAAAGTTTGGGGACCCTGGTGAGAATGGCAGCAGGTTGAATTTCCCAATTGAAAGTCAATAGGTAAAATCGGATTGGCTGTTGGTGGCTCCGCCCACTTTTTCTAACCTTGAACTGCAGTTACCTGGTGCCTAACCCTGCAAAGTTTGGGGACCCCGGTGTTATTACTGTGACAATGGCAGCAGGTTGCATTTCTGACAAGTCAATGGGTGAAATCTGATTGGTTGTTCACAGCTCGGACCACTTTTGGGCATGCAACAATCATCATATTTTCATTCAGGCTGAGCCCATGACTATGTGATTCAAGTTTGGGGAGTGTAGCCTCAAAGCCGTAAGATTGGCAGCAGTTTCAATTTCCCTATAAAAGTCAATGGTTAACATTTGATTGGCTGTTGTTGGTCCCTCCCACTTTGGGGTCATCCAACAAATGTAGCTGTTTCATTCGGGGTGACCCCATTATTATGTTATTCAAGTTTGGGGGGTGTAGCTTCAAAGCTGTAAGAGTGGCAGCAGATTGAAAATATTCCCTGTCAAAGTCAGTGGGAAAATTGGGGTGTTCAGAGCGGCGCCACAAAAAGACGGGGGGCCAGATCACTTAGAAAAGCACAAGCAACCTGCTTGGCTATAGGGTGAAGAAGTGTGGGGAGTTTGGGTGTTGTACCCCTAACTGTAGGAGGAGTAGCGTTTAGAAAATGGGGGGCGCTAAGAAAAAGAAAAAGAAGAAGAAAATGCGGAAGAATAAGCTGAAGTCGATGAACAGTATGTTTGGGTTTTCAACCCAACACAATAAGGTACACTACAATGAAATATATTCCCCAGTAAAGAAAGGGCCCTATTTTAGTTAAAGAGGTCAGGAATGCAACTTATGCTCCCTGAATAAGCTAATTCTACTCTATGTTGAAGTGCCATAGTGAATTTGAGGTTTATTATGGTCAGTTGTTTTGTCTGCTACTGAGTATGTATGGTTTAATCTATGGCAAGAATATGTGGTTTGGGATTGAAATCAGATCTTTAATAAAGCTGTGGCTGATCTTGTCCCATTAGATTTCTGGTCTTAGTTGTGTTTATTAATAGGGGTGAGTTGGAAAGACAATTCTCTGTATAACTCTCTATGTCTGGCTTCTCTCTTCATGTGGCTTTCACGTGAAGCTGACCAGTAGATACCACAAAGCAATTTGAGTGCTTGGACTTGCTAACACAAAAATGTACAGTAATTGTATTATTTATTGTAATCCCAGTTAAGAAATATCAATGGTACTATGTTCATAAGAACTGGCTCATTACTTTCTTGGTTTCTATCACAAACTACTAAAGACAGTAGCAGCATTGCAGAGGCATTATCCATCACAAACTCAAATGGACACATTCCTCCTCACTCAAGTGGAACCCAGACATGCTTTTCTGTTATCTGCAGGAAAAAGACATAACAATCTGCTCAGATCTGATAACCACTGATTCTGTTAACAAAATCAATTTCATTCTGAAAAAATGAGCAGCTTTCCTCTAAACTGCTTGGGCATTCACTCTGTTGATAGTAAAGCATATAAGAGAGGCCGCCAAGTGCTGTTTTGCAAGTTTTTGATTCTGAGTTGTGTGTCTTTAATACTCTCTGAGCTTTATCCAAAACACTGTTATAGAGGGGAAAATATGCTTCCTTTACACTAATAATTGGGATATTTCTTTCCGAGCAGTATTTATGACTGTGTACAATACTGTAATATCAATTAAAGAACCAGCATCACACAAACATTTTAAGTATTGTAAATCCTATCCTATATAATAAAATTCCTTTCAGAAAAAATATACCGGTATCTATTTTTAACATTAGCCCAAAAAGCTTATGGCATACAGGGCATTTTGGGGGATCCAGGGAGGCAAAGTCTGGCATGAAAAGTAAGAATTATCAGTGTGGTTAGAGCACAAGAAACAGATTGCTTCAGCACACCAGAAATCACCCCATATGATGGAGCCTTGCAAATAAACATTACATCCAGGAGTTTCCTGGTGTCCCACAAGATCAAACGGCTGATTATAGCAAACCTGTACCCTAAATAAAGTATCCTGCATAATGTTTGTGTACAGCCAGTACAGCAATGCAGAATTAAAGGCTAGAACAAAATCCTTTTGATTTGCACCCAAGTGAAACCATTATTTATTAATGCACTATTATCACCATTATGTAGCCTATTTTTAAAGGACTCAGGGGTGGCTGTATGCTTTAACAATCCTATTAAGTTGTCTATAACGCATCACCCATTACGACTGTGAATGTATTAGTGCCAAAATGAACACAGTTCCAATAAGTGTGAGTAGGCAGCCTTTAGTGCTCACTGAAGCACTTGCACCCCAGGGTAATCTGCAATATAAGGTAAATACTGGGCCCCAATGCAGTCTGCACCTCCTGCCATACTCTTACTTGCACGCCTAAATGATGCGTACAGTAGGGTGCTGGTAGGGGGTGGGAAGCTACACCTAGATGCCCCTCCCCACACTTCTCATCACTACAGCACTGTATTCAGGGGGAGATGACCCCATAAAGGAATGCAAAGGCCTGTGGCCTGTGTATCACACTGTGTGCAAACTGCCCACTTTGTGGTGCATTGTAAATTACCACTCTAAATTAGTTTGGCTTCCATTTAGTTTAACTGCAAAAAAAAAACACAAATAAATAAAATATATAAATTATCAATTCAAGTGTGTGATATAGTAGTTATTAGCAATGTATTAATGTATTATCATATTTATTACAGCCCATTTATTAATGATCACTGAATTCACTAATAATACATGCATATTTGTATCATTCTTTCCCAATTTGAATCACTAATGGACACTGTTCATGCTAAAAACTGACATCACATCTCAACCACTATACAAATTTGTGGATAATGTCCCATAACTCTCCAGGCAGCAAAAGAAATTGGATTCAGTTTTGTGAAACTTACTCAGCATGCATGCAATAATAGGAGAAAATATATATGTGCTCAAAATAAAAATAACCTGGCACTGGGTGCTAGGTGCCCTCTAAATCACACCATAATCCAACTTACTATTTTCTCTGCACTTCCATATTAATACTTTCTAAAGTATTTACTGAGATTGTATAACACACTATTACAAGCATAGTAGAGAAATACTACATTCAAATTCTTACCATACCCTTCACAATGCACAGACATTTACCCTAAGGTTTTTTAAAATCAGTTTAACATTAAGAAAGCAGATCTCTGCATGCAAAATGGAGCTGATTGTACAAGAATACAAGAATACCTGCAGTTATCAAGCCCAGTCTAGTGACCCTGACCTGCCAACGTACTCCTTGTGTAACAGATCTCTCCTAGGACATATAGCTAGCCTTTTTTTTCCATCAAGAAACCGTACACTTCTGAAAGTCACCAGCGCCTTGTGTTTGGAAAGATAACTAGTCTGTGTGGTTGCTTTATTAATGCATGTATTTGATCGATGTAAGCGCACCATTTTACCATAACATTGAGTCATCCTGGGCTGAAATTCACACCACTCTTTCCAACCTCCCCCCCAGCCGAACACACACACACACTACACCAACAAACACCCTCCGGCAGTCTTTCCAGCAACTACATTAGCCTTTATTTAAACCATTTGTCCATGCTGCCACATAGTGGCAAACTCAGGGTAAAGCACCAGTTCCTTAAAGCTTTAATTACGAGTGTCTTGTTTTATTCCACTAATAATTAACATTGCATTTGTACCAGTGGTAAATAATGTTTATTGTTTGATCAAGTATGATGGATGTGCAAATTCAGATTAACATACGACCATTATCAAGGGACACTGAAATAGGTTCAATTAGAGCGCAATCTCATTAATACAATGCTTGTTACACTAACAGACCAAGACAGGCTCAGATTATCAGATATGCAAACATATGCTCAGAAAATAATTACCAGAAAAAGACTTCCTGAACTGCGAGTATATTTGATTATGTTATATTCATGAATTAATAATGGCCTGGTAACATTGCATACAGGTGTATATTTGTTTGAACTTGATTACACAAATAACAATAATTTGATGCACATGGGTGAATGTGAAAAGTAACCTTCCTTCCCGCCCTGGGGGACAGCAATGTAGCATTATGCATGCCAATTAATCCGACTTGTAAGCCAGAACTGTTTAATTATATGATTACTTTTTACTGACACTGTTATTTTTAAAGCCCATAGTTTAATTTATATGCTCATAACTTACAACAAAAACACCATTTCTATAAATACATAAAGCATTTTCACAATGGCAGAAAAATGGGTTAATTTCCAACAGGATACACATATCTTCCTTTGCAAATTACTCCTTGTTTAGTTAATCCAAGGGCAGCAGTGCGGGGTCAGGTTTTGCAAAGAAAAGGGGAAAATGTTATTCTTTAATAATTATAGAAATGTTTTTCTATTAACAATATGCTCCTATTTTGCAGAAAGTAGGTTTGTATAAACATACTTTAATTTCTTGTAACACAGGAAAACAAAAAAGTATTCTAATTTTGGTTTAATAGATGGCTATGTGTAGTGTGCACAGTAATTAAAAATGTAACCCTTTTCTGTTCGCATGCAAACCAGGAGGGAGTGTGTTTATATACAGTACATATACTGTATGCATGTGTATATATTTTGTTTACAGTACTTTTACTTACCTTGCAATTACTTTTAATTACTTTTAACTGAAGCAGATATAGTGATGAAATTTGCACTTTGCTTATCATTTATACATCTTTTCCCAATCAGTTTACAATCTCTTAGGCTGATGCCACACGTGGCGTAGGGCTGATATTTTCGGCAAGCGGGATACGCTCGGGTGCAGGCACAAGTAGCAGGCGTAGGGCTGAATTTTCGCCAATCGTTTTTCCCCTTGCCGAAAATATCAGCCCTACGCCACGTGTGGCATCAGCCTAATACAGAGGTCAGTTTCAATCAGGAGAATCCAGATTATCCAGAGAAACCTACACAGAGAAAATTACAAATCCAAAGTAGATAATGTCCTTGTTAGAATCAGACCCAGGACTTCAGCACTGGAAGGCAGCAATACTGGGTGGGTTCACTGTGCCACCAAACACACTATAGCAGAGGTACATGCCATATCCAGCTCGTTCACACACATTGATATTCATATTACACCAAAACAACTGCTGTATTTACTTATTAAATCAGTTCAGAAAAATTCAGCTGAATGGAATTTTGATAAATATAAAGAAATTAAACTGTGTGCTATTTTCCTGCTTACAGCAGTTGTGTGCTGTTCAGCTATATCACTGTATGTTCCCATCTATAAAGTTCAATATTGCCTATTTTTCTTACACTCCTAGGGGCACATTTATCAAAGTACGATTGAGTCCGAATAGAAAAAAATTGTATTGGTTCGTATTGTGCCCATTTTCTGCGATTTTTTCGTACTTTGCACAAATTTTTCGTACATTTGTGCGAATTTTTCGTACATTTGTGCGACTTTTTTGTACATTTGTGCGACTTTTTCGTACACACAAAATCTGTGCAACAAAATCGTATTGTCGCGCCGAGTACGAAAGTTTCGGATTCATTCAAGCTTCGGTATTGTGACTTTCCTTGGGCCAGGTTTGAGCTGCAGAGTGCCATTTAGTCCTATGGGAGGCTTCCAAAATCATGCACAGAAGGATCAGAAAGGTCAGAAAGATTTTTGTGACTTTCGGATCGCCAATACAATACCATCGCGACTATTCTGATTTTTTCGTAAGCATTTTTGTGATATTTGCATCATCAGAAGTTATCATATCTAATCCAAATGTTTCCCATTTCGGGATTCGAACTCGTACTTTGATGGATGTGCCCCCTAGTGTAGCAGAAATGCCTAAGTTGGCACATAGGTATAAAATATGCAGTTTCTAAGTTTCTTCAGCCCACAATTCTTTCTAAGACTGGTGTAATGGAGGCATATAGAAGGCTTTTCCTGTTTAAGACTTGCTAGCACTCACAAAGACTGTGAAACTACACAAAGTGCTATAAATTCCCAAACAAACATCAATGAGAACACACCAGTGGGGTGTGTTGATGCAAGCAGTTAGGGGAATAAAAGGAGAGATAATAAATAAGGTAATAAATAACTAAATCATCAAAGTCATCAAAGATAAAAAATATGGGCAATGTTCTTTGAATTTCCTGCACACTCTTAGTAATCAATCACAATGCTTTGCACCTCCATATTCCATTGCACTGATTATTTAACAGCCCTGGCCCTTTCTCTTGTCTACACAAATAAAAAAAAAAATAACCTGTCAATTATATTTATTACTGAATACTTTAATCCAAAATTTGCATTTCAGAGCTTAACAGCTATTCTAAAACTACTATTATACACATACAACCATACATGTACATAAACAGTTCTTTAATACATTCTAAAAAAAAATGGCATGTATAGCTGCCATTTTTTAATTACAATTATTTATTCTTTTAAATTTTTGTAAAAATCCTATATTGTCTTTAGCTCATGAGTTATAGTTATCTTTTGCATTTTTAAAGTCACTAAAAACAGCCCCATGTATCATTTAATAAGTAATAAGTAAATAAGTAAGGAGCTGGTGAGATCAACTGAATTTGAACCTAATTCATGCATTGTCACCAGCACCCATTGCCAACACAGAATTGTTTTTACACTGGCTTTGGGATATTCCTCAGAATAGTGTTGACATTGGCCATAATCCTGTTGACCTCACAACATGACTCTAATTAGTTTTCTACAACTGTCATGTTCTCTATAGGGTCTCCAGCTGGCAATATGGAAATAGTGTTAGCACAATCTGCATGTGGTTCACTTTGGAGCAAACAACCTCCACATACTGGGCTGCTAACCATTTATGTTATGCTTAATACTTTGCTATGACCTAATACATTTACAGTAAGGATACATACAGATATTGTTCTTTTAGATCAGAGATTCAGTGATTACAGATGCAGTGATTGCACTTTAACAAACAAGTTATTCATAATTCATTGTTTTATAAGAGCATTTATATGGTGAAATCCAAATGCATAAAAAAGCATAGCGTGCATTTTACAACAAACTGTAGTCATTCATATTTTAAAGCCACATCCATTGATTAAGGGGTTTATTTATCAAAATTTGTATTTGTGTAACTTTCGTATTTTGCCTACTTCTAATAACCTCGAAATTTTAAAGAACATGAATGATACCTTATTTATTATAAAATCCAAATGTAAAAAAAATCAATCAAATAAAACCATAAAAAACCCTGGAATTCATGTTTAATGGGTTGAGAAGTTTAGGCTAAAAAAAAAAAAAAATTCAAAAAAACTTAAATTGACTAAATACTTTAAGTATGGCCTAGGACAGCTTCCACTAATTTCTACCATTTTTTTGCATTTTTTTTGCTTAATAAATATCCAAAATCTGTGTTTTTAAACCATAATTCAAAATCATGATTTCTAGCACAAAAACTTGTGCTAGAAAAAATAAAAATGATGATAAATAGCCCCCGGATGTAGTGTTTTTTATGAAGACACTTTAGCTACAAGTACCTTCTGAGAGCAAGAGTAACTGTAGTGTAATCTAAGTATATTGAAAACAGTCGGTAGTATATCATATATGAGATTATTATATGATACTACACACCAAGAGAGGTGGAAATTTCAATACCCAGCATATTCTGTTACAGCAATGGGTGAAGAAATGGGTAAAAGAAATTCCATCACATATATTAGGGAAAGCAATGAAGAATAACATCCTTAGCACAGTAGCATAGAATATTATGCAATGATGGCAATAGGTAATTACAACCAAAGTTAAAGGAGAGCAATCGTTAATGAATAATATCCCCAGCACGTTATACAGTCAAAGCAATAAAAAGTAATAGAAAAGCATCCCTGCCACAATAAGTGTAATTATAAATGGAATTACCAAATTGTGATGCAGTGAAAAAAATAGGCAATGGGATCACCAACGTATTATAGAATGAGAGTTTGGGGTCCTGCAGCCCAAAACATTACAAAGTAAATGGTGGTGGACACTGGCACCCCAATCACATTATATATACAGAGAGAAAATGAACACTGGCACCCCAATTCTTTTTTTTTGTACAGTGATTCTGGCACCCAAAGAACATTATACAATGAAAGGCATTGTATATTGGAACACCAAGTACATTATATACACTGAGGGCCAACAGATATTGGAACCCCAAAGTACATTCAGTACACTGAGAGGTAGCAGGCCTTGACCTCAGACAATCAGAAAATTTGTACCGCAATATTTGGTAAAAAAAAAATGTTTATTGTTCCCTACGTCTGGAAAAAAGAAATATTAGCAAATCATGGAGTGCTGTATTTCGGATTGCTTGGGGATTTAGGAACATGCACAAGAAGATTTATAGAATTTTCTGGAACCCAAAAAATAAGTTTCAGTGGAAGTCGAAGTGGGAAACAAACCATGTGTGTTAACAATGTGTTTCACAAATTTTCACCATTTTAGGAATTTTACTGTGGTTTCACAAATCGCTTATCACTAATGATGAGCAAGTAAAAAGCCATATATTGGTTTCTTTTTTATACACGTTCTGTTTAATCTCTATATCTCTTCCTATGCAGGAAGCCCATCCATATTGTGAAATAACTGTAATGGGTGTATCCATGTGAATGCATCAAATAAATGCAGACAGATTTTTGTACTGCCGCATGTTATGAGTCAGATTTTGCCTAGTTTTGGAATAGTTTCCATTTCTATTCATTTATGTAATGCTGCGTAGGAATTCTACGTGCTTACAATAAATACACACAGAAGTTTAACAGTCATTTCAATTTTTAAAATGTGGTAAAGATTATTTACATACCATTTACACATTAGACACCCTCTTTAAGCTCACACTTAAGGGCAATAAATCATTAGAGGCATGGGATCTATTATCCATAATGCTCTGAAATGAAGGCCATTTTTCCATACACTGCATTATAAGCAAATAATTCATATTATTAAAAATGTTTTCCTTTTTCTCTTTAATAATAAAACAGTAGCTTGTACTTGATGCCTACTAAGATATAATTAATCCTTATTGGAGGCAAAACAATCTTATTGGGTTTATTTAAGGTTTAAATGATTTTTTAGTAGTGTTAAGATAGATAGAGATCTAAATTACAGAAAGATTCCTTATCCAGAAAACCCCAGGTACCAAGCATTCTGGATAACAGATCCCATACCTGTACTAGGACATATTTTCTCTTTGATTTTTAAATTGAACAGCCTATTTTTAACATTTAGTCCTTCTTAAATTTCAACATTAAGAGGTTTAGATACACTCATGCTAACTTTCCCTTTGAACCTTTCCTGATTCCGCTGACTTGTTTATTTCCAGTGCAAAAGGCAGATGAATGTTTTGTAGAATTTATTTAAATCTGCAGCCGACCCATAACGACTCTTCTCTACTTTCATACTTAACCAGAACAGTAAATTAAAATCACTGCTTTGAGAGATAACACAGGTGTCATTTACTCAGCACCAGAGAAATTCTGTTCCAGTCTCTATCTGTGGAGACTCTTTATTGATTTGACTGATTCAGTGGCTCTTGGCATGAACGCAAAGGCATTAGAGCAGCGTTTGGATCGATTGACATTGGATTTTCACATCATATTTGTAAAGAAAAAAATTGTGAATTGGCAGGCAAAATGTCAGAGCAATTGTAACAGTGTAAAACACTAATGCAAGCAATTGTCATTTAAAAATCTGCTGTATGAAAGTGTGTGTGTATATATTTATATATACTGCTTTGATAGAACACATCAGCTTCCTCATAAATGTTTGAACAAGGGATGTATAAAATCCTGGATTTGGTTTGGGAATTGAATTGCACCAAAAACTGAATCCAAATCTAAAATATCATGTGACTTTAGATGGCAGGCCAACTGAAGGTAGTAATTCTCTTCAAATGCACATATACATATTGTGGTAGAGTGACCCAACAAATGAGTAAAAATGTGAGTTTTCCCTTTAAGTTCTCCATAGTGGGAGATGTACAGGAAGGCTGTCCTGTGGAAAGGTATTTAATTGTATGGAAAGGTGTGTAAAGTTTTCTCAGAACAGGGCACAGAGCAGGGAGGATACCTGTCTTTGTTTTAGAACTTCAAGAGGGGCTGGGAGTGCTTCATGCCACTGCAATGAGCAGAGGGAGTCTTGAGAAAGCGGGCAAGAGACAGAGGGTCCGATTCACTAAAGGTCGATAAAACGAGCGCTATTTTTAGCATGCCTTAAAAATTTTATCACTTCTTATTTTTTGCGACTTAACACTCGATTCAATAAAAGGACACGTGTCATGATTAAGAAGCGATGTTCTTTGCGTTATTTAACTCGCGATGAGCGTTTTTCTTGTGTTACTTTCCGCAGTGTTCGTTATTTCCTGCTGTGCGCGATATATTTCGATGCGTGCTATATTAGCGCACAATTTCACGCATGTAACCATTACTTTTTGAAAACTTGAAAAAATCCCACTGCAAACTTCATGTTGTGTTGCCAAAAGCTCAGGAACCACAATTTTCTTTAAGTACCCCAAGTAGGTTTTAATCTTCGCACAGACTAATGCGATATTTAGCGAGTTTAACGCTTCATATGTGTTTGTGAATCATGCGTTAGTATTATTTTTATACGAGAATTAACGCAATGCAAGGTAAATAACGCATTGCGCTAGTGCTTTTTTTGCGCATGCAATATGCATCTTAACGCATGCGAAATGACTTTGCTGAATCTGGAATTAATTATCCCATGCTTT
Organism: Xenopus tropicalis; assembly: GCF_000004195.4. Classification (NCBI taxonomy): domain Eukaryota; kingdom Metazoa; phylum Chordata; class Amphibia; order Anura; family Pipidae; genus Xenopus; species Xenopus tropicalis. Next base: position 51,148,144 of record NC_030680.2, read on the forward strand.
TTAACGCAAAAAAGCATGCGATAAGCATTATTGACCTTAATGAATCAGCCCCTGATCGTCTAAGGAGCTGAAAGGAAAGTCAGGAGACTGAGCAAATCCCCAAGAAGTGTTGTGAGTACAGGTGTGACCCCAACCATTTTGTGTTTTCTCACTGATAGTCCACCAGGGGCCCATTTTAGTGAGGGAACTCATCTAATATATGAAGGTAGCGCCCAGAGGGCAGGATTTATTTTTATGATTTGCATTTTGTACACTCATATGGGCACCCCTGTGTTAAATAAACTGCCTTAAAGCTAAGAAAGTGTCTGTCATGGATCCCGCTAGTTTACAATATATTATATATACTGTATATATATATATATATATATATATATATATATATATATATATATATATATATATACACACATACTATACCACCTGATTGGTTAGGCACTTGCCCTCTGGCTATTTTGAAATTATTCCAATCCAAAATGCTAGATAAATAAAGCAATTTTAAAAATAATGTTCTGTATAAACAGATTTTGATATTTCTGCTTGGCAAAAACATAAAGAAAATTTAAAAACAAACAAAGTTATATCGAACAAAATACTACTTGACTTCATATAAGATGTTCAATGTCAGTCAAAGAAATAGGCCAAATCTGCGGCATGTGACAGATGTACATTTCTTTTCACTGATAGTGGAAGCCACACAGATTCAAATGGTCACTCACTTTGACCTATCTATATTGTTCTGTCTATCATGGATGGAAGACCATTAAGGCCTCAACTATTTCTCATTTATCCACTCTCTAGCAGCTGCTATCCTGACCCTGGAAATACAGAGTTTGTCCTCTACAGCAGTACCATCACCTCTCTAATCAACTTTGACATCCTGGTCAAATTCACATTGGCAAAGGGGTTCCTGGGCTTACAAAAATGGGTTATGACAAATGAATGCCCCCTATTTTCTTTCCCTGACCCTGTCCATAGCTTATTCAGGAAATCAATTGTATAAAAAGAAGATCAATTATCTCTATGACCTTAACCTAGAAATTGGATTTGGCACCTCAATACAAGACAACATTTGGAATCTGCAACAATCAGATTGCCCGGCACTCCCAAAGGAAAGTCATGAAGTTGTGTTGTGACAATAACTGCCCCTTCACTTGCATTTGAATCGCCACATTAAATGCAGCAATTCCTGGTTATTATCAAAAATGCAGAAGGAGGCATTGTGGAGCAATTACCCAGGATCACCACATGTAATGTGTTTAACATGCAGCAACTCAAATGGAAGTGAAGAGGAAGGTATTGTTGGGTGCTTTATTGCAGGAGAGATTTCTTGCTAGGCGATAAAACGGCAGAAACCATCTTTGTATTTGTCTACATTAAATATTACTTTTATTTATTTTCCCTTCTATGATGATGTTACTCTACTTGTAGTTCCAGTCATAGGGCCAGGAGAAGTATGATTTGGCATGACTGGGAACATGATCAGTGATAATGAGTAAAAAGTGGAATCATTCAGGAACAGTATTAGAAGGAACAACTGCTTTGTTTTTTTCAAAGCTCTTACGCAATGAAACCCTAAGACTATGTAACGAAGAAGACATTTGCTTAGAAACAGGTGACCAGTAAATGCTGCTTGCAGATGGGTGCTATAGATTGTGAAAGGTGATTAGACCTGTAGAAAACATAACTCCTTTTGTTACATAACCTCACTGGAGCATTAGATAACGTAACCAGCAGGCCCGGATTTGTGGAGAGGCCACAAAGGCCCGGGCCTAGGGCGGCAGAAGTTTAGGGGTGGCATGCCGCCCCGCCGCAAGAAAATTTTTAAATTTGGCTCCCATACGGAGCAGTCGGGACCTCTCCCCACTGCTCCGTATGGGAGTTTAAAGGAGCATTCGCGCATGCGCACGGGGGGGACACCCACAGGGGCGGCCTCGGGGCGCCCAGGAGAGAAATCCGGCCCTGGTAATTTCCTATTATTGGAGACACAAATATAAAAGTTTTGCCTGCTTGGATTTCCATATCCGCCTACCCCAAGGCCATAGCACTGCCGGGATTGTGTTTATACAAACGTCTCTGCCTTACAGAGCCTTACAATGCTCTCACTTTGCTAGGGAAGCTGTTCACATGTCACCTTTTGTTTCAGTAATTTTCCTGTAAATCACTTCATATTATTGTCAATAATAGTCACCACAGGTAACTCTATTATCAATGTCAATATGGTAACCTATGAAATACAATGGAAACTGATCTGTAACAATTCAGTATTCAAACTCTTCCCAAGATATGTCACAGTGAAAAGCTTTATGACATTAATTAAAAAAAATAAAATAATTGCAGTGTATTAATTTCTTTGTTACAGACACAAATTTTGTAAGGCACATATCAAAGTCCACTTGAGTAAGTGGAGATGCATAATTTCATGAAATTCCATTAGGTGAAAGTTTCCTGTGAAACACATCTCTTTTTAATTTGTGAGTCCTTGAACTATCCACACCAATCTAGATTAAACTAAAAGTAGAGGATTAGTTCTGTACCCATAGTTTTTGAACCATACTGGCAGAAACATCCAAAAAGAACAAAGTGCTGTTTTTTTTTACTGAAAATTTAGGCTTATGGATTTTTTTTAAAAAAATATAGTGTTTTTGTAATAGGCAGTATCCCCCCTTCAGAACTATGCATGACAATATGCAGGACTGAAGTCTGTCAAACATTGATACCCACTGGTACATGTGAAAAGCAAAATCTACCAGGACAAATCAGCTTTCCTTCTCCCTTCACAGGTCCTTTACCTGACTGGCCGATGGCTTATAGATCAGATCACTGGAATAGTGGCTAGTAATTGATCATTGGAACTGTCATAGGTATTCCCCTCTCTGCTGGGAAATACTGTACTATTTATACATGAAAGAAATAAACCAGAGGTTTCTGCATAAAATAACATCCCTGAACTGTGTTGTTGTTACTAAATAAGGGACTTTCATTATTATTCTTGCAGCTGTCTGAACAAGGATATTTATGGGTTACTGCCTGGGTACATATTTTCCCACTAGGGCTCATTTACCAGCATAAGTGCAATGTGAAAGTAATTTCTACCAACAATACAACAAGGAGGCTCCTGATAAGTTGGAATTTCTAAACCCAGTTTGTATAGTTCTGCATGTTCTGCAAGCAACTTATTTACAGTGGGTTCCAGTACAGCTGTGTGTGCATTGAGAGGCAGATACCAATTTTCTCTGTGACTGTGCAAACAGAGCTGCATTGGGCAGCATTGGTGATGAAAAAAATGTGATTTCTGACATTATCCAAAGCATTCATTCAGCTTGGGATTTTTATGTATAGTCAATAGTGTATGAGTGTGGTGTCAACCCTATAAATTAACATTAATGAAATAAAAATGCTGTTTTGAAAAACTATACTTATACTTCATTACACGTAATATAGCTACAGGGCAGGGACCTCTTTCCTCTTGTGTCATTAGAATGTTACTTAAACTATTTGCCTCTTGCATCAAACATTAAGGTAAATCTTGTTCTAGAACTTCCCTTTTAAAACAAGTCCTATGTAACTTGTTAGAACGCAATGCTGATGAGTCCTTGCCATTATTGTCTCACCTAACTTTTCCTGTCAGATTGTAAGCAAAAGTCACCATTCTGTCCAGATAATAACCTGAATTAGCTAGGAGAATCAATCAGAGACATACCCAAATTTTGGCTTCTGAGCAGAGCAATCTTTAGAGTCGTCTGCTTCAGTAGACTAATTACATGCTTTGAACATTACTACTCAGTTGCTTAGTAGTTATAATTGGGGTCTCTAGAGAAACTCCAATACCTAGTAAAAAAGAGAAGACATTGTGATAACCTTTTGTTAATGTTGCTATTATAAGAATATGTTCACTGTAGCCCTACATTGTGTATTGTTAAATGTCCATGACTCTCATCTTTTAGGTCTGGCTTGGTCAATCAATGGTGGATCAACATTTGTTCAAGAAAGAATCCATAATATATGTTGGGGCACAGTAAAGGATTGCCTCACCTGGAATATTCACTTCATACAGGAAGTATTGTGTATTATACTGAAAGTAACTGGTGCAAACAGACTTGTAGGCTAACTCCTATTTCAACCTAGCTTGGGTTCTTTGTTTTTACTAAATGTGTGTAGATCCATTCACTTTAAAATCATCAAACTTTCATTACCACCAAGAATGCTGGTAAAAATGGCAGATCCCAGGTGCTGAATAAGAGCTGTCATCTACCACTGAGCCTCTCATTAAAGTAACAGACAGTCCTTCCCAAGAGGTTCTGTTGTGTTACAAGCATAGATGCACTGGTATCTGTGGCACAAAAATAGAAGCATGTACTACTTGAGTTCCACCAGCCACTGAAAAGTAATCTTTTAGGGGAATGTATATTGTTATAGAAGGAACAGACCACCTGGGGACGGAAGGATAAACAGTTGCATTGTCTCGCTTAGAAAGCCTTTCCACAATAACTATATAATTATTTATTGAGACAAACTATCAAAGGGAATTGCCTTACAACCTCTTTGCTACATGTAGTAATTGATGTGAAGTGAGGCATGGCATCCCCTCCTGACCTGGATCAGCTAAAGTCAGATAGATGACATCTCTCTCTATTATAATTGGTATCATCGAATCCTGGGAGGAACAATAGACTATATCAAGACTTTTTGGCCTGTGTATTGATTTGTTGCTCTGTTTGAATGGGTCTCTAGGTAGAGCTTCGGAATTATGCATTAAACATTGTCTAGTTGACAAGTCCCAGTTCCCTTGCCTCTTCTAAAACATGATACATCCCTGATCTGTTGTATTGACTGGAAGGTGTGCAAGTAGTACACTGGAAACGGCTCTGATTTTCGGAAAAAAAAAAAAGATTTTCAATAAACCCATTTTAATTATCCCCTATAGTAGCATACACATATTACTGTGTTCATATTTATCAATCACAATCACTGCCATTAGTGAGTGTTCTTTATTTCATGCCCACACACAGAGGCCAACTAAATGACTTTACCATTAAAGTTACAAACATTGCAGGAAATTATTTTTTTTACTGAAAATTTGACTTGTGAAAGCAAAGATTCTGAAAGCTGCTGGTTTACTACAGTGAAACTAAACAATACCTTCAAATTCTAAAAAACTACATGTAGATGGTTAATTAATAAAGAACCAACCTTTAAAGAATCAGCCAATGTGTTTTTTTCTATAATGTCATGACAAATTCGAATGTAAATTCAATTTTTTCATCTGTAAATGCAATACACAGGGGCACCCTTGTTACAATCAAGTACAAAGTACTGTTTTAGTATTACAAAGTAAAAAGGAAATCATTTTTTAAAAAGTTTAATTATTTGTTTAAAATGGACACAATGGGAGATGGTCTTCATGTAGTTCATAGCTTTCTGAATAATAGGTATCTGAATAAGAGATCTCATCTTAAATGTTAGAAAATATATTTTTAAACAGCCAGAACTTTGAGATCTGCTGGTGTGCATTCATATATTTTTGTTTGGGTTTGTGTATATGTAAATATAAAATAGGATATTTGGTATGATTCCACTTGCTGATCTAGAGAAGTGAAAAAAAAACATCTAAAGTCTCTCCAAATTTCCTCGGAGGGGGGACGTCAAGATGGCAACTTTGAGTTAATTTCAGTTGCTTTGTAATTTCTTACTTTACAAAAAGGCATCCAACCCTCTCATGGGAATACGTTATGTCCCAATAAAGCTGCTTCAGAGACAGAGAATTCCACTACTTCATAGTTCTCACTTTTTTGCATCTCAAGATGAAACAGCCTTTTTTCTAATCTCAATTAAGATCTATCCGCTTGAAGGATCTACTGGTAATTAAAGCTATGAACACCTCTTAGCCAGTGAAAACAATCACATTTCATTAATGTCCCAACACTGCACAGCATATTCTAGATGGGTCCCTACTATGCCTTTAGTAATGGGAAGAACCACCCTCTCTTCCTGGAAATTTAAACAAGACAATACCTTGCTGGCCCTTTCTGCTGATGACTGGCATTGCTTGCTATAGTACCTTATTATTTACGTATTAAGTATCCTTAGGTCCTTCTCCCTCAAGGTTTTATCTAACTTAAATTAAGAGTATAAGTGACTTGCATATTTCTAAATGCCAAATGCATATGTGTATATATACAGTGGCTTGCAAAAGTATTCGGCCCCCTTGAACATTTCCACATTTTGTCACATTACAGCCACAAACATGAATCAGTTTTATTGGAATTCCACGTGAAAGACCAATACAAAGTGGTGTACACGTGAGAAGTGGAACGAAAATCATACATGATTCCAAACATTTTTTACAAATAAATAACTGCAAAGTGGGGTGTGCGTAATTATTCAGCCCCCTGAGTCAATACTTTGTAGAAACACCTTTTGCTGCAATTACAGCTGCCAGGCTTTTAGGGTATGTCTCTACCAGCTTTGCACATCTAGAGACTGAAATCCTTGCCAATTCTTCTTTGCAAAACAGCTCCAGCTCAGTCAGATTAGATGGACAGCGTTTGTGAACAGCAGTTTTCAGATCTTGCCACAGATTCTCTATTGGATTTAGATCTGGACTGTGACTGGGCCATTCTAACACATGGATATGTTTTGTTTTTAACCATTCCATTGTTGCCCTGGCTTTATGTTTAGGGTCGTTGTCCTGCTGGAAGGTGAACCTCCGCCCCAGTCTCAAGTCTTTTGCAGACTCCAAGAGGTTTTCTTCCAAGATTGCCCTGTATTTGTCTCCATCCATCTTCCTATCAACTCTGACCAGCTTCCCTGTCCCTGCTGAAGAGAAGCACCCCCAGAGCATGATGCTGCCACCACCATATTTGACAGTGGGGATGGTGTGTTCAGAGTGATGTGCAGTGTTAGTTTTCCACCACTCATAGCGTTTTGCATTTTGGCCAAAAAGTTCCATTTTGGTCTCATCTGACCAGAGCACCTTCTTCCACATGTTTGCTGTGTCCCCCACATGGCTTGTGGCAAACTGCAAACGGGACTTCTTATGGTTTTCTGTTAACAATGGCTTTCTTCTTGCCACTCTTCCATAAAGGCAAACTTTGTGCAGTGCACGACTAATAGTTGTCCTATGGACAGATTCCCCCACCTGAGCTGTAGATCTCTGCAGCTCGTCCAGAGTCACGATGGGCCTCTTGGCTGCATTTCTGATCAGCGCTCTCCTTGTTCGGCCTGTGAGTTTAGGTGGACGGCCTTGTCTAGGTAGGTTTACAGTTGTGCCATACTCCTTCCATTTCTGAATGATCGCTTGAACAGTGCTCCGTGGGATGTTCAAGGCTTTGGAAATCTTTTTGTAGCCTAAGCCTGCTTTAAATTTCTCAATAACTTTATCCCTGACCTGTCTGGTGTGTTCTTTGGACTTCATGGTGTTGTTGCTCCCAATATTCTCTTAGACAACCTCTGAGGCCATCACAGAGCAGCTGTATTTGTACTGACATTAGATTACACATAGGTGCACTCTATTTAGTCATTAGCACTCATCAGGCAATGTCTATGGGCAACTGACTGCACTCAGACCAAAGGGGGCTGAATAATTATGCACACCCCACTTTGCAGTTATTTATTTGTAAAAAATGTTTGGAATCGTGTATGATTTTCGTTCCACTTCTCACGTGTACACCACTTTGTATTGGTCTTTCACGTGGAATTCCAATAAAATTGATTCATGTTTGTGGCTGTAATGTAACAAAATGTGGAAAAGTTGCAAGCCACTGTATATACACAATATATATGCTTTGCAAGCAAGTATTTTAAATGATAACTTTAAAACTGTTTAAAAAAGGTTTAATTGTCTTCTATAGAAAACCGTAGAAGGGCAGAACTATTACTGAAGGTACTTTAGGAAAGCTAAAAAGTAAACATGCATGTTAATTCTATTTTGCCTATCTTTATAAGCTAAATTGTATTAGTTTGACAAGCCAGAATTTTCATTCACAAGAGAAAAGTGGTTTGAAGCATAAACGTAAAACTATTACAACTAAACTGTCAAGGATTTTTCCAAACTTCCTATCAAGGGAATGACAGTGCAGCCCCTGTTACTGGAATTTAATGAGATCTTGCTGTGGAGTACAACCAGATTAAAATGAAAAACGGACCACATTACAATCTGTTTCAACAATTATTATCAGTCGCCAGTAATATAAATATGCAAATTCCTCAGCGTGAACTTTAGCATCCTTTGTAGAGGCAATTCATCTCTTTAAGGTATTAATTTAAGTTGTAAAAAGGATCCATACATCACCGTGTGTCATTTTGAAAACAAATATTAATCAATTTTACACTTTGAATCAACACTGTGCAGGCGTAATGTGCATTATTTGGTAAGTGGCAAGAAATTTACATATTCGTCCTAATCATATGATAAAGCAAAAACAAGGCTGAGCAGTGGAGACCTTATCATGCCTTGTGCTACGGCTACAGGCTTCAGCTACTAGATTTTGAATGTGGAGCTATGCAGATGAAGTATATATACTTGGTGCCCCTATCGTAATAACCTTGAAAATATGTGATAGTGAATGTCTAGATTTTTTTTTCTTTTGTTTTTAGCTTAGACATGATGGGAAGGGAAAAATGTATTTTATTAGTAATCCATGAAAGAAGCAGAAGAAAAGGAATCTGCTTATCGTTTTTCTAAGATGTACTAAAGTGAAATATCTAATAAAAAGACCTGCTAAAATCAATAGCAATTTTTTTTTCTAAAAAAACATACTGTTGTTAGTTCCGATGGCAGTCTGATATTCTAGAAAGGTTCATTACATCTCTATTATTAATTCATTGTTGGGTTACATGAAGTTGTTAAAACATTATTGATCATTCCGTTTTTAAAATTGAACTTTAAAATTGTAAGGATCACTAAGATGTTTCCTTTCCTTTAAAAAATCTTTTCTTTCCAAAGCATCAGATTTTCAAAATTACCATTGGGGCTCAGATATAAATTATAGGTGACTTGATCTACTACATCTTTACAAAATATACAGACAAAATAATAAATTAATCACAAATGTGTATTTCACTTTCCAGTCACCCTGCCCTCAATCCTTCAGGGGTAGTTTCCCTTGAAATTAACATTTATTTTGTTTGTTGTTTATAATTTATATTTTTTGTTGTGCAACTCTCAGGCTTGTTTGCTAGGGGTGTATATTAAAATTTAACATTTTAAATTTGAAATGTAAGGTGAATAAAAGTGGGCCTGGAAAAACATAAGCTTCCTCCCTCTATTTGTAAACCCACGCCCACAGAGCCGGAAGAAGAAGCCAGCAGTGTAAGGTTGCGAGTGGGGATGGTGAGCAGAAACACTCAACCTGAACCCACCCGCAACCTGCAGTTGATGTGGCGAGGTCTACTCGAACTGCCCAACCCACACGGGTATTGGCCCAGCCCACACATCACTAAAGCACAGTGTACCAAAAATGAGCCATGCCCACAATTTTAATCCACACCCACTGTATAATAAGCCTCAACCACAAACACTATCTGGCTTTTCCCACTATAAAGCATAGCCATTTTACTATTTCTATACTTCAGCAAATCTATGTAAATTGAGTTTGATGCTCAATTTGCATAGATTTGCTTAAGTATGTGGTGCATATGAATTTTTTTGGCTGGCAATTCAGACACCCTGCCTGTATATAGTGTGTCGTGAGACCCCCTGACAGTACAGAAACCCCAGAAAACCACATATGTTTGAAAAGTACAAATTCTGCCAAAAGCAAAATGGGTAAAGACATCTTTCTACCTTAAACTACCAAACATCAAAGTTATGCTAAGGGCTGCAGTTTTTATTACATTTCTGAAATTGCCTAAAATTATTGAAATTTGCTGCATTGATCTCATACAATTAATAACACACAAAAATAAAACAGGTGTCTTCTGAACAGTTTGATGCCCATCATGCATAGATTTACTAAAGTATATGGCCTGAAGGACCCCAAAATTAAAATAATGCATATGAATTTTTTCAGCTACCAATTTAGCTTCTGTAAACCAGCACAACCATGGAGGTGGCGGGGCCATTGCATCATGGGGCGGGGAAGAGGCGGGATCATGTAATCACAGGGGTAGGGCTATGATGCGGCAATCTAATTTCTGAAACCGGCCTATCCATGTCAAAACCGAACAGGTGGCAAACCTATCTGTATAACACTTTTCCATCTTTTCTTTACTTCTCTCCCACCAATCTTCTACAGGCTCTCTTTTCTTGTGGTTTTTAACTTTTCCATTTTACTTTTCCACTATATTATCCTCTTGCACCCAACTTACCTTTATTTACCATTTCTTCTTTTACAGCTTCAGTTTTATATTTTCATTACCTTCCTTTTCTTCCCTTTTCATTCACCTAATTTAGTTTCTAATTCAGGCATAATCTGCAGTGCTGTCATATTCTAGCCTTCTACAGCTTCAGATGTCTTATTTTTCCTGTACAGCCCCATGGGGATTGGAGAAAGTGCCAACACTGCAGGTTTTGTATTAGGGTTAGAAGCATGTGGAAATGAGTTGGAGCAAAAAAAAACTTACAATAAAAAAAGTTCTGGGATTCTAGAACACTAATGTTTTGGGCTTTTAGGACTTTGACATTAATTCATTTGATGAATCAATACATTCAATTAACGCATAAAACATCTAAAGTTTGTTAGAGAATATTTTGCTGCTAAACTGCATAATGCTTGTTTTTGTTTTGTAAATATGTATAGTACATATGTATAATATATATATATATATAATTTATTTATATTAGCTCCACAGCTGTGAAATAAACAAGAAACCTTGCATCACTCTCTATGGTGGTCGTCCTATTCATTGGAACAACAGGGCACATTTACTAAAGTATCCTACATGCAAGATGTTTTCCCAGGATTCCAGCAAAGTTTTTTCATACCAAAGGCACAAAGATATAAATTGGTTACTAAAGTGCGCACAAATGAGTGGAATTGTGCTTCTGAGGAAAGTCAAGTTAGTGGTTAGTAACAGGGCTCCCCTAGTAGGTACAAATATAGATGAAAGAAGGGCCTACATCTAGTTCTAGATCTAGTGAATGACATGCTTCTCTTTGAATAGAGAAGTCCTTAGTTTCAGCCCTTCTGTTCCTCTCAAGGCAATAGGCTTAGGGAATGAGCCATCAAGCAAGACAGTTATCACACATATTAGGGAGAGTTATTGCACAAGTTTGGGAGCGTAATATAGCACAATTCTCATTAGGCCGGGGACTTTAACTCATTTATTAAATAAAAAAGGGGGGGGGGTGCAAAAAATAGGTGCAACAATGATCTTTGCACCTGCTTTTTTTTTTTTTGCATAAACCACAAACCTCAGTTACAAATCTTTTTCCCTTAAGTATAGGGAACAAATATTTGACTGGCAGTGGCACACTGGTTGAAGCAAAAATATTTTTTATATAGATCCTGCCCAAAAGATTTATCATGCCTAGAAAAGCTGGAGCTTGGAACGAATCTATGACTTAACTTTGGGTTTTTTTTATTAAGAAACATATAATTAGTGTTATAATGTAGTATATAATGCATACTTAGGTTCTGCCTTCAGTGTTCTGTTGAAAGCATTTTGGAACGATTGCCCTTAAACTAACCTAAACTAAAGTACATAATTTCCAGTAATATAATCAGTATACCACAGTGTGTACAAACAAGGTCTATTATGAAATCACCTTAGGGAACTTGGAAACGAACGCTGAGACTCCACAGACGATGAAGTTATGACAGTTGAGGCCCATGAGATTTGAAAACAGAATACAGATTGTCTCTGCTGCTGATAAATGATGATAAAGTGATTTCCTTACCTCGCAGTCAATGAGAATTGACATGGTCAAACCTCCCTCTTAATAAATGGCTAAACCTTTGCTACCAAAGCAATATGGTATGAATTTAATCTTTGTGTACATCCAAATACATTTATTTGAAATTATGCTGACACCTTGCAGTTGTGATTTTTATTTTAATGCATTAAAAGTCTGGGGGTTTTTTGCCTTCAAACATCACTTAAGCTTAATTTTAAAGGGAAAAAAAGCTACAGAGGTTAGAATGAACCATGTTAAAGAGGATGCTAAGATTCTTTAAAAAGTCACTGATTTAGCGACAGCTTCAGTGCACAGCCTCCAAAGATGGTTACACAATAGGACAGCTGCGCATTAATAAATATGGCAAGTTTGATTAAAAATATGGATAATCATTTTTTCCCCTTTTCTTTCCAAAATGTATGTTCAGAAAGAAGATGTGATCTGGCTTTCGCTCATGTTTATTGCTTGCAAAATACAGAGTAAAATGTGTATCTTGCCCAGCTGTTAGCTATTGTTCATGTTTATCAGCGCTAAGGGCTGAGAAGCCGAATAAAAAGATACGCTTGAGTTTGAAATGTGCCAGTCACTCCATTGTTAAAGCAACAAAGGCTAATTGTCTTTGCTGGCAAAACTCTGCTTTTGGTAAAAGTCCAGTTTTTTGTTAAGAAAAGCTATTGAGGCGTGCAATTTATTTAATGCGCACAGAGAAAGGATTCTGATTTCACCCTAAAAAAAATGTTTCTCCATTCATACATGTTGGTCAGAGTCTGGATTCATTGCTTCGCTAAGGAGTAGAAACAATTATTTAAGGCTAATTCAGTGCTTGTCACTCATTAAATAAAGCTGTGGTTGTGCAGATGTAAGCCTCCTGAAAACATGGCTCTTACTCCCAGAAATCTGATCAGGTGGATAATGCAGGACTTTCTACTATTCTTTAGACACACAAATAACCTCCCAAAGCTGAGTCAGGCTTCTTAATTTATGTGTTGCCATAGAAATGAAATCCATGTTTAGTCATGTTTCAGAAAAGGTATAAAAACTTACAGTTTTTTGTTCTTAGTCATCAAGCCTAAAGTTGTGGTCTGGCATATTCTTTAACTGCTCTTTATTTAAAAACTCCAGTGACCAAAACCATTACTACAGAAATTCTTCAGAAGTTAAACTTGCCAAAAGTGCCTGTTTCTCTGTTCAGGAAATATTACATTTTTATGTTGCTTCTTACATGCTGTTGTCTCAACAGGCCAGGAGTAAAATGCCCATACAGCAGGCTTTTCACATGAAAGCTGGATAAATATGAAGCTCTCGGCTTCCCATAATTTCTGTGCACATTTGGCAGCTAAAGGGAGAAGCCGTTTTCCTCTGGGCCATGTCTCCAAAGTCACTGTCTTGCCTAATGGTGATTCAGTCTTGACTGACACCCTCTCTGTCACTGGGATGGGTAGCTTTTGCAACTCAGAGTGTCTAGTCAATAACTGATCACCTGTTTGACTTTTTACAAAGTAACAGGAGCTTGGAGGGACATTCTAGCCTAAAAATGGGCTTCATCACTTAAGCTGACCATACACAATAAGATCCAAGAGCCAATGATAGGTTCAAAATGGATGTCTATACAAGCCTGTCAGAGAGGAAAAAGGGAAAGTGGTTTTTAAACCTGTTCGATATATATCTGCCAGCTAGATATCTATCAGAAAGGCCATTTGGAAGAGCCCTCACAGGGGTAGATAATCTGTCATCTTAGTCTGAATGGGCTGAATCAACAATATCTCCTAAATATAGAAAAAAAGCTGATTATCAGAAGTGTTTGAAAGAGCACAGTGAGCAAAAATAATATATCTGAGGTGGTAGTGCCCCTTTTAAAGGAAAATGTAGAGTGATTTTCAATCTAACTTGCCATAGGGAAGGTGTTATGGACAGTGCTTCTTTGGACCAGCGTTCCCTAACTTGTGCATCTGAATAAATTTATGGGGCGGTTATTGCATTGCTGCAAAACACAGGCAGTTATGTATTCATTCAGAAAGAGCAGACACTCAGGCTGTGGAAGGGTGCCTCTTTTTGCACTTTACACTCTTCCACAACTTTGGCACATGAGCCCTCTAGGGTTTTGCAGTTCTACGGTAAGTTTTGTCTTATTCTGCCAATTTAAACAACATTACTCAGTGCTCAAGAACCACACTTGATACATGTTTCTATAAGACTAGAGCCAAATGGGTCACTTTATCTTAGTGTGTAACTGCCACAAACAAACTGCAAGACACCGAATTTCATGAATATACTTGATTGCTAGAATTGCTTTAAAACTTACTTGTCACAGTCATGCACAGGAAATATAATAACTGAACAGTGATGAGCGAATCTGTCCCGTTTTGCTTCACCATAAAATTTGTGAAACGGCAAGAAAATTTGCGAAACAGCGAAAAATTCACGAAACAGCAAAAAATTCGCGAAAGGCATTATTTGTTGCACGTTTTTTGACACCCGCGTCTTTTTGTTGTTGCTGGCAATTTTTTCTGAGGCAAATTTTCACATAAGATTTGCAAAACAATTTGCCAATGGTGAAATGCGGAAATTCGCTGCAAATCCATGCCTAGAAAAAAAATTCGCTCATCACTATAACTGAATAAACAGGGTATGAGCAGCTGATGGGCTGTTGCTTGGTGGCCCTATTGTATTGAGGTTTCCTGAGACATCCATAGGGATGTTATGTTGACTACTCTACTTACACAACCTACAGTCGCCATATTTTGCCTCATGTGGTTTACTAAACATTTTGCCAAAATGTGTGCCATGTAACCCAGGCATTAACTCCTGAGTCAATACAGTATTTTCCACAATTTAATATTATTAGCAGTATTAAACAAATTACATCATAAAATTATTACAACGCTAATCAAGAACAGCTTTTCTTTCCTGGACCTAAATGCAACTCACCTATAAATTGCTTTTACATAATAGTGTGTTTGAATCTTTTGCAAATATTTAGTTCCTTTAAATACATCTTTTAGTCTTCAAATATAAGAGCATCCCCAATTTCCTACCCTCTTACCCACACAGGAATATAACATGTCATCCACACATCATGCTTATACACAGGAATACCATCAACCATTCCAATATCCCAGACGCATATACAGTATATAATATACACGGGCACTAGCAATTATAAAACCTATTCCCAGTTCCAAGCTTAATATGTGATGATGATCAACCATTAGAAGTCTGCAAGATCCACTCTAAAATAGAAAGTGCTTTTCTTCCCAATGTTGTGCAGGAATTATCACCTAAAGGTCAGTTAGTTTTCCTCTAAGGCAGTTATGGGTAATGGATAGTGATACTATCCATTATACTTAACCCAATGTCCAACATGCTGTCCACCAAAGGTTTGAAACAATGATCTCCAGGATCTTCCACACCCCTCTCTGATAAACAATGCATAAGTTCCAGCTAATATATTGCAGGTAATATCTATCTAGTCCCCTATAGCAACCAATTAGAAGGCAGGATTAACTGTTGATTTTGTTGTAAAACATCTGTTTAGTTGCTATAAGTTACTATACCTTGTCAAACTTCACATTGTATTTTCCCTAATAGTGTGGGAATATTCTAAACCTTCCATTGGTTACAGATTGGTTCTTTTCCATGCAAAAAAAAAATCAGAATATTTGATTGGACTGCAAGAAGAATTGTTCATGGTGTACAGGAATGGGATTATACCAAAAAGACCCTAATGCATGTAACTGATTAGCAAAAAGGTTCTGTAGAACTGTCAGAGCAGACAAAATGGGTTTGAAGGTTTTAAAGAGATACTGACACCAGAAATGAAACCTTTTTTACATCTGTCATAACATTGTCTTTGCATGCTATTAATAATTTTGCCATAAAAGTATTTGTCAAAGCTTTTACATTCCCTATCTGATCCCCCATGTTCCTCTATGAGGGGGCGGCCATATTTGTCCAGCAGGGGGCCATTAGCATTAGAAGCTATAACTGACAGGCTGAGAAGGGACAGTCAGGTTGGCAAAACAGTCAGGTTTTGGGATTTCAAGTAACAATTACTTACAAAAGCAAACCTATCAGCAAAAAATGATCAACACGACCTATAGGCAACTTTTTATGTAGATTCATATTTTAAAAAGTTGTTTTTTCGTGTCAGTATCACTTTAAGGCTGGTAAAAGACATAACTAAGATAAGCAAGAGAAACCATTCAGCTCAGAGTATAGGTAAGTAGCAGTAACTTAAATGGCAAGTTTATAAGACAGAAAGGAATGATGCTGAAATGAGTCTTTATTCCATTTGAACGAGAATAACAAAATGAGACAGTGTCACAGGTAAGCAATAATACACAGTATTAAAGAGAAACTGACATCAGAAATACCATTTGCATGGTATTTATAATTTTGCCACAAAAGTATTTGTCCAATGCTTTGACATTACATATCATTTACTCCATGTTCCTCTATGAGGGGGCAGCCATATTTGTGCAGCAGGAGTCCATTAGGATTAGAAGCGATAACTGACAGGTTGAGAAAGGACAGTCAGGTTGGCAAAACAGTCAGGTTTAGGGACTTCAAGTGAAAATTATTTACAAAAGCAGCCCTATCAGAGAAAAATGATCAACATGACCAATAGGTAACATTTAATGCATATTAATATTTTGAAGAGTAATTTTTTAGTGTCAGTATTACTTTAACAGGTCCTTGCATTAACTTCACAGATGAGGATTTGCAACAGTAACAAAGGAGTGTATAGTGCCAGTGTAACCTGCTAGTAGTGACATCATTTCTCTCTCAAAGCTTATAGGGATCTACTGTCTCTGGACAGAGAAGCACAGAAAGGAATACAGGAATTGCTATAGCAGATCAGTTGGGAACTAGTAATTAAGTAAGTAATACAATCAGGGCCGGCTTTACCAACTGCAGGGCCCAACTGGAACCATTTTGGCCCCCTTAGTACATTGTGAGTGATGCTTAGTGCAGAGGATTCCCTATGTTGCCATAGTTTTATAGTTTTTCAGGCTGTTCCTGCTGAATTGGGCTTTATCCAGGCACAATTCCCAACATTTCAAAAATGTAAATAGGGACAAAAACCTTTGCCGCGCGTAGCAAAGCAAAATTGTTTTTTTGCCATGCCCATGGAAAGAATGTAATTTGCCCTTCAGTGTACTCCCATTCCCAGACTCACCCAACACTAGCAGAACAGAGCAGCACTGAGCAGCGTTCATGTGGCTGTCATATGGAGCAAACTTAGGGGGCTGTTCCTGCTGAATTGTGCTTAGTACAGGGGAATCCCTATGCTGCCATAGTTTTATGGTATCTCTCTGTACAGGCTATGAGCAAACTAAGGGGGCTGTTCCTGCTGAATTGTGCTGCTTTTAATCAAGGAAAATGGGAATGGGAAGTTATTTAAAAAAAAAAACATGTGCATGGACTTCTAGTTACAAATACCTCTTATCGCATCAACACCAGAGGAGAACTCCTTCACAGGGGGCCCCCTGTGAAGGAGTTCTCCTCTTGTGTTGATGCGATAAGAGGTATTTGTAACTAGAAGTCCATGCGGGTGGAAGGGAGGGAGAGAGGGGGGAGTTAAAGCTATTCTTTTTAAATGGAGCGCGGGGCCCCCATTGGCGCGGGGCCCGATTGGGCGCAATAGGTGCAATTGGCTTAGGGCCGGCTCTGAATACAATCTGTACCTTTAATTGCAGGAAACTGCACAGAAGAGAATGAAGAATAGCAGACAAGTGGCAGGTTGTTCCAATGTTCTTCCACTCTGTCTTGCAGTAACAAAGGCAGCATGAGCATGACTGGGTAAGAAATAAGAACACCAAGGGCAGCACAGGAGGGGCAGACAAGAAGCAGTGTCCAAACGCCAGGAACATGGTCAAGGAATACAGGATATGAGGTCACAGGAGCTGAGAGGTACTCTCTCAAATAACCTAGATAGGAACCATTACCTGGGGTGGGTCCATTAATAGAAAATGGGCTGGAAACATGCCATGGACCATTACCTGAAGGGGGTCAATTAATAGAAAATGGACTGGAAACATGCCAGGGACCAGACAAGGCCGGACCAGATTCCTAACAATACCATCCCCTGCAGTTTAACTCACCACACCTAAACTAGCAGTCACGCAGTGCACCTCAAAAGAAGGTTGTCACTGTTGTAAGCTTAGAAAGGAATAGATGTGCACTAGGTCATAGCTAATAGTTTAATATAAGCACTTATGGAGTATGAGGAAAAAGTAAGTTTGATCAATCCTTTGTTCTCAAAATAAAAAACCTTAGAAATCGTAGATAAAAACTCAGTCAAAATCTTTTCTTTCCCAGCTCATGCAACTAAAAGGCCCATGTACCCAGCAGGGGAAGCTACACATCTCAGCACCTTAACTCCCTAAATATAAGGGAGTATAAATAAAAGTATAAATTATTATATAAAGTTTTATTAAAAATAAATTCAATCTGACAAAGTAAAGGCATGTAAAAGAATTTTGTTTCCTCTAGTATTGTAGGAAAAAGTAATTCTGATCATTAAACTCTGGCTTTTAAGTACCACTATTCGATTTGTAATAAACGCAGAGCCTTCAATAAGATCAGTGCAGCCAAGTTAAAACATTAAGCAGCAGCCAGTAGAAATCTGTTCTTTTTTCACCTTTCTCCTTACTGAACGGATTCCTTTGTTAATTACAGTTAGAGCATGCTGAGATATTGAAGTTCTGCGTTCTCTAACATATGCTTATTTTTTTTCCTTCTAGCAGGTAATGAAATGTCAGCACTGCTCTTTTTCTAGGTTTGTAGCATGTTGATCAAAATGACCTTTATTTTTATACTAGACACAGATCAATAAGCAACTCTGGGGAGTTTGACAGGAAAAAAAGGTACAATATACAAGAGATGACAGGGGAGACAGAAGGGAACGCAGGCTGGTTTATTTTTACCGCAATTTTCAGACAATGCTGCGTGTTTCACTCAAGATGAAAATTCATTTTGTCCATCTAATCGGAGGTGAGGATATTAAAGGAGTCTGCTTTTGTTAAAGAAGTGTTTTCATTTTACAAAATAATTCTCAGATTGGCAGGAGTCCAGTCACTACATTCAAATTATTACATTTTGACATTACAAGGCCCCTCGTGGAGGTCAGAAAATAATACATCTGTTTTGTTTTCTTCATTTTGGATCAATCTGTAAATTGTGTTTTTGTTGCCCCTTTTTATTGAGTTTTCCCAAGTAAGCGGAGGCATAATAAAGGACATTGTACACTGACATTCCCTGTGAGTTCATTTACAGTGTCCTCATTGTATTACAAAAAAGGAAAAGAGAAAAAAAAAGGAGGACGCAATGAAAATCGGTTTTACAGAATATAAATAGTAACTGGATTGTAAATGTAAGCATACAACATTCTAAGCAACTTTCTAATACACTTTAATTACAAATGTTACATTATTTTAATGTTATTTGTAACATACATTTCTATGGAAATCAGTATTTCTCTGGACTGGGCCAACAGGATACTCCAGTTCAAACCTGCATGTGCCTAGGGTGCCACTGGGGGGGGGGAACTAGGGCCTTAAAGGGGTTGTTCACCTTTGTACAACATATAAAAATCTACCAATTCACATAATAAAACATGACCCACGCATCCACCTACACTTGCTCACACCTTACTCACCAATAAAAACTGTGTGACAATATCATTGTTGGAAATTATAATGGCCACAGCTTTATTTATAAATACAAACAGTGCAAATAGATTAAATACAAACTTGTAACATGTTTAATCATAACAATACATCAAAGTGATAAGTGCAAACATTAACAATCCGAAAACACTGACCCCAAGCCCCTTGCCAGTCTGCCCTTCCACAACCACCCTGAGCCATGCTATCCTCCAGCCACCAAATCCCTAGCTTAGAGGATAACCGCCGCCAATCCGGGACCTATCCAGTCCCCTTCCTCAATTAGCCATGTTCAGTACCCACCCAACGCTTTATAGCGCACCTTTCTTATTCTATCCACCAATGGTCACCCACCTTAGGTGTTAGACAATCCACTCTAGCTGATCTGGCATACCAGAACAAGCTTCCCTCCCCGGCAGACTGACAAGGACCCGCCAAAGCTGTGACAACTACCATGACGCCGATCATCCACGTTATTTTCCTGCTTCTCCCCCCGTTTCTAGCTAAAGCCTGTGTACCCCTAACCCTCCGAGGCCACATGAGTGACAGCTAGTAACCCAATAGAACCAACCCTCAGCTAGGGGAGGGCGGCTGGGGACCTTTCCTCTGCTGCTATATCCCAAAATGGTGGATAGCCAGACCTCACTACTCTCCTATATGCCCTCTCCTCCCACCTTTTTCTCCCCCCCTTTTGGCTTAAACTGACCTATCCCCGCTAGTGATGCTGGGCTGGGTCATGCAGCCCCTCCTCTGACCTTGCTGCTCCGGGGCTAACAATCTTTGCCTAGTTAACAAAAAATGTGCAGCTGAAGAGATATTAACCTCAGAATCATCCCTCTGCTGATCCTTTACTTCTGCACAGACCCTGTCAGTGACACTACAGTTGCTTTTTTACTTCCTTGTATGATGTCACACATAGTACTGGCAGCAGACTTTACTTCTAGTGGTGTGTATCCTGTCAGTCTGACACTGCTTCCTGTGCCTGTGAGTGCTGCATAACATAACAGTATGTTAGCTTAGTGATATACTGAGTCTGTTTGCCTATGCTATTGCAAGGAAGATATTAACCAATGACCTTTCAATTTACACAACTGGTTAGAGTGCACTAGCAACCAATGAACTGGTCCAATAGGAAACAAGTATGGGTAAAGTCTGGACGTGATGATGTAAGCATATAGGAAGTTCTCAGTCTGTCAGGTTCAATATAAGCCACTCATATCCCGTCAGAAAACTGATCAGAGAGACAGAAGAAGGACTAATTTAACAGTGGTCTTTGTACTTTTTTATGGAACATGGATTTTCTGGCATGCTGAGAACATTGTTGGCGGTTTAATAAGATTTGGACATTGAAGGTGAACAACCCCTTTAAAGGGATTCTGTCATGATTTTTATGATGTACATTTTATTTCTAAATTACACTATGTACATAGCAAATAATTAACTCTACCATTTAAAATGTTATTCTTGGACCAACAAATGTATTTTTTTTCAAGTTGTAATATTAGTGTGTAGGTGCCATCTCAGTGCATTGTGCCTGAGTCTGAGCTTTCAGAAAGTGCCAGGGCAACACATTAGAACTGCTTTCTTACACACTATTGTTTCTCCTACTCCCATGTAACTGGAGGAGTCCTAGGTCAGACTTCTCATATCTACTGGGAGCTGCTGTCTTGCTACCTTCCCATTGTTTTGCTGATCGGCTGCTGGAAGGGGGGATAATATCAATCCAACTTGCAACACAGCAGTAAAATGTGACTTAAGTTAATTAGAGCACAGGTGACATGGTTGTAGCACCCTGGGAAACTAAGAATATGGCAAGCCCCATTTGAAATTTTAAAATGTAAAATAGTAAAATCTATTAGCATTTTTGAAAAATGGATTTCAATGGCAGATTCTGCTGGAGAAGCTCTATTACCTGATGCGTTTAGAAAAAAACATGTTTTTCCATGACAGTATTCCCTAAAGCACAAGCGGACTTAGGGCAGTAGGAATGGACGTTATCATAATTTCGATATCAATAAAAAATTTTTTACATGCCATCCCCCAGTAGCAGCCTAGGAACATCCCTAGGTCCGCCGTTTTGCATCTATGTATTCATAGACCCCAGATGAAAGTCCTTACTGAATGAGCACTAAGTAGCTTGAACTCTGTGACTCTGTAGCACTTGCATTAGGGATCTTTATAAAAGTATACAAGTTGTTGCATTGCTGTCCAAATTCATTCATTCATTTAAAAGCAACCTGACTTGCTCATAAATGAACCCTTTAAGCTTTAAACAATGTTCTGCCACTTATACTAGATGGCCCTGTGTCATTTCCATTGTTATGGGAATAAGGAGAGGTACTATTAATCATATACTGAGCCTGAGAGCTCATTGTATCATTTCTCTAGCTTTAAAGAAGGTATGACTGACTAGTCATGACTGTCTTGCCAAAACCTCCATTGTAGTCAGTGGGCGCCATAGCCAAGGGACCAAGGATCATCATTTTCCATCTTTGTCTGATTTGTATACTAATGCCAAATCGCTGACCTCAGTATTCCAGCTAACACCAAAAATGAGTTTTACAAAGAGGCAGTATGATCACCTTGTCATCTCTTCCCCATTTATGCTACTAACCTACTAAACTTTAAAAAGATTAGCCTTTGCACTAGCAGGTTAGCATTTGGCCCTGGTGGTTATTATAATGTCAATGTATGCAAATTTGTCTGTAGAGGGGTTGTATTTTGTCTCTTGGGTAACTGTACACATTTAGGGTTATGTAATTAAATACACTAATTTTGCCTAGGAGCAGTAACCCATAGCAACCAATCAGCAGGAAGCATTTACTGGTCACCTGTTTAAAAGCAAACATCTTATTGGTTGTTATTGACTACTGCTTCTGGGCAAACTTTATGCCTTTTATGGGGGATAGAGAATAGTTATAGCAATATTTTTCTCATTGCTTTCTTAACTCCCTCTCAACAAATGTTTAATCTGCAACTCATCTTCATCTTTTAATCTGGGTCAGTTAAATGGACAATCAGTGATCCATTGTTTAGCACTGCTGTTAGCATTGCACTGGGGACTTAAACGTGATTCCAACCTTGGCATTGTCTGCAAGTAATTTGTATGTTCTTTATGTGACAATTTATGTACAACACTGTGTAAATGTGTCTGTATTTTATAAATAATGGATAACAGTACTAAACCCAAGATTTCCAGAGAGCTAGAACTTGAAACATTCAATATTGGCATTTTACGTAAAATGAACATTTCTTTCAAATGCTTACAAACCTTTAATAACATAATTCAATATATTTTTCCACTTTTTCTGACTTTTAGAAGAGGTTGAGACATCAGATGCCAAACTCTTTGATTTTAGCTTTAAAGAGACTAAAGAAGATTATCTGCAGACAATGGGTAATTTACACACACAAATAGAAGAGTAGCAAATTCTGCAATTTACAGTGGCCATTGCCAGTGCCAAGACCAGGGCTGCCATCAGGGGCCCTGTGGCAGAGGGAGGCCCTGAGATGAAAAACCCTAATATGGGGGGCATGAAAGGGGAAGGGCTTATCAGGAATGGATGGTGCCTGGGTGTAACACAGGCAGGATTTTGGCATAATCGGAAAGTGGCCAGTGCAGATAAGGGGCAGGGACATGCATATTAGGGTTTTTTTTCATTAGGGAGCCATTCTACTGAGTCCACCACCCAGGAGGGTCAGCTGATCAGTGGCATAATAATTAGTGCCCCCTAGGAGGAAGGCCCTTCTAACTTAGTGTCATGGGGTCACGATGACTACTGATGGCAGCTCTGGCCAAAATATCAGATGTTGAGAAGTTTGAGAAATCAAATGACTCAAAAGATTGAAAGGTGACTGCTTGATTCTACAGAGAAGAATGAAAGGGATCTGTGATTGCCTGGTTACAATATGGTTATCTGTTCACCTCCTGAAACTGAAGGTCTGGGGCATGAGTACCTGTTAGTGATGTGCGGGTCAGGAAAAACTTAACCCATACCCAATCCTAACCCACAAAATAATGCCATTGTAGGACCCACACTTAACCCATACCAGGGTCTTTCCATTTTGTACACTTCATCTGCGCAGAGAAGCTTTGGAAGCAGAGGGAGAGTGTATTTCCCTAGTCTGACACACGCCCAACCTGAACCCACAATGGTCACCCAAATTTCAACCCTAACCCGCCTGACTCAAGGGTAAACCCCCAGATTGCAGGTCAACATGCACATCAACACAAACCAGCACCCCCATTTTCTAAACACTTCTACAGTTTTAGGGGTACAACACCCAAACTCTTTACTCTTCTTCGTCCTGTAGTGGAGCAGGGCGCTTTTGCTTCTCTAAGCATTCCTGCCCCCCATCTTTTTGACGAGTCTCATGCTCACAAAGCAGGAGTTAGCGGGGACAGATAGTTTGGGGGGAGGAGAACAGCGGCAGGATGTTGAGGCAGTAAACTGGGTAACAGTTAGAAAATCTAGTGTGGAGAAAAGGAAAAGGGGGGCTTCTTCCAGGTTTGTGCATCCCAACAGGTTTGCATGAATGGGAGCATGAACTCTGGATTGGTGGTTATAGATGGGGCTGATCTCTCTAATAGCTGGGAGACCAGTTTCTTTAGTAGTGGCGTGGAGGAGAGCAAAGATAGGCCTAAACAGTTTGTGCTTATAGGGGATTCAATTATTAGGAAACTGGATAAGGTAATCTGTCATCCAGATCGCTACAACTGAACAGTTTGCTGTCTTCCTGGTGCCAGGGTTCGGCATGTGGTTGATCTGGTTGACAAATTATTGGGTGGGGCTGGGCATGACCCAACTGTCTTGGTGCATATTGGTACTAATGACAAAATTAATGGGAGGTGGAGGACCTTTAAGAGGGACCTAGATCTAAGATTAAGGAAAGGTCCTCCAATGTAATTTTCAGATTAATCTCATTGATTTTTATGGGTAAATGTAAACTGCTGCCATTCTCACACGTTTAACGACAGTGTCCCCAAACTTTTCAAAGTTGGTAACAGGCAATCACATTTCAACAATTAAATTTAACCATTAAATGCATTAATGCAGTGGTCCCCACACTTAATCACTGTTGGACTGCAGTTCAAAGTTAGTAAAAGTGGGCGTAGCTACCTACCACCAATCAGTTGTCACTCATTGGCTTTTAGTGGGGAAATTTCTGTCATTCTGGCACTATTAAATACACATTCCCCAAACTTTGCACAGTGTTTTCTACTTTAGAATTGTGGTTCAAGGTTAGAAAAACTGGGTGGAGACAACATATTAACTGATTTATTATTTAAAATTTATTCTATACTCACTGCTCTATTTATACACCCCATAACTGTTTATTTGTACCTTGCTGCTCTGCATTATGGGTGACAATCATACATGTGGCTCTGAAGTAAATAAGACCAAATTTTGCCAGGATTTTACAATAGGATACAAGTATGGGGTCCCTTATCTGAATACATATTATGCAGAAAGCTCCATCTCCCATAGAGTCAATTTTAAGCAAATAATTCTTATTTTTAAAAATGATTTACTGATTCTCTGTAATGTACTTGGTCCTCACTTAGCTGCATGAATCTATATTGGTGGCAAAACAATACTTAATATGCACATTTAAAAGGGCATGTCCTAAGACACCAATTTAACTAATTTAAAACAATATGTAATTAATATTAAACCAGCAAAGCACAGCCTGGCTTGCTCATTTGCCATTAAACAACTAGCTGACAGAAACACCCATTATGATTTACATAGCGTAAATTGGGTATAAAGTCTCAATTAGCAAATGGTTAACAGTGCAGAACAGCATTATCATCTGACATAACTAATTGCTGCAATAGTGACATTTCCTATGCAGTATTATAGACAATTTTGAATTATGGGCTTAGCTGCCTTTCTCCATCCCTTGATAAATGTGTTGGCTTGAGGTCAGCTCAGCAACATCTATTAGAAATATTGTTTTTTTTTAAGCAATGCATTGATTTGATTTAACCTCAATCAATTTAAAATGGTTGTGACAATTAGCAAAAGCTTCAAATTTGACCTTAAGGTAATAGGATTCATTAGCTATGTTTAGGATTAAATTTACTTTAATAAGGTTATTTTTCTTCCTCTGTACATCAAACAGTGGTCAGTGAAACGCAAATCAATTATTACAAATTATACAATTTGAGTTGATTATGTAGAGTCTGCTAATTTGTATAATTAATGACTTCAGACAATGGGAGCAATTTATTAATAACTATCTGTACACATGGTCTGTATGACACTTTATTTTACAGCTGCCGGATCATCTGTTAAACATGAGGTATTATACACTAGGATGCCAGACGTGTATGCTAATTAAACCCATAATTAATTGAAACAGTCATAGTTAAAGTCAGAATGCTGACAGGCTCTGCATCTTATTAATCGTGGCAATCAGCTATTCAAAAGGCAAATTCAATCAGTGATTCATAACCAAGCCAGGAATTTGCAATATAGCTGCTATAGGCTTGACAGCTGCCTACCGCTGGTCTCTCTGTACAATAGGAATTGTGACCTCCCTATAGAAATGTACCACTGCTACATGGAACAATCTCTTTGTAATCAGAACAGACGTGGCTAATATTTTACATCAGGTGTCACGGTTACAGTTAACAGTTAACATTTAGTATTAATGTCTCAACCACTGCTCCTAGAAAAACATTATTCCTTGCATTTTCATTAATATGTATGCTATAACTACCCTTTAGAAAAAATATTTTTTCATTAAAAAAAAGTTTACCTGTGTTTTCTTTTAGTCATCGTAAGAAATGATTATTTATGCACATTACTGGAATCAAAGCCTTTCTTAAAACTTTTCTTTCTTTAGATGGACTATACCCTCCTTGGAAGTTTGTTTCATTCATGGGTTTTAAAATAGCTATCATCTCCTGTTTACAAGTCACACATACAGTGGCACAAATAGGGATGGGCCCAAAGTAATTATAGTCAGGTCCCCATTCTTGTCACCTCAAACCCATGTGACTATGTGTCACTACCAGCTTCTTACCTCTATATACCATCTAATCACTTCTGACTGCCAATACTTGCATGTTTACTTGTGTACTTGATCCTTCACTTGTGTACTTGACCCTTCACTTAGCAGTACGTAATTATTTTAATCATGAACTGGGCCCCATAGGCCTTTGCCTAAGTACAGTTGGTTCACCTGGATGCTCTTTAGTTTTGCCCCTGTTCACAGAATCAGCAGATCTGTGGAGTAGCACAGGTATATCAAAAATAAACCATTATCTGATCTACTGGTGCAACTGTGAGGCTAAATGATAACAGTTTATGAACAGAAAGTGAGGGTTATTTATAAACACTGGGCAAATTTGCACCTGGGCAGTAACTTATAGCAAATAATCAGATGATTGTTTTCAGTGTTCACCTTGCCTCTAACCACTGGTTTCTATGGGTTACTGCCCAGGTGCAGATTTGCCCAGTGTTTATAAATTAGCCTCATTGAATACCATTTGTAATTGTTTCAGTGTCAAGTGAAACACAGATATAGGTAATTCTGTTTAAGGAGCATGGATCACATCAAAGTGTTACAAGCACCTCCATTTGAATGAAGTGGTTTTCATCCATGGGCATAGGGTTGTTTTACACTCTTATTACAAAGTTTATGTACAATTTTTGTTGCATTTAAGAGTATTGGACATACTGTCTGGAATGCTTGGGGCCAGGAATGTTTTCGTAATTTAGATCACCATTCCTTATGTCTGCTAAAAAGCATTTAAATATTATAAATAAACCCAATAAGTTTGTGTTGCTACCAAAATGGATCCATGCCGCTTAGTTACTATAAGATTTGTGATTGTTAGGAAACTCGCCAGCAGGTTATTCTCAAAAGGCCTGTGTTTTTAATGCATTATTGCAAATACAAAAGAGTATGCAGAATTGCATGTAATTCCTGCAGAATGTAACTCAATGAATAAAGAACAGTCGCATCAATATAGCAGCCAAACATTCATGTATTGAACAAAACAGTTGAACATTGGCAAATATCAATTGGCAGTTTTTACCCCAGTCAGTGGGCAGTAAGTGTCCTGGAGTTAAAGCGCTTGGATTCCCTCACAATGCTGCAGCAAATAGATTCCCTCAAGCTGGTAAAAAAAAAAATGAATACAGGGTGTACTTCCCAGCAGCAGCCACCGGAGGACAGCAGAAGCAAGCAGTTAAACACTGAGATATAATCCAGGACATGTACATGGCAGGATGCACAGTATGGGTCCATGGCATATGGCACCCACTCTTTAAAATGGACCAGGCAAGGTGGGCACTGCAATGTGTGGGCTTCATGGATTCACTCAGTACTGACTCAGTAGAATTCAGTAGCTTCAGTGAAGCAAATGCGCATACATGTGACGTCACTTCCGGGGGCACAACAGTGTTTTTGACATCACGTTAAAACGTTGCATCCCTCGGTTAATATAGAGGAGAAGTTGTCTCTGTGAGCACTTCAATCTTTCCTGTTCCTTCCACATGGCAGTGGGCAACTATGGGTTAATCCCTCCTGCAATGTGGACGGACAGGAAATACCAAATAAAAGACTTACTTCCACCCCCGGCCGCCATCTTTTTTCCTCTTATCACTCCCGCCCCCCCCCCCGTGTCCAGTAGATTGCCTCTCCTCTGCTGAAGCTCGGGGACCAAGGTGCCGTCCTTGTGTGGGTCCCTGG
This sequence comes from Xenopus tropicalis, assembly GCF_000004195.4. Taxonomy (NCBI): domain Eukaryota; kingdom Metazoa; phylum Chordata; class Amphibia; order Anura; family Pipidae; genus Xenopus; species Xenopus tropicalis. The sequence goes on from NC_030680.2 coordinate 51,176,353, forward strand.
AGAAGCTGTTCGGGCTGTAGCCAAAGTGTGCTGTCGGTGCTGTCAGTCGCAATGTCATGAGTGACACATGCGCGGTAAGACGCAGAGTGTTCCTGCTTCCTGGTGCATGTTCAGAGATTTAGCGCATAGTAATGATGTCATGGGATGCGTTGGCGTCAAAAAAAGTTTAAATATTGGCGTTTTTTTATCCCCTAAGGCTGCTGGTAAGACTACCTGCCCTTGTGTGTCTGGTTTTGTTCTGAGGGTTCTGTAAGTACTCTCATTCCTGGTGAGCACTATGCACTGTGTTTTGTGCTTTTTGTAACAGATTGTGTCTGTTATTTCAGGGTTTGCGTTCAGGCTCAAGGGGGTGAGTGGTATTGAGAGGCTTTCCAGGATGTACAACGTTAATTTTTTTTTCTTCTGTGCATTTTTGTTCAAATATTCAGGAGCTCCCCTAGTGCGGAAGGTCGAATGAAAAGTCTGCAAGGAGAGAATGTGTTTCATGCTCTGATTTTGCTATGCCGGATAAGAGACTCTGTACTAAATGTTTGCAGGAGGATGCAGGCACTTCTTCAGATCATCTCTCATAGCTCATGTCGTGGATGAAAGATTGCTTTAACCAGTCTACGTCTTCTATGGTCACGCAACTTACTGATAACATTCTTAAATCCATTAAACCTCATATGACATCACAACCGCATGTTCAAGGGGAGACTGGTGAGGCGGCAGATCAGCCTGTTTTAGACCTTCGTGGTTCTTCGGTTTCTGAGGGAGAAATATCATAAGAAGATTCTGGTGATGATGACGGTTCCTTTGATGTTGAGTTGGTTGACCCTCTTATTAAGGCTTTAAGGAAAACTTTGAATTTGGAAGATAAAAGTCTCTCCCCAGCTTAACAGGATAGAATGTTTAAATCATCCTCCAAAAAGAATAATTTGTTTACCGTACATGAAGTGTACTGTAAGAATTATTGATTTTGAATGGGATCATCCGGATAAGAAGCCTATTCTTTCCAGAAGATTCAAGAGGATGTTCCCCTTCCCATCTGACCTGTCTAAGATCTGGGATTTTCCACCTAAAGTCGATGCTGCTATAACTAGAGTGGCCAGGAGACCCACTTTACCTGTGGATGAAGGAGTGTCCCTCAAGGACACGATGGAAAGAAGACAAGATGCTTCATTAATATGTTTCATTAATAGCTTATATGGCTGGGGGTGTGGCTTGCAAAGCAGCTATAGCTGTTACCTCTGTATCCAGGGCTAATAAAATTTGGCTTCAGGACTTAGAAGATGCTCTGAAAAAGGGAGAAGACAAAGACAAGCTCTCCAATATGCTCCAAGACATCTTGTTGCCCAATGAATTGCCCTACTTTCACAATGGAGACTTTAAAATCTATCGTACAGTTCCTTGATCGAGGAGACTGGCTAGCAAAATTAGATCTGAGGGACGCTTACCGTATATACTCGAGTATAAGCCGATCCGAATATAAGCCGAGGTATCTAATTTTACCTAAGAAAACTGGAAAAATTTATTGACTCGAGTATAAGCCTAGGGTGGGAAATGCAGCCGCTACTGCTAAGTTTAAATAATCAAATTATTTAATAAAAGGACACTCACAAGTGCTTACATGACTACCATATTAATAAACACAAGGTATGGGCTGGAAAATGAGGCGCATCCAGCATAAGATAACCACATGCAAGGTTGTACAGGTTAATATCTCAATTTAATTGCAACATTTTTGCACACAGGCACCCGGCACCACACACATACACAACTGCACACAGGCACAGGCACCCGGTATAGCCCACAGTATAGCCACAGTATAGCCACAGTATAGCCACAGTATAGCCCACAGTATAGCCACAGTATAGCCCACAGTATAGCCACAGTATAGCCCACAGTATAGCCACAGTATAGCCACAGTATAGCCCACAGTATAGCCACAGTATAGCCCACAGTATAGCCCACAGTATAGCCCACAGTATAGCCCACAGTATAGCCACAGTATAGCCCACAGTATAGCCCACAGTATAGCCACAGTATAGCCACAGTATAGCCCACAGTATAGCCCACAGTATAGCCACAGTATAGCCCACAGTATAGCCCACAGTATAGCCCACAGTATAGCCCACAGTATAACAAATTGAGTTAACTGAATAATTACATAATCCTGGTTTTTAATTTTATTAAATAAAAATAATCATACCATGTAGCAGACAGGTAAACACATTTCATGCATGCACCGCTGTCGCACCGCCGCACGTCACACGTAGCGCCGGCCGGACCCTGCCTGGGCACTGCAGTACTACTTGTCACAGCGGCGGATCCGGCGCCCGAGTGCGCCGTGCGCACCCCTCCCCCAACGCACGAACGAGACGCGCCAAATTAAAAACCTGCCACTAACTGGTTTCAAGCAAAAACGAGTGATCGGTAGAAAACAGAACAGGAGATGATGTTTTACAACTCGTCACAGCGGCGGATCCGGCGCCCTAGCGCCGCGCGCTACCTCCCTCAGTCACACGAATGAGAAGCGCCGTGTATGCATGCTTGGCCGAGGCTCGGGCGCCGGATCCACCACTGTGACAAGTTGTAAAACATCACCTCCTGTTTCTTTTCTACCGATCACTCGTTAGAATAGTTAGTGCACTAGGGAATATTTGTTTCATTATTTATTTATAACCACTTCCTGATACCTAAACCCGCCACTGTCATGAGTAGTCCTGCACTGCCTGGGCCGGGCAGCGCTACGTGGGACGTTGGGGGTGAGGGTGCGACATGCGTGTGTACCTGCCTGCTACATGGTATGATAATTTTTATTTAACAAAATTAGTTGCCTCGAGTTTAAGCCGAGGATTCCTTTTTTAGCACATTTTGAATGCTGGAAAACTCGGCTTATACTCGAGTATATACGGTATCTCCACATTCTAACATGGAGGGGTCACAGGAAGTTTTTGAGATTCAAAGTCCTGAATCAACATTTCCAGTTAAGAGCCCTTCCTTTTAGATTATTCACAGCACCCAGGATCTTCACAAAGGTTCTGGCTCCAATTACTGCCAACCTAAGATTAAAAAACATCAAGAATTTTTTCATACCTGGACAATATCCTGGTGAAAGCAAATTCCGGGGAAACACTAATCCAGCGTGTTCAGCTGGTAAGCAAGTATCTTCAAAGCTTAGGCTAATGCCACACGAGGCGTAGGGCGGATATTTTCAGCAAGCGTAAAAGCGCTTGCTGAAAATTCATGCTTATATTCGCTACATGTGCCTGCCCCCGAGCGTATATCATTCATTCGGGTGCAGGCACATGTAGGAGGTGTAGGGCGGAATTTTCAGCAAGTGCTTTTATGCTTGCCGAAAATGTCCGCCCTAAGCCTCGTGTGGCATTAGCCTTAGGATGGATAATCAATTGGGATAAGAGTTCCCCTACTCAAACTCAATCCCTGGAGCTTCTGGGAGTTGTTTTAAACACAGTTTCATTCGATCTGAGTATTCCTCCCAGGAAAATTCCGATAATCCAGGATTGTGTGAACACTCTCATCAATGATCCACAGTGGATTGTGTGAAATGGGCCCGCATTCACTCCAGAACCCTTTAAGGCGATTTTCTTTTGAAGTGGAACTACGATTTTCAGCATCCAAATCAGATCATACAACTTTCTCAGGAGACCTTAATCTCCCTGAATTGGTGGCTCTTGAAAAGCAACCTGAGTATACCTATCACCTATACCTGATGCATTATGCTTCATGGAAACCAGATCAGAAAGCAGCAATCGTAGATGCTTTCTCCATGAGTTGGAGCTTGGCAAGAGCATATGCATTTTCCTCCATTCCGTTGATTCCTTGGGTATTGAGGAAGATAAAGGAGGATAAAGCGGAAGTGGTGCTGGTAGGACCACGAAGGGCTTGGTTTCCCCAGATATTACTTCTGACAATAGACCAGCCATTCAGACTCCCGAATTGGCCGGACCTTCTCAGCCAAGGTATCTTGCACCCTTGCCCAAAGTGACTGGCATTAACGGCATGGTTGTTGAAAGGCTGAACCTGGAATCTGCAGGACTTTCAGACAGATCCATATCCACGCTTTTATCAGCCAGGAAGCCTACTACTATTCTAAGATATTATTCCATCTGGAAAAAAATTTCTGAGTGGTCTAAAGAAATGGGTCAAGATCCCATGAAAACCACAGATATTCAGATTGTGGAGTTTCTCCAAAGAGGATTAGGCCGGGGATTTAGTACCTCTAGTCTTAAAACCCATGTCACTGCTATTTCCCACTTTTCTAAAACCGTCTGGGCTTGCCACCCATTGATACAAAGATTTTTTCAGGGAGTGACTAGAATTAAGCCTAAAAACAGCTCTCAAGTTCCTCCTTGGGATTTTAACTTGGTTTTAAACGCTCTGACTCAGGAACCTTTTGAACCTTTGGAGAATGTGCCTCTTCAACTTTTTAACTTGAAGTTGTGTTTTCTACTTGCTATCACTTCAGCCAGAAGAGTTAATGAACTTCAGGCTTTATCCATATCTGAGGGTAAGCTTATGTTTTTGCAAGACACAGTCATTCTCAGAACAGCAGACAGGTTCCTTCCAAAGGTTGTATCGGATTTCCACACCACTCAAGATATTGTCCTGCTGGGGTTCATTCAGAATCCTAGAACAGATCAAGAAGCTATCTGGAACACTCTGGATGTTAAAAGGTGTTTGGAAGTGTACCTATCCAGGGTCAAGTCTTTTAGAAAAACCAACTCCCTTTTAGTAATTCCTTTGGGTCCCAAAGCTGGAACTCAACCTTCAACCTTCTAAATCTACACCAATTGGATCAAACGGTGCATTTTGCTTGCCTACGCGACTAGGGCTATGGCGACATCTTGGGCGTTCCAGGCCAAGGCATCTTCTAAGGACATTTGCAAAGCGGCAAATGTCATATGTTATATTTTGGTACAGCTGTGCTGCAATCAGCTTTGTGTATTGAGTAAACTTTCCCACCGTTAAATTTCTTGTGGTGCTTTTGTACATCCCATAGTTGCCCAGGAACAGGAAACGAGAAAATCATATCATACTTACCGAGATTTTCTTTTCCTTGACTGGAACATAGTAGTGGGCATTACTTCCCACCCTTCAAAGATGGCGGCCGGCAGGCGGAAGTAAGTCTTTTATTAGGTATTTCCTGTCCATCCACATTGCAGGAGGGATTAACCTATAGTTGCCCACTGCCATGTTCCAGTCCAGAAAAAGAAAATCTCGGTAAGTATGATATGATTTTCTCGTTTGTGTACCAGCACACTCCTCAGTTCTGCTTCCTGGGTGATGTAACTTCCCCATCCTTTGGGTACCATGTTTCACCAGGATTGGCCAGTAGAACAAGATATGACAGTTCCTGACAGGCAATGATATGATCTTAGTTATCTTAAATTATCAGTGGGGTTTTGTTTGGCTTTTAGGCTCCACAGTTACCATCTTTATTAATACGTAGAACATTTTTAAAAAGAAATGTTTTTAAAAATAAGAATTATTTGCTTAAAATGGACTCTATGGTAAATGGACTTCTATAATTTTAAAGATAATTAAGATATCAATTATCCTTATTGGTGGCAAAACAGTCCAATTGGTTTTATTTAATTTTTAAATTATTTTAAAGTAGACTTGAAGGAGAAGAAATTTTAAATTACTGGGGGATGCCAAAATGTTAAGCACCCACCAGGGGTTAAGATCTCTTTCTTGATACACTGGCCGGTACTCCTGTTCTGTAAAAACTGCAGTGGCCCAGGGAATTTATGCAGAAGGTCGTTGTCGCCATCTTCTTTGGAGTCTTCTGTCTTTTTATTCATTTCAATTTTGACAGGCACATGCGCAGTAGAGTGAAAGACAAAATTAGAAACATAAAGTTGGCTCTTTCACTCTAGTATGCATGAAGCGGCCGGGGCCCCGGTGAAAAAAAGAGAGAAGAGGAAGAAATACCCCAGGCTCAACATTGCACCCTCAGTGATTTAGACTTTCATTTTCCTTATGGATATCCAAATTAAGGAAAGATCCCTTATCTGAAAAACCCCAGGTCCCATACCTGCAGGGAGGAGGGCTTTGGGTTTCTCCAGAACTGGGCTGATTTCTCAATCGGCTACAGGCTCTTTGCCAGGGATGGGCTGCACCTCAATGATGATGGGGCAGCTGCTTTGGGGGAAAAGATGGCTAGAGGGTTGGAGGAGATTTTAAACTAGGAGTGGGGGGGGAGGGTGCAGCGGGAAATTCTGTGGTAGACAGGATAGATGAGGTAGTGTGCATAGTAAGGGAAAACGGGGGAGGAGACTTGCTTCGGGATACTGATAATGGCAGGGAGGCCCATAAGTTGTTTACACGTCATTCTCACGCTGGTACCAGTATTAAATGTATGTTTACCAATGCAAGGAGTCTGACTGGTAAAATGGGAGAGCTGGAGGTACTGGCGTTGGAGCGGAAATATGATGTGATTGGTGTTGCTGAAACTTGGTTGAATGAGTCTCATGACTGGGCTGTTAATATTGGGGGTTATACATTGTTTCGGAGGGACAGGGGCAATAGTAACATAGTAACATAGTAACATAGTAAGTTGGGTTGAAAAAAGACATACGTCCATCAAGTTCAACCATAATGCCTATAAATAACCTGCCTAACTACTAGTTGATCCAGAGGAAGGCAAAAAACCCCATCTGAAGCCTCTCTAATTTGCCGCAGAGGGGAAAAAATTCCTTCCTGACTCCAAGATGGCAATCGGACCAGTCCCTGGATCAACTAGTACTAAGAGCTATCTCCCATAACCCTGTATTCCCTCACTTGCTAAGAATCCATCCAGCCCCTTCTTAAAGTTATATAATGTATCAGCCAGCATGACTGATTCGGGGAGGGAATTCCAGAACTTCACAGCTCTCACTGTAAAAAATCCTTTCCGAATATTTAAATGGAACCTCCCTTCTTCTAAACGAAGTAGAAAAGGAGGAGGAGTGTGTCTGTTCGCTAAGCAGGAACTAAAAGCAAATATTAAGGAGGAAGTGATGGGGGTAACAGAGGGAGCTGAATCCTTATGGGTTGAGCTTCTCACAGATAGTAAAGAATCTACCAAACTAATTGTAGGGGTATGCTATAGACCCCCTAATGTAAGTGAGGAGGAGGCCCAGCTCCTGTTGCAAATAGAAAAGGCTGCTAGTTTGGGGCAAGTGATAATAATGGGGGATTTTAATTATCCTGATATTGACTGGAGCCATAGTACTGTCAGGACAGTAAATGGGAACAAGTTTATAAACTTGCTGCATGACAACTTTATGTCACAGGTTGTTGAGGAGCCAACCAGGAACCATGCTATACTGGATCTAGTGATCTCTAATGACCCAGAACGTATAGCAAATGTGCAAGTGGTTGAACCCCTAGGTAATAGTGACCATAATGTTATTTCATTTGATGTTTGGTGCAGGAAACAAATTTACACGGGGGCAACAAAGACAATGAATTTTAGGAAGGCAAATTTTAGCTCCTTAAGGGCAGCACTTCAGGGCATAGATTGGGGCATTATGTTTTCTGATAAAAACACAGAGCAGAAATGGTTGTCATTTAAAATTATATTAAATCATTACTGTTCTCAATTTATTCCATTAATAAGAAAAAGTAGAAGTGTTAAGAATCACCCTATGTGGCTTAACTCTGAGGTAAAGAAATTAATAGGGAGAAAAAGGAAAGCTTTTAAGAAATATAAGTCAGAGGGGACAGTAGCTGCGTTTAATGATTATAAACACTATAACAAGTGTTGTAAAACAGCAATCCGGAAGGCAAAGATAGAAAATGAGGAGCGCATCGCGGCCGAGGCCAAGACTAACCCCAAAAAGTTTTTTAAGTATATTAATAGTAAAAAGATGCAGGTTGAGGGTGTGGCCCCATTGAGTTATAGTAACAATATGGTTACAGCGGATACAGAAAAGGCAGATGTGCTTAACCAGTTCTTTTCTTTTGTGTATACAGTAGAGGAGCCAGTGGGCCAAGTCCCACCCAATAGCTGCACTGTTGCCTCAGCTCCAACTACACAGTGGTTGGCACAGGATATGGTGCTTAAAGGGTTACACACGATAAATGTAAACAAGGCACCTGGGCCAGATGGAAAACACCCTCGGGTACTGAGAGAGCTAGGGGCAGAATTGCAGTGGCCCTTGTTTCTGATATTCTCAGACTCTCTTTCATCAGGTATGGTACCTAGGGATTGGAAGAAGGCGAATGTCATTCCTATATTTAAAAAGGGAGTAAGATCTCAGCCTGGCAATTATAGGCCTGTAAGTTTGACATCTGTGGTGGGCAAGATATTTGAAGGCTTGTTAAGGGATCACATTCAAAATTATGTAGTGGAGAATGCCATTATGAGCAGTAATCAGCATGGCCTATTGGTCTTAGTGAAGTCGTTTGCACATGGATTGAAAACTGGCTACAGGATCGGGTACAGAGGGTGGTTGTTAATGGTACATTCTCTACTTGGAGTAAGGTTCTTAGTGGGGTCCCTCAGGGTTCTGTACTGGGTCCACTTTTGTTTAACTTGTTCATAAATGACTTGGGGGAGGGTATTATGAGTAATGTATCAGTGTTTGCAGATGACACAAAACTCTGCAGACCAGTCAATTCTATCCAGGATGTGACATCCCTGCAGCAGGATCTTGACCAACTGGCAATCTGGGCAGCTAAGTGGCAGATGAGATTTAATGTGGATAAATGTAAGGTCATGCACCTGGGATGTAAAAATATGCAAGCCCCGTATACCCTTAATGGGACTGCACTAGGCAAATCCATGATGGAGAAGGACCTTGGAGTCCTTGTAGATAATAAACTTGGCTGTAGCAAGCAATGCCAGGCAGCAGCTGCAAGGGCAAACAAGGTTTTGAGCTGTATTAAAAGGGGTATAGATTCACGGGAGGAGGGGGTTATTCTTCCCCTTTACAGAGCACTGGTAAGGCCCCATCTAGAATATGCTGTTCAGTTTTGGTCTCCAGTGCTCAAACGGGACATGATTGAGTTAGAGAGGGTCCAGAGAAGGGCAACTAAGCTGGTAAAGGTTATGGAAAGTCTCAGTTATGAAGAAAGACTGGCCAAGTTGGGTCTGTTTACACTGGAGAAGAGGCGCTTAAGAGGTGACATGATAACTATGTATAAATATATAAGGGGATCATATAATAACCTTTCTAATGTTTTATTTACCAGTAGGTCCTTCCAATGGACACGAGGGCACCCACTCCGTTTAGAAGAAGGGAGGTTCCATTTAAATATTCGGAAAGGATTTTTTACAGTGAGAGCTGTGAAGTTGTGGAATTCCCTCCCCGAATCAGTTGTACTGGCATCATATAGCTTTATAACATTATATAGCTTTAAGAAGGGGCTGGATGGATTCTTAGCAAGTGAGGGAATACAGGGTTATGGGAGATAGCTCTCAGTACAAGTGAGGGAATACAGGGTTATGGGAGATAGCTCTCAGTACAAGTGAGGGAATACAGGGTTATGGGAGATAGCTCTTAGTACAAGTTGATCCAGGGACTGGTCCGATTGCCATCTTGGAGTCAGGAAGGAATTTTTTCCCCTCTGCGGCAAATTAGAGAGGCTTCAGATGGGGTTTTTTGCCTTCCTCTGGATCACCTAGTAGTTAGGCAGGTTATATATAGGCATTATGGTTGAACGTGATGGACGTATGTCTTTTTTCAACCCAACTTACTATGTTACTATGTTACCTACACTGATATTGAGGGGCTTTATAATGAAATTGTAATAAACACAGCTTTTGATGCAGTGGCGTAACCCCATCCCACGAAAAAAGAACTTTAGAGGGGCCTGACACACACAGCAACTCCTACCTAGTCCCTACTTGGGGGTATGCTTCCTTTATAGTTACGCCAGTGTTTGAATGGGGGATTAAGGCAAAAATGGGATAACATTGGTCTGCTTTAGTGGTGAGCTAATTTTTTTGCCAGGCATGGATTTGCAGCAATTCCCATATATTGCCATTGGTGAATTGTTTCGTGAAAATTTGCAGCGCGCATCAAAAAAAGTTTCAGTTGTGCCAAATTGGGCATGGTCGCGTCAAAAATGGGCGCGGTTGTGTAAAAAAAAAACACGGGTGACGAAAAAAATTGTGCGACAGATGTGTTTCGCAAATTTTATGGCAAAGCAATACGTGACAGATTTGCTCATCACTAGTCTGTTTGATGGTTCCTTAACTCAGGGGATTGAGATTAACACAACTGAAAATTTCAAGACCATGAATTAACAGAAGCAATTTTTACGGTTTAAGCATATCTAAGAATATTAATTAGTAATTAAATTTACCAAGCTGATATTATTAGCGAATTAATTTGTAATATGTTTGTTAAGCATACTTTCACTTGGCTTCTCCATGTTATATCAAGCTTACAGGGCTATAGTTTCACCTGCAAACATCTTTTTCCATTTATAACACAAAAGCATTATTTACAGACCCCACAGATTAAGGATATTTGAGACTAAACAAAGTTGGTACAATCAATGTTATAGCCAAAAAAATATGTTTTATTTTTACTTATTATACTATGTTTGCTCTTGTCTTGACTGAAAAGATTGACCCAGAGGCTCAGCAGCTAGGGGTTACCTAAAGCTTGGTTTATACAGATATTGATTTAGCTCTGACCCTTTATGACTGCTCTCTGCACAAGTGCAGTGGTTTTCCACAGTTTCCTCTGCAGCTCACAGGAAATATTAATTAAACACAGATGACTTGGATTTGTAGAATGTGAGAATTGGCTTTTGTAGTGTTGTGGCTTGCCAAAACTTTTCAAAACATTAACACTAATTAGGGCCTATTCATCACTAATTAAGTACATAATGAGCGACATCACAGAAACTGAATGTCAAAAAGAAAATCTTACTAAAGAATGTACCCGTGCTATCACTACAACTAGCAATGATTTTGGAGCTTAAAGTTTCAAAAAATTGCATTGTGATGAAGCTGTCTCCCAGTGTCTCCTTGTAGAAAAGTAAGGTCATCTGGCATATTTTTCAGCATTTGTCAATACTGTGTAAGCAAAAAAATGAGTAACCTTTCATCTACTGGTCAACTATTATGGATTATTCACATGGGCATCTGAACTTCTAGAAATACATATTTTTTTTACACAGACATCATAAATTCCACAAACTTACAGAGAACTATAATAGCCAATCTGTGTTTGCATGGATGAGTTCCCCACCCATTTTAGCTCACACACAGTGAAGCGGAGGTTAGCGTGGAAATGCCTGCTTCTGCGTTTTCATGCCTTGGGCAGTTGTGTGCCAGATCGGAGACCAAGAACATTTAGGCATAGACCTGGGAGTTGCAAAGAGGCAGTTAGAGTGAAGCCCGGGCACTGTAAGAGGTCCTGAAGGCTTCAATGAGAAATTCTGTGTGAAGCAAGAGTGAGAGATAACATGGTAAGCAGAGAGTCTTCCACACTGAGTTATTTGCGCAAGTGTTACATTGTTGGTAAATTGGCTCCTGGATAACCCTATACTACCTGTGGAAATCCTGAAATAAAGTCTGCTGTGGTTCAACTTATTTATTGTGCCATGCCTACTTCTCACAGTAAAGGTCTGTGTTGTTCCCAGGCTGAGAGTTTGACTGTCCACCAAGTCAGTGTGCTATTGCCAATTCTCAAAGCATGATTGTTACAGCAGATGATTTTGGGAGAGCCACCTGAATCGGCAGCTGAAATCTTGTTATCCATTATATCCAAATGTGTTTTTTGTTTGTATTGCTATAAAGTATAATGTTTTTAGAATTAGTGTAACATTTGATTTAATTGCATGTATTCTTTGAACAGTTTTCTGTATCTACATAGTTCATTATACACTTTTTAATTTACGTTACGTAATTCACTTTTTTAATTTACATCTTAATCTCTGTCTGTGACAAACACTGTTTCTAAATTGCTCTGTGCATACAATACCTCTCAAATGTTCCTTTCTAACCAACATCCAGGTATGTTCGGTCTCTCCAGTTTTAAGAGGGCTATTATGACAGACACAGCGTCACAGAGATCCAACAGGTATTTATCTGTGCAGTCAGACTCACATGTTTGGCAGAGAGGAAATCCTTTGACTCCACTAGTTAAATTCATTTTATCTGGCAATGAGTACAAATTGGCCTCTATTGGGTTCTTTCTGTCTTCCAGGAATGTCACTATCTGTGCTAAAGATAAAAAAAAATCAACATTTGTTGTTTTCTCTTTCTCTCTATCTTTACCTACCCCGGGGCCATCGAGCTGAAGTTAATGACAGGCTAAAAAGTATTAGTTACCCAACAGCTGGCAGACAACACTTCCCTGTAGCTTTATGTCACAGCATATGCCAACCACTCAGAGAATGTTATAATTCATACTTCATCTCCCACCACAAAAGCAGATGGGTTGAAGTATTGTTGTTCTCACTCTATTTCTCAGCCCTTGAGGGATCACTAAATAAAATCAAAGCAGATGGGCCATTACAGGCTCATTTGTGCTTGTTACAATGTAATGCACACCGGAAATCTAACGGCATCAAGCACAAACACAATGAGACTTTGAGACTAAATTGTAAGTCAGAGGGCTCTATGGAAAAAGAACCTAGAGCATGTCCATTTATCATACACTTATTTTAATTCTAAGAGGTATTCGTTATTTGCTGCTTACAGGGTGCTTGGTAGCAGAAGCACTCTGCTTAGCAAGCACTGAAGCACAGCAAGTGTTTGTCTTTCTGTAAATGGAACCTGTCATATTCCAGTCAGCAGCACATTAAATAATACCCAAAGCCATTAAACCCTGTGCTTACTCACATTAAAAGAATGTGCCACAAGTGCCCACTATGGGTTATTAGACCTGATGCAACATTGCAACTTTTATTACATTTATTAGTTATGCATACTTAGTATGTTGTAGTTAAAAAGAAATGTTTTGAACTCTACAGACATGTACCCTGTAAGTTAGAAAATAATATAAAGTGCATATTGTAATATAATTGACACATATTTATAGTGCCAACATATTCAACAGCACTGTATTATAAAGGGGTATATACATCAAACATATAAATCTCAAATAAATGCTAAATAATACAAAGGTAAAATAAAGCATCCAGTTTAAAAGGACAAGGTGTGGGGAATGGGAAGCAAAAAGGAAGATGTGGCACTGAGAGCTGCACTTAGCAAGTGGCAGTGTACATAGTATATAGTGTACATTTATAGAATGTTAGGCTAAATAAAGTTAAGCTTCTCTAAGAAGCTAAGAAAAGAAATCATTTAAAGTCAGATAGATCAAATGGAATTTCAATGGAAATTAAGCAGCTGGAGCAAAGCCTTGTAGGGAGGTGATGAGCAGGGAGCACAGAAGTAAATTATTAGAACAGTATAACAAGTAGTTTTGGAAGTACAGGAATACCCATTATCTGGAAACCTATTATACAAAAGCTCCGAATCACTAGAAGCCCATCTCCCATAGACTTCGTTATAATCAAATAATTAACATTTTTAAAAAGAATTCCTTTATTGGAATTATATCTTTATTGGAGGCAAAACAATCTTATTGTTTTAAAGCATGTTGATCCCAATTACGGAAAGACTTCTTATCTGGAAAACCCCAAGTCCCAAGCTTTCTGGACATGAAAGATTGGGCGACAATTTGAACCACTTTAAACAGTAGGGTCATTAATTTGAATTTTACCAGAGTAGGGATTGGCAAAGTGGCCAACAGTGGTCGACAATTGCAGGGAAAGCCTTCCCTGTTTTTACATATGGATTAAATAAAATTTATACTTTTTTAATATAACTCCCCTTTTTTGGCTGCTTTTTTCTACAACTTCTTGAATATCCGGAGTGCCTGCCTGCTTTACTCTTTGATTTTCCCAAATACTGGTAAACCCAACCCTACAAACTCTTTAATCCCTGAGAAAACATAAAGATTCTTGTAAAAATATTTTGCTTCATAAAGCTAAGCAAGGGTTGCTATGTAATGCCATGTATGTAAGGCCAGCTTTTGAGCACAGTGAATGTGCTGATAAACTTCTAGCATGCTTGGCCAAAACACATGAATCTCCCTGATCATAACAGAACTATATGGCTCTCAACAGCAGATAATCACACAATCGGACCAAGAAAATGATACCCTAGTGCTGTCCAACTGGTGGCCCGCGACCCCCCTCTGTGTGGCCCCCCACCTGTCTGGCTGCTTTGATGGCTTACTTTTGTGTAAGCTTTAAATGGTATCAGTTCTGGCCCCCTGCATGGTTTTCACCTCAGATTCAGGCTGTAATCACCCACTTTGTATTGTTTAAACATGTAATCCCCTGTGTTTTTCACACCTTTTAGTTTGTGCATTGTTCACCCCCTGCAGTGTTCACACCTCAGGCTCAGACTGTAATCACCCACTTTGTTCACCTGTTCACACCTCAGACATTGTATGTAGTGCCTGGACTATGCTGCTTGTGTATATGGCACACACAGGCAGCATAGGGTAGGCAGAGTATGGCACATAGGCAGCATAGGGCAGGGAGGGTATGGAACACACAGGCAGCATAGGGTAGGCAGAGTATGGCACACACAGGTAGGGCAGGCAGAGTATGGCACACACAGGCAGCATAGGGCAGGCAGAGTATGGCACACACAGGTAGGGCAGGCAGAGTATGGCACACACAGGCAGCATAGGGCAGGCAGAGTATGGCACACACAGGCAGCATAAGGGAGGCAGAGTGCTGCCTGTGTGTGCCATACTCTGCCTGCCCTATGCTGCCTGTGTGTGCCATACTCTGCCTGCCCTATGCTGCCTGTGAGAGGTGAACCTGGCAGGGGTTTGTTCTGGGAGTTTGTTAGTAGTTGGAAACAGCCATTAAATGGTCCCTAAGGTGTGTAATTATGTTGCTGGGGGTTGCTGTGCTATCCACAGGGGAGGAAGCATATAGATTTAAGGGTGTGTCTTAATACGACATAATATAATTCTTTCATATATGAATAACTGCTGATATCCCCGCAATGAGGACCAAGCATTTGGGTTTTTGCTGCACTACCACCATTGTGATAAAATGGGTGTGGTTTGAAGTAGGTGTGGTTCAAAGGAGTCAAAACTGGCTTCCGTTAGCGGCCCTCCACCATGTATGCTAGAGAAATTCCGGCCCTCGGCACCGCAGAAGTTGGACAGCACTGCCCTATACCGTTTCTATAGGGCCCTATATGCCTCCCAATTATCTATCTCCATACCGTTTCTAGATGAATTCCAGCTCCCATGTATTTCTCATGAGTTAAATCTTACCATGACTCAAAATATCACAGAGCAGGAAGTATATGAAGCCATTACCACCTTCCCTCCATGTAAAGGCTCTTATGGCCTTCCTTTAGAAATATATCAAAGATTTCATAAAAAAAACTAGTCCCACAGCTGACTAAATGTTTTAACAATGCATTGATAACTGGCTCTCTGCCTCCATCTCTTTATAATGCTACAGTAGTACTCCTTGCTAAGCCAGGTAAAGATCCTAGGAGTTGTGATGCATATAATAATTTCGCTGCTTACTACTGATGTCAAAATTTTGGCAAAGGTTTTGGCAATAAGACTAAACTGTGTAATACTAAGCCTAGTTCATGAGGACCAGACAGGTTTTATGCCGGGCAAATCCACAGCTTTAAACATTAGATGATTATATATCCAACTTCGCAAATTCTCATAGTAATCCAAGACAAAGAACTTGATATTGCCAAAGCATTTGACACTGTTGAGTGGCCCTACTTATGGCAAGTACTGGAAAAATTTGGGATTGGAAATAAATTTATTGAAATAAATCTCCTAATGCCTCTATACAAGTTAACAGTCAATCAACTTAACCTTTTCCTTTAGCAATAGGTATTAGGCAGGGGTGCCCTATTTAGCCCCCACTCTTTGCCCTGTTCATGGAACCCTTTGTCCAGTATATTCATTCCCATCCCAGGATAATAGGAACTTGGCCCTTATGAAGAGCGTGTTCAAATGTATGCAGGCGATACCTTGTTTTATATAGGAGATAGGGATAAATTTATTTCGAAAGTGCAGGAAGTCTTACGAAAAATTTGGTGCTAATTCTGGTTTAATAACAAACACATCTAACTCCATGCCATTATTACTAGACCCACCTGAATCAACAGAAAATCTTTCAAATATTCCCTTTAAAATAGTTTTGCAGCTAACCTACAGTATCTAGGAGTTTAGATTGCCTTACCACTAACCCAGTTTATTCCACTAAACATAGACCCAATACTAGACTGGATATCAATAAAAATTGAATCCTGGTCTGCAGTACCAATAGGACCAATGGGCAGAATCCATTTGATAAAAATATTAACACTCCTAAGTAGTTACATATTTTGTTCCAATCCCCAATATCACCTAACAATACCTTTTTTTTGTAATTTAAATTTTATTGATTTCATAGAAAGAAAAACGTCAACATTTCGACAATATACAGAGTAGCTATTTTTCATCTTAAGTAAAATGTGGGATTGATACATAATGAATCTGTAGCTTTGTATACATTCACTTTTTCTTTAGTAATTGTTACTCGTTTCTGTTGAACTCTGTTTAATCAGCCAGAATTTGTATATTAGATGGAGTAAAGGTGGAAAGATAGAACAGGTAGAGAGAAAGAAGAGAGAGAAGGGTGGGTTGAGGTTAGGGTTTACCGGTTCTCAGATAGTTTCTGTAAGTGATGTTGATTTCTTTTATTGTGTATTACCAGTGTTTACACTGTTTTCGGTCTGCTGGCTCTCCGGGTACTGGGCCAACGGATACCACTCCAGTTCCCCTTCGTAGCTTCTGTCCAGAAGTCTGCCTCTGATTGATTCCATGGCTCTTATCCAATTTATTTTTGTGGTAAGTGTTAATAGGCCTGGTATGTGGGGTTGCTTCCAATTGGCTGCTAGTAATGATCTTGCTGCTGTTAGGATGTGTGTGGCTAGTTTGCGCGATTGTTTGGATTGTATGCTTTTCATTTTCATTCCCAGAAGAAATTATTGCAGAGACCAAACAATATCTTTGTCAGGTTAAAAGCAATGTTCAACCAGTTCATTTGGGCAGGATCAAGATGTCATTTAACTCAACTGGACACATTAATGCGCTCTAAAGTAAATGCTGGGGTCTCCTTTTCTATTATGCGTTTATATTATCTAGCTTCCCAGTTATAACATCTAGTCACTTGGCTGGAAAATTCCCATCATCCCATTGGATGGCTATTGCGGAAACCTACCAAAGAAATAGCTGCTCCCCACATCTAGTTCTGGATACTATGCACCAAGTGTGGAAAGCAGCTACAAGAATAGTAATAGACCAAACTACGTTCCCCCATCCCCCACCTTTGGCACAATCTCACCCAGTGATCACCAACCAGTGGCTTGGGAGCAACATGTTGCTCACTGATCCCTTGGATGTTGCTCCTAGTGGCTTGGAGGCAAGTTTTAGTTGCATAAAAACCCAGAGTAATGCCAAACAGAGCCTCCTGTAGGCTGCCAGCCCATATAGAGGCTACCAAATAGCCAATCATGGCCCTTATTTGGTACCCCAGGTAAATTTTTCATGCTTTTGTTGCTCCCCCACTCCTTTTACATTTGAATGTGACTCACAGGTAAAAAAATTTGGGGACCTCTTATGTAACCTATCCTTGTTAGCGGACGTGGGCTGTATGAGGGCATGGAGTGAAAAAGGCATAAATATCATAGGGCAGTGCTGTCCAACTTCTGTGGTGCCGAGGGCCGGAATTTCTCTTGCATACATAGTGGAGGGCCGTTAATGGAAGCCAGTTTTGGCCACTCCCCCATTTTAAACCACACCCACTTCAAACCACTCCCATTTTATCACAATGGTCGCTGCAGGGATATCAACCATCATTTATATGTTAAAGAATTATATTATGACACGCTTAAATCGATGTGCCTCCTCCTCCCCTGTGGATAGCACAGCAACCCCCAGCATATAATTACACACCTTAGGGACCATTTAATGGCTATTTCCAACTGCTAACAAACTCCCAGAACAAACCCCTGCCAGGTTCACCTCCCACAGGCAGCATAGGGTAGGCAGAGTATGGCGCACACACAGGCAGCACTCTGCCTGTCCTATGCTGCCTGTGTGTGCCATACTCTGCCTGTCCTATGCTGCCTGTGGGTGCCATACCCTCCCTGCCCTATGCTGCCTATGTGCCATACCCTCCGTGCCCTATGCTGCCTGTGTGTGCCATACTCTGCCTGCCCTACCCTGCCTGTGTGTGCCATACCCTCCCTGCCCTATGCTGCCTGTGGGTGCCATACCCTCCCTGCCCTATGCTGCCTATGTGCCATACTCATGTGTATGTGTATAGGCAGCATAGGCCAGGCAGTACATACAATGTCTGAGGTGAAGAGGTGAACAATGTGGGTGATTACAGTCTGAGCCTGAGGTGTGAACACTGCAGGGGGTGAACAATGCAGAGATAAAAAGGTGTGAACACCACAGGGGATTACATTTTTAAACAATACAGGGGGATTACAGCCTGAATCTGAGGTGATAACCATGCAGGGGGCCAGTTAATCTCAGTACTGATACCATTTAAAGCTAACACAAAGGTAAGCCATCAAAGCAGCCAGACAGGTGGGGGGGCCACACAGAGGGGGGTCGAGGGCCGCATGCGGCCCGCGGGCCGCCAGTTGGACAGCCCTGTCATAGGGGATGTATGGTCAGGGAACAATATATACACATTTAGAGAACTACAACAAACAAAAGAACTACCGGCTTCAATACATAATAAGAATTAAAAAAAACACTTATGAGGTCCATAAGACTGAAGACATCTCCATTGCTAACAACAAGTTGTTAATCTATCTCAATAGATCTCACACTATGGGTCTTACATCTATATTGTATGCATTACAGGAAAACAAATATAATTTGCTCAAAGGTCTGCGGGCCAAATAGGAATAGGTCCTAGGTATTATTCTTGATGAGGCACGGCAGGAAGCCCTTGAAGCTCCTCAGTGGTCTCATTTTGCTAAAGGTCTGAGTGATCCAACTTTATGTGTTGCACAAAGCCTACTATACCCCTGTTACCTTAATAATCCTGCCAAACCTGACACATGTATAAGATGCAGTTGTGACAGGGGCTTATTCATACACATGTTATGGAAATATTTGGATATCCAATTATATTGGACCTCAATCCTAAATGCCATGATACAAACTACATTAGACAGAACCCCTACATTAGACAGAACCCCTGTCGAATATGCATATTACATGCATATTACTTGGAAATTCTGTGCCCAATCAGTAAAGCCATCTATTAGTCCATAAAGCTTTATTTCTAGCTAAGAAACTTATTACACAAATTTGTAAAAGTAATATCCCTCCGGAACTACAGGCCTGGGAAAATCTAATGAAGGTAACTTATAAATTAGAAGGTGGCTGGAGGAGCATCCCCTTCCTAATGCAAATCTTGAAAGATAACTAGCTGTGTTAAATTAATATCCACAGTTAAACATTGATGTAATGCAGTTCACTCTCTTTGTGTATGTTTTATGTTACTGTATAAGCGCACTTTATGCTGCATACCACAATTAGCTGTAAAAGTTTTCTTTTCAAAATGTAAATAAGTAAAGTAACATAAATTTGCCAAAATAAACTCTGCCTGAATTTTAAAAAAAGAACACCTACTACATCATGCTAAGTCTGCCTCTTGTTTTCATACGAAGGGGGTACCTTAAGACATTTAAGGGTCTTGGGCAGGTTAGCCCCTTTATCTTTTGTTAACTTTGATGTTGTTTTCAGCGATTATGAGGGCCACAACAACAGAAGCTGCGTCTTTTGCTCTAGTAAATATATAAGTGAAACTTGACAAAACACAGAGAAAACTTTTAACATACCAACACACACCATTTCAATATCCTAATGTAGCTGAATGATATATTAGCCAATGGCTATATTTTTTTTTACAGATAGGGGACCTGTTATCCAAAATGCTCAGGACCTGGGGTTTTCTGGATAAGGGACATTTCCATAATTTGGATCTCCATACCTTAGGTCTACTAAAAAAAATTTAGCATTTTTTGCATCCAATAAGAATTAATTATATTCTTAGTTGGGATCACGTACAAGGCACTGTGTTATTATTACAGAAAAAAAGTAAATCATTTTTAAAATGATTTTTTAATTATTTGCTTAAAATGGAGTCTATGGGAGATGATTTTCCCGTAATTTGGAACTTTCTGGATAATGGGTTGCCAGATAATGGATCCCATACCTGTATACTGAATGAGCTATACCCAATTACTCTACAAAACTTGCATTTGCATTTCATGTCCCCATCCCTTGTGTCTTGTCTATAGGAAGTACCAATATAATGTAATTGATAGCATTCAGTTGCTTTGTCCCAGTGCATTGAGACAAAAGTCACTGTTCTACCCAGCCATGTTGCAACCTCAACACTGACAAACATGTCAACTACTCTAACTCTTTACTAACCAATATAATTGACTGCTATGCCCCTTTGCAGATTCTGCAACTTGCATTCAGCACTCTTCTATGCAAGTTATTGAGGAGGAGTTCTTCCACAAAGGCACATTTTCTGTGCTGTCAAACAACCCTACAACACTACACTCACAAACAATAACAAATCCAGGCCATGTGCCTATTCCTAGTATTAACTCCATAGTTCTCCTCAACGTCCTTTCATCAGTCCTTTGTTACTACTTTAAAAGGCATGATATATAACAGAAACAAATTCCCTTCCAATACTAGAGTCTGAGCTGTGTTTATTCTAACCTCCCATCATGTTTTTTTCTTACCTGTAAAGGCATCTTGTTTTATCCTTGAATGTATAATAGGTATTAATAAAATTAAAGAAGGAGCAAATGCATTATTGTTATATTTTTATAGTGCCAACCTATTTTGCAGCATTTTCAATAAATAGGTGTATGCATGAAACATACAAATAACTTCAAGCAGACCTACTGCTTACTATAGACTGCATTGCGCAGCATGAAGGCTAACCCCAACATGGAAAAATACATGGTCACTTAGTCGTTAGCTCTTCTTTAAGGTGACCCTGTCACAAGCCCCTCTATATCTGCTTGTTAATCATAGTTACATAGGGTTGAAAAAAGACCAGTGTCCATCAAGTTCAACCCATCCAAGTAAACCCAGCACACCTAACCCACACCTACCAATCTATACACTCACATACATAAACTATAAATACAACCACTAGTACTAACTGTAGATATTAGTGTCACAATAGCCTTGGATATTCTGATTGATCAAGAACTCATCCAGGCCCCTCTTATAGGCATTAACAGAATCTGCCATTACCACATCACTAGGAAGGGCATTCCACAACCTCACTGCCCTCACCGTGAAAAACCACCTACGCTGCTTCAAATGGAAGCTCCGTTCCTCTAATCTAAAGGGGTGACCTCTGGTGCGCTGATTGTTTTTATGGGGAAAAAGAACATCCCCCATCTGCCTATAATCCCCTCTAATGTACTTGTACAGAGTAATCATGTCCCCTCGCAAGCGCCTCTTTTCCAGAGAAAACAACCTCAACCTCGACAGTCTCACCTCATAGTTTAAATCTTCCATCCCCTTTACCAGTTTAGTTGCACGTCTCTGCACTTTTTCCAGCTCATTAATATCCCTCTTAAGGACTGGAGCCCAAAACTACACCGCATACTCAAGGTGAGGCCTTACCAGGGACCTATAAAGGGGCAAAATTATGTTCTCATCCCTTGAGTCAATGCCCTTTTTTATACAAGACAGCACTTTATTTGCTTTAGTAGCCACAGAATGACACTGCCTGGCATTAGACAACTTGTTATCAACAAAAACCCCCAGATCCTTCTCCATTAAGGATGCCCCCAACACACTACCATTCAGTAGATAGTTTGCGTTTATATTATTTCTACCAAAGTGCATAACTTTGCACTTATCAACATTGAACCTCATTTTCCAGTTTGCTGCCCAGTTATCTAATTTTGTCAAATCGCTCTGCAAAGCGGCAGCATCCTGCATGGAACTTATAGTTTTGCACAATTTTGTGTCATCAGCAAAAATAGAAACAGTACTGTCTATGCCCACCTCCAGGTCATCATGACATGTTTTAACTAACCCATGGCTTTTCCTTTAATTTTGATGTCTGTTGTGATGTTTTGCAAAGAGTATTTTTATATTGGCCACTAATATATTTACTGTACATCACCAATTTTAGGCTGTACCCACTAATGCAGAAAGATAGTACAAAGTTGATCCAGGCACTGTTCTGATACTAGTCTTAGAGTCAGGAAGGACTTTTCACCCCTCTGAGGAAAATGTAAGAGTTCTCAATGGGTTTTTATTTTTCTGCTTAGCAGTTAGGCAGATTTTACTTAGAGGTTAAACTTGATGGACATGCTTCTTTTTTTAAATTAATCCGTGCAATGTAAGCTGGAATAGTTTAGTTTTCTCTAATAAAGGAAAAATGCACATAAAACTCAATGGTGTAGCTTCCTTTTATATTTGAAAAACACTTTGGCCAAAAACAAAATTATAACAATATAGGGCTTATTTATAACTGCTTGATGCTCCTGTAAAAACACCACACACAATACACTGCTGCCTGCTTGTGCCCATCTATGCTAGTGCCACACTATAATTAGCCAGTTGTGTCCACTTTGGTACAAATATCTACCTGGAAAAATACATGACTGGTATGTACATGACTTTTCTTGCGTATTACAGTACATCAGCTGTTACAACAGGTATGCCCAGTATGCATAGATATACTCCAAATGAAAATAGGATTTTTCTTGCCTGCCAAATACGTTTCTGCAAAAAGAGACCCATGACCACATATTATATGTATTAAGACCCCCTAACTGTACAGAGACCCCAGAAAACCATATATTTTTGGAAAGTACACATTCTGACAAAGCCAACATGGGTAAAGATGCCTTTATACACCAAAGTACTAATTTGCAAAGCTTTCCTAAATCTAGCAGTTTTGATGCCATTTCTGAAAACCACCTAAAAATGTTGCAATTTGCCATATTTAGCTTACACAGTTTTTTACATACAAAGTCAAATCACCCTAAATATGAATGCCAGAGGTCTACTGAAGAGTAAACCTCTGGCATTCATATTTAGGGTGCCAGAGGTCTACTGAACAGTTTGTTGCCCAATATGCATAGATATACCAAAGTATGATACGTATGGACCTCAAATGAAAATGTATGAATTGTATATGAATTTTCTCCCCTTCCAGGGTATTATGTGTATGTATCAGCCTATTATGTGCTGTAAGCCCCTCTAACTGTAGAGGGACCCCCAAAAAAACATTTTTTTTGAAGGTGCATATTCTAACAAATTCAAAATACGTAAAGAAGACATTCTACACCAAACTACCAAACAGCAAAGCTACGCTAAAAAGTAACAACCAATAATACAAGCACATAACTGCAATAAAATCACAAAAATCAAATACTATTACATAAATCAATGAAATAACAAAATAACTGATTCAACAGTGTGTTTAATGGTCAGAATACCTGATCCAATAGTCATGGTGTGAAATAAATAGTTTTTAGTGGAAAAACAAAAGACAAAATGATAAAATATAGAACTAAAAAAAAAAAAAAAAAAAAGTATAGAAGTGTTTTTGTGTATGCTTGTGTGTACACTTCTATATTTATACACTTACATACACACAGTCAGAAAAGCAAAAAGAGGAAAAAAGCAGGAAAAAAAACTACATTTAGTAAAAGGTGTGTTGTGTGTGTGTTTAAATGTGTATATAGGTAAAAAAGGCCACTTACTGTTTTTTGTGAGCAAGAGGGTCCTTGGCTGTGCTCTGGGCCCCAGCATAGCAGAATCTAGCAGGCAGGAGGTGTGTGGGTAGGCTCAGGGGGGCTGGAGTAGGAAGCTCTAACAGCAGATGTGAGTGCGATCACGTCTGCTGTTAGAAGTCAGGTCCTGCAACAATCGCGTCATAGGACCGTCTTGGCAGCCCCCTTGGCAAAAGCCACAGGTGCAGAGAGAAGGCCTTTACTGCAAAGAATGTTGGTACTATGTGCTTGGCAGTTAAAGACTTTGCTAAAAAAATGTAGTTCCCTGGAGTGAATGGTGGGAGAGTAGGACAGCTGTTGGCCAGCTGTAGGTAACCGCAAATAAAAAAGCTGTGGGATTACACAGCAGGGTCTCTCAGAGGTATAGGTCTCTCGGAGCAGGGCACAGGCAAGAAGGCTGTCTGCCTGTGTTAGGAGCTCCAGGAGGGGATGGGGGTGCAGCCTGCCACTGCAAGGAGCAGAGGGAGTTGTATATTTACCTGGAACAGTGTTCTCCATCAATATCAGGATGCAAACTTTAGGAAATTCTGCTCTGCAATACTGGTGCAAGACAAGAACATACATAAAATTGTCAATGGGGCTCTCCCACACTTAAAGCACAAATTATCAGGAAAAAGACTAACAGAGTGGCAATATACAGGCATGAGGAAGGTTCTGTGGATTACTTGATACTGTGAAAAAGTGTTATTGTTGCTGATAACAGAAGGTAAGTATGAATGAAATCATTAGTGATAGTGTATCACTAGCCCATTTTGAATGGCAAATGAGCAAACTGTTTTTTTCCTATAGCTGGCCTAAGTATTTGATTTTATATTTTGCCCAAACCACTGGATCAGATACCTGCACCCAAGAGTCTCTACAGAGCCAGCTGCTAAAGAGGGAAAACCACCGCACAATATATACTGAGGCCAAGTAGTATAAGATGTGGAATTCCACCTCTGGACTTATTGGCCCCAAACCTAAACTAGACTTTTGTTGTTTATTGTTCCATATGAAGGGAAGATTATTGGAGTCTATCCATAAAAATGTAGATGGGTGGGCATCTGCATATTTATGGAAAAGGTAAAATAGCTTGGGAACTATCATTTTAGCAGATCCACTCTAGAAAAATGAGAGGGAGATCCATCCAGTTCTCACAATGCATGCTCCGCTTTTGCACTAATGGGTTTACATTCACTTCCAATTGCTAAATTCTATATAGACCCAAGAGATTTAAACAGTTCTACCTATGGGAATGATAGAAAACCGCTGCCATTTTGCCTTTAGTTCTGAAACCCAAGATTGATTTATTGCCTTAAAAAGCTCTTTGAGGGACTGTTCTGTGTGAACAGGGAAATGTAATGTGCTATGGAACAAATACCAAGGGGGGAAATGGGAAAATTATTCGGAAACGGATGCCTTTGTAAAAAAATTTGCCTTTGTACAAATTTAGTATGAGCTTTTCAAACTGCTTAGCGACCACTTCTGATAGTAGAAGAAAGTTTGCGAATTGTATAGTTTGTGACAGTGCACAGTGTATGTAATAAAATTTCTTGGAAAATTAAGTTTGCTCCAAAAGATTATGCCACCTTCAAGCATGCTTTAAAAAGTTCTCAACGTGCAATTAAAATTTGCAAGTCTAATGATTAATATTAAATTGCAAAGTGCAATATACTTATTTGTGCACATTTCTTTTCCCGTTTTTTATGACATTCCCCCACTAATAAAGCTTTTAGAAGCCTCCCATGCAGTCAGTAGGGGCTAAATTTTCATTAAACTCGCAAATTCTTTAACCATTTGTTTACAGACTTTTGATACCTGGAGCCACTGGTGGATTTGGGAACTGATGAGCCTTTAAATAAATGGGCACAAGGAGCAATTGCCCACAGCCACCAAGGACAGGGGCATCCATCATATACTGCATTTAATAAAACTTGTCACTGGAGCACCTTTAAAAGTTGTTTAAAACTGATACATTTTTATTTTTCCATTTTGTAGCTATGGTTTTTCCACTCCCTAAGTTTACTGCTTAAGGTTAAAACTGGCCCTGGTTGATAGAAGGGTAAAAACTCAAAAGAGAGGGGAACCTAATCTGGCATCAACAGGGTATATTGGTAAGCTGTGCCACTTCTGGCAGGAGAGGGCTGGAGGGCAGGGCAATATCAATCCTTGAAGCAGATTTGCAGGAATTAGAGAAGCATGATCAGGCTTCATATATGGGGACATTTATATCTCTAAATGTCTACGAAGTGATATGTCTCAGTGAACTAGCAATCAGTGAGGCTGGGAACTGTCAATCAAGCTTGGGAGAAAGGATCAAATTCAGATCTCCTATTAAAAGCAGCAGCACAAGATCTCAGTTTTAGCTAGGAGTTTGGAGAGAATAACTAAAACTGCTGTGGGCAGTAAATAAATACTATTACGTAAAAGGATGGTTGGCGCAGGCATTTTTCATGCAGCCACATTGAACTTTTAGAGCTTAGGACCCTGCTCCCCATTACATGGATTTCCTGTAACAGCAAAAGGTTTGGAGCATGTATTCTAAGGTAATGTAAAAGAAGTCCTTTTTCTTGTAGTTTAGCCTTGGTGTTCCAGGAGATTGATTTTAGATTCTATAGATCAATAACTAAATTGTTATTTTCATGCAAATTCCATTATCTAGCCACGGTTTTCAGCCATTTATTGACTCCTGTAATCCTAAATCATTATCAGTAGGTGGCACCAGAGTATAACATTTTAATTTTATCCTGAGCCGCAGTAGCTCTGCTCACAGTTATATAAATGTTAGTAGACATGTCCCTGAAGTTTCAAGTGATCTGGTCACCCTACTGGAAAATAAAACATTTCGGTTGAAGGCGAAGGAAAGGCTTAATCAGTGGAGGGTGCCAAGCGTCAGGCACCCACCAATGATTGTAATCACCTACCTGACACTCCTGTCCAATGCTCCTTTTAGGAGAAAACTGCAGCAACTCGGGGTAAATGCTAACGAGCGTTCCTCTTTCTTCTGTATTCTTTCTTCAGAATCCCGGAGCTACACATGTGCAGTTGAATGAAAAAGCTGGCTTTTCAAAGAATGCTTGCCCACATATGCCTTGGCCGGGGTGCGGTTATCTGCTAACAGGAGCACCGGTGTTTCAAGTAAGCGATTAAAATCACTGGGGGGTAAATTTTTCTTCTTTTTTTCCAAGTTAAATTTCCTAACTTTTATCTTATCTAGAGGAAGGGTAGACTTGTATTTTTAGATACAAAATATGTTCCAAACCAGAATATACTGTATCTGAGGGTCAGGGATGAGCACAGAAGGAAGAGCAAGATGTGCATGTCCATTATTTAAACGTATTATTTATATGAGTGTTTGTTTTTTTTCCGGATAAATGTGTTTTCCTAAAACTCACTACGTATAGCACAGTGAAAGAAAATTGCACCGTATATTATGAAGATGTTGGTGGAAATATCTCAAAACTGCACTGTTAATACAGGTTGCCTGATGGAATTTAAGGATTAAAAAGCAAATGGGTACTGGTTTAGACAAGTAGCGGCTAGAGCACCAAATGTCTGCATATCTGGCACACTGGGATTTTCCACATAAGGGGTCTTTCCATAATTTGGACCAACATACTTTAACTAAAAATATCATTTAAACATGAGCTTAACCCGATAGGACTGTTTTATCACCACTGAACATTAATTGTAGCTTAGATGGAATCAAGTAGAAAGGTACCGGTTTATCATTATGGAGGAAAAGCAAATCATTTTAAAAATTTTATTTGTTTGATTAAAATGGAGTATTTGGGAGATGTCCTTTACCTAATTCGGATTTTTCTGGATAACAGGTTTATAGATAACAGATCCCATACCTGTACATGAATTAAGCTGGCCATACACGTTCAGATTGAAGTCTTCTTCTGACGAACGTTTGGATATCAGTCATATGTTTAAATGCAACAATCTAAAACCAACATTCAGACTGAAATTGTAGGATAAGCACTAAAAATAACAAATCAGGATGTTCTGAACATTAAATAGTTTTCACCAATCCAATTGTATGAAAGTAACTTCCATTTTAGGTCCCCCAAGGATATCGTCCAAATATTTCTAACCTGGCCGATCTATTAAACGACTAATCGCCATGGTATGAAAATTATCATGACAATAATTCTGAGCCCGCACATGGTCCAAAAATCTTTCTTACAATGTTATTAATATGTGTATGGCCAGCTTAAGTAACGTAGAACATATACATATTTCAATTAATTAAATAATTAGGCTGAATGACTAGAAGACTAACTGATCTCTTTGAAGAAAGTATGAATAGCCACCATGCCTTATGATATTAGTTTTGTTCTGTGGGAATAACAAGGAATGGAAATTAACATTATCTCTCACAAAATGATAACGCATTATGCATTATTTGAAAACCTTCTAAAGTATCACAAGGTTAAAAAGATAAGAATAATTATGAACGGAGCCCTGAATTCACAGATTTCTTAAAGCTCCACAAAAGCTTACATATTGCTTAAGAGGATCATTTTATTACCTGTTAGCAAGTCAAAACAGTGTTACAACCTGTCATCTTATGAACAACAGATTATCCTTCTTTGCCAACAGTGCAGCAGACTTCAAATTAAAGCCCAATGGTATTACTGCTCTAAGTGATCCATAAAAACATTTTAGTAAATCAGTCAGTACCGATTTTTATTTAGGGCAAGAAAACCAACAACATTTTACCATTAAAAGAACAGTAACACCAAAAAATGAAAATGTTTTATAAGCATTTAAATATAGCGTTTGCTTCAGAAACATTACAACAGTTTATATAAATATGTTGCTGTATAGCCACAGGGCCAGCCATTCAAGTGGAATAGGGCAAAAAGGCACTTGTTTACACAAGAGATAACAGATAAGCGCTATAAAATACGATGGGTTTTGTTCTTACACAGAGAGATAAACAGAAGCCGAATGCTATTCATGGCTCTCTACAGGATATACAGACTCAAAACCTGACATGGTTGTAGCCTAGAAAGAGGTTATTTGTAGGTGCTGGATAATCAGATACAAACATTAAATGTAAATAAAATATTTTCGCTTTTTAATGTTACTGGTATATTAAATAAAAATCAGTGCAGGCCTATTAGTCAGTCTCCTTGATACACAGAGCTGGGGGTATATGTCTTAGAACTATGTTGACATAGTTGCAAATTTCATTAAACCCTACTAGTATACTTTGAGAAGTTACCAGACTGGACCAAGAACAGTTAATGATGTTAAAAACAGGAGAAAGCAGAAAAAGCATCTCTGTTTCTAGTAGGTACAAAGGCTGTTTTGCAGCTTTTAATTTATATCTTAGCAAGCAAAACAGCAAAACCATTATTGGCTATAGGAGTTATTGTGCTACATTCCTCAGCCATGATGCCAACGTGCAACAATCCATGGGAACCAAGATAATACTGTAGAAATTGTGGAACAGAAAACAGCCTAACGTTTGCAAATAAATGCTGTAAACAAAACAGTGCTTTCAATTTGTGCTGTTTAATATATATTTTTTGTTCATCATGAGTCACTTAACTTAACGCTTTAGTCCTCACTCAACTCCCTGTCTGATACATTCTGCAAAGTTAAAAAAACAAAAAACTCTTTGGAAGTGCAAAAAAGTCTTATTAAATATATGAAAATTAGCCTAATAGCCAAGTTGCTAACCAGTACACAAGAACACATTTAGTGTGTTAAAATGGCTTGCCCTGGCAGGTTACGCTGACAGAAAAGGGGGCTTACAGTACAAACAACCATTTCTGTGTGTGTGTTAAACAAAATATCTGTTTACTTGTATAAACTCATAGTAGGGCTCTGGTACATGCACATATAGGCATCGCACAGGAGCCGCCTTGCACAGCCCTGTATGTTTCGAGAATCTAAGGCGTGAAGTTCTTCAAGGGACATTTTCAGGTATTCTCCAACCTCTGGACACGGAGTGACTTGTGGGATGTTAAACCCATTCTGGCCACCTACCAACAAAATAAAACAGCGCTAGTTAGACCTTAAAATAAATTATTCACAATTAAATAAAAGCTATTGCGTGCCTGCCCAAATATCCATGCTATAGACAGCTATGGATAGGTCAGCGAAGACTGCAAAGCTGCATTATACTGTCTATATTACAGTATACAGTTTATTAGCAAGAGTCAAGTAACAGTAAAAAATTTAGGCAAGTAAAAGTGAAGATCAATATACATCTTGATTTATTAGAGTAGAGGCAAGATATCCACCTAGAGGCTTCCCTTTCAGATGTGCCCCTTTAAAGAATTTTTATGGATCTTAAAGGAACAGTAACACCAAAAAATGAAAGTGTATAAAAGTAACTAAAATATAATGTGCTGCTGCCCTGCACTGGTAAAAATTGTGTGTTTACTTCAGAAAGTCTACTATAATTTATATAAATAAGCTGCTATGTAGCCATGGAGGCAGCCATTCTAAGGAGAAAAGGCACAGGCACATGGCAGATAACAGATAAAACACTATTGTATTCTACAGAGCTTATCTGTTATCTGCTATGTAACCTGTGCCTTTTCTCCTTTTTTCCAGCTTGAATGGCTGCCCCCATGGCTACACAGCAGCTTATTATATAAATTATAGTAGGGTTACTGTAGCAAACACACCAATTTTACCAGTGCAGGGCAACAGTGCATTATATTTTTATTACTTTAAAGCTCTTTTATTTTTTTGTGTTACTGTTCCTTTAAGATGCCTAGAGGCTCTAAAGACTTCTTTTACATTTTAGGTGAAATAACTGGCCCTCAGTTATGCAGATAACTGTCCCGCTGCTTTGTTGTAGTATATTTCGAATGTAGTTTTTGCTTACATGTGCAAGTCAATTCTCTGTTAGATGGCAGGAGAATTGGTGCCATGATGCCTTATCTTATCTCTCAAACAAAATATTCTGTCAAAGTAGTGATGTATCACTCAGTATCAGTATAGGAAAATGATTGTTTACATCCTGGTTGTACTCATAAGGTGGCCATACACGCAGGAAGCTGCTGATATTGGCCGACTCGCCGATCGGACCAGTTTTAAAATTTTGATTGGGCGCCATAGAAGGCGCCTGACCAAAATCTCCCTTCAGCGCTGAATCGGCAGAAGGAGGTAGAAATCCTATTGTTTCTACCTCCTTACCTGCCGATTCAGCCCTGAATGGTGTGTGGCGGATCTGACGATGTTTTGTGCGACCGATGGTCGCACAAAACATCGTCAGATCGCCACGTGTATGGCCAGCTTTAGGCCCCTAACTGTTCAGATAAGGAAACAAGAGAAAACACAAATGTATTTAGAAAATAAGACATTTTATGTAAAACACAGTGGGTGAGGACATAGGCAGTTATGTCGGTGTTGAAATTAGTTCCATGACCAGGTCCAGATTTAAAGAATTTGCTCCCATATGCTGCATGGCCCGATAGACCCCCTCCATCTCAGACCACAAATGCACTGCTCGCTTCCCCATCTCCCCCTGTGCCCCCATCGCATACCATCTCAGTTCCCCTTCTAACCATTGCTGCTGCTCTTCCTTTGGCCCAATCACCACCACTGGGGATTGGGGGAATGGAAGATTCAAATGACTGCCAAAATCTCCCACCCAGTCCCCAGTGGAAATGCAGGCAGGAGGCGGCATGTTGCCCCCAGATTTTTGCTACCTTTGTGGCCTGGCAACAAATCCAGGCCTGACTGTGACAAAGTCTGCATACAGCAGTTACAAAAACACAAGTCTGCTGGTATAGATTTAAATACCAGAATAGTTTAGCTCAGTATATTTAGGTCCTAAACCCATAGTGCTAGCAAATCACTAGTTTAAACATTAGCAGTAGCATACTTACCATCCCGATCAGCCATACTGTCGAAGAAAACCCAAGAAGAATCATCCCTGCCATACTTAACAAATGCCACATAGTGACTGGTCTCAATGCATAATACAGCAAACAAGTCCATCTTCTGGTACGGTATACATCCATGTCTCCAGTCCCAGTCTGGGAGTTCTTTAGGAAGAGACACTGGGTTGAATTTATGATGCTGCCTTTTAGGATGGAGATGAACCTAAACAGGCAGATAAAGAATCAAAT
Organism: Xenopus tropicalis; assembly: GCF_000004195.4. NCBI lineage: Eukaryota > Metazoa > Chordata > Amphibia > Anura > Pipidae > Xenopus > Xenopus tropicalis. Next base: position 51,208,255 of record NC_030680.2, read on the forward strand.
ACAGCCAAAGAATTGTGGAATATATTAAATTAAATATAATTTGCTAATTTTGTGCACAGAGCTATGTTTATATTAAATTTTAAAGGTGATTCAAATTCAGTGATATTTTTTTTTCATGAAATCATTATAAAATCCTTTGATTTTTGAAAGAATGTGGAAAGCACAGAAACACAGTTATTTTTATAAATTGAGAAATGTAAATTTATAAAGAAAAAATGAATTTAAGCCTTGTTAAATCCACCACTGTATGTGGAGATCATTTTACCCTTTAGCCTTGAGTCCTCAAGTAAATTATGTGTTTTAACATAATTGGTTTAGATAAGCAGTAGCAGACTCCCCTAAATTAATTCTAAAAAAGGCAACTATGTTGGAAACTATCTTTCCCTTAATAACAGCCAAACGGGAAAGTAAGAGCCCTCCACCAACATAAAACTCCCGCTCACCCCTCCCACCCGTAATATGTGCATTTAGATCTGCCATCCCACAGCAACAGGAAGGTACAGATAATAGAAGTCACTAAGGAGTGACGTCACATAACTCTTCAAGGACTTCTAATATCTGTATAAATCACAGTAGGGGGCAACTATATTATTCGCTATATAATACACAAAAGCCATGAACATCCTGTAAATTACATAAGGTGATCAGTTATCAGCGCTCAGTGATATCATTTGTTGCATGACTCACTAAAACTTGTGTATTATAATAAATAAAGCATCCCATACTGTAAAATATTAGGACATCTTGGGAGTTCCATGACATGCATAACCTGGGGAAAAAAACTGGCACTCTGACTATTGGAAAGTGAAAATAAGTTTTATTTAGGCCATATACATAGAGGTAAGGCCTGTGCGTTTTGGGCTTAACTGGATTTTTTTTTTTTTTGCATATGATTCGTGACCCCTATACAAGGAAGGGCTCTTCCAGTGTTAGTACCCGACACCTTTTTTGGTGTTTCACAATGGGTTGAGCTCCCTGTCAATAGCTGAATGTATAACCATTGAACCCCTCAGTGACGTATAATATCCTTATATTTTAAAATAGGGGGAATATTATTTACTATAAATGTATAAATAATAAATAGTATGTCTGCTAATTTCTATGCTACTATATCATAAACCACAGTGGGACTAAGTATCTTAATTATTACTGCAGATTATATACCTGGGTGTTGCATATTTTGCAAAACTGCTTAATTTTCCCTGCAGTAATATCTGGATCATCGTAGCACTCTCTGCATTCGTACATAGCAAGACCTCCACATATGCGGCACTGACGGGGAGCTGGAAGAACAACATTTAAAAAGAAAATGATCTATTAATCTGCAATAAACCTGCAACTTTTAAGCTTTAAAACAACTCTTAGAAGCTATTCAGAAGGATGTGCATCAAGCCCTTTTTGGTTGGAATACACAGAGCTATAGATATAAAGTTTCAATGCAACTGCACACCGTACATATTAATCTATATTAAACAGCTCCTGCAAGGGAAGCATTATGAACATATACAGAGTAGATGGAGCTTTAGTTACTGTGTTCTCGGTCTCTGGAATCAACTAGTCCTATTCAGCATTCATGACAACAGTTCAGTTTTAGCTTCAAGGCTGTGGCACACCTATAGCTGCGATTCCTGCTGTGATTTAAATGTAGATTACATGGCACTTTTAAGCTTGTTTTTGTGCTATAGGAGTGAATTTCTTTTTTACAGTATCACGTTCAGTCAGGTCAGTGATTCTAGTTATTTGTATGTCAGGTTTTGCCCAAGAAGATCAAATTGAATAAAACAATAGGTGTGCCATTAATTGTAGAAGTTTTGGTTTACTTTTTACCATTAATTAAAGGTGGCCATACACAGACTGATCAATGCTACAGATGGCCAGAAGCTTATCGGCCCGTGTTAGTGGGCCCTCAGGTGGGCCTGCCCAATTGATAAAGTTGGGCAGATGTCGACTGAGCAGGTTTAAAAATTCAGAGCAAAGTACTGCATCAGCACAGTCCTTGTCCCAGTGGCTTGTAACCAGTCAATGTGATCCAATGAGACCTACAATGTGGGCATACCATGGAAGGATCCACTCATCTGGTGCCCTTGCTAAAAAAAAAAAAAAAAAAAGGGGGGGGATCTTTCAGTGTTTGGGCACCTTAACAGATATAGATGTAAATTGTATAGAAGCTGAATTATTAGTTTTAAATATAGTGCGGTACCGCATAACTAATGATACTGACCATATTACCAATTGACAAATTACAGGAATGTGTTTGTACTGCTTTTACACATTCTTAAAGGAGAAGGAAAGGATAAGTCACTTGGGGGTGCCAAAATGTTAGGCACCCCCAAGTGACTTTAATCACTTACCTTGTACCCCGGGCTGGTGCCCCTGTTAGGAGAAAACAGCACCAGCCCAGGGTACCTTGAGCGATCGCTTCCTCCTTCCTCTTTCTTCTGCAAGCAAAATCCCTGGGCCGGCGCATGCGCAGTAGAGTGAAAAGCCGCCTTTCTTGTTAAAGGCTGGTGCTGTTCTCTCCAGCCCAGAGTATAAGGTAAGCGATTTAAGTCACTTGGGGGTGCCTAACATTTTGGCACCCCCAAGTGACAGCCTTTCATTCTCCTTTAAAATAACTAATTGCTTGATACACTGCTTTTAATGTGATCTTTAAAATAGTATAACATAAGACTTGGCTACAAAAAAGCTCAATCTTACTTACTGTCTTCCAGTAAATCTGTGATGTTCAAATCCAAGGAAGGGAATATTTTGTTGAACATTTTGAAGTCTTTGCCAAACCGAGGCATCTGGACAATTAAACAAGAGGGAGCCTACAAAAAAAGAGAAGAGAATGGATTTCTGAGAATCATATTCCAAAAACCACCAGCAGCACCATTTTAAATTTGAGAATTGTGAATTAACATGCAAACAATATATACTGTTTACCAAAAATATGGTAAACTGAAAGGTATAAGGGTGAACACACAGAGAGCTACTAGTAGCAGCTACTTGTTGTGACTAGTATAATACACAATGCTGATCTTTTACTGATAATTGTTTCTATGTGTGTTTAAGCAGAGGCAATTCTCAGTATTGTCTATTACGGGATATTTTAGTAGCTGTAACAAGTAGCTGCTACTAAGTAGCTCTGTGTGTCGAAACCAGCAACAAGACAGATAGACTCGTTGCAATGTGCCAAGCCTGAAGACCAAAGAGAAGACAGAAGAACTAAACAAATACAATTTAACCAGATTCACTGAACTTAATAACTCACTACTGAACATGACAGTGTAGGGTGATAAATAATTACTGCTTTCTATACACTTTTTTTTTTAATTAGAATTGTGTCTTTATGGCATTAAGTAACTCAATTCTTATAATTAAATAATAGCCACCACAACAATAGGGCAACAACAAACACTACTTTACCACAGTTGTAGTGCCAAAGGCAGGGGTTTGTTGAATTAAATAATTGTATTTAGGGGACCACTAAAAGAACCATTTAAAGTTAAAAGGGCACCTAATTGGATTGCAAGGTATGCCAAATTTACCGAGGTTATAAAAGCATAATCTCTTCATAATCTGCTGTAAAAGCATAATCTCTCCCTGAACGTATGTCTGATTTCTACAGTCTGTATTAAATACTGCTGCCAGAATTCTCTTCCTCTCATCCAGGAGCGTTCAGGCCCTTCCCCTGCTAAAGTCCTTATCGTGGCTTCCCATTAAACAAAGAATATCTTACAAACTTCTTCTCTTAATCTTAAAGGCTCTCCATCCCTCTGCTACTCACTACATCTGTGTCTTGTGTCTCCATACGTTCCTGGCCGACTCCTCCATTCCTCACAGAGCAACCGCTTGGTTGCGCCCCCCACTACTACTGTTGTATCCCGCCTAAAACCTTTCTGCCTAGCTGCGCCTTACATGTGGAATGCCCTCCCAGACTTCCTCCAGAGAGAATCCTCCTTTTTAGAATCCTCCTTTTTTCCGTCTTTTTAAAACTAAACTTAAGGTGGCCACACACGTGGTGATTTGCGATCGTACAATCTGCCACTAACCTTCAGGGCTGAAACGGCAGATAAGGAGGTAGAAACAATAGGATTTCTACCTCCTTCTGCCGATTCAGCCCTGATGGCAGATTTTGCTCAGGCGCCTTCTATGGCGTCCGATCAAAATCTTTTAACCTGGCCGATCGGCGAGTCGACCGATATCAGCAGCCTCCTGCGATATCGGCCGACTTGCCATACACACACGGAATATCGTACAAAACGAGGTTTCGTACGATATTATCGGTGCGTGTATGGCCAGCTTTAAAGACTTCCTCTTGGAGCACTCGCACAGCCCCTGATCTGGGAACTAGCACTTATATTGCAGTGTCACCCACTGTAACCTACAGCCCTTATATTTGCCTATTTGTGTCTGTAAGTTACCCTCCCATCTAGATTTTAAGCTCTACGGGGCAGGGACCTCCATCCTCTTGTGTCTTTGACTCTTAGGGCTCTGGCACACGGGGAGATTAGTCGCCCGCAACAAAACTCCCTGTTCGCGGGCGACTAATCTCCCCGAGTTGCCATCACCTGCCATCGCCGGTGGGATGGCACACACACAGCATGAAGCTAAGATAAGTCCTTCCTAATTAAGTGAGCCTTTTATACAGAATATTCAGTCAACTCATCCTTAGCTTGGGTTTTAAAAATTACAGCACAGAACTTCATCTGACTGGTTTTGATGGCACCAACCTCTGCAAACTTCAAACTGCTGTTGATAAAGGACCACTCTAAAAGCTGTTGTATTGTGGGGACCCCAACATTTTCATTCTTGTCCATGAAAATCTGGTAGAAGTAGCAGTCCTGTACCTTCTGACCTGCTGACCTAGACAAAGCAATTACATGAACTGATGGGGGATGATTTGCATTCAACAAATAAATAAAGGTTCGAGAAAACTGTACAACACAAAAGACTTTATTCACTGGTGGCTCATAAACACCTAAATATATACAGTACGGATGAATGAAATAGAAAGCCTGCACTATAATATGGTTTATTAAGGGAAAATGTAACTTGTACATGAACACGTTGCCTTTCCTAACAAAATAACATATGGAAAAATAACTTACTGTATGCACAAAACATCAAGTCTTTATCAAGATCTATTATAACATATAGGCAGTAAAAAAGACTACTAATGGCAAACATCTATAGAGTTTTCATACAATTACAGATAGCACTTAGCTGGGTCATCTGGTCAAATCAACTTGATTACATCGGCCTGTTTAGGGCTAGGGCTAAATAGTTGTTTTTATCATAGCTACCGGTGATCTAAAACCAATTAGTCTCTATACTTCACATACTAATTCAATGTTAAGGGTGACCCAAAGAAGCCCAGCACAAATGTCTGTCACAGAAAGTTTTGATTCAATATTCTTGTGGGAAGGTGATTATGGTTGCCTTGTGGCTCCTCCCATTACAGGCAATTAGATTACTATTTCAATGTTTTTGGTAACAGCTTTAGCACAAAAGTAAAATGTTACCTTATTTTCAGCAATGGATCCACCCTCAGTATGTGATGAAACAAAATGTTTAAAAATTCTTCTGGATCTGTATTGAGATTATAATGTAAACATTTTAGTCAGGTATTGCCAGATGGATTGCAAATGTTGGTAGAATTGCCCTGTTAATGACTGGAATAAACACTGGGCTGCCAGCTATAATAAATGTGCTTTATCATCAGATTAAAATAGGTAATCTTACAGTTCTTCAAACCTTACTCCATTTTAAAAAACATGGTTTAGCTTTTTTTTCCCCTAAACACTTTCTTGTGTAACAGTCTTGTGGAACTCAGTTCCAACAGTTTAAGTTCAGAGTGCCTGCTTGGCTTGTGGTCTTTACAGTAGCCAGCAAATACTTATCAAGTTAGAGAGTCACTAAAACTCCCTGCGGCCAGGTCCATACACTAAACAAGTCTATTCAGTGAGCATTTTAGTAATTTCAGCCAAAAGGGCAATTTAATCCTGACATCAGAATCCTGCTCGATGACATAATTGTTGTTTAATTAAACTTACACTTCAAATTTACATTTTATTTGTTAATAGCCAGCAAAATCCAAGCTATATATATGCCATTATAATTCATTCACTCTTTATAGTTCCTTGACCTTTTTCCTCAGATGTAAATCCTGATGCCGCCTCTACTTTTTCCAAAATTTTTCTTAATTTCATAATTTTCGTTGCACAAACATATCCGTATCTGTAATGGAAAACATAAAGCCACGTTCAAATTAAACTAGTGGACGCAGCTTTTTTACAAGGTGCTTGTGGAACAATTAAAGTTGTACAGATTAAGCCACAGATAATTTGTAGTAAAACTATTTAATCGTTTCTTTCCTTGTTATTGGAATCAGGTATCCAATAAATAAAACTTTCCTCATTGTATTTCATGAACCCATAGACCAAACATTTCTATGCAAAAAAAACCTACACATTACATATGATGAATTGATGGACTTAACGCTAACTTTAATGCAGTGGTTCCCAAACTCATAGACTGGCCCTCCTGGTAGGGACTGCAAGCATAGCTGGGGGGGGGCTGAGACTGAAGGCCAATAGAGGGAGATTTTGGGGTGAATCCTCTTTTACACACACCTGATAGCTTAACATGAAGTTCAAATATTTGTTATTTGCTGTTCTATACATTGTTGAAGCCATGACTGAATGATAGTAATGTTTTCATGCAAATAAAACTTTGTTATGGGTAAAGGAGGCTCTCACCAAAGGTTTAACATCCTATAGGCCTTAAAGGTTTTAAAACCGCTACTGTAATATTTCCACTAATTTGTGAACCCTCAAAAGTTAATAGGTTACTGGCAACACTACAAGGTAAGCAACAAAAGGACCGCATTAGTCTGACAATGTATTACGGGTTTATCCCCACTTGCATCATATACTGTTGTGCTGGTGCTTTTTTTAACAGAGGATAATACAGTTGTTGGTATTTGCTAAATTAGTATGTGTCTTGTGTGTATCTAGTGTGGCAATTTTCCTCCTTTTTACCTATTAGTACTCCAAGTGTACCTGGGATAATGAGAGCTGAATCTGGCTTAATCTGTATAACAAACATACCAGATTTATACACAAGTTCTTTATATCCCCACTTACATTCTCAGAGGATTCACTATTTCTGTCCTTAAAAGTGCTTGAGTTTCACTGTAATACTCCACATCTGTTTTCTCTTTAGGTCTCAGGAGAACTGAGTCTAATACGGAGCTGAATGAAAAAAGGCTGCGGGGACAGATCATATAAATTGTGTAGAGGCAATTTTTTAACATCAGGTTTTTAGAATTGTTCTTGTATCACTCACCAGAATAATGTTGAATCAAGATAGCAAGAGTTGTAATGTCCTTGGATCCCTTTTTTCTTCCCTATCATCACTTCTAGTCCTTCCTTTTCTGTTCTTGGAGGTGTGTTCCCTTCTACAACCTCACTCAAGTATCCTCCAAAAGCTTAAATAGAAAAAATCAGATGACTAATTTCAGGAACAGTTTATTTTCTACGGTGATGAACAGTTCAGGCTCACTCATTCTTTAAACAGTAGGGCTCCTTAACAAACAGAAGTGCAAAGTGCAATTTCAGATGTAATTCACTGATTATTTTTCTTTTTACCCAAAATTCAGCAATTTTCCCACAATCCCAGCATCAATGCTTTTTTTTTTAAAATAAATTGCACTTGTAACTACTGCCTCCAATGCATTAACACACAATTTTTTTTTTCTTTACAAATTGGACACAATTGTTGCTACAGCCGAGTTTGTAAATGAGCCTCAGTGCCTAACAGCAACAGTAAAGTTAAAAATGTACAAATATACAATATTTTAAAGCATCTACTAGTCAGAAACAGATATTTTTCTGCAGTTAAACAATATTAAAAAAAAACATCCAGAGAGGGAGAAGGATATTTTTCTAAGAAAAAACTGGCACAAAATTTTGGTGTAAGATACAACTACAAAAATAAGGCATTATGTAGGGAAACATATAATATGGGAACTTTAAATCAATGATTTAAAGATCCGAGTCCACTGCAGAATATGAGTTATATTTTATAGTTTCTTTTTAAACGGATTAGTAAAGGCAATACCTAAACCCACAAAGCTTTATGGTAACTCTACAGGCTATAAACAAACTTAGAAAGTTGAAGTTTTATGTCATTACCTCTAGCCATGTCAGGGTATGACCCTTGCCTGTCAGGCAATATCCCTAAAGGTCTTCTACAGCTACATAAGGTAATATGATTATTAATAGAAAAATATATATTTTTTTTTTCAAGCAGAAAATATTTTTGGCAACAACATTCTAACAACATATATACAAGTCCCTCAAACAAGAAATTCCATACAAAAAGAAATCTAGTAAACAAATTCAATATCTCTCTGCTTGATTTAATTCTGAAGAGTCTTTGGCGAAGCATTTAAATTTCCTTATTTAGTTTCTGCTACACATACTTGGACACTTTCTCCATAAATGTATTTAAATCTGTACAAATCAGTAAGCTTTGGATCTGCTACTCAGCATATTGTCATTACCTAAAGAATTACATCGTTCAATCTGGTTGGAGACTGGTTGAAGCGAAGCAAACCTAGAGTCTGGCCGACAACTCTTTAGCTTTACAAAAAGTGCTTTTTTAGGGGCGCAAGTGAAATATCTTGTCCCTTTGAAAGTGCCATCTGTGCATCCTGCACATTCATCCTCCTGGGGGAAAAAAAAAAAAAGATAAATTTTTTTTAAAAAAATGAAAGGATGTATAATAATACATTTCCATATACACACTAAAACAACATCATCTGATTCAGCATTCTGGGAGCTGTTAGATTAAGATGAAGGCGACTGTATATACATTACATTAACATTTATTTATAAAGCGCCAACATATTCCACAGTGCTGTACAATAAGTGGGTTACATACATTGGACATACAGAGTAACATATAAAGCAATCAATAACCGATACAAGAGGTGAATGGGGCCCTGCCCAAAAGAGCTTACAATCTTAAAATCAGCTAAATATTGTTCAATCTGGCCATACATGTGAATGGCCAAATAAGTTTTAATTGAAGAGGTAGGAAGGCGTAGCCAATGTCTTCTTCTGGGTGGGCCGTGGAAGTATGTTTTGGGGACTAATTATCAGGGTATCCTACAAATCAGTTGGATATTTAGAAACTGGTCGAATGGCCAAACAACAATGAGTCAAACAAGGGGATCTTAAAGAGTCCAGTATACACCTAAAAACTGCTAAAATTGATAAAATAAATAGGGCTTGTGTTGAAATATCATTCTGCCTATTAACTTAAAAAATCCATATTTTCTTTTTTTGCCATTATAAAGCACTAATTTGAAATTTGTGCTATAGTCACTGAACTCGCCTCCCCATTCCTTCAACAATGTTGCTAAGTGCTCCCTATCTACCTTTAAGGTGGCGACACACGTGGCGATCTGACGATCATCAGATCCGCCACTAACCTTCAGGGCTGAAACGGCAGATAAGGAGGTAGAAACAATAGGATTTCTTTTCTACCTCCTTCTGCCAATTCAGCGCTGAAGGCAGATTTTGGTCAGGCGCCTTCTATGGCGCCCGATCAAAATCTTTTAACTGGCCCGATCGGCGAGTCGACCGATATCAGCAGCTTTCTGCGATATCGGTCAACTCGCCGACTTGCCATACACGCCCGAATATCATATGGAACGAGGTTTTGTACGATATTATTGGTGCGTGTATGGCCAGCTTTAAACTAATTACCACCAGTTCACTGAGAAGCCCCTGATAATAAGCTTTCCAAAGGCTGCTGCTTAGATAAAGGAGAGGTTTATTTGTTTAATCAGCTCCTTTGAAGTTCTTTGGGGCTAGAAGCGACAGAAAGTGCTAAAGTGAAACTGGTTTCATATTCTTGTTTTGTGCCAGAAATAACAGAAAGCATAGACATTTCTTAATAAAACAATAAGCAAAAAAGCATCCACTGTCCCTTTAAGAGATACAGAAAAAGCCCACCTCATTGGCTTAACTCTTTTAGTTATGATATGGTGCTAGGACCACCTTGCCACACTTACTATGTGGATATTATTCCCCTAAAATATCACCATTATTTACCACTTAATCCCAAATAATTTTAATGTAAAAAGTAAACTCAATTGTAATACTGTCATTTTGTAATAATTAAATAATAATTACCAGTTCTAGTCCAGCTAGCATCTCATTAACTCCTGCAGGCTGGCCAATCCAGCGGATCACCCCATAAAAAGGAGGGTTCTCCTTAACTTCAGCCAATGAACCCACTTCTAGACCATGTAAGTTTGATATATGAGTAAACCTAGGTGGGATATCCTGAAGGGATACATTGTTAAGCTCTCCAATAACAGACTGCACAGACAAAGAGAGGGGGGTATGACCCATTGTTCCATTGGTACTGGACATTTTAGAGAGGCTGAAGGGCAAGGAGTGGAATCTGTTTTCACCAGGAGAACTGCTACTTGCAGAAGGTTGAAGAGGAGGAGAACAATGCCCAAACGCAGCATGGGATGAATCTGTTAGCGATTTTGCAGAGTCTTCAACAGCTTGCAGAAAGAAAAGAATAGAGAAATATTATCAAATATTCTCTTCAACTAAAATAAAGTATATATATGCTTCAAAAACCACAGTAGATAAACCAAAAAGTCTCATGCACGACTGCAACTGCACGTTTGTTTTCCCAAACTGCATCACTTCCGATATGCCAATAAGCTCAAGGTGTCAAATCTATGTATGTACGGTTTGAATGTACAGTGATACATACACAAGTAACACTAGAGAAATAATGGTACTTATATGGTTATATATGTATACTTACATATATAACATTAGAACATTAGAGGCTCACTTATACAGCATAGCTGGTTTAATGCACAGGTACTTTCAAACTCAAATAGTATACATATTGTACATAGCACTGCTGAACAAGGTACTAAAGCAGGGGTCCCCAACCTTTTTTACCTGTGACCCACATTCAAATATTAAGAGTTGGGGAGCAACATCAGTGCCAAAAGGGCTGTGATTGGCTATTGGTGGCCCCTATGTGGACTGGCAGCCTATAGGAGGTTCTGTTTGTTAGGATTCCTGTTTTTTCTGCAACCATTTTTCTCCTAGCCAGGAATTTAAAAATAAGCACCTTCATTGAGCAATATCCAAAGGGGTTGGCAACATGTTGCTTGCGAAACACTGGTTGGGGATCACTGTACTAAGGTGCTATCTATGATAGATTTGCTATATTAACATCATGATATATTTTGTTTGTGCAACATTCCCTCTGGCCACAAGATGGAGCTGAGGACTTGAGTTATATGGGCCATGTGGGCATTGTTGGGCTTAAGAAAGTCACTTTTTGTACTGTTTGTAAGACATGCCCAAGGAAGGACCTTGTGTGGTCTGAAACATGTAGTGCTATGTTACTTTAATACATCTAAATATGTTTGCATTGAAAGGATCTCTGGTAAATTTTTCCTACGCATGATACTGCTGTGGAGGTAACTTCTCCACTAACTGTTGAAGGAAAAACTAAAGAAAAAAAAAAAGTTTAAAGGGCAAGGGAATCTGGATTAACTGGGGAGCATCAAAATGTTCACAACTGGATTCACTGGAAAGTTTTCTCCCTAGGCTAGTACTCCTTTGGGGGAAAATGAACTGGCCCTGTGCTTTAAAAAAGTCGCTAGTACAGAACTTAAATTGAGCAAGCAGAGTAAAGTAAAATCCAAACAAATGTTCTCATTTCTTTACTGGCAAAGAAAGAAGCCTTCCCAAAAAGCAAAGCCAAAGTGTAGGACAACAGTGGTCAAAAAATAAAAAAACACTTACTCTCACAGCGGCTGTTCTCCTGAACACCAGAACTTCCCCTGGAGGATCTTTCACGGGCTGAGTTAAGACAAAAGTAACAACAAGAAAATATAGTTAGGCCTTTTAATGCATTTGCTAAAACCAACTGGTTTACAAAATACCCTTATCTTATAAGCATTAAATAGTTAAAATGCTCATGTAAAAACAAACAATATAATTTTTATTTTGTCTATACAAGTGCATCTGATCAATAGACAACCCCATATATTGGTCATTCTTAAAACCCAAACTGCCAGCAATCATGTTAAAGGGGATGTTCTCCTTTAAATTAACTTTTAGTATTATATAGACACTGAAAATTTTGAGACAATTTCCAGTTGGTCTTCATTTGTTATTTCTCTTAGGTTTTCCAGTTATTTCGCTTTTTGTTCAGCAACTTTCCAGTTTGACTATTTTAGCAGATATCTGGTTGCCAGGGTCTGGTTTACCTTGTGACCAGACAGTGGTTTGGATGAGACATAGGTTTATGAATAGTAGAGGAAGTGAATATACAGATTAGGAATTCCATATTTTTCTTAAAAAAATATAAAATGAAAAATAAAAACGATAAAAAAGAGATCACAAAGCAAAAGTTTTTGTCAGCCAGGTGTGAGTTTCTGTGCTTCAGCGTACTGTATAACTGCAATTTCCATTCAGTAAACCACAAAACAGCATAGATTTTATAGTTTTGACCACTACAGGTCTAAAAGGATTAAAGTGATCCCTTAAGACTTGTGGGAAACAGGTTTTTTTCCTTCATAATCAAAACACTAAATATAATTAAAAATAATGGTTTAATTTAGGTTTGTGATAAAAGCCACCATCTATATTCTGTCTATACATTCTAGGGATATTTATTCAGTCATGAGTATTTATTCAGATAAAGACATTTAAAATGGTGGAATCACTTCAGCTTTAAATGCTATTTTTATTGCTGTCCATGCTATTTATGCTAATACAATATAATGAGAATGAGCTATGTGATGTAATTTTGGCACCTCCTTCTTTCACTTGCACTTATTTAAACACAGACTATTTAAGTGTTATCCATGATTAAAGAAGAAGGAAAGGCTAAGTCACTTGGGGGTGCCAAAATGTTAGGCACCCCCAAGTGACTTAGATCGCTTACCTTCTACCCCGGGCTGGTGCCCCTGTATGGAGAAAACAGCACCAGCCTGGGGTAGCAGCGATCGCTTCCTCCTTCGCTGCGCGCGCATGCGCAGTAGAGTGAAAAGCCGAACTTTAACAGAGAAGTCGGCTTTTTCACTCTACTGCGCATGCGCCGGACTCGGAGTCCAGGGGAAAGGGAGGCGGAAGGAGGAAGAGAATCGCCCCAGGTGCCCCGGGCTGGTGCAGTTTTCTCCTAATAGGGGCACCAGCCCGGGGTACAAGGTAAGCGATTCAAGTCACTTGGGGGTGCTTAACATTTTAGCACCCCCAAGTGACTTAGCCTTTCCTTCCCCTTTAAGGTACCAATACACAACAGAAACATTGGAATCACAGTGAGATGGTGGAATAAGGAAGCTTTATTATATTTCAGTTATGGAGTGCTTGTCCATGTACCTTTTATATACTATATAGACTAGACCATGCAGCCAGATTTTATATGTAACACTAAACTCCACAGGTCACCCAAAAAGGCTTTATTTGAAAAAAATAGTGGTCCACTGTGACCTGTAGAGTGCAGTGATACTTGCACCCAGGCAAGTTGTATATTATGGTTGTGGGATTGTATCTGAAAGGACTTAATATATTATATTACAGTAGCACACCATCTCCAGCTTTCACACAGGTACAAGGAAAGATTAAAAAAAAAATATATATATATATATATATAAAAATATATAAAAAACAATACCGGGAGGCTTATTAGCAAAATATGTTATTCAAAGCAGTATGTGCAAGTAAACGACTCCTTTTGTGCACTGTACCTGCATTAATTTTCTAGATAAATCATGCATAACTTAAAGGAAAACTATACCCTCAGAATGACTACTTAACCAACGGATAGTTAAGTGACCTATTACAAATTCTCGCCAAACTGGAACACACATCAGTAAATATTGCCCTTTTGCATTCTTTCCCTCGATCCACCATTTTGTGATGGGCTCTGTGCTTCCTCAGAGATAACATGACCAGAAATAATGCAGTTCTAACAGGAAGAAGTGTCGAAGAAAAAGGCAGAATTCTGTCCATTAATTGGCTGTTATGGCCTAGCATGTATGCATGCCTTGGCTTGTTTGTGTGTGTGTACTGTGAATCCTATGATTCCAGAAGAGACCCTTAATTCCTAAAATATCAGTTTTCTATTTAGGAGAACCCAATAGCACATACTGCTAAAAAATTATTTTTTTTTAGATGAAGCAGGGTTTTACTTGTTTTATTAGCTTGTTTATGCAATATATTTTTAAAAAGACCACCGATGTTTGGGGGTATAGTTTTCCTTTAAAGGCAGGTAGGAACCCATCCCCCCCCACACTTGCATTATACGAGGCCCATTTTGTCTTTATCCCAATTTGTGTCTAATTTACTAAATGGCAAAAAAAATGTTTGCACTTGCTAACTGCATCCTTGCACACTTCTTCCTTGGGCATTATTCATTCAAGGAAGGAAGGAGCACTATAGGACACTAGACTCTCCAGAGCCCTCTCCTTAAAAAGGTTGTATACTTGCAAATTGATCAAAGTCTAATTTGAAGTTGGTCTTCATTTTTTGTTTTCTATGGTTTTTCAGTTAATTAGCTTTTTGTTTGGCAGCTCTCCGGTTTGCTATTTCAGCAGCTAGCTGGTTACTAGTGTTTTATTTACCCTAGCAACCGGCAGTGGTTTTAAACAATTGCAAAGTTGCTAAGAATAGGCCAATCTATAATATACTAAAAGTTAACTCTTTTAATAATTGTCCAAGGCTCTCATGTCTATGAGCACTGTGCTCTGTTCCAAATTAACCTTTAAAATGTACTGTAAAATAATGGGATGCAATTTTGAGCCTTGCATAATAGTACTTACAAATTGTGTTCATAAATAAGTCTTTAAGTGTTTCTCAAACTATGAGATTAGTCTTATTATCCACACAGACAGCATACAGTTAGTGCTCAGGTGGGAACTTAGGACCTTGTAACAAATATCTGCTCTGGGTAACTGCATCAGAGTCAGAGAGGGTCAGACTGTAGGAGCAGAATGTGACATGGGAAAGAGAGAAGATACCAAAACCATAACCAAAAGTTCAACACAGAATACATTTTACATAACAGATAGTTTCAGGACAGACATTGAAACAACACTTTGTACCTTCATCCATGTACCAAGTATTTTTTGACTTTGACTGGTGTTGCGTTTCAACCGAACTTCCATTTAACGTATAAAAAAATTCTGAACGTGTCCGGCTTCCTGACTCCGAGGTAGATCCTGCTGCAGAAATAAACATTGTATAAATGTAACTGCCATTTAAGGGAAACATATACAACTTTACTAGGGAATTAATGTACTTTTCTTGGAGAAAATGTATCAGTTTTATTGACCCTGAAATATAATATCCAAAGGAGTCCTATACTAATGCCCTAGACGCAAATCCAAAATTGTGCACCTTGGTGCTCTTCCACTAAGCCACTTAAATCTAGATCAGGGGCATAGCTGTGCTCTGCCCCTGATCCTTCTACAAAGACCAGTGCATGTGGTGCAGGGTGCAAAAGTGCAACGTTTTTGGCAGGCTGCATTTGATTTTGCACTTTTCTCTGCACTTTCCACTTAAGGCTTAAGAGAAAGCAAAAAAGCTCTGCAGCTTTGTTTAAAGGACATGTAAACCCTATAAATCTTTACCATGTCTTTAGGTTGGGCACATATTTCCCTTTCAAACTGCATCAGTTTCTCTGTCTGATCTCCCTCCGTTAGCCTGAACTGTCCCATTTTCCAGATTCAAAGATCTGCTTTAACCAGGTGGCCATTTTCTATCTGCTTCATCATCACTGACATTTGCATATCCAGACCTGATGACCTTTCTCAAGTTTTTTTCTAGTGTAACTTTATTAGCAAACCTCATCACTGACGTACATTCTCTTACCTTGTAAACTGCATTAAATCTTACCTCTGTAATCTATTCTATTTTACTCTTATCTTGCTATTTCATATATGGATGTATAAAATGAATTAAATATAATTAATCAATTATATACATATATAATTATAAACAAATAATCCCACTAATACATGTAATCCCACTCACATGCACACCCTGTCACACATATAATCCCACTCATACAGGTAATCCCACTCACATGCACACCCCGTCACGCATATAATCCCACTCATACAGGTAATCCCACTCACATACACACCCAGTCATGCATATAATCCCACTCATACAGGTAATCCCACTCACATACACACCCAGTCACGCATATAATCCCACTCATACATGTAATCCCACTCACATGCACACCCCGTCACGCATATAATCCCACTCATTCAGGTAATCCCACTCACATACACACCCAGTAACGCATATAACCCCACTCACATGGGTAATCCAAGTCTGATATTTTATATCAGACTAATTTTACTACACACTCACTTTACCTTAGTAACAGCCTCTTCCCCTGATACCTTATTAGTTTATAATACCCACAATCTCTAGAATTTCTAGATATACCCCATAAACAGTACTCCCAATTGAGACAGTGCCCCCCCATACACAGTGCCCCCAATTGAGACAGTGCCCCCCATACACAGTGCCCCAATTGAGACAGTGCCCCTCATACACATAGCAGTAGTAGAAAGCAGTAGTAGAAAGTTTAGTTAGATAGTTTAACAAGTTATTGCTTACATCAGCTTTGACCAAGAAAACAAGGTGCGCTACCGTCAAATGCTCCCACTGACTGAGCTAAGCAGGCACTGGCCACAGGAGCAGATATCTTCGTTTTAAAATTTGCGTGTTTCCATAGCAACGCGTGATGCGCGATTCCGATTGGCTGCAAGGGGGGAGTGGGCGCGGCTTCCAGGGTCAAGAATGACGCGCCCAACATCACATGGTCAAGCACATCATTGAAGAGGCTTCTGCTCATTGCGTATGCGTCTAAACATACAGGCGAAAGAGCGCATGCGTATACGCCAGTACGCCAAAGCACTTTCCAGTGGGAGGGGGTGATGGGCAGCGGTTTCTGGCAACTTACGGCTATGCTGCGGGAGAATGCTCCATAATTAAGCACCCTGAGCCACAGCTATGGGTAAGTAGGAAGCTGCCTTGCACTATATTAAAATTTTGTCTGTGGGGTTGACATGTCCTTTAATGCTTTGTGTGTACAGCAGTGCTACCAGCTAACTTAAGCTAACCCCACCCCCCCGCCCCAAAAAAAAACCAAATATCTCAAAATGAAGTAAGGGTCCGCACTGCTCAGGGAATATGGAAAAAAATTAGCTTTATTTGGAGGCTGATGTGCCGCTGTTTCGGCCAAAACGACAGCCTCCAAATTTTTTTCCTTAAGCCTTGAGCAGCGCGGACCCTTAATCATTTTGGTATCTTCTTCCTTGAACTGCACCCAGGCCACTACAATGGACTTCTACGTGAGTGCCTGCTTTGTGTGACTATATAAATGCCGGCACTCACCTATAGATAAGTTGCTGGTGCCTGAGTGCAGGTCTAAAGAATGTTGAAAGTGCTCTTGAGGGAGGGTGAGCACTCACAGGACTTATATAAACAAATTGTTTTATTAAAGAGGAGACTAACGTTTTGGCTAGTACTCTAGCCAAAGTGATACTTTGAGTCCTGTGAGTGCTGAACCCACTTTTTTGGGGTCTGCCGAACCCACTTTTTTGGGGTCTGCCGAACCCACTTTTTTGGGGTCTGCCGAACCCACTTTTTTGGGGTCTGCCGAACCCACTTTTTTGGGGTCTGCCGAACCCACCCTGATGGATTCTGCCGAATCCCAAACCGAATCCGAATCAGGATATGCTAATTAGGATCGTAAAGGGTTAAAAGTTGCCGCGCGCAACTAATTAGGATTCATTGTTTCATTTAAAATTCATTGTGGTAATGTACAGAACCAAAATTAGGAGTTGTCTCTGTCCAAATATTTATGGACCTAACTGTATATACATACTGATAGGCTTATCTTCTTTAAGTGTCTTTCTATAAATCATATATAAGGCACTGGGCATAACAGGTGTAATAGGTGTAAGATCTTCAGTATGTTCAAGAGCACACAAAACATTCACATTTTGTTACCTGTAACCTTTGGTTTGCTATGACTGGACAAGTTTTTTTCGCTGCCACATCTCGACATATATGCTAATTTCAGAGGTCTCCTGTCCTGGGTTATGGACTCTGGATCAGCACCAAGTTAAAATAAAAAAAATAAAAAAACAGTATATATAATGCCTTAATACAGTTAATAGCAGCAGTACATTCTTATATTTTTATTTTTAAACAACAATGCAATATATTTAACTGCAATGGATTTAAAAACAAACTTTAACTAAACAATGTCAAACTGGAATACCACTGCACTTACTTAAACAAATTTCTGGGTTATCAGCGAAGATAAAGAAACACGACAGTACATAAAAACAGGTGCTTGTTTGACAATGTCTGAAGCAAACATTCTGAATAATAAAATAAGGATACACTATAGAGGTCATTCACTTTCTACAAGTTCATGGTTCATTTCAAATGCAATTGCTATGTTATTCAACTACTACGAAGCATGTTATTTACTTTTTTTCCCCAAAACTTTATCATTGTGGCTTCAAGGAGGTTACATGACTGACAAAATTATGGCTGATGTGTTAACATTTTTACACTTGTGCATTAACAAAATCAAATACATGAAGTCCAGATGGCATTATTTTCAGTGCTCACCCTCAAAATGACACGAGCCTTATTCTTTTGACTATGTTTATTGATGCAAGTGGCTATGGGAACTTTGGTCCAGGGTCCCCCTGCATCAATGGACAATATAATGCTACTATAGCCGAGCACTATATGTAAGTGCAAGAAGTGACTTTGAATGTAAATACCTTTATTCAATGTAATTTTTAAGCAACAATGGCAGCAAACTTTGTGCAGCCACAACTTACAATAAGAGAATAAACCCTTATACCCCTCAAAACAATGTTAAAAGGAAAAGCATAGAGTTGACATATGCAGAGCATTCGCACCTGGAATTATATCATTAATATGGAGAAGAAGGGTGCTCTCAACACTTGCAAAGCTACAGAGTTGAATTCCATTGTATCTTCCATCCCAGTTTCCTATAGGGTTGTCCTAAAAATATACAGATTGCAGTACAAAACACATATTAGAAGAGCAGCAAATTGTTACGTACAATACTAGCTGCACATTGCTTTCTTGACAGATACCAGGTAACTAAAGCTGCCAATACCAACCATATGGTTAGGCATTTTGGTGTTATTTAAGCACCTAAGCACCCAAGCATATGTTGAACAAACATCCTGTAGTCCCATAATATAACTAGTCTATCAAGACAGATATCATGATCTGATCCTTATCTGTAAGGCATTAGCAGATCCAAAAGTGATAGCATATACTAGATGGGGCCTTACCAGCGCTCTGTTAAAGTGGAAGAATAACCCCCTCCTCCTGCAAATCCTTTTAATACAGTTAAGAACTTTGTTTGCCCTTGAAGCTGCTGACTGCTTTCTTGCTACAGCCAAGTTTATTATCTACTCCAAGGTCCTTCTCCATTATGGATTTGCCACGTGTGGTTCCATTAAGGGTATAAGTGGCTTGCATATTTTTACATCCCAGGTGCATGACCTTACATTTATCCACATTAAATCTCATCTGCCACTTAGCTACCTAGATTGCCAGTTTGTCAAGATCCTGCTGCAAGCATGCCACATCCTGGATAGAATTGACTGGGCTGCAGAGGTTTTGTGTCATCTACAAACACTGATACATTACTTATAATACCTGTAATCATTAATGAACAAGTTAAACAAAAGTGGCCCAAGTACAGAACCCTGAGGAACCCCTCTGAGAGCCTTACTCCAAGTAGAGAATGTAACATTAACAACCACCCTCTGTACCCGATCCTGTAGCCAGTTTTCTATCCATGTGCAAACGACTTCATAAGACCAACAGACCGTAGTTTAAAAAGCAGACGTTTGAGGGGCACAGTATCAAATGCTTTAGCAAAATCCAAATAGATCACATCTACTGCATCCCCACTGTCCAGCTTCTTACTAACTTAATCATAGAAAGCAATCAAATTGGTCTGACATGACCTGTCCTTCATAAAGCCATGCTGATTACTGCTCAAATTCTCCAGAACACAATTTGTATGTGATCCCTTAACAAACCTTCAAACAACTTGCCCATCACGGATGTCAAATTTACTGGCCTATAATTGCCGGGCTGAGAATATAATCCCTTTTTAAATATATGACATCAGCTTTCCTCCAATCCATAGGTACTATGCCAGAAAAAAAAGTGAGTCTGACAATTTCAGAAACAAAGGCCACTGTAAAACTGATCCTAGCTCTCTCAGTACCAAAGGATGTATTCCATCTGGCCCTGGTGCCTTGTTCACATTCATTTTGAGTAAACCTTTATGCACCATCTCCTGCATCAAGCACTGACTAGTTTGAGCTAAGCCAACAATGCAGCTATTGGGTGGGTCTAGGCACTCTGGCTCCTCTACTGTATACAATAAAAAAAGAACTGTTTTTTCTGTATCCATTGTAACTATTTGTTAACATAATTCAATGGGGCCACATTCTCAACCGGCATCTTTATACTTAAAAAACTTTTTAGGGTTAGTTTTGGCCTCTGCCACAATGCACTTCTCATTTTCTATCTTTGACTTCCGGAGTGCTGTTTTACAACACTTGTTATAGTGTTTATATTAATTAAATGCAGCTTCTGTCCTCTCTGACTCTGACTCTTGTATTTGTTAAACAACTTCCTTTTTTTCCCTACTAACTTCTTTACCTCTGAATTAAGCCTCATAGGGTGGTTCTTAAAGCTTCTATATTTACTTCTTAAGGGATTAAATTGAGAATAGTAATGATTTAATACCATTTTAAGTAACAACCATTTCTGTTCTGTGTTTTTAGTAGAAAACATAATGCCCACATCTATTCTCTGAAGCACTGCCCTAAACTTCATAGGCAGGAATGTTTGAAAAGGTGTAACTGGCCCTTTAAATTACACTCTGCAGTGCCAAAAAAGCCTTTCAAATTGTAGCATGAAAACCATTTAGAGAATCCCACAGTAATATCTTTTTAGGGACCCAAATCTTATAAAAAATGATCATATTTTCAAATCATGCATTATGCTTATACAGTCTGTACTGAAAATGCCAGTATACATTTTTCCCCTGTATAAAAAGTAATGCATGTCTTACCATGTCAACTCCAACAAAGTATCCAAGACTTTCTTTTCCAGGCAGAACATCACAAAATATAACAGTTCCAAACTCCATACCCTCCCCAATCTTTAAAGACACTCTGGAATTGATCTCTAGGGGAGGGATCTCTGACTGACTGTTGTCTGCAGGAGATGCATAATCACTCTCAATGTCCTCATCGTCATCCTCACATAGCTCTAACTTGTCTACAGCTACAAACACTCCACATTCTTCATCGCATCTGAAATGTTGCTTGCCCTGGTAGGAGCCCTCTGTAAAACCTTGGCCCCGTCCATCTTCCTAAAAAAAAAATAATAATAAATCTGTAATTTTCCCAAAATTTGACGTTTAACATTTATTTTACATGCAGAAATATAAAGTTGGTATCCAAGTTAAAGGAAAAGTAACACTAAAATTTTTAGCTTCCTGTCGATTGAAATACGGCGATATGGCGAAGGAAGGAGCAGCAATCACTATGCGACGATCGATTAATCGAGCCTAGCCTTCTTTCTGTATAGGAAGGAGTCAAGCTAGGCTTGATCAATCGATCGTCGCATAGTGGATGTGGCTCCTTCCTTTATCGCCGTAGTGCAATTGACAGGAAGCCAAGTTTTAGCAGGTATTTTCTATTAAAACATTTAAAATACTAAGTGGTTTGCAGGATAGTTATTGGTGCAGGGTAGAATAGCTTTTTTACTTAAAAAAATTTAGTGTTACATTTCCTTTAAGTTTCCAATGATCTGGTAATATTTCAGTATACTTAGCAGACACTGCATGGGGACTTTAAATTAGAAGCAAGAAACTTGTAGGGCACAAACAACTGGGACAGAAGAAACCACAACTGCTTACCAAACCCTGGCAAAAATAACCTGAACGAATGAAATTACACTGAAACAATTGGGACAAAGTGTATAAACATGTCTGAATAAATTATTTTTTAAATGAAAGCACACAGGATAGGTCTAGTGTAGGTCTAGAGACTAATGGGCCAGATCTGTCTCTCCAAGGCAATTTTAATGCCTCTGTTTCCTTAGGCTTTATTTTAGAAAATGTTATTTACTTTTAGAAAATAAATCTTCCTAACCATTCTGAAAAACTTATTATGACATAATACATAATAATTATGTATTATTTGTAAATAAAGTAAATGTATATTTCTGGCACCAGTCCAGTAATGCAGTACATATGTATACAAAGTCTACATTCAGAAGAGCGTAGAAAAGTGTGCAAGTCAAGTGCAGTCAAGGTGCAGTGCATTCAAGTACAACTTTAATGGGTGCCCAACAGAAGGCCCATTCTTTAGATAAATATAGGGACAGGGGCACAGATAAACACTGAAAACTACACTCACTACACAACTGAATACTGCAAAGGGGGCAACTGTTATTTATATGTGCCTTAAGGGGCAGGTCATCTTAAATGAAACTGTAGTACAATTTAGACAGCAATATTTTCACTCAGTCTTTCAGCAGAAATGAAAACACACTCACACACACAAAAAAGGAAACGTTGTATACAGCACAACATACAATGCATTAGCCAATATGGGCAGAAAATTTGTGCCTGGTTAAAAAAACTGCTTAGGCAATTAAACAAGAACAACACAACACAATCAAGTTTTTGCCAACATCTAAAGGTATGCAAGCACTCATGTCTGACACATGAACAGACAAGGCCACTGATCTATTGCCTGAGCAGAAGAGTAGAGGAATTTCCTGAACGTCAGTAAAAAGTAAAAGTAAGAAGCACAGCACAAAGAATAATCACTTGTTTCCTTGAAAATGGTACAAAATTTGTACAATGCTTGTATGTGAATATGGTTTGTTTTAAGGTTTGTGTTAATTTCAAAGTACGATAAATTATAATAAGTAGCGATTTGTGATAATTGATGCTGTTCTGTCACCATGTTTTTATATACAATCAGTTTAAACAGATCTTACATTTTGACAATTTTTTTTCATATTTGTATATATATATATATATCCATGTTGATGGCAAAACAAACACATAGGTTTGTTTTTATTTTTAAATATTTTTAGTAACCCTAAAGCATAGTGTGTTGCATTAAGCAAAGATCCCTTATCTAGAAAGTATTCTGGATAATAGATCCCATGCATGTATCTGCACACTGTCCAAAACAGAGCTCAGATTCTGGAAATATTCCTAAGAACCAACATGTACACACTAATAGTTAAGCAGATTTTTTGTATTTTTGAAAACCATTCAATAATTTTTCGAATGTGAATAATTTACCAAGTGAAAACATGACAGTTACATAGGGTTGAAAAAAAAAAAAAAAAAAGAGTCCATCAAGTTCAACCCATCCAAGTAAACCCAGCACACACAACCTATACTTACCAATCTATACACATAGATAAACTATATATACAACCACTAATACTAACTGTAGATATTAGTATCACAATAGCCTTGGATATTCTGCTTGTTCAAAAACTTATCCAGGCCCCTCTTAAGGCATTAACAGAATCTGCCATTACCACATCTCTAGGAAGGGTATTCCACAACCTCACTGCCCTCACCGTGAAAAACCACCTACGCTGCTTCAAATGGAAGCTCCGTTCCTCCAATCTAAAGGGGTGACCTCTGGTGCGTTGATTGTTTTTATGAGAAAAAAAGAACATCCCCTATCTGCCTATATTCCCCTCTAATGTACTTGTACAGAGTAATCATGTACAGTTATAAGCATAGCTTACCAGTAACTCTACTCCAAACCATATCCCATTGGGAGACCTATCTGGTAACAAAGGTCCCCTGTAACGTACAACTCCAGGAAAGATTTCTCCAGGCCTTAAACACACCCGCACTGCAGAGCCAGGCTCTATCTGCATGGCTTTCGTAAGTCTTGCCTTATTCTTGAAGAGGCTGTACCTTTCCTCACAGTTTGTAATGGCTAAAAGCAACTCAGCCATTTTTTCCCCGATTTCATAAACTTCTTTCTCATCCATAATCAAGAGAGCATGAGACTGATCCAGGATCTTCAGTGCTATCTGCAACTTTTTGCTTTTAGAGGAAGTTATGCCCCTGCTATGTGCCACGGCCGATCGTTCCTGAACATACTGGCCAATGCTGCCTCTGGGAACTTTGATTTGCTTTTGGGTTTGTTTATCAAGCACACTGGCCTCTTGGAGCAGCAAGTAAAAAATACGCTCCTCCCAGTAAGAAGAGCTGCTTTTCTCTTGCCCCCAGAGAGCTGCACTCATGGTGACAAGGTAGGTGGTGACAGAGCTCAGGGACACTGATCCTTTGAACCGACAACAGCAAAATACATATGAGGCTGTGAATTTACTGTATACATCATGAAAATTGAAGAATGCCCAAGTAGCCTAAAAGAAACAAAAAGACACAGGTTGAATGGAGGTACCAATAGGTTCACATGGCTCACTTCAGTACAACACAATAAAGTCACACAAAATTGTCATTGGCAGCCTTTTATTACATACAAAATACTCAAACTCTAATATTTAATAAAATACACTTTTTAAAAAGGACACACATTTGCCCAGATGCAGTAACCCATAGCAAGCAATAAGCTTAAATGAGATGTCTGTTTCAAAAAGGTGACCTGCTGACTGGTTGCTGTACCTGAAAAATGTAGTGTCTTTAATTTAAAAAAAAAAAAAAAGGAGAAAAAAGTCCAGCCACGTTTATAAAGTTCTAAACAGAAAAATATCAGAAAAAGTCTTGAGCCACAATTAAATCTACAAATAATCAGCAGAGAGCAAGGGCTCCAAAACAGAATTCTGTTTAATTGCACCATGGCAAAAAAAAGCCAAGCAGTAGAGACAAAAAAAGGTTAAGTACCCTTAAAGGAGAAAGGTAAAAACTAAGTAAGCTTTATCACTTTTTGAGCCCTCAAAAGAAACACAGGATTTCTTGTCTCCTTTTTTGTAAACATGTTCTTAGGATATCTGACTCTCTCTCAGAAAAATCCTTCATTCCAGGGGCACAGGTCTCTCCTGTTCCCCCTCTCATAAAAATTCATAAAACTCACTCCGCCCACACTTAGGAATTTGTAATCTGAGCTAGGGCTAGACTGCAAGCAGAAAGCTATGACGCCCAAGCTAAAATGGCAGCTGCAATCATACACAAACAGAGAAAGCTTCTAGGGCTCTTTACTCAGGTATGGTAAAGCTTTCTGCAGAATAAATATAGCATTCTAGGTGGCACTAATGTGGCAAATCTATTGGCAGTAAAATCTCCTTTATATCCAAGACTTAAACAACAAATTAGAAGAGGGGAAAAAAAGGCATTTGAGAAAGCTTCACCTAAAGAAAAACTTGTCAGGTGCTGCTCTTAGTAATTTCTTTTAACCTTTAACTCTTTTGGCTTTTAGGGCACTTAACCCTCTTTTTTGTCTCTACCACTTGGCTTTAGCTAGATAGGGCATGGGTGGGTAATAAGCACAATGGGGTTCAATTTTCTTGTATATTGTCAGAGCTCCCTTTCCACCTTACCTTGCCTGCAGTGAGACAGTTTTTTTCATTAGGTGCAAATGCAACTCTAAGCGGCCTATTCACTAAAGTCCGAATTTTGGGGGCTTAAAATCAAGATATGGAAAAAATTTGGAGTCATGAAAATGCTTTTATCGGTCGTACGAAAATATCGTAATGTATGATTTTGGAAGCCTTCCATAAGACTCAATGGCACTCGACAGATCCAACCTAGGGAAAAGATAGTCACGATACCAAAGCTTGAATGAATTCTGAAATGTTTGTAGCTTTTGCGAAAATATGACTTTTTAGTGGAACAAATACCATGAAAAAGTTGTCATGAACATTCTGAAATGTTCGATAAGTTAGAAAAAATACGATTTTATCTCATAAACACTTAATCAAGGTTTTGTAAATGGGCCCCTAAGTCTCATTTTGGGAAGTCAGTAGAGTACATTACTAATTCCCTACCAATTGATGCTTGGTTGTTATTTAATTCTTTTTTTTTGGCCATTTGAGGCAAGTGCAATTTTGTTTAGTTTGTTTGTCTCTTACTGAATTGCCTTAGTTAAACTCTAATAAAAGTTCACCACAGGTGCGCTTGTTCCAGACCTCCACGCCATATAAATCTATTTCACTGGGAGGAGACAGGCACCTGTTGCACAATATTCCTGTTCACCAATGCGCACTCTACTGTGTGTGCCCAAACGTCAAAGCAACGAAGATCTTAAAGGAGAAGGAAAGGGAGAAGATTGTTACATAGTGCTGCTGTGGCGTGGAGGTCTGGAACAAGCGCACCTGTGGTGAACTTTTATTATTTATGAGTGGACTATTGGATCCACTATCTGTGGTGCAGCTGATTTCATCTATTTATTATCCATTTTTAGCGCAGTGTTAATACTACGTATATTAGTTAAACTCTAATCTTTAGTTTGCCATTTACTGTTAGGGTGAAGACACATGGAGCTAGTAGCAGCTACTTGATGAGGCTACTAAAACAGACAATGCTGATCATTTACGGATAATTGTCTCTATGAGTTTTAGCAGAGGCAGTTCTCAGTATTGCCAATGGCAGGGGCGGGCCAAGCCGACCGGACGCCCTAGGCAACCGGGTCGGCCACCTCGCCCCTGCACTTTCCGCCCCCCCTCGCGTTTCAGCGCGCATGCGCAGTTCTGGGGGAGAGGGGGCGGTGGCTAAGCGATAGTTCATTGCCCCCACCGCGTATTGACAAGCGGTGGGGGCAATGAAAAAGGAGCTAGGTGTAGGCAGGAGAGGTTCCTGCCTGGCACCCCCCAGTGTTTGCGCCCTAGGCAGCTGCCTCTTCTGCCTACCCCTAGTTCCGGCCCTGGGCAGGGGATTTTCTGAAGTTTAGTAGCAATAAAAAAAATAACTGCTACTAGTAGATCAGCTTGTCTTCACTCTTATACTCTCAGCACACACCTTGCTGTTGGTTTTAAAACTGTTTTTAAAAAAGTTAAGTTTTATTTTTATTGCCACTGGAATCCCACTTGACTGTTGGAGTCATCGTGCAATTAGACGGAGTACTGTTTTGGAGCCTTGTTCTCTGCTAAATGTTTATAAAATTGTTTATAAATTATAATTATAGGTTTATAATATAATTTTGTTATGCAATAATATGGTAATCATAGTTTATAATCAAAAGTTTGCAATTATGAGTTTATAAACTTGTTTCCACTGTCCTGACAGTATTGACACACCAGTCGATATCTAATTAATTAAAACCCTCCATTACAAAGTCTTCTCTTTCCCCTGTACCTCTAAAAAAGGTAAAGCCTTCTAAGTTAAGCTTGCTGTCAAATGTACAGCATTAATGGGAACCAAAGTAATATTGTAGTCCGAACAAGAGAAGAAACTTCTGATACCCACACCTGAACTCAGTGTACAGAGCACAGGAAACGACATTTAATCATAGGTATAACCTGACATGACTGAAATAAGGTACTTTTGTGTACACACCTGATAAATACTTTTCTCTCCTTCACAGGATTCTCCATTGTGGAAATAATGAATCAACCTTTCCAAATGTTATCATCCAAAATGCACTTATATGCATTTAATGCATGTATAGTCTGAAGGTCAGCAACACAAATGCAACCCAGCCTGGTAATATAGAGAAAGGGTAAAAGTGAGAAGAACACAGAGCTTACACATGTGGTACCCTGTACCCCAGGACTGCACTTTGAGCACATGCTTCACCAAATGCAAAAAGTAAGAGGTGACCTATACTGGAGGTCCGGTAGGTATATGGTGGGGATACATAATACAAACACAATTACTATCTTTAAAAAGAAAAGGGCGCAAATGAGAATCTGCTTCCGAAACACACATAGGGGCAAAGAGAATATCAATACAAATCAGTCTATTGCTCAATTCACACCTATTAAACCTCAGAAAAAAAGAACAGCAAATGATATGTTTAGGCAGAAAAAGCAGACGTATGGATTGAGAAAACACCAACGTTTCGGACTGGGTTGATTGCACTGAGGGAAACAGCTGCTGAAATATATGTAAGGCTCGTGCTGGAAGCAGAAAAGAAGTCATATGTGGTAATAAAAAAAAAAACCAGCAGTCTACTTACGCTATTACTCTGTAACAACATTTTTTAATAAACGCCAAGGAACGAAAAGTTACTGATGATTTTTCAAACACTTATTTACTATATTCAACATATAAAGCATTGTTTTTAGATGTAAATATATGTATGTGGATGCTGAAAGTCGCACCAGCTGTCAGACCACAGAAACATCAACCCTTGGTAGAACAAAACTGGATGGGTAGATCCCAGCCTCAGGACACAGCAATGTTAAAATCTGGCACTGAATCCTTATTTATGGAATATGACAGAAACATGATATGACCGCAGCTATAGTATAGCAATGCTACCCTGCCGCCTGGAAGATCAGCGCGATTACAGTGTATACCGCCCAACAGTCCCGCTTTTCGCAGGAGACTCACGATTTTCTTAACACAACCCACAGTCCCGGTTCGCTGCTGAAACGTCCAGTAACGCCATTAATGTCCCGCTGCTAGGCTCCAGTCTGACAGCTAATCCGGACGCCACAAGTCTCATCTCGCGAGAGTTGTGACGTAATGACTACATACAGCAAAGTGCAGTGACGCGACAAGTAGCTGCTTTGAGGGAGAGACAAGGACTTGTTGCTTTAGTATAACAAACTGATAGTAACGCGTATTCTCCGCTCTGGTGTTTGTCAGGTGGTCTGCTACTATCCCTCAGCACACAGTATTGGCAACACTGAGTAGTCCATTGTTTCTTTTCATTTCTTTCATTGATTGTGGAACTCTGCACAATACAATTGCAATTATTTTTAGTCCTTAAGTAAAGGAATTCTGTGTTAAAGTATGAATTGTAGGTATGTCACAGTATATGCAATAAAATAAATATGCCAAAACCTGAGCTTTGTTTTTTTTGTAGGAAATGGCAGAAACTTTAACGTTGAATACAACGGTGTGCTAGGAGGGACAGGACTAAGACAAACATGGTCCATAAATAACTTTATTTAGTCATTTTAAATGTCGTTTTGAATTTCCTATTGGCCCTGGAAACTTGACATGTTGATTTCTCAATAATGCTAAACCCTTTTGCCTGCTTAGGTAAAGTGGGGAGTACAGTTGGTACAGAGTGTAGACATTGCACGAACACAGAACCTAAATATACATGCCAGATAGCCTCTATGAAGTCATGCTCAGGTCCTGGCTGCATCCATAACTTAGAGACATTTCTCCCTATTCTGTTTTAAAGACTGCAAACCAGGATCTCTGGGCTTTTGAAGGTAGTGTCACTACCAACTGCGGGGCCCAATTGGAACCATTTTTGCGGGGTCCCCTTAGTACATTGTGAATTATGCTTAGTACAGGGAGAATCCCTATGCTGCCATAGTTTTATAGTTTTACAGGATGTTCCTGCTGAATTGTGCTTAATAAAGGCACACCTCCCAACATTTAAAAAATGTGAATAGGGACAAAAAGCTCTGCCGCGTGCATGCCCATGGAAAGAATGCAATTTGCCCTGCAGTGTACTCCCATTCCCTGACTCACCCAACACTGCAGCACTGACCAGCTTTCATGTAGCCATCATATGGAGCAAACTTAGGGGACTGTTCCTGCTGAATTCTGCTTAGTACAAGGGAATCCCTATGCTGCCATAGTTTTAGGGTATCTCTCTGTACAGGCTATGAGCAAACTTAGAGGACTGTTCCTGCTGAATTGTGCTGCTTTTAACCAAGGAGCATGGGAAATGGCTCATAGAAAGCACTATAAGCAGCAATATAGCATAATCACTGGAAAATTCCTACTCCTGCATTTTCCTGCAGTTAAGGTGGAAATGGTGCTATGGGTGCCATTGTCCTTACCCACTAATAGAACCAGTCCTCAGATGAGAATGCCAAATAAGGGACCCCGCATTGCATTGACAAACAGCAGCTTTTACTCCCCCCTCCCTTCCCTTCCCCCACTGAGTTATTTCTTTTTAAAAAACTGTGCACGGACTTATCTACACGAGAGGAGAACTCCTTCACAGGGGGCTGTGTGTGCGGGTCTGCCTTAGGACGGTGAGCGCAGAGGTTCAAAGTGTCCAATCGCATTGCAGCACAGCCCCCTGTGAAGGAGTTCACCTCTCTTGTAGATAAGTCCGTGCACAGTTTTTTTTTTTAAAAAATAACTCAGCGGGGAGAAATGAGCTTCACTGTCTGCTGAAGGGAAGGGAGGAGGGAGTAAAATCCAGGGCCGCCATCAGAAATCATGGGGCCTCTCACAACAAAATTTTCTGGGCCCCCCCCTCCCACACCCTGCCCCCAATGTCCCCTTCCCCCATTGACCTCTCCCATCAGTACAAAGGACACAGACATTGGTAGCCAGGGCCCCCCCCCCAAAAACATTGGTAGGCAGGGCCACACCCCTAAAACATTGGTAGCCAGCCCAGGGCCCCCTAAAACATTGCTGGTCCTCCCCCAGTGTCCTCATACTATGGCCTACTCCTTCCTGCTCCCCCACTCCACCCTACGTCCTCCAGCTCCCCCCCAAGCATCCTCCAGCTCCCCCACCCCAGCATCCTCCAGCTCCTCCACCCTAGTATCCTCCAGTTCCCCAAACTCTCCCCCCAGCATCCTCCAGCTCCCTCAACTCTTCCCAGGCCTCCTCCAGCTCCCCAAACTCCCCCCCCAGCATTCTCCAGCTCCCTCAAGTCTCCCCCAGCGTCCTCCACCTCCCCCCAGCATCCTCCACCAGCATCCTCAACTCTCCTCCAGGCCTCCTCCAGCTCCCCAAACTCTACCCCCAGCATCCTCCAGCTCCCCCAGAGAGTCCACCTGCTTCATCCTGCTCTCTCCCAGCGTCCCCCTGCTCCATCCTCCGGCTTCTCCTCCAGCTCTCCGCTGCATCCGCTGCTTGCATCATCCTGACTCGCTGCTTCCTCACTTTTAAAGGTTGCTCCCCGTGCATACTGACGTCACATGTACGCACAGGGCGCAACCAATCAAATTACCTGCTGACCACCAATGAAAGGGCCCCTCATATTTAAAAGGGGCCAGGGCCCCTTTAAAGGACAATGAAAGGTTAATATAAATTAAAAGTAAGTCTAAAGGCATTCTTTTTAAGTGACATCAATGAAATCTTTCTGTCCTTCCTGTAGGCTGCCAGCGGCAGCCTTCCTACTCTCAGAGCATCTGTGTAACTTGATCCTGTCTCCTGTTCTGAGCTACACATGCCCACCAGCCAATCAGAAGTGGATCTGGCAGAGGGGAGGGCGGAGGGAATGAAACACATGTGCAGTATGAAGCAAGGAGGGAAAGGAAGGGAGAATACCTTTTTAGAGATGGCTGCCTGTTCTAGAAAATGTGAAGTAAGTGTGACTGAGTAAATGTTTGATTAGGTGAGCCAAAAATGTGGCGTTCTTACTAAACAATAGGAGGACTATTGGGCAGTATGCTTTTTAAATTTTGACTTGCATTCTCCTTTAATAAGGTCCCTAATGGGCATTGTACAAGATCTGTGCCATCACAATGTATTGGGTGCAATATGGTTACAAGGCTCTCCAGTGGAAATTAAGCATTGTGTTATGTACCCTGATGTGTCTGTGCATTGTTTCCCAACCTACATATCTTGATGTTTCAGAATTCTGGATTACTCTGTACTCTTTCCTTGCTGTATACATATATCATTGAGTACAGGGCGTGTCACCTGGGGCTCTCCATATGCCCTGTCCCATTTACATTCACTCTCTCTTCTGTATAGGAAGTGCTTGGCTTTTGTGCAAGGTCTTTAGGATGGGATCGCTCCGAGAATGTTTAAAGGAGAAGGAAAGGTTAATACATACCTCCCAACATTTCATCAAGAGAAAGAGGAACAAAAATATGTGACGCGTGTAGTGCGGGAAATTTTTTTGGCCACGCCTGGTTTGTGACCATGCCCCACATGCCACACCCACTTTACATGCCCCAGATATGCCAGTATAATCGCTAAATAAAAAGAATAAAGGACATATTAACTTCAAACATGCCAGTATGACTACATTAAATTGATAAAGGGCATATTAACCCCAGACAAGCCAGTAAAATTACCAATCAACTTCAGACATGCCAAAAGTTCTGTGCATTTTCCAAAGTTATAAATAGGGCCAATTCCACTGGTACATAAATCTATGTTATTTCCTTCCATTCTTTATCAGTTGAAAGCAAAACAATATTAATGTACCACTAGAATTTCTAGCCATATTAACAAGGCCAGCCTAAGGTTCCCAAACTTATAAGGGCCCCTTTTAAATGTCTGCTATATTTTATGAACGGATCAGCGATACCTCTGTTTTCTATTGTGCATGCTGTGCTCTGCCAGAGATTCCCAGAAGTGAGAAATATATGTTAGGGGTGGAAAAGTGAAACTGTCCAGCACATAAATAAAGACAGCAGCCTCTTATGCCTGATAAAAGACAGAGCGCACCCTCAGCCCCTGACCCAGTGAGCAGGAGCAGGGAGAGTGATGCCACCAATGCCGATAGTGGACCCTTGCCTGTCACAAATGCTCCTCCCAGGACAATTAAACATCAAGGTAAACCTGTGAGCTTGAGGGAGCAGGGGAGATTCAAGAGTTAAGGGGGCGGGCTTTTTTTCCCAGAGCAGAGCAGGCACAGCAATCAATTAAATGGCAATGCTGAGAAGCGGGACATCTAACAATGAATCCGGGACAGCGGTCAGTGCCATAAATATCGGGACTGTCCCGCTGAAAGCGGTGTCAGTATCACTTTAATGCCTTTACGAGGGGCCTGGATGAGTTCTCGAACAAGCATAGTATGCAAGGCTATTGTGATACTAATATCTACAGTTAGTATTAGTGGTTGTATATATAGTTTATATATGCGAGTGTATAGATTGGTAAGTATAGGTTGTGTGTGCTGGGTTTACTTGGAAGGGTTGATGGACACTGGTCTTTTTTCAACCCTATGTAACAATGTAACTATCTTGTGTAGTATTATGCAATTGAGATGTACTGAGGGTGCTATAAAAACTGTGGAAAGTTACCATGATTTGGTCAGTTTGTGTGACTATGTGTACCCGAGTATTATACAGTTCAGCTATTATGGGGGAAGATTTGTGAGTTTTGGCTAGATATGCTAATAGTTTACCTGCTCTTTCACTATGTTCAAAAAAGTTTGCCTTATTAAATAGAAGTCCACGCCTAGCTTTCTGTTTTAGGAGGTTATATATGTTGTTTCTGCCTGTCTTAGGGATTGGTGGAGATTGGGCATTTAATTTAGTTGAATTTGAATTGTCAGGTCTTGGATTTGTTGTTCCCAACTTAATTTGAAAAAATATTTAATACTTGATGCAAGGCCTTCATCATTGCCAATGATGTTCAGCCAGACTGGGTTGAGTGACCAAGGTTTATGGTGTTGTTGTGCTGAGGTGCTAGGGGTCCAAATTTATTGTAATGGTGCGTGATCTGGGATACCTTGTGCAAGGTATGTGGCTGTATTGATGTTGGGAATTAAGTCTTTTGATACAAACTCCATATCAATTCTAGATAAGGCCATATGTGAGGTTGAGAAGCATGAAAAGTCCTTATCTGAAGGGTGAGTATGCCTCCAGGTTTCAGGTAGCCCTAAATTAGCCATATGTGTGGAAAGATTGAAAGGCTTAGCTTGATAAGTTATGTTCTGTTTACAAAGTCTATCTAACTGCTCATCTAAGACTGTCAAAATCTCCAACCGCTATTACAAGTGCGCGGGGATAGTTAGCTATATACGTTGCCAGTTGTGTTATGCAAGTATCAGTGTAGGGTGGCGGTATGTAAATATTGGCAAGTATCTTTTCTTTCATATTGAAGTAGCAATTTATGAAGAGGAAATGACCTTGAGGGTCTGATCGGAGGGCAAGTAGTTCAAAGTTGGCTGATTTTTTGATTAGGGTACTGACTCCTTCCATATAAGCGGAAAAAGAGCCATGAAAAGTCTAACCTACCCAAGGTCTTTTTAGAGCTAGAATTTTGCTACCCACTAAGTGGGTTTCCTGGAGCATGATTACTTCTGATGTTTGTTTTTTTTAACATAGCCTAAGATCAATTTTGTCTTAACCCAGTAATAAAAAGTCCACGGACAGACAGTGATCTAGACATTATTCATATTGGTCCATAAAGATTGACATTTTACATTATGAATAATTGACTGTGTGTATCTCTTTTTTATACTACCTGAAGTAACATGTAATACAGTGTAACAATAAGTAACCCGATCCACGCAAACCACACATTTAGTGGAGAGCATTCCAACCCTTTCTGCTCAACCCCAAAACAAGCAAAATTTAACCCTTAACAGAAAAACAAACAAACTATTAATAAAATGGTGGCTGCAGAACATGAGTCTTCCCATGACAATTATAAGAGATCCATGTGGTGTAGGAGTGACCTCTACCATCTATTCAGGAAGTTGTGACTTAAATAATATGTGCGTATGTATATGTCTCATATTTGTATAGGTCTCATGCTCAGTAATTTAGTAGTGCAAACCAGGTATGTGGTAAGTAAGGAAATCTTGTAAATACTGCACTGAACTATGACCCCATAAAACACTAATAGTGGTATCTGCGTAGCATCTTGGATCTTTCCTTACCAGTTGTATCGCAGCTTCTTGTGGTGTGGTGAAGAAATGTTTTGTGCCATTAGCCTGAACTCTTAACTGGGCTTGGTAAAGCATGGCATACTCAAGTTTCTTATACCGCAGCTTCTTTTTAACATCTTGGAACCCGGACCTCTGTTTTTGGATTTCCAGAGAGAAGTCTGGATACAACAAGTGTTTTTAGCATGGCCTTTAGCATGGCCCATTGAAAACAACTAATCCCTGTCCTTGGCATTGAGCAATTACAAGCTCAAGGAGGGGCACCTGGAATTGGGGCTCTCATCAGGATGTGGTGGGCCCTTTCTATGATAAACGCGTTAGAGGGGTTCAATACCTGGAACGTGTCTCTTATCCATTTCTCCAGGAAGGCCTCTTGGTTGGAGCCCTCCACCCATTCTGGAAAGCCCACTAATCAAATATTGTTGTGTCGTAACAATTCCAATCTCCCAATCGTATGCTTTGGCTTGCCATTGTGTGACTGGTTACAGGGTTACAGAGGGTCAAGTGTATTGACATAGTGTTCTTTCAACTTTTGGATGTTGTGTTTAAAAATGGAGAATTCCACTTTCAATTGCTCCATTTTGGCTGTAATAAGCATAGTGCAAATGTGTCTGGTGCTTTACCATGTCTCATGGCAGGAACTGCCCTGCATCCTTGTTCAAACATGTCAATATCACTTTGTGGGTCAAACCCAGGATCAGGATTGCGCTCGTCAAAAAAAATTGTTGCGTGTGGCAAATAAAAGACGCATCCGAAAAAAATGCTGCATGTCGGAAAAAATTAACGCACGCCATTTTTTGTTGTGCACGTCAAAAAATGTCATGCATGCCGATTTTTTTCTGCAGCGCAGCATTTCTGCCATTTTGCAAATCTTTTGCAAGATTTTTGAATTTTTCGCCAAAACGGGGCTGATTCGCTTATCACTATTTATTAATGTTGTTAATCGTAGCACTTAATTTAAAGTCGGGGGGGGGGCAATTCCATGCAAGTGGGTATGGCTACTGTTGGTCTAAGATTGAAAAAAGCATGTGACGGCTGTCAGTTGCTATTAGCTTAAGCGCAGTCATTATTCACACTGAAAATAAAAAGGGCTCAGCGATGTAGATTGGCAAATCTTTTGCATGGATAACATATCTTCTAAGAAAACACACAAAAAATAATGCCTAGTGATTCGCAAAACTGCATAGCGGAAGCTCCAGTGACAGTGGCAAGGTGGGAAAGTATGGGTGTAAATAAGGCTGCCAGTGTACAGATATTCATCATGGCGCTGGTGTTGTGAGAAAAAGCCAGTTTAGGATGTATTTTTCACAAAACACACTGGAAGCCTTGGATGCCAGAGTAAAAAAAATGCCGAAAACCCCACGTTCATTTTTGTCCAATTTCACCCAATCTTTTGTCTTTAAAGGGGACCTGTCACCCTAAGAAATAATTACAAATTATTTTCTATTGTGTTAGTCAAGCAAAATAAACTTCAATTACACTATATAAATTATTTTAAACTTATTTCCGTCAGCACTGGAATTCACAATTGCAGAAAACAGGCAGGTTCGCAAGCCCTAGTTAGCCTTTTCTCTAAGCCCTAGTTACCTTTTGGCTAAGTTGGGAGAAGAGGCTCATGATGACAGGTACTGTAGGGCATACCCCCCAACTGTCCCGCTTTCTATAGCTCGTCCCGCTGTCCTGGATAGTTCCCTGAATGTCCCGCATTTTCGTAATAGATTACGGAAATGCGGGACATTCATAGAAGGATCCGTGACAGCGGGATGAGCGCTCCGACTCCTTGCGCTGCTTCTCTCCTGTGGCTCCTTCGCCGGCGGTCCCTGGTCCTTTTATAAGGTTGCGCCCGTGCGTAATGACGTCACACGTACACACGGGGCGCAACCTTATAAAAGGGCCAGGGACCGCTGGTGAAGGAGCCACAGGAGAGAAGCAGCGCAAGGAGTCGGAGCGCGTATTGGGGCTCTGTGTTTTGGGGGCTATGTGTTTTGGGGGGCTCTGTGATTTGGGGGGGCTCTGTGTTTTGGGGGGCTCTGTGTTTGGGGGGCTCTGTGTTTGGGGGGCTCTGTGTATGGGGGGGCCTCTGTGTATGGGGGGCCTCTGTGTTTGGGGGGCTCTGTGTATGGGGGGGCTCTGTGTATGGGGGGCTCTGTGTTTGGGGGGCCTCTGTGTTTGGGGGACCTCTGTGTATGGGTGGCACTGTGTATGGGGGGCCTCTGTGTATGGGGGGCCTCTGTGTTTGGGGGGCCTCTGTGTTTGGGGGGCCTCTGTGTATGGGGGGCCTCTGTGTTTGGGGGGCCTCTGTGTTTGGGGGGCCTCTTTGTATGGGGGGGCACTGTGTATAAAGGGTACTGTATATAAAGGGTACTGTGTATGGGGGGTACTGTACATGGGGGGGCTCTGTGTATGAAGGACACTGTGTTTGGGGGGCTCTGTGGGCTTCCTTAGGTAGTACAGTATGAGGGTATAGCACATTTGCATCTGATCCCACCATTTCATCAATATAAAAGGAGTATTTTTAGAAAAAAATGGTGTGTGTTAATTGGGGCGTGGTCACAAAAGTGGGCGTGGCCAAAAAATTGCCGCGCTGCACGCGCCAAATCTTTTTGTCCCTCTTTTTATTTTTCAAATGTTGGGAGGTATGCTGTAGGGACCAAGGAAAAAATGTCTAGTAACCTGTGACACTGCTGTAAAACAAATACTTGGACCCTTTTTGTTTTTTTGTCAAATTCGTCAGCATGTACTGTTGCAGCCACTAAAAAGTTATTTTTTCAATTCCCTGGCACATTTGAGCTCTCAGCAAAAATTACAAATTACTTCTGCGGTAATACTGGGAACTGAGGTGGCATGTATCATGGTGGGCAACCAAAACAAGTCTCCTTTTTATTCTTCTTTGTTCTCTTACGAAAGTATGGGACACGAGCAGAGGGAAGGCAGATTGTGAGGCACCCAGCGCCACACATTAGCAGCTTCTATTTGTTTTGAGGCTCTTACGCAGTCCCCATAAGGCGGCTATGTGCGCGGCACTGTGCTTAAGTGTAGCCGTGACGCTAAATCTCGCGTGATGAGACCAGGAGTCGGGATTTTGTGAAAGAAAGAAGGAAGCAAGCAGTTAGAGGCTTTGCTGAAGGTGCAAGTAGTGATTCACGACTGTGGGTTGTTTTATGAAAAGCGGGACTGTTGGGCACTGTGCATTTACTTGTTTGGAAGGTGAGATTTTAACTCCCCCCCAGCCTAGCCAATCCCTCATACGGCTCAACCGGGACGAAAACTGGGACAAACCATACGGTACATAATCTGGGTAGGGGAAAGAAGCTGCAGGTACCCTAGCAACCACCCTCCCTTCTAAACTCTGTAGCTCATTGAATGTAGTGGGCCCACAATCCAAGTAAGTGCAACACAGCCGGGCCCCGTAAGACGCAGAGCACACTGGACTTGAGACGGCGCCCCCCCGCTCTTACCCTTATTAGCTACAATTTATATTTTCTTATGGGCACTGAATACCTTCTGCTAACTGCATAATCAATGTAACCTTATCATCAAGGAACCTTCTATAATATTCCTTTGACCTGTTTTAGGTACATTTTTTAGGACATTGGCTTACCCCTGGATATCTGCACCGCTCTGATTCCCATCATCCCTTTTCAGGTAAGAATCACTTCAAACTGAATTTACTAAAACCCTTATATCATGAAATAGCTTTTGTGTTTGTGGGAAAGGCTAGATCTAATGTTAGAGATGTTTTGTGACTTATAAGGTATTTAAATATTTATGTGTTACCGTTCCTTAAACACTTAGTATATTGGTACCATTATCCCTTTGAAATGGACACACTTTTTGACTCCGTATGGTTTGTAGAAGGCATCTTAAATGAGTAACGATTAACCATCTGAAATGAGTATAGAGTATAGTATATTATTCAGGCAGGGGTTGCATTACTAACATAAGTGCTGATTTGCGTTGTGAGCTTAAATTTTATTATTATTGTTACTTTTATTATCTATCCAGAACTTCTCCTATTCCTTTTCCAGTCTCTCATTTAAACCACTGCCTGGTTGCTAATGTAAACAACATCCTAGCAACCAGATAGCTTCTGAAATTTTAACCCTTTCACTGCCAGCCGTTTTGGACCAAACTGGAACTTCTACTGCCAGACAGTTTTTGAACATTTTGCACTGTTTCACTTTAGGGGCCTTTCCTCGGGGGGACTTTTAGTTTACCCAGGAAAACAATATATATATATATATATATATATTGCAAAAAAAGACCAGCAACACCGGATCTATTGTGAATAGTAGATTATATTAAAAAATGCATGAACAGCCAACGTTACGTTTCGATCCCCATCGGGACCTTTCTCAAGGTTGCCTTGAGAAAGGTCCCGATGGGGATCGAAACGTAACGTTGGCTGTTCATGCATTTTTTAATATAATCTACTATTCACAATAGATCCGGTGTTGCTGGTCTTTTTTTGCAATATTTAATTTTTTTACCGTGCACCCGGGACAAGAATTGAAGCGGTGTGCCATCCTTGGTTTGATATATATATATATATATATATATGTTTTTTTCAGGACAACCTAAGCTTTTAAAATATGGTGGAATTTTTGTGTAATTCCAATTCTGTAACAAGATATAGGCTTCTAAATGTCTAAAAAATGAAAAAAAATATTTTCCATAATATAAACACATACACCAGAAACAAAAATTATTTTATGCATGAAAATACAACTGATTTGGAAAGTCCCATGTCTCCTGAACTTGCCAATGCCAAATATATATAGGATTATGGAGATTTCTCACTTGTATAGGTCAAAAACTCCCTGCAGTACACTACCAAATTTCCAAAGCACTGCTCCAGAAAGCTGCACACTTTAGATTTCAAGGCCAAAAATTCCACTAACAGAAAGTTTATCCCAGAAAATTATACATTTTTAAAAAGAACAGATTCTGGGGAATCCAGAATAGGTAGAACTGCCTGTCTACTCCAAACTACTAAGTTGCAATGTTTTCCTAAAGTTATTGGTTTTTATCAAAATTTGTGAAAATTTTTTAAAAATCGCTTCAAAGCTTCCAGTCTGTAGTATCTTATCTCCTACAGGTCATAAAGTAACCAGATAAAACACCCTAAATATGAACGCCAGGGGTCCACTGAACAGTTTGATGCCCAATATGTATAGGTTTACCTAAGTATGTGGCATGTAGGGGCCTGAATGGGAACATACCCCCATATGATCTATCATTTCTGTCATTTCAGCTTCTGCAAAATCAACACATTTACATAATTATATGTGGGATAATGCTAGTAAAAAGTACATTCCCCTGAGAAAGTCATATATTTTTGGAAAGTAAAACCCCCCCCCCCCCCCCCGAATTTAAAATGGGTACCCATGTCTTTCTACTCCAAAGTACTAAGCCGCAAAGCTTTCCTAAAGTTGGCAATTTTGATTAAATTTCCAAAAATCCCCTCAAAGCTTCCACTTTGCAGCATCTTATCTCCCACATAGCATTAGGTACCAAGCTAAAACACCCTAAATATGAACCCCAGAGGTCTACTGAACAGTTTGATGCCCACTGTACACAGTTTTATCAAAGCACATGGCACTTAGAGACCCCCCAAATATACCTTGTGCTCACTAATTTTGTGGCTTACCTTAACCTAATTCATAAACACATGGCAGTTTTATGAGGGGTAGAAGCTGCAGAAATGTAGCATGACCCCTAAAAACCATATATTTTTGAAAAGTACACATTCTGACAAATCCAACATGAGTTAAGAAGACTTTCTGCACCAAAGTACCAATCTGGAAAGCTTTCCTAAAGTTAATGGTTTTTATGACTTTACTGAAAAAGGCCTAAAATTGTTGCAATTTGCCATATTTATCTTACAACATTTCTTACGTATAATGACACATCACCCTAAATATGAATGCCAGCGGTCTACTGAACATTTTGATGCCCAATATGCAAAGATTTACCAAAGTATGTGGTGTACAGAGGCACCCAAATGAAAATAGTGCATAGGAATTTTCTCAGCTGCCAACTCAATTTCTGCAAAAAAAAGCCCAATAACTGTATTATGTGCCGTAAGACCCCCTAACTGTACAGAAAAAAGTACACATTCTGACAAATCCAACATGGGTAAAGAGACCTTTCTACATCAAAGTACCAATCTGCAAAGCTTTCCTAAAATTTGTGGTTTTTATAACATTTCAGAAAATCGCAAAAAAAATGTTGCAATTTGCCGCATTTATCTCACACAATTTCTTGCATACAAAGACAAATCACCCCAAATAGGAACACCAATGGTCTACTTAACAGTTTGATGCCCAGTATGCATAGATATACCAAAGTCTGCAGTATGTACTCACCCCAAAATGAAAATAGCGCATATGGATTTCTCGCCTGCCAACTCATCTTTTGCATACAGAGCCCCCTGTCAGCATATTATGTGCCGTAACCCCCCCTCACTATACAAAGACCCCCACAAAACCATATATTTTTGGAAAGTACACATTCTAATGAATTCAAAATAGGTAAAGTTATTTTTCTACTCCAAAGTTACACATGGCAAAGCTATGCTAAAAACAGATCAGGAACACTAATACATGGATAAAAATGCAATAAAACCACAAAAATTGTGCAAATTAGTGAAACGACAAAATAAGACACACAACAGTGTAATTAGTGGTCAGAATATCTAAGCCAATCGTCACACTGTCAAAATAAACAGTAAAAAGAAAAGAAACTAAAAACAAAGTGGTTTACATGTTTGTAAATGTGTAAAAGTTGTATGACAGTGTGTATATGAGTGTATATAGGTGTAGATAAGTGTGCAAAATGAAAACAAAACAAAAAAAACTGCAAAATTGTGTGCTGTATAAGTGTGTATAAATGCAAAATAAAACAGCCTTACCTGTCCTGAAGCTTGCCTGGTCCTGGCGCTGCAGTCCTGGAGCAAGAAATCCCGGGGGCCGGCGCTGGGTGGGAAGCAGGAAGTGGAACCAAGCAGTAGACGCGATGCGATCGCGTCTGCTGCTTGGGGGTCGGCCCTGCTACTATCGCTTCGCCGGGCTGACATGACAGCCCCCTGGCTCATTGCCCGTCCCCTGGCTGTCATCGCTAAAAACTCTCTGCCGAAGCAGCACTTGCCGCTTCTGCAGAGAGTAACCTTATCTGCCAAATGACGTACGGCGTTGGCAGATATAGCCTTTTACTGCAACGACGTACGCTGATATAGCCTTTTACTGCAACGACAACGACGTACGCTGACAATTGCAAATTGTCTCTGAATTATACTGTCTACATCATACTAACAGTTCATCTAAAGGTGACCAATGCCTTTACGTTAACGATTCCAGTTAGAGGAGAACTCTGCACACTATGGGGCACATTTACTAACCCACGAATGGGCTGAATGCGTCCGATTGCGTTTTTTTCATAATGATCGGTATTTTGCGATTTTTTCGGAAAATTGTCGCGACGAGAGTTTTTCGTAGCCATTCCGAAAGTTGCGCAAAATCTGGGGATTTTTCGTAGCGTTAAAACTTGCGCAAAAAGTTGCGATTTTTTTGTAGCGTTAAAACTTGCGCGAAACATTGCACCTTTTAAGTTTTAACGCTACGAAAAAGGCGCAACTTTTTGCGCAAGTTTTAACGCTACGAAAAAATCGCCAGATTTTGCGCAACTTTCGGAATGGCTACGAAAAACTTGCGTTTTTTTCGCGCAAATCGTATTGGTAACGAAAAAGTCGCGACAATTTCCGAAAAGTCGTAAAGACGCCGAAAAAATCGCAAAAAAAACCGAAAAAGTCGCAAAATGTACGTTTTCAAATCGGAATTTTTCCAATTCAGTTCAGATTCGTGTCTTAGTAAATGTGCCCCTATGTTTTGGGATTCTGTAACAGTCTAAGACCGCTATAGTTGTTTGGCCGAGAAAATCTGTGTCTCTGATGCCCCCAGTAGCACAACTTGATCAATCAAATGGCTTCTAAGTGTCATGGTGGGACCAAGCTTTTATTGGCGGTGTATGGCCACAAATATTATATATCTGCTGCTAATAGGTT
Source organism: Xenopus tropicalis (assembly GCF_000004195.4). Classification (NCBI taxonomy): domain Eukaryota; kingdom Metazoa; phylum Chordata; class Amphibia; order Anura; family Pipidae; genus Xenopus; species Xenopus tropicalis. The sequence goes on from NC_030680.2 coordinate 51,251,136, forward strand.
AAAGGAACAGTAACATCAAAAAATTAAAGTGTTTTAAAGTAATTAATATATAATGTGCTGTTGCTCTGCAAAAAAAAAATGGTGTTTTTGCTACAGAAAAGCTACTATAGCACTACTTGTTTCAGATTATATTGCTTTACCAGAGGAAGGATCCATGTGATCTATAACATGTGCTATGCATATCACCAAGCTCTTTAGTGGAAGTCATTGATTTGTGTCCCTGATACTTACGCATGATTCACATCATTCACTTTACTACTGAGCTACAAGTTGGAGTGATATTACCCCCCTCCCAGCAGCCAATCAGCAAAATAATGGGAAGGTAGCAAGATAGTAGCTCCCAGTAGATATCAGGAAAGCACTCAATAGTAAGAAATCCAAGTATGGCTCAGGACTCCTCCAGGTACACAGGAGTAGGAGAAACAATAGGTTATCTGAAAGCAGTTCTTATGTCAGAATCGGGAACAATGCACTGAGATGGCGCCTACACACCAATATTTCAACTAAAAAAAATACATTTGTTGGTTCAAGAGTAAAATTTCAAATGGTAGAGTGATTTTAGTTTTTATGTAAATAGTGTAATTTAGAAAAAAAAAATGTACACCATAAAAATCATGATAGAATCCCTTTTACTTAAAAAGATACTTGTTTTGGAAGTGATGTTTTAGCCTACTGGTGGGATGTTGTACTGAAAGTAACAAAGCTATCCTTACTATCTTGCAAGTTGAGTGTTTTTTCAAAAAAATATGTAAATCAGGTGGAAGAAATTTCCCAATATTAAAGCCTCCTTCACTAATAACTTTAGATATGTGTTTATGGGCCTTGAGAAAATCAAATGTTTTTTCTTTTCATAGTTGTTGATTGCAGAAGGGTCAGCAGTGTGAAACTCGTACATGAAATGTAACATTTGTGTTTATATTATCAGATTTTCTTGAAGTGAAATGGAAGATCTGGAAGAAGAAAATTTTACTCTGTCTGTGTATGTATCTAGTATATAAAAGACAAAGTGTTGTTTCCTGCTGTTGCTGACATCTGATTGAGAAATGTAGCAGAGCTCCCCCAATCAAATAGTTATGAAAATATGCCTTGTAACTTGTTTTACATGGCTCTGATTGACATGACACTGACTGACTTGGCCTTGACCAAGTTGCCACCTTATTAGCCTAGGTATGAGGGAAAAATGTCAGCTCTCTACTAATATGTGACTTTGTACTATGTCTATTTAGGAGAGTGAATGCACTGAAGAGAGCAAGTGCTTTATGGCTAAAACAAATGTCATGTCTACCATATAGCCATTAGGCATGTAAGGGAAGTTGAAGCATAGTTAGGAGCAAACTCAGCTGTAAGTGGTTTGGTGAATTATGGAATGAAAAGCATTTATAGCAAAGGGAAAAATGTTCTCATGGCTAAAAATGTTTAGATTATGTAAAGTAAGGGTTGAAATGAGGATCACTTTACCATCCTACTAAATTTTATCTATCCTTTCAACTTCAAATTTTAGCCAGGTCGCACTTGTCTTTGCCCTTAAGCTGGCCGTACACATTAAGATTTTAAAAAGACCTTTTAGTTATTGTAGAACCAAGCTTATCCTGAAATGGTTGTTTAAAAGTATGATTTGTCCATCAATGAAAACGACCATTGCAAGCGATATTGTCTAGTTGAAGCTAGGAAAACTACCTGAAAACCTGCCCGATCGATTTTCTGACCAATGGATGAAAAATCGTCAGATGTGCTGTCGTTCGGTGCCCACTAGCCTTTAGAAAATTTGACGGATTTGTTGTATCGCACTGAAATTGGTCGTTAGAGAGAGAAATATCTTCATGCGTATGGCCATCTTTAGACCTCAACTGAATCATAGCTTTGGTCCTGGCTTGTTTGAATAATAGAATCAGTAGTGTAGATGAAAATTTCCTTAGGTTAATAAATCCAAATGGAAATGTAAAATGGAGCTTCCTATCCAAAAAGAAATAAACATCTTTTTTTTTTAAATTCATACCCTGTTGCATACCCTGTTGCACTACCTCCTACCTAGTAGGAGGTAGTGCAACAGGGTATGAATATGAAATGAAATTTAATATTTAACTTAAGTTAAAAAGCATTTTTAAATATAATAGGAACTAAAGGTGGCTAGTTATTTATATTAACAAGGAAACAATAGGAAGGTTGCTAGGGAAATGTATACCTTAACCACTGATAATGTATTGTTGTTTCATGCCAAACCTTAATATTATTTTCTTACCTTAGCTATCCATGTAAAATGTCAGCTGATCATCATCTTAATTTATGTTTGGTTTGATTTCCCTGGTCCAGTTCTTCCCCTAAAGATGCTGAATTTGACAGTGTGGTGGGACATATGGAAGATATCATAATGGGTAAATGTCAAGAACTGCTTGTTTTCTTTGCTGTTTGCTACAGTTGTCTTAACAGTATGTAGGTATTGCTTTGTCTTTTATAGCCAAGTCTTAATTTTTTTGATAACATTTTTTTGTATAAACTGGTGATAATTAAGTCTGCAAAATAGGAAAGGACAAGCATGTACAGTACAGATACCTTTATTAAAGGACAACCCAGCATGAAGTTCTGCTTACCACTTTTAGGCCGATGGACCACGGAAGCAGCTAGTCACCCACAATAGATCTCTACTAGTTGCCCGCAGTAGCAGAAATCTATCGTGAGTGACTAACTCGCTGTGTGGGTCATCAGCCTAAGGCTAGTCATAGAGCTGCTGTAACATAGTAAGTTGGGTTGAAAAAAGACATACATCCATCACGTTCAACCATAATGCCTATATATAACCTGCTTAACTACTAGTTGATCCAGAGGAAGGCAAAAAACCCCATCTGAAGCCTCTCTAATTTGCCGCAGAGGGGAAAAAATTCCTTCCTGACTCCAAGATGGCAATCAGACCAGTCCCTGGATCAACTTGTACTAAGATCTATCTAAATAAGTGGCATTACAGAAACTACACCTGCTTCCTCTTTTGTTAGCTGCCTTTCCCTAGAACTCCTACCAGAGACAGAGCTCCCCACCTTTTGATGCAGAAATAGGCAAAAAACGTTTCTATGTATAGGTGCTTTCACTTTATTTAAAGTTACAAAAACCTATTTGAAGCACTCTGTCACCAGTCTGGGGTAAAATGCAGGCTTGATTGTAGAACATGCCTTTCATGTCTCTTCACCAGTAAGCAACAGTGAATAATTCTGGCACTGTTTGAGTTTGAAACACACTTCTAAATACATTTTTAACTTCTAAATGTTAAATTAAAGGGCTACGTTTTCCATTTGCCAGGTCAGTAAATAGCTTCTAGCCACTACATAATCTAAGCAGTGACTACACCCTTAGGTGGCTAAAGCCAAAATAAATAACTGAAGTTTAACTTGCCTTCCAGTAAGAAAAATGAAATGGTATAGGCAAAATCAAAAATATTTTGACAGTATTTCAATATAGATTTTTGTTTGTATTTTTGCAGATGATGAATTCCAGTTACTTCAACATGGTTTTATGGACAAGTATTATCATGAATTTGAAGACACAGAAGAAAACAAGTTAACATACACTACAATTTTCAATGAATATGTAAGTTGCAAACTGTAACTATCAGTGCTACTTTCATTATTTCATTACTTTTATTATTGCATTATGATCTGTGTATCAAAGTACATTAGGGTTTATGGGGGGCTGATGAGACCCATGATATGAAAGGGTTGCCATGTTACCCAAGGATCTGTAATAAGCTTTGTAATGGATAGCTTGATGCGTAGAAACCCTCACCAAAACAGAAGTAGATGAAAGGTACTCCCTAAACGTTAATACATGCATATTCAGAGGGACCAATAAATTATTAAGGAAAATAAAGTAATCCACTTCATTTTTTTTTTTTATCAATAAACAAATGTATGTAATCCTAGAAGTACAGTTGTATGTATTAAATGTATGTAATCCTTGCAGTACAGTTGGTAAATGTCTTTTTTCCCCCACTTCTTGCTTCTACTTTTTGTGACTGGCATAATGTCCACAGACCATAATAGATAAGAAAAGCAGTTTATACAGAATAGGTCAGATTAAAGGACAATGAAAGGTTAATATAAATTAAAAGTAAGTCTAAAGGCATTCTTTTTAAGTACTTACTGTATATCTAAATTCCCAGATCCCTGCTTGCTTCTCTGAGATATGGTGCTGGCAGCCTACAGCAAGTGTGAAGACTACAGTGACATCACTGAAATCACTCTGTCCTTCCTGTAGGCTGCCAGCGGCAGCCTTCCTATTCTCTGAGCATGTGTGTAACTTGATCCTGTCTCCTGTTCTGAGCTACACATGCCCACCAGCCAATCAGAAGCAGATCTGGCAGAGGGGAGGGAATGAAACATGTGCAGTATGAAGCAAGGAGGGAAAGGAAGGGAGAATACCTTTTTAGAGATGGCTGCCTGTTCTAGAAAATGTGAAGTAAGTGTGTGTGTAAGTGTGACTGAGTAAATATTTGATTAGGTGAGCCAAAAGTGTGGCGTTTTTACTAAACAATAGGAGGACTATTGGGCAGTATGCTTTTTAAATTTTGACTTGCATTCTCCTTAAATAAATATGCTATTACTGGTGCTTTACAATCACCAATTTATCACCATGTATTAGTATAATCAGCTTTATCCAACCTTAATAAACCAGAAAAATCAGTGCAGACCTGAGCCTGAACTATTCTTTCAAGTTCTCTCAAAAAATAGGCTTTTCTTTTATCGACTTAACATCAGTACTAAAGCATTCACTCTCAGTAACCAAGGATACTTAAAAAATCTATTACAGAACACTAATGTTTAATTTATAACAATCTGTTGCCCAGCAGTTCCCATCAGCCTCTAACAGCCCACTGGTAGCTAAAGTTCAGCAGCCAGAGTTCAGATATAATCATTTGTTACAACGTTCTCCACTCCTGCAAATAAAGAACAAAAAAAATACTTGAGAAATAGTAGTATTTTATTTGCAGTGTTGGTAAGCTGCACTGAATAGTGTATAATAAAAAAATTACCTATTAATATAGTATTCCGGTAGTACAGGTATCGGACCCCTTATCCGGAAACCCGTTATCCAGAAAGCTCTGAATTACGGAATGCCCGTCTCCCATAATCAAATAATTCCGAATTTTAAAACTGATTTCCTTTTTCTCTGTAATAATAAAACAGTACCTTGTAATTGATTCCAACTAAGATATAATTAATACTTATTGGATGCAAAACAATCCTATTGGGTTTAATTAATGTTTTATTGATTTTTTAGTAGACTTAAGGTATTGAGATCCAAATTACGGAAAGACCCATTATCCAGAATACCCTTGGTCCCGAGCATTCTGGATAATGGGTCCTATACCTGTATGGGGTTTTCCTGTGGTGGTAGAGAATTACGGTGCTATAACTATACACAGTCTACTAGTATAGTATTCATCTGCCATTATGCCAAATGCATTTATTGTTAAAGTGTTTAGCCTGTCAGTTTAACAGTGTGTGTTTCTAGATTGGTTTAGTGGAGAAGTTTATCGAAGAGCAGCTGCTTCTGCGAATCCCAGCATTTAACATGTCTGCATTCATCTCCTCATTACAGTAAGTCATTATCAGTTTAGGAGAAATCTGAGGGTTTTTTTTTTTTCAGAGTCATATTGAGGTTTCCACTTAAAGGATAACTAAAGAAACAGGCAAGAAATGTTGTACATTATGTTTTCTGCTGATTTACATCACATGCTCTGTGCTGCTGTCAGTTACTGAGCTTAGGGACCGACTCACAATATACAGTATATATAGAATATAAATGTAACAGTATAATGCTGATATAGTAATATATCAGATTCACATAACATACCAGCTTTGAAACAAGTGCAATTACCATCAGAATTTAATGATCAAACCTGTAGCATCATATTCTATGACAGGCTATACTCATTTTCTGCTCAATAATTTGCAAGGACCCCTAAGCTTAGCTTATCAACCGCTGCTCAGAGCCCACTGAGCATGTGCACTATGCCAGACCGTTCTAACAGAATCCAAGATGTAAGAACTGCAATCAGTTTAGTAAAATTTTATTTATTAAATCTTTTAACCTAAAATAATTCACTGTTCTGTATGTATGCCTACACTGTGTTACTACTTTACTGCAAATAGTAAAAAGCAATGGCACTAAGAGCAGTTACAAGCAGGGCAAGCCCTTGCAAATTTTATTGTGCAATGTTTTGGAGGAAAGAAGAACCCCTTTGACAAGCATGTTACACAATAAAATTTGCAAGGGCTTGCCCTGCTTGGAACTGCTCTGAGTGCCATTGCTCTTTACTATTTGTGGCTACTTGGGAGGGTGCCAATCCCTCCAGCACTGTGCACCAAACTTCTCACCGTTGGAGCGCCAGGGTGTGCGAGGAAGGTCTCCTTTCTGAATACATCTACTTTACTACTCATTTGTGTTACAAATATCTGTGTTTATTTGTTCCAGATGCCATCGGGAGGAAATAGCTGGTGATATTTTTGATATATTACTAACATTTACAGACTTCTTGGCTTTTAAAGAGATGTTCCTTGACTACAAAGCTGTAAGTAGTGTTTTTGCTAGAGTTCTTTTCTAACTATATGCAAAAATTGCAGTGTGGGGAGATAATGGGGAGTTAATTAGGGTCGAAAAAAGCCCTACCCTTGGATACTATGATTGTTCAAGAAATCATCCAAGCCCCTCTTAAAGCCATTAACTGAATCTGCCAACACAAAATCACTTGGACCCACAACCTCACTGCCCTCAGCATGTAAAACCACCTACGCACCAGTGGCCTCTGGTGCGCTGATCATTTGAATGGGAAAAAAGAACCCCCCCATCTGCCTATATTCCCCTCTAATGTACTTGTACAGAGTAATCCTGTCCCCTCCCAAGCACCTTTTTTTTCCAGAGAAAACAACCTCAACCTTAAAAGTCTAACCTCATAGTTTAAATCAGTGATCCCCAACCAGTGGTTCGTGAGCAACATGGATGTTGCTCCCAGTGGCCTCAAAGCAGGTGCTTATTTTTGATTTCCTGGCTTAAAGGGCAAGTTTTGGTTGCATAAAATCCTTGCATATTGCCAAACAGAGCCTTCTATAGGCTGCCAGTCCACATAATGGCTGCCAAATACCCAATTATAGCTCTTGCACCCTGCACCCCAAGAACTTTTTCCATGCTTGTGTTGCTCCCCAACACTTTTTTCTATTTGAATATGGCTCACGGGTATAAAAGGTTGGGGATCCCTGGTTTAAATGTTCCATCTCCTTTACCAGTTTAGTTGCATGTCTCTGCACTCTCTCCAGTTCATTAATATCCTTCTTAAGGACTGGAGCACAAGGAAAGGACCAATGATTGACCCCTGAGGTACTCCACAAACAAATCTGGCTCAAATAGAAAATGTTCCATTTACCTCCACTCTTTGTAATCTATTCTTCAGCCAGTTTTCTGTCCAACAAGAAATATTATGTTTTAGGCCAATATTTCACCAATTTTCAAGTATTCCTATACCTTATTTCCCCTTCCAAAAGCTTTCCTATCACTGATGTCAGACTAACAAGCTTATAGTTTTCAGGCTGAGAACGGGATCCCTTTTTGAATAACGTCACCACCAATTTGCAGTCTCTCTGCACTATGCCAGACCTTAATGAATACTGAAAAATTGAGTGAAGAGGTCTGGAAATCACACACCAGCTGGTTGTTTACCTTTACATGTTCAAGTCTCTTTTGAATTTCCTCCTGAGTAACCCATGCATCAGTAGTTATATTACCTGAGAACCCAGTGTTCCAGCGCCCAGTCCTCAAGACATGCATGTCACACATTATTAATAAAAGCAGGAGCCAACAGCATATCAAGATATGTACAGGTATAGGGCCCATTATACAGAACGCTCGGACCAATAGAATTGTTTTGGCTCCAATAAGGATTAATTATATCTTAGTACAAGGGATCAAGTACAAGCTACTGTTTTATTACAGAGAAAAAGGATGTCATTTTGAAAACTGTAAATTTATTTGATTAAAATGCAGTCTATGTGAGAAGACCATTCCATAATTCGGAACTTTCTGGATAATGGGTTTCCAGATAAGGGGTCTGATACCTGTTGTACTTTCTATTTTGTACTCTGAATAAAGCCTTGAGCTTATACATTAGGAGAAAGCGTCCCAGTTCTGTTTTGGTTCAGTGCTGGACTGGTGTACATTTGATGTACTTTTACTAATGAGTACTGAGAGCTGTGTAAAACATAAATACAAAACTAGGTTTGGCAGTTCTGACTGCTTGGTTCAGGACTGGGTACATTTAGGCCTGGTTTCCTTAGGGCAAGGGCACACAAAGCAGATTGACCACTTTCCTCCACAGGTGCTTTTTTATAGTCATGAAGGAAAGTGGGTACACTCTTATGCGCTCACCCCGTAGCTTAATTGACAGGCACGGTGTTGGCCTGTGTGGAGCTGTACAGAGGGTATACTTGAAACACAAATCTATGCATTTTCATGCTGATATTTGCTGCGTATAGCTCCAAACGCTTTCCTCTGCATCTATAAAAAGCGTCTGTGGAGTTTGCTTAGTGTGCTATTGCCTGTAGATGCAAAACCATAAGAGGAAGTTAGCTGCAGCATTATTCTTCTTTATTTCTATAGTGCCTTCATGTTACACAGCTCACTACAGAGATTATATATTTATTTACATAGGTCCCCAGTTGTGCCTAGCAGCTGTACTGACCATTGTTCGACCATGCACTCTGAGGTTTCATAAATCTGGTTACATGTAACTTGTAGCTACAGCTTTACTGATCTCTTGCTTCTTTCCACCCCAGGAAAAAGAAGGTAGGACTGTTGACTTGAGCTGTGGCTTAGTGGTGACACCTTTAATCGGCTCTTCGGTCTCTTCATCATCATAGAACATTGGCTGTTATTCTTTTATTGTATTATTTAAATTTTGTACCTATTTTTCTATGTAAATAGTTAGTTTATTCTTTCCAAATTAGTCTGGATTTTATTTTTCTGGAACATCCACAGTTATTGTAGCTTCATACTATTACTTGCCCAAATACAGACATTCTTTACTGGCTGTTGCACATAATTCTTACTTCCCCTTAATCTCTTTGGATCAAATAACCTGCTCTGTGATTACGGCGATCATGCAGGCATCAAATGAATCAATATTTTTTGTATGGCTTGTTTGCCTAGGTGTTATGTTGGTTTCTGGTTAGAGATTGTGATTAGAATCACTCACTGGGGATCATTTATCAACACTGAGCAAATTTGCCCATAGCCGTAAACCATAGCAACCAATCACTGATTTGCTTTTTTTTCAGCCAGCTGGGGGTAGAACAATGAATGCAACAATTTGATTGCCATAGGTTACTGTCCATGGGCAAAATTGCCCATTGTTGATAAATGACCCCAATTGTTGCATTCTAGCTCATCATACTTGTCTTGTTATATTTATTATTTGCCTCAAAATACTTGTATATGAAGAAACTGATTAATAACTTCTGGTATGTAAATTATGATGTTACATGTCTACAATAAATAGAATGTTTGACATTTTCAGCAATGGGAAATCCCTTTTTACACAGAAATATGTTCTGATTAAAATTTAAAGAACATTTATATCCTAATAAGTGACCTTGCAAAGAATCTTATGAAATTGGCACCTGCATATCAGTAAATATTGTGTTTTCCCTTGAGTGACTATTTTATGATGTTTTGCATGTGTTGCTCACTGATCACCTGGCAGGAAGAAATGTGGGAGTAAAACACACGGCTCTTTTCATTTATTGGCTGATGTTACCAGGCCCTATGCATGCTCTTGGTTTGCATGAACATAATGCCTCATACAAGCCAGAGGTTGGGCTTTAGTACTCAAAACTGAGTTTTGTTGTTTTTTTTTTTATTTGTGTGTGTGTGTATATATTAATGTGTGTTTTGTTTTTTTTTCTTTTTTTAGACCTGCAGTGTTCAGGTGTGTAGTTTATAAAATTCACTAAAGAAAAGCTTATATGTAAAACTGATGGATTTAGAAAAGTCAAGTATTTTTAGTAAAAGTTGGCCACTGGAGGGCACTGTTTCACTAAAAGATTTAGCAGAGATTTATACTCATTGATGAAACTAGCTGAGCAGCTTTTGTTTATATGAATAAAAACAAATAAGCAGATGGATATGGTTCTTTTTCCAGAATAAGCTGTCCATATGTTTTACTGTTGCCGGAAAGAAGAAGTGAATGCAAATCCTGTTAATATTATATAAGGGGTATGTTTTTCCATTACCAGAGCTAGTCCTAGAAAACATCATAGGGATATTTTACAAAATTAGTATTCCACATTGTTACTGATTTTCTGACTCTCCACATAGGAGACACGCATGGTCATTCACAATGCCGTCTCATCATTACTACATTTTCCTTACTATTCATTGCAACACTGGCAATATATATTAAACTTTTGGCCGAATTTTATAGAATGTGACAATCATATTCTGCTCCTACAGTGACATTTTTAACTAGACAATACCTAGGAGGAACATCTGCTGGAATATGGGTAGAGGGGGCATCCATTTGTTTTTGAAGTACCTTCCCTGTCAATAACAGAAAACCTCTAACACTCAGTGAAGAGGACAGCAGTCTCTTAAATTTTTTTTTTTTTTTGCTGCCAGTACACAAATACTTGATATATTAACCATTATATTGTGCCAGCAGGGCCTAGGGGTAAGCAAAAGAAGCACGTGCCTAGGGCACAACAGTGAAGGGGTGCTGGGACCCCTGATGTGTACCTTTTCTGCCTTTGCTTACTGGCAGCAGTGGGGGAGGAGCTGGGTAAGGTGGGTTGGAGCAACTGGCACAGTAGGGGGGGGAGAATAAGGATGTGTAGTCAATGTTTTGAGAGTCAGGCAGGGATTGAAGGGTGCAGGTTGGCCCAGTTTTAAATGCCAACATATACCTGATTCACATCAGTCTCTACCTCCATGTAATCTATGGCCCCTGTCTAGGTTTAGTTTGGATCAAAGATCTAGTGATGTGCTGACTGGCCCAGAACCCGTGGTACCTGCGGGTTTACCCATGGGTCGGGTTGGTTTGGGCCATCACGCACAGCCAATATGTGGGTTGCGGGCAAGCCCAGCTCTTCCTGCCACCCTCCCTGCCTGCAACATATCTGTGCCCCTTTTCTGCCTCGGCAGTGTCTATTTATAGATGATGCTTGCCCGCCCCCCCACTCTGTGAGGCATATTAATGGACGCAGCTCATCTGGCCAGGTGCAGGGCCACTTTTTTATTTTCCACACATCACTACAGAGTTCAGTTAACCTTTCTGTATTCTTTTTAGAAAAGTGTAAGCATATTTTGTGGAGGCAGATCCAGGGCAAGGCTTTTTGCAGCTAATTGGCACAGATTGGTTCTTCAACTGTCTGCAGTAGCTCAGACAGCCAACTATCTTGGTTTGGCGTTGTCGTTCTGGAAGGATCTTGTGTTACAGTGTTACATAGTGTATCAGTGTACTGATGGGTCCAGTGTATTAGAACAGGGAATAGGGTTTAATAATAATGGAGGATTACCCTATCACTACCATGATAAATGGCATCCTCTCACCTGGCAAAGCTTCTGTGCATGCTGCTGCTGTACTACTCCCCTCTACTTATGATTGGGGGAATCAGATTTTGTAGAATCCTACATAATCTTGGTGTAGCTTCATTCTTGGGGTATTCTAAACTGGCACCCTCTGATCCAGATTTGACTCCACTGTTAAAATTATATAGCAGCTCAAAAACAGATTTTTTTCATAGTGCTTATATAAAAACTAATGCTCCTAATGCAATTACTGGCATACCATGATGGTAGGAAAATGACAGCATCTAAAATGCACATGCAATTTGATGTAAATCAAACAAAATTACAAAGAAAATCTTCTGTCGGTATATCGTAATTTTCATTTCTCCCCCTAATCCTTGGGTGCCATTATGCTACTAACACACTCCAGAGTTCCCCTGCATCAATAGACGCACTGCGCACAATGTATCCTAACAGACTGGTGGGTGCTTCATACAGCAGCTTTATTAAGTACCTTTAATAAATGGTGTTGGTTTATACTTTATACACAACCACAGTTGCAGATGCGCAATGTTTGAGTTGTTGACTTTCCAAAGTAAAATACTTTTTAGACAAGTCATGCTGTGCTGCTAACAGCTACCATTAGTACAGATCCTGTCAGATGTGACCTCTTTTCTGTGCATATGGTTGCTACCTTTCCTATAACTCAAATCCAGGCAGACGGTGAGTTTATGACATAGCAATCAGCTGATTCAGTGCAGAGTACTGTCAATGTCCGAATTTCCTAATTTGGAAATCTGGATATGCAGTTTTGACTCGGACAGCCCTTGCAAAAAAAAAAAACAAAAAAAACTGGACAGGGGGTAACCCTAACTGTGCATGTCTCATGCTCTCCCAAGTGTTACACCCACAGAACTGCTATTTTTGTATGCTACCAGGCAGAATTTGTTAGGCATAAGAGACAGCAATCCAGTTAAAGGAAGCATTATGGCTTATATCACCTGTGTTCCATGTAGGCCTTATTCATGGTCTATGCCTGCACTGAGTCTTAGAAAGGTTCAGGCTGATGCCACACCAGGCGTAGGGCTGATTTTTTCGGCAAGCGGAAAAACGCTTGCCGAAAATTCAGCCCTACGCCTGCTACTTGTGCCTGCACCCGAATGAATGGGATACGCTCGGGTGCAGGCACATGTAGCCGATATACGCATGAAAACGCGAGACTTTGCATTCTCTCGCATTTTCGTGCGTATATCGGTTACATGTGCCTGCACCCGAGCGTATCCCATTCATTCGGGTGAAGGCACAAGTAGCAGGCGTAGGGCTGAATTTTCGGCAAGCGGAAAAAATCAGCCCTACGCCTGGTGTGGCATCAGCCTCAAATCAAATTGGCCAAACTGTGCAAGGAGAAGAGGCATCATCTGTTGCAAATCAACGGCTTTACATTGCCAGGCTTTTATGGCCCAAAACCCAGCGTAAGTTAGGAAACTCAAAAACATGTCAGGACCAAGCATGTCTTATTTGATCGCCTGTATTCTAAAGGACCTCTTTGCATCTGTATGCGATTTGTGAGGAAAACAAATGCAAATAATTAACTAATACCACAAAAGGACAGGGGATAAGCAAGTTCCCTACACTGTATAGTGAAGGAAGGAAATTCAACAGGAGCACAGCAGGCACAAATGGAATAGCCCCACTTTCATGCATGGGGTGATTTAACAGTGGTCTTTAAGAGTTAAAAAAAACTCATATTCAAGTTATGGTTTAAAAACTCAAATGTCTGGTATTTAAGTGCAAAAAACCTGAAAACTTGAATGTAAAAATCTGCCATCTAAAAGCTTGTGAATTTCTATAGAAGTCAATGGGAGCTGGCATAGGCAAAATCAAGCCATATTCTCAAACTCAAATTTTTCGAGGTTTGTATTTGAACAAGTTTTCCTTATTAATAAATAAGTGACCATTCGATATGCGAGTTTATTCGATTTAGAAAACCAAACTCAAAAATTGATAAATAAGTCCATTACTTTCTAATTTTGAACCGGACACTGGATAAAGTATCAGTGCACATAAACACTGTGTCCCAGTCCAACTCTGGATAACAAACTTTTATGTCTCAGTCCATAGCTGCGTTCCCCACTGCGTTTGTCACTTGCATGCTCCTGAATGAGTACAGCCGCATAGGAAAGAATGGTCTTCATCTAGTCCCGTCGATTTGTAGAACGCAGGAGAAATCCACCACAGAGGAACAAGGCAAAACCGCCTGTGTGCCCTAAACCATTTTGCAAGGAGTGTAATTTTTGGGCCACTTATTTACTTTAAATCTGTAAAAGCATAAGGTTCCCAAATGTTCTCATGTCCCAAGGATAAATGCATTTGCCAACAGCTGCCAATCAGAATGAGCGGGGTGGGGGGAGTAACCACATAACTTTGCTGCCTGCCTTTATGCTCTGTACCTAAACGTTAATGTGCATTGGTAATTTGGTGCTTTCTTTAGGTTTTCCATATGGCAACTCAAGTGTTAATGGTTTCAGTGTGCTGTATGGCAAGAGACCAATGCACAAAAATACATAAATAAACCAAGGCCATATTTTTTTTTTTTCCGGCACTGGTTTCTGCTTCTATGGATAAGGACATGGCAGAATAAATCAATTAACACTTGTAATGGAAAACAATGCCCCTAAACACTGCAGGTCTCTATAAAAAAATATATCACATAAAACTGCCCATATGTAAAACCTTGCTTCATTGAAATAAAACATTTTCATAAAAAAAAAAGTGCAATTTTAAGTATAAACTCCATCCTCTGGCTCATATCTGTGCTTACACACAAACCAAGGGCACATTGTGTGTTACATCAACCAAAGAATGTACAGTGCTTTGTCTTTTACTCCCACACTTCTTCCTGTTAGTTAGAGCTGCATTATTTCCTGTCAGGAAACACACAGGCCATCACAAAATGGTGGCTCAAAGGAAAAGATGTAAAAGACATTTACCGACATGTATATGCATATATGGTAAGGGGTTTTTTTTTGTTTGTTTTTTAAAAAAGGTCACTTATTATGACAAAAAATATCTGTTACGTATTCATGGTATAGTTTTCCTTTAAAATATCCAATGAATGGAATAGACAGAACTTCATAGTATTATTGTACCCATGCAAAGACAATCTAGATTTAAATGTTCCATGGCTGACATTTCAAAAGCCTTTTCACAGTTAACCTTCAAGGACTTACTGAAACAATCTGGAATTAGAAGTCAACCAACAGCCTTTAAAGGATAAATAAGTAGGGTTTACTTATCCTTCAACTCCACTCTCCATCAAGCAATATCTTCTCTTTATTTTCAGGCAAAGTACCCAGAAGCTATCACACATAGCTAAAACTAATAGGAAACCACTAAACTGCCCTTCAGTCAAGGTGCTTTTGAAACCTTATTTAAACAAAAAACTTGATTGTAGAGACAGAAAATGTACTTTTACGTCACCACAACAGAAATCGTTTTTTTAACATGTACTTATTTACAGCATGAATGACTCTCAATAAACAACATTCATCGGTACAAATACATGATTAAATAGTTATATGGTTTGTCACAATGGCAAGAGAGGCCTGGAAAAAGAACAGGAATAAGTAATTTATAAATATTGTAAAAGATTTTCAAATCTTATAAACAACTAGTGAGAACAGATTAGAAAAACCTGAACATTTACACCTGTTTCATTTGCTGAAGATGTATCCAATATTCTTTGGAATAAATTAAGCCCTAAAGTTTGACTCACTAACCACAATAACTCCCATCATCCACTTTTAATAATGAAAACCACTGACCAGCGGCGGCTATATGAATAAAAAAAAAATTGGTCAAATACTGTATTTTGTCTGCCAAAAATAAACACTTTAGAGTATGATACAATTTGTTACAGTTTTTTTTTTTTTTTTTTTTTGCAAAAACAATGATGCATAAGTTTAGTGCAAAACATCCCTCCCCCCCCTTAAATCTGAAAGGATGAGATCATCCAAAGTATCCTGTAAGTATGCTGTCTGCTCCGTGTCAATCTCCTCATGCCAATGACAGACTGGATTCATTCACATTCGCTTACTGCTACAAAATATGGCTATTTTGTAGAATAAAGCAAAAAAAAAAAAATGATTTGCAGATATTTGAATTTATCAGTCTGATGTCCTTTTCAAAGGGAAAATATTCTCTCTTCCACAAATGTCAAGATATATGGGAAATCTGTCGAACCCGAGTTTTTATTTCTTGGCGACACAATGGGCACGTTTCAAGTTGCAGGGCACATTCCATGCAGATGTCACTGGGGGGACAAAGAGAAGAACAGCATTTACTAGGAAGAGTTGTTCATGTATTACAACAAATCATTTTAGGCTGGTGTTTTGGACTACAGCATATAATGTCATCCTCACCCCAAATTAAAGAATTTCAAGATCTATAATTAGGTAAATTAATTCAGTTCATTTTTTGCATGTGTTATTTACAAAAACATTTCAATAGGTCTTCATTTTTAATTTTTTATAGTTTTTGAAGCAACTTTCAAATGGGGGTCACAGACCCTGAAAGCCAAATATCAATTGCTTTGTGAGGCTCAAGTGTTGTTACCCTTTATTTCTAATTTTTCTGTTCCGACCCCCTTCCTATTCATCATCCAGTCTCTCATTAGGGTAAACTGAACCCTAGCAACCTGACAGCTGCTAAAATTCCAAACTGGAGAGCAGCTATAATAGTATTTCAAAAACCGCAAAGAATAAAAAATGAAGCCCAGCTAACAAACGTTCTCAGCATATCACTTTCTACATTCTAAGAGTTAATTCAAGGGTAATTTAATGTAATTAAAATATAACTGGAGCAGCTTGCTACTCCCCATGGATAGCAATTACATTTTTTTTAGCTTTATTAAACATTGTATCTTAAGGTGAACGTCCAAAGATCAAGCACCCACAATAAATCTTAGCTACCGAGTAATGTCCTCCAAATGCTTTTCCCACAGCAATAAAGTAAATCGCCAGTGGGAAAAAACATATGGAACTTTGATAGTAGAGCAGTAAGGCTACTCCTAAAGGGGTGGTATATCTTTAAGTTAACTTATAGTATGTTACAGAATGGGCAATACTAACTTTACAATTGGTATTCAATATTTATTTTGTATAGTTATTTGCCTTCTTTTTCTTCTGACTCTTTCAAGCTTTCAAATTGGGTCACTGACCCCAGCAGCCAAAAACGATTGCTCTGCGAGTCTGCAGTTTTACTGTTATTGTTACTTTTTATTACTTATCTTTCTAGTCAAACCCTCTCCTATTCATATTCCAGTCTCTCATTGCCATTCTACCTTAGCAACTCCTTTGTTGTTAAGGTACTTTGGACCTTAGCAACCAGGTCCAAAGTACCTTGGACCTTAGCAACCAGATTGCTGAACAAAAAGTAAAATTATTTAAAAAACAAAAGAAATGAAGACCAATTGTAAATTGTCTCATAATCTCTATATCATACCTAAAGTTAACTCAATGGTGAGCTTTGTATTATTTTGGTGACATAATGTGGAATTTGTAATGTACTTTTAATGCTGTGGTTTTGAATCTTGTGTGCCATGAATAAAGTATGCCTTCATTTTCTTCCTGTTTACACCAGTAACTTTTAAATAATTTATGCTCCTTGCAAGCAAATTTAAATGCAAGCAAATTTTAACATGTTATATAGGACTATGGGGTCATTACTGTACTAATACGTACATTGTTTGTTCTGTTCAAATAACCAATATGTACATCGTTTGTTCTGTTCAAGTAAGCTGTGCAGCTTAGTGTATGCTGGCCTAGTGTACCACAAATTTAAACTCTTCAGACATTCCACTGCAGCCCATAATCACTCAGTGCTCCTTTATGCTATGAAAGTGCAGTATTTCCTTCAGTGTCAGCATGTCTCATCCCAATATATTCAATCAAATGCCCTTTGCTTGTCAAACATGGGAAACCTTAGTTAAGACCAGTTTTAACACAGAAACACTTATGTTTCGCTCACCTGTGTCCACATGGCCTCAGTTCTGTGTCCGCTAATTCGTCACAGCAAAGGGTACAGCAGTTTTCTCTAATGCTCACTTGTTTTAACAATGCTAGCCTTCTATGCCTGAAAAGAAGCAGAAGTCACAAAATCATTTCCTGTTAAAGTTTTCTGATGGCAATTTGTATAGGATGGCTATAAATGACTGTAAAGTCAATCTGAGTGCATTTTTAACATGAAACCTGTGGCAGCCCAAGTGTTTCATAATTCAGCATTAGTGGCCCCCAAGCGTAATCTTTACAATCAACAAGCATTAAAGGAGAAGGAAAGGCAAAGTCACTTGGGGGTGCCAAAATGTTAGGCACCCCCAAGTGACTTTAATCACTTACCTCGTACCCCGGGCTGGTGCCCCTGTACGGAGAGAACAGCACCAGCCTGGGGTACCTGTAGCGAGCGCTTCCTCCTTCCTATTCGAGCTGCTGCTGTTTGTATGGGACAGGCACATGCGCAGTAGAGTGAAAAGCCGACTTCTCTGTTAAAGTTCCCAGGAAGGAGGAATCAATCGCTGCTACCCCGGGCTGGTGCTGTTCTCTCTGAACAGGGGCACCAGCCTGGGGTAAAAGGTCACTTGGGGGTGCCTAACATTTTGGCACCCTCAAGTGACTTTGACTTTCCTTCTCCTTTAAGTTAATTTTTCTTGTCTGTAGGGTTAACATTCTGTATCTTTCTGCTCCCTCTTCCCCAGTGTCCTATCTACCAACTCTTTTTTCCCCCTATATACCATTAGAATAACAACGCCTGTCATACAGAGTTAAAACAGGGGCTTCTCAGTGGCTTGGATATTTCAGCTCCTTTAAAGTTCTGTAGGATCGGGAAGTGCTAAAGTAAAACTGGCTTCATATTATTGCTTAGTGCCAGAAATAACAGAAACCATACATACTTCTTAATTAAATTAATAGTCAAAAAATATGTTCAGCACATGCCTGAATCACTGAGCCCATGTTAAAGGAGAAAAAAAGGCAAAAACTAAGTAATGTAAATACAGCCATAAGCTCTCACAGAAACGCTGCACTGACTTCTCTAAAAAAAAGATTTCTTGTGCCTGTAATTCATGTTCCAGAGACATGCAGCTCTCTGCTCTCTCCCCTCTCCTGCTCCCCCCTCCCTCAAGAATGCTAAGAACTCATTCCCCCCCCCCCTTAGGAATGTGGATCTGAGCCAAACAGCAGGAAGCTGACTCATAGTGGTCTCGGTGCAGGAGTGAGGCATTATGGGAACTTTCTTTACACAGCTCAGTGTTTTTTCTTCCTATGAGGTTTCTGATCATCTGAACAGGTGAAATATGGGGAGACTTAAGGGCACTATTGAGACAACTGAAGGTATGCCTGCAGCTTGAGATTAACTCTTTATTAGCCTTTCCTTCTCCTTTAAAAGGGGCTCATGTTGAACACTGTCCCTTTAACTGGATATAGCAGCATAATGCTGTGTTTCTTAAAGCTGGATACAGAATCAGTTATTGCTACATACACTGTACTTGAAAATGAATACCTAAAGCCATAACTGCTTTCAGACCACTGTGTGGTATAAGGGTAGAACCTAACCTTTTTCTCTTCTTTTTTTATTATTTCTCCCTTTGCCTATTTTTCCCCATGCTCTTCCTTTAGTATTTGTCCCTTCTTTAACTTTGTGTAATAATTCTACAACAATACAACTGTGATCATTGATCTTAACAAAACCAATCAATCAATCATGATGTAGATGTTATGACTTTTTAATATGTCTGTACAATGCACTACATGAAAAAAGATATGTAAATTAAATAAAAATAACGGGGTAGAAGACTGAAAGGGTTTGAGCAGACTTATACAAAAGTGATAAACAGCATCAAATATATACAATAAATACAATGTTTATTTTTACCTGGGCAATATAACTTTTTCTTCAGGTGCCAAAAATGCATAATCATTGAAAGTGCTAAATTTACTTGCAGGTGGATATTTGAAGGGTTTTGCTCCAAAGTTAAACTCACATTGCTGATAGGACATAAAACTTGCTGCAGCAAAAAATCCAGATCTGGGAAAAAAGAATTATATGTTAAATGGCCAGTGTTGCAAAGTGTTTTATTTAATTTTTTAATGGAGGGAAGCAGGACACACAATAGGCAAAGGCAGATCTATTTAGTGTGTGGCCAGTCCAACACTCAGAACAATTAGGGGGTAAGCTGGGTCTCGTTATTCTCTGGTTGAGCCCTATAACTGTCTTGCACAGGGACCATCCAAGGTCTTATTCCACCCCTGAATACAAGGCAGTTGGTAGTCTCACCATAATGGACTACAACTGTGTAATATTTTTATTCTGAGGGAACAGCACACACTACATCTCATTTACATCAATGCAAAATATGGCAGGTAAATGAACAAACATATCAAAACCAACATCATAGTTTACAGTTAAGTTCAGTGTTTCTTACTTGATTTCAGTTCCCTCGCCTATTAGCTATGTAGCAACTCCTTTGTTCTAGCACATTTAGTGATATAACCGAGTTTAATACTAAAAACCTAGACAGCATCCAGTAAGCAGTACTGTAGGAGAGGGTTGCCTAGCAGTCCTTTGTTAAAGTGATGAATTTAAGGACGTAAAGTTCCTCTGCTTTCCATGGTGGGCAGTGCAGTTTCTTTGGAAATTAGGGACTTCAAGGCGAGAATTCATCATTATAACATAGAACAAGGTGAGGGAGGTGTTGAAAGCCACTGCCAGCCAAATGGGTTGGGTAAATGGTACCTGTGAGTAAAAAGCAGCCTTTTATGAATTCCTCTCACTTTAAAGAATCATGTAGGTCTTTGCAAATAAACTTATACATCTTTGGCAGTTCAGATAGTGTTTATGCACAATGTTTACATTGTTTACAAAACAGGTTTACACTTTTAAAGGGGGTTGTTCACCTTTAACATAACTTTTAGTATGATATAGAGAAAGATATTCCAAAACAATTTGCACTTGGATCTTCATTTCTTTAATATTTGCAGCTTTTGAATTAGCTTTTTATTTAGCAACTTTCCAGTCTGGAATTTCAAACACCCCAGGAACAGTGGGGTATAGCTGTTACCACTAGGAGGCAGTACACAACAACAAAAGAGAAACTTGCTCCTCATCTGCCAGCTATACCCCCATGCAGGCAGGGCCCAACTCAGTTTTGTACCAAAGCCAACAGGAGAACATGAAAAACATTTTAACTGTAACTGTACTGAACAGAATAAAATCCTGTGTTGTTATCAGCATGTTTCCAGAGAGGAAAGTCCTGTGTCCCCAAAGCAAAGAGAAAGATTTAATTGTGAGTACACAAAATCTATGTTTCTCAATCGTCTGCTTTGGGGGACCCAGGAACAGTGGTGACATACTAAGAGAAAGAGGCCCAAGTGG
This sequence comes from Xenopus tropicalis, assembly GCF_000004195.4. Lineage (NCBI taxonomy): Eukaryota > Metazoa > Chordata > Amphibia > Anura > Pipidae > Xenopus > Xenopus tropicalis. Next base: position 51,272,103 of record NC_030680.2, read on the forward strand.
AAGAGTCCACCATGGCTTGGAGAACCTTTTTGGTAAAGCAAGTGTCAGATGCTACAAAGACGCCAAACTGGTAAAACTTGATGAAGGAGTGGGCGGAGATCAAAGTAGCTGCCTTGCATAGCTGCTCCACTGCCGCTTGGTTGCAGAAGGCCCAGGACATGCCCAGGACATGCTTGTACCCCTGATACCAAGGCTGATACCACCTTGGGAAAGAACAAAGGAACCTTCCAAAAAACAGCTTGGTCAGAGTGGAATACAAGAAAGGGTGCTCTACATGAAAGGGCAGCGATGTAGGAGATGCGCTTAAATTAGGCTACAGCCAAGAGAAGAAAGGTTTTCAGTGTGAGCCAAAAGGAGTGGAACCAAGACCAAGGGTTCAAATGTCAGGTTCTGCAGCCATTTTAGAACCAGGTTGAGGTCCCACAGGGGCACTTGATCACAGAACTGAGAAACTATGTGTGCTACCCCCTAAAGGAAGGTCCTCATGTCCAGGAGGAAAGGCAAGCACTTCTGAAAAAGGCAGAAACCTGAGACTTAAGGAATCCCAGGGACAGGCCCATGGACAGAGTGGTTCTCGGATGTTTGTGAACCCTTTGAAATTTTCTACTTTATATGAATGTAACCTAAAACATAATTTGCTTTTCAATCAAGTACTAAAAGTAGATGAAGAAGACCTAGTTAAACAAATGAAACACGCTCCCTTCCCCCTGCGATGCTCCCGGAGCGCTGACAGAACAGAGTAAGCAGACGCCGCTTACTCTCATGCTCCCCCTGTCTATGTGCATAACTTGCCGTCAAATTCAAATGGCACCAAGTGCAGGCATAGACCTGCAAGTCTGGGAGTGTGAGGGGCTGGCTAGAAGCGAGGAGCCAATCAGCAGACCCTGTTCTTCTGTCCCATGGATCCCAGTAGGAACCAAAGAGTTTGCCCCCCCTTCAGCACAAGGTACTAAGCTGAAGTTCCTGCCTGAGATCTGAATAAAAATGTCTATCCCAGGGACCTGTAAGAAAAGCAGAAAGTGAAAAAAAATAAAAAAAATAAAAGAAGAAAGAACTCCCCCCTAAGGCGACTGATTTTAGGACACTAAAAGAACTGGGAAAGACGGCTTCGCAGAGGGGGTGTAGCCTGCTGGGAATGGTCAGATTGGCCCCCTGGGAGGGCGGTCAACAACTTTTGTTCTTTTAGTGTCCTTTCCTCCCAGAAGGTAATCTTAACCCTCCAGTACCTGTGTCCTCCTAAAATGAAAGAAAAAGGGATCCACTTTTGAAAAGGAAAGACCTGTAGTGAATAGCGTTCTCTGTGTTAGAAAATGCCCCCAGTGCGAATCTCCCTATATCTCCAGGTGTTGGGGGAACAAGGGGACCTGCAGAAGACTGACCCATACTCACCCAGTGGATGGATCTCCTGCTTCTTGTATGTCTAACAGCCAGTGTTTTCCCCTCGAGAAGGAAGGGAAGGATAATAAGCTGGGTGGTCAGCACAGTTGCAGTAGACCCCCATGGTGGGGGTTGTAGGATATGGCCACCCTACTCAGTGTAGGAGTCCTGAGCAACCCCTGTTGTCAGTATTAAATCTGACTAAGATGAACAGAGAAAATAATAAACAGTAGTAGGAAAAAATACATTCTAACCTCTTGAGGACACAACAAAAATATTGAGCTAGGCTCTGCCTGCACTGGAGGTATAGCTGGCAGAGGAGGAGCTAGTTTCTCATTTTGTTGTTGTGTCCTGCCTCCTAGTGGTACCAGCTATACAAGATAAGTGATAAAAAGTAAAGGTGGCCAAAAAAAAAAAAAAAAGGGCACCATCAAAAGGCCTCCCCGAAAGACATCTGGCCTGAAATTTGGCCAGATTTTAATCAGTCTGTTTTTTTCCATCAGATGGGGGGGCCATATCGGCTTGTTGATGTGGTCCCTAAACAGACAGGGTCTATTCCTGCCCTAGGCCCAAACGGTAGAATTAGCCCGATATTGCCCACCCATAGGTACATATCGGGAGAACGAAAAACGAGTGGATCTTACAGCGTATGGGCAACTTTTCTGTAACGATAAAATTGTAGCCTCACATAGCAATACTTTTTTGTCTGCCAGGGTTAGTGACTCACTTTGAAGGCTGGAAGGATGCAGAAAAAAATCATTCAAAAAAATTAAGACCAACTGAAAGGTGCTGAGAATTGCCAATTCTATAACATACTAAAGGTGTACATCCTCTTTAAAACTGAAGGGAAATTTTTTTTTTCTATAACCTGCCACCCACATGACTACTCTACCCTAGAGACATACAGCATACCGTATATACTCGAGTATATGCAGAGTTTTTCAGCACGAAAAATGTGCTTAAAAACTAATGCTCGGCTTATACTCGAGTGAATATGGCATTCGGCGTGCACGCCACAACCCCCCCCCCCCCCCCCCCCCCCGTGTGTACTCGGCCGTTCGCGAGCGCTGCCTATATTCCCCAACCGCTCTCCTACCTGAAAAAGCTGGCGCCGAGCGAGGAGCATTTAGTCCCTTTATTCCCCTCCAGCTGTGTAATTTCCCAACAGTGTATGACTACTAAACCACTCCCTATAAACAAACCTGACTTATGCAAATGCAATAAAGAAGCAATAATGGTTTGATTGGGATGCACAAAGTGAATTAGCAGTTCTATTTTTCAGGGATGTGAAATCTGCATTCAGCTCTGTAGAGCTGTGTTTCTGTGAAGCAAGGACCCATGGGATTCATGGTATACTCTGCTTGATTGCCAAAAAACAAACCACGCTGAGATGTCAAGTCTACTGGGCTTATGGAGACGCGTCAGTCAAGGACCACAATAGTGCAATGGTATCAAACGCAAAGACAGTATTTTTGTTATGTATGTTAACTAGTAAGTTGGGATCCTGTTGATGGGTGCCAACTGCCCAGGATATCCTCTAGATGTAGGTGATAAGCTTTTATTGGACAATTTGCTTCCTTTATTAATTATTTGATTATTGAAACTTAGCAGAAGCTGCTTTATTTCCCACCCTAGGCTTATACTCGAGTCAATAAGTTTTTCCAGTTTTCTTAGGTAAAATTAGGTACCTCGGCTTATATTCGGATCGGCTTATACTCGAGTATATACAGTAAGTCTCCTGCAACTACAGACAGGACCCTCAAAAGACACATTTCCTACATGATCCTTAGCAGAGACAATCATTATTTTGGGGCCATTAACAACAAATCAAAAGCCTTGGTGACTTTTATATCCTTATTATATCCATACTGTTATTATATTATTCCCTTTATGAAAGTATTTGCATTTGTTACTCTGTTAAAATGAAGCTTATATAATAAAATAATTTTATGATGCAAATTACTTACGTTGCGGATGAGAAAACTTGCTTTTCTGGAGGAAGTTGGTAACCATTTAAAGAGAAAATCATGAGCTTTTTTTGTAGGTCTAATAAAAAGCCAACTGTGTCTCCTGAAATAAACATTTATTGAAGACCAACATGAAATAGTAAAGTGTTTCTTACAAAGTTTCAGCTACCTTCAAAAACTGCATATTTTTTTGAGTTTGTAAATGAGTAAGGTAAAAGTAACTCTGTTCCCTTTCTTAATTATTCAGACACATAAAACCAACGCCACCAAAAAACTTATGAAAACTTATTCAGGGTGCTTCTCTCTGCACTTTTGCAATTCAGGGGCAGATTTATCAAAATGTGCATTTATAGCTTAATACATAAAAACTTACCCATGTTCTGTTCATTCCTATGGGATTTGTGCAAGTGTATTTATCAAATGGGGAGTTCTAAATTTCTCCCACTGATAAACAAGATTCTAAAAATGACATAGGAATGATTTGAACGTGGGTGAGTTTTTATGTAATAACCTCTAAACTCACATTTTGATAAATTTGCCCATTAGTTTCTGATATATTTTCATGTATAGAGTGATTTTGGTTCAACTGAGTCAGCAACCCATGGGTTAACTAAATATAGACAGTGCAAAGAAAGTAAATAGATCTGTGTTTTATCCACAAGCATAGAGAATCTAATGTGGTGAAAAATCCAGTGTCTCACTTCGACATGCCGATATCTGCTCCATGTGTCTGCACACGGGCCAGCTTTGTGTCTGTCAGTGCAGAGACATGGCAGAATTGATGGAAGCGCATTGGCTTCTCTCTGCCTGCAGAGAAAAGGCAGGTCATGGATACCCTGTACCTGTAGCTGAAAACCCTGTCTAGCAGTATAAAACTGTCTGAAATTGCTAATAACATTTAAAATAGAAATTTAGTGTAAATGGCAAAAGTGTTCCGAGGACCACTCTAAGTCAGTTTACACAATTACTTTTTTCTGTTCATCTTGTTAAGATGCAATTAAGGAATTTAAATCAGAGAATTATGTAAAATGTATAACTTTGGATGAAATACAATTGTTATTAACTTAAAATACAAACATCAGTAAGTTGGAGTAAAAAAATGTGTGTGTTTATGAAAATGGTGATTTCACATGTTGTTATTAATACACATACTGAATATCAGTGAGTGCAGTCTGGCTTTTAAATTGTATTACAAATATACACACATTTTTTTCTCCTTTCCTTTGTATTATAGATAGGGATTTATGAAAATGAAATGAAATTGTCTATTTCTGGTTTGGTGAAGGAGAAAACAAATACATTATTAGGCAAATATTGGCAACTCAAAGTGATCAGTTCATCACTAAGTCTTATAGAGCAGTTAGTCGCCCGCGATAGATCTGTGCTATCATGGGCCTTTCCACTGATGACTCCTATTGCTGCCGGTGGAAAGGCATTTCGGAGTGGTTAGTCGCCTACGATAGCAGCAATCTATTGGAAAGCCCTTTACATCTCTTCCGTATTCCAAAGTCGCGCAAATCTTCCTCCTGCAGTCAACTTTCTGTGACTTCAAAAAACCGAAGTTATGCAAAGGGCTTTCCACGGTCAACCCCTATTGTTGTTGCTGGTGGAAAGGCATTAAGAAGCGGTTAGTTGCCAGAGATAGCAGAGATCTATTGCAGACGACTAAACCGATCTGTGGGACATCAGCCTAAATATTGAGAGAGGAGAGATACTGTATACTTAAAGCACATAATGATCATAACATCCAGCAGATTCATACCTTCTTTCCAACAAGGATGTTGGTGAGGCTTACTTTTAGCATTGTACCAGATCAGCTGCCGGCAGCCGTCATATGCGCAGGAATACTCATCATCCCCAATACCATATCCTTCCTAAAATAATGCATGAATGAAGAGGGGTAAAGGTAAAGTACATTACCTGAAATTACAAACCATAAAATTTAAGTTTTGTTTCAGGGATCTACTTCTGACTGTGTCAGAATTTGTATATTTTTTTATTAATAATTTTATACTTTGTTGTTTAGGTATGGGAACGCTTATCTGGAAACGCGTTATCTAGAAAGCTACGAATTCATCAAATAACTAAAAATTTACAAATATGGATTGCCTTTTTCTCTGTAATAATAAAAAAGTCACTTGTACCTGATTTCAACTAAGATATCATTAATCCTTATTATACGCAAAACAATCATATTGGGTTTATTTGGTGATCCAATTAATGAAAGGTCCCTTATCTGGAAACCCCCAAATTCTGAGCAGTCTAAATAACATGAATATATCAAACCCATATACAGGTTTCATTGTCCCCTTCTAATTCCCTGTGTTTGTAATATTTTGTAGCTACTTAAATAAACACAGTACAATAACTATCTGACTTGAGTGACTGATGGCATAGGGAAGATAGCATATTTCCACAGAAGCACTTACATGATTAAGAAATTTGCTGTCTTTGGTGGCCCAGCCTATCTGCATGACTCCAGATGTAATAACAGTCACTTCATAGTACCATACACCAGAGTCAACACAGAAAGTGCAGCGAACACTCTCAAAGGAAGAAGCGTCACATCGAGCCTAACAAAAAGGAAGTGAAAATCACTAAAGGGCAAATGGTACTGTTTATAAATTAAGGCAGAATTCTCCATGTAGAGAAATCTAAACCAGAATCATTGTACTGAAAGAAACCAGGTATATTGTAGTGTTTAAAAGAAAACAAAATATTCTGATATAAGCACAGAAGGACTTGAAGAATGCAGTCCTTACTTCTAATCCATATGGAGAGATCTTAAGGTACTCGCTCACATCATTACTGTTAAGCATGGCATTAATTGAAGACAAATTTGCTTTCTCATAGGTCAGCCTTCTGCCTTCTTTTAAAACTGAAAAAAATGGAATAAAATATTAGTGGTTACATGTTCATACCATTAGTACTATTATTACTAGTATAAACATCTTTTTGCTCCAGTTTTTATACATTTTGTAATGTTACAAAAAAGATAAATCATTTCAGAACTTTTTCCACCTTTAATGTGACCTATAAACTGTACCACTCAATTGAAAAAAAAAAATCTTTTAGGTGGAGGGAAGAAAACCGGAAAATGAATATAATGTGGTTGCATATTCAAGTGTTCACACCCTTAAACTAATACTTTGTTGAAGCACCTTTTGATTTTATTACAGCACTCAGTCTTTTTGGGTATGAGTCTATCAGCATGGCACATTTTGACTTTGCAAGATTTGCCCACTCTTCTTTGCAGAAACACTCAAAATCTGTAAGATTGTGAGGGCATCTCCTGCGCACAGCCCTCTTTAGATAACCCCACAGATTTTCAATTGGATTCAGGTCTGGGCTCTGGCTGGGCCATTCCAAAACTTTAATCTTCTTCCGGTGAAGCCATTCGTTTGTTGATTTGGATGTATGCTTTGAGTCGTTGTCATACTGAAAGATGAAGTTCCTCCTCATGTTCAGCTTTCTAGCAGAAGCCTGAAGGTTCTGTGCCAATATTGACTGGTGTTTGGAACTGTTCATAATTCCCTCTATCTTAACTAAGGCCCCAGTTCCAGCTGAAGAAAAACAGCCCCAAAGCATGATGCTGCCACCACCATGCTTCACTGTGGGCATGGTGTTCTTTTGGTGATGTGCAGTATTGTTTTTGCGCCAAACATATTTTTTTTGGAATTATGGCCAAAACTTCAACCTTGGTTTTATCAGACCATAACACCTTTTCCCACATGCTTTTGGGAGACTTCAGATGTGTTTTTGCAAAATGTAGCCTGGCTTGGATGTTTTTCTTCTTAAGAAAAGGCTTTCGTCTTGCCACTCTTCCCCATAGCCCAGACATATAAAGAATAAGGGAGATTGTTGTCACATGTACCACACAGCCAGTACTTGCCAGATATTCCTGCAGCTCCTTTAATGTTGCTGTAGGCCTCTTGGTAGCCTCCCTGACCAGTTTTCTTCTCGACTTTTCATCAATTTTGAAGGGACGTCCAGTACTTGGTAATGTCACTGTTGTGCCATATTTTCTCCACTTGATGATGACTGTCTTCACTGTGTTCCATGGTATATCTAATGCCTTGGAAATTCTTTTGCACCCTTCTCCTGACTGATATTTTTTAACAATGAGATCCCTCTGATGCTCTGGAAGCTCTCTGGGGACCATGGCTTTTGCTGTGGGATACGACTAAAAAAATGTCAGGAAAGACCAACTAGAGGAGCTGAACTTTATTTGGGGTTAATCAGAGGCACTTTAAATGATGGCAGGGGTATGCCGACTCCTATTTAACATGATTTTGAATGTGATTGCTTAATTCTGAACACAGCTACACCCCCAGTTAGAAGAGGGTGTGCACACTAAATGCAACCACATTATTTTAGTTTTTTTGGTTTTCTTCCTTCCAGCCTAGGGGCTGGATGGCTTCTTAGCAAATGAGGGAATACAGGGTTATGGGAGATAGCTCTAAGTACAAGTTGATCCAGGGACTGGTCTGATTCCCCTCTGCGGCAAATTAGAGAGGCTTCAGATGGGGTTTTTTGCCTTCCTCTGGATCAACTAGCAGTTAGGCAGGTTATATATAGTCATTATGGTTGAACGTGATGGACATATGTCTTTTTTTCAACCCAACTTACTATATTACTGTGTACTATGTAAAAGATTTCAGTTTGTTTTTCAATTGAGTGGTACAGTTAATAGGTCACATTAAAGGTGTAAAAAGTTCTGAAATGATTCATCTTTGTCTCATTTTTGTACAGCACATGAACCTGACATTTTACAAGGGGTGTGTAGACTTTTTATATCCACTGTATGTACATAGTCACAGGTATGAGCACTTTGTTCAGTGTATGCCCATAAAATTCCATTTCTGCTTCACTGCACCCCCACCAAATAGTTTAAAATTGTTTAGTGGTGAGCACAACTTTTCCTTTTTGCTATAGTTTATAAAGGAGCAGTTGAATGTTGAAATAGGTAAATACTGCCCCTTTGGAGGAGTACTTAACTGATAGAGGTAGAACAACAGAACCACTGAATAAGAGAGCAATTAGGTTTAGCCAAGAGTGCCATTAGCTATATAGAGCTATGGCATGTTGAGTCTATGCTGCAGTGCCTATCCTGGTGTAGACTGCAATGCATATAGTGAACTGGAGTTTGAAAAACATACATTACATTTAGATTTTGTTAATCTTGCAATCGTTAAGATAGAATTATAAAAATTATTATTATGAACCTGATAAGGACAAATTTCAATGCCCATTTCAGTGCATGAAATATCAACCCTTTTCTCAACAGGCCCCACATATTGGCATGTGTTACAAATTTTCTAATAAAAATATAGGTGCTTACATAGGTTGTCTAGACTCCATTGGGCACAAAATCCAACCTGTCGCTTCAAAAAATCTCCATTATTTGTCCAAGTCTCAAGCAAGAGGAGACGATCGCTGATTTGTGAAGCAGAAACAGTAATTTTATTTTCACCTAAAACAAAAGCAGGAATAATTAACAGGGAAGGTCCATGAAATATGAGAGCTGTCAAGTTTGTAGGTAATGTATATTTAAAAGGAGAAAACAATAGAAATTAGGATATATTGCTGTGTTTATACACCACGAAATAGCCTTAAGATTGGTGCAAAGATTGCATCCCACTGTAAACTCCATTCAAGTACATGGAAGTGGAAAAGGATTTTGCAAGCCGGATTAAAGTGAAATTGTGCTCAAAGCAAGTGTTAAGTGCGGGACCCCCTAATGCTTAGAACATTGAACTTTGCACAACAAGAGTTGTCAATATGTTTTAATGAGTGACAAGTAACATGGCTAAAGAGCAAATCTTTCCTTTATGTCTTTTTCTTTAATAGATTCAACATGGTGCCACAACTTGCTAAATAAGGCCCACAATGTTTAGTTCAGACACCCAGTCAAGAAATGTATATATTTAGGCAAACTTACTTGTTTGTGAAAACTTTTCCAGTGCAATAAGTGCAAAAAGAATGACCATGGGATGGAATTTGACATTCTGGAAAAAAAAAACACAATACATTTTTTTAAATTAGAGGTATATCAACATAGATTTTATTAAAGTAAATTTTAGTAAGAAAAATGTATAAACTGCAAACATTTTTGAATAAGGCCTTAGGCCAGAGACATCCCATTCCAGTCAATGGCAGACCACATGCATTCTTTAGGGTATTTCTCCTGGTAGGGGAAACACCTGGTGAAGCATAATTACAGTGGCTTGCAAAAGTATTCGGCCCCCTTGAACTTTTCCACATTTTGTCACATTACAGCCACAAACATGAATCAATTTTATTGGAATTCCACGTGAAAGACCAATACAAAGTGGTGTACACATGAGAAGTGGAACGAAAATCATACATGATTCCAAACATTTTTTTACAAATAAATAACTGCAAAGTGGGGTGTGCGTAATTATTCAGCCCCCTTTGGTCTGAGTGCAGTCAGTTGCCCATAGACATTGCCTGATGAGTGCTAATGACTAAATAGAGTGCACCTGTGTGTAATCTAATGTCAGTACAAATACAGCTGCTCTGTGACGGCCTCAGAGGTTGTCTAAGAGAATATTGGGAGCAACAACACCATGAAGTCCAAAGAACACCCCAGACAGGTCAGGGATAAAGTTATTGAGAAATTGAAAGCAGGCTTAGGCTACAAAAAGATTTCCAAAGCCTTGACGGAACACTGTTCAAGAGATCATTCAGAAATGAAAGGAGTATGGCACAACTGTAAACCTACCAAGACAAGGCCGTCCACCTAAATTCACAGGCCGAACAAGGAGAGCGCAGCCAAGAGGCCCATGATGACTCTGGACAAGCTGCAGAGATCTACAGCTCAGGTGGGGGAATCTGTCCATAGGACAACTATTAGTCGTGCACTGCACAAAGTTGGCCTTTATGCCATCTGCAGTTTGCCACAAACCATGTGGGGGACACAGCAAACATGTGGGGAGAAGGTGCTCTGGTCAGATGAGACCAAAATGGAACTTTCTGGCCAAAATGCAAAACGCTATGTGTGGCGGAAAACTAACACTGCACATCACTCTGAACACACCATCCCCACTGTCAAATATGGTGGTGGCAGCATCATGCTCTGGGGGTGCTTCTCTTCAGCAGGGACAGGGAAGCTGCTCAGAGTTGATGGGAAGATGGATGGAGCCAAATACAGGGCAATCTTGGAAGAAAACCTCTTGGAGTCTGCAAAAGACTTGAGACTGGGGCGGAGGTTCACCTTCCAGCAGGACAACGACCCTAAACATAAAGCCAGGGCAACAATGGAATGGTTTAAAACAAAACATATCCATGTGTTAGAATGGCCCAGTCAAAGTCCAGATCTAAATCCCATCGAGAATCTGTGGCAAGATCTGAAAACTGCTGTTCACAAACGCTGTCCATCTAATCTGACTGAGCTGGAGCTGTTTTGCAAAGAAGAATGGGCAAGGATTTCAGTCTCTAGATGTGCAAAGCTGGTAGAGACATACCCTAAAAGACTGGCAGCTGCAATTGCAGCAAAAGGTGGTTCTACAAAGTATTGACTCAGGGGGCTGAATAATTACGCACACCCCACTTTGCAGTTATTTATTTGTAAAAAATGTTTGGAATCATGTATGATTTTCGTTCCACTTCTCACGTGTACAGCACTTTGTATTGGTCTTTCACGTGGAATTCCAATAAAATTGATTCATGTTTGTGGCTATAATGTGACAAAATGTGAAAAAGTTCAAGGGGGCCAAATACTTTTGTATAAGGGCACTGTATAAGGGCAATTGTATGCTGTATGCTGCATGGAAAATCATCAATACCAGGGGAGTCAAATCACACGATAACACCTTTACACAAACATGTTACATGAGCAATCCTGGCTAATCAGGTGTTTTACATGCAGTGATTCTAATGGATCCAAATGGGCAAATATTTTTAGAAGATCTGTTGCCAACTCCTCATGTGCAATCTCCCTAAGAGCAGTGGAAAAGAATTGCCAAAACGTATCTGCACTAAGATTATAGAATCAAACACTAGCTAATTCTGATTATTCAATGCCCAGTATGCACCACATTTGCCTAGCAGATACCATACAACCTACAAGGATTTATTGTTAAAATGGAGAGTAAGGCAGATGGCGCAGTGCATCTGAATTCACAACTGCCAGAGAAACTAGTCTTTCTCAGTCTATTATCATTTTAAGGGGCCAGTTTTAGCACACTTTTTTCCATCTAATAGGTTCTGGGACAAACAGATCAAACCTATAAAGGGAAATAATTTTCTTACTTTATAGTGTTACTCACAGTTTAACTTAGTGTGTTTGTTTATTAATGTTTTTCCTGCCGCCTACACTGCCTCACAGTTTCTACATATTTTTGTTTCTATAATGCATTATTGTACAAACAGTTATGTAAATATATGTATATATAACCAGGATGACTATCATTAACACATAAAACACTGGGCAAGAGTGATGTTAGGCACTCCCAGTGATTATAATCTCTAACCAAATACCCCAAGCTGGTGCACCGGTTTGCTAAAAACTGCACCAGCCAGGGTATTTCTGCAGAAGTCTATTGTCACATCTTCTTTGGCTTCTTCCCTCTTCATTCTGGTCCTGTCAGGCACATATGCAGTAAAGAGAATGGCAAACTTAAATAAAAAAGCTACAGTAGCTTTTCACTTTACTGCTCATGCACCTCTCAGAGCCCAGAAAAAAGGCAGAAGATGAAAAAGTTTTCAGCAGGTACGTTTCTATTGAAATACCCCAGGCCAGAGGAGTTTGCTGTTAAAAGATATGGTCCCATAATATCAGGTAAGCAATTATAATCACTGGGGGGGGGGGTTACTCACCAAACTTTCTAGTAAATATTCCAAAATCCCAGGTCCAAGTAAAGATATGCTAGCAGGACCTGCAAAAACAAAGTTACAATGTGAGCCTTATTCTCCCAGTCAGGTGAAGGACACAGAATAAGATAACAAGTATAAGGTAATGACAGTAACAGTTAAGAGTTACTAGAGCTGCAAAGGAAAATATGCCAGACCAGACAAGCTGTGCAAAGTGATGCACAGGATATAAGCAGATGGGGAGAGTATAAACAATTTTATGCGTGAGTATCAGATGCAGCTAGGCAAGGCGTTTGGAAAATGTCCTTGTTAGGCAGGTTGAAATGCAGCTGATAATGTATTCGGCATGAAAGTATACAACATAATGACATTTGGATTTCAAATAATAAAAACTTTCAACAAGCAATATGTGGGTAGTGGAGAAAACGTTGTGATTCCCAGTAAATATGTAAATGTACTCCTACGCATAGATTTGTAGGAAACAGAACAGTATTACTGTCAATGGCGAGTTAGGCATTAATGTATTCTGCTCTGACTGGAACAGACAACTGCTATATTATGGACACTGACCTGCCAACTTCTCAGCCAAGCATCCTAATACTGCAGTTGTATTGCGGTGTTTAGCAGGATTACAAGCATCTTGGGTTGCTGTGGCCCCACTTAAATGTAACTTTTCGGTCAGCTTCTGGAGAGCATCCTTTAAAATACAAACATTCGAAATAAAACCTTACTGGAATTGACAACAGAAATTCAATATAAAAAAGGGAGCAAATACAAAGATCCTCCATGAATAAATATGCTATGTACAACTTGTGACTTATGATAGGCCTATGATTAAGTACCGCATGGTACGAAACACGTAAGGCTAACTGCAATATGTGTTAGTACCGGTATAATAAACTTTTTGTGATTTTACTTTAACTTCTTACGAACAACTGCTACTTATTTACTTCAATACCGGAGTGCCTGCCTTTTCTCTATATTTGTGATTTATCCATGATGGCTCCCCTAAGCTCTAGGGCATAAGCACCCGGGCCCATCTATACCACGGGTAAGATTTTCACAAATTATTTACTTATGAGCATATGTTTCCCTTTATTGTATTTTGTCGTAGATTGTCTGCCTCCCAATTAAGGATTCCCTGGGTTATGTATTGCCATTATTGTAACAACACAGATTTCTGCCCAATACATAATCCTTTTGCATCTCTTTCCAGGTGGCCGTACTCTGAATGCCCCCTTGATGGTTCAGGTAAGCAACTGTAACTGCAGTTGTCCGACTGCACCTTTATGTATCTATGCTCCAACAGATCTTGCCACTGAATGAGAACTAGGTAGACTGCTTAAAACTGTAGTATGTTTCTTGGTATTTGGGACTCTACAGGAGACCAAATGCCCTGCAATAATTTGTGTTTGAGCCTCACTCCCCATCCTGTTCGACTTGCATCTCTGATAACCAGTGTCCATTGAGGTTCCTCCCAGGATCTATCCTGCGTTAGGTTTCCACCACTCCAATGATTGCTTGGCTGTGCTGTCAAGGAATTTGATTTGGTTGAGGGAACCCTTCTTCCATCTGTGCAGTATGCATAACAGTAGTGGTCGGAGATGATACTGAGCTAAAGACACCGATCCTATTGCTGCCACCATCAGGCCCAGGACCTGCATGCAACAGTGCACCGAAGGGGTGTGTGTCTGAATAAGACACTCAACTGTATCCCTGATTCTTGACTGTCTCTGTTTGGTGGGTCACTATTGAGAGCTGGTATTGAATCCCAGTTCCAGAAACTGCATTACCTAAAATGTTGAAACACCAAAATCTTTCTAGCCAAAGGTCCCTCAAAGCCACCCCAGTTCAGCCCTACCTGCATGTCAGGAAGGGGGACAGAGTAGAAAAAGCTGCTCTCAGATACACTGATGCTGGGGGAGCTGTGCAGATGCTGGGGGGAGCTGGGGCACATACCAAGAAGGGGGAACTGCAGGAAGTCGCTGGGGGGGGAGCTGGAGGGTGCTGGGGGAGCTGTGCAGATGCTGGGTGGAGCTGAGGGAACATACCAAGAGGGGGGAACCGCAGGAAGTCGCTGGTGGGGAGGGAGCTGGAGGAAGTCGCTGGTGGGGGGGGCTGGAGGAAGTCGCTGGAGACGCTGGGGGAGCTGTGCAGATGCTGGGGCACATACCAAGAGGGGTGAACCACAGGAAGTCGCTGGGGGGAGCTGGAGGATGATGGGAAGGACGCTGGGGGGGGAGCTGGAGGACAAGGGAAGGGGGTAACTGGAGGATGCTGGGGAGATGCTGGCTACCAATGTTTTAGGGGGGCCCTGGCTACCAATGTCTGTGTGTCCTTTGTATTGATGGGAGGGGCCATTGGGGGCAGGGCGTGGGAGGAGGGGGGCCCAGAAAATTTTGTTGTGAGGGGCCCCGTGATTTCTGATGGCGGCCCTGAAAACAGTACTCCAACCTATGGAAGGATTGCACTGACTCCAGCCCAGAGTGACTGACACAAATGCAATAGAACCATTAACCACATTGGAGCGTTGGCTCGGGTTAATTATTGCTGGGCTGAGGATGACATAATAAGACTTTTGGCTGGAAAGATTTTGTGCTGCAAATCTTTAGTAATACTGACACGTTCCTATGCATTTTCAAAGAAACACATCATTATTGCTTTAAACAATAAAAATCTGTAGGTAGTCTTAAAGGAAAAGTAACACAAAATTTTTACATTCAATATATCCTTTCTACATACTTTTATTAGCAAATCTAGCATAGAAAGATTGCAATAGTATATGTGGTTTTTTAAAAAAAATTACTTTACCATTGATTTATTGAGCTGAGGCAGCACATCTCTCCCAAGTCTTGCAGCCTGCTTCCATTCTGCTCCCCCTCCACCCCCCTCCCTTTCCCAGTGCAGGCTCAGGCAGCGCTCCTTTTAACAGACACACAGACCCAGTGAAAGAGGTGAAAAGGTCCGTCATCTATCCCTCTCCTTACCCTCTCTGTGCCAGATCAGTAGAAGCCTATAAATCACTTTAAAAAGGACTCCGAAGAATGCACTAAATCAACTTCCGGATTATACCGGAAGTCTACCCCATCGCCGTATCGCCTTTTAAGCTTGGTCCAGTAAGTCAGTGGCAATGTAATTTATTAAAAAACTAATTTACAATATTGCATTTTTTTTTAATGTTACATAGCTTAATAAAAGTTTTTAGAATAGATATCTTTAAAGTGAAAATTTTGTGTTACTGTTCCTTTAAACATGCGAGGTGGCCCAAGATCTTAGAATTAGAAGTGATATGCAAGGAAAGGGTAGGGCAAATTTCACACCTGCTCAAGTAAAATATATTCTTCTCAATGAATTACATATTAGGCATTAGTGGAATTAACTCTTTGTAAAGAACACATCATGACCAATACATACTTTTGTTGGTAAAGGGCACTCATCCAGGAGTAATGTAATAACAGCTGGACCTAATGGATCTTCAAGTGGAATGACTCGAATTAAAGACTGCACCACATCTAGCCAGCCATTATCTGTATTGCGAAAAAAACAATAAATGAAATATGCATTTATTATAATATAATAATATGATTTGTGTACATCGGTATTAAGTGACAGGACGTTTTTGTTGTTAGGACACAAGAATAAAAAGAAAAAATTAATATATAGTTACCCATATAATACAGTATTTCCCCTATTGGCATCACTCCTAATTTTTGTTTGGTCAAAAAACATCTCAAATAACATAAAACAACTGTATATGCGCTGTTCTTTTTGCCAGGGGATAGTTTCAAGTCAAGCATTATGCCAATGCCCATTCATATGTATAAAAAATAATATGCAGGAAAAAAATTTAACACCTTAATTGCAATTATTTCATACTTAAGTTTGTTTAATGGAAGATAAATGCACATAAAATAGGATGCACTTCTAAAATACTGTTTTGCCCTTAAGAACAAACCCACCTGCACACCTTTGCCCCTTTGGGCTACTATACTACTGTGACCCCTGGAAAGCAGACTAATAACAAGGCTAACATTTTTATTATCTTTTATAACCTCTTTCTTAACCTTGCTACTATACCCGAATCTTTCAGAGGATTCGGGGTTCGTCCAAATCCCCAAATAATGGATTTGGAGCATGAATGTTTAATTTTAGGATGATTGCCCTTCAACGGTTGGCAGTCTTAAAAATGGGATGTTCATCCTTTGTAAAGTAGGAATGTGCAAAATAAGAACTTTTCTCTTGGCAATTATAAAAGTATGCTTTATTAAATCAAATTAGTCTTTAGGACAGATGCAGAGATTGGCAGCATCGAGAAAGAAGGTGCCAGTCACTTTTGCACATGACTGTGTGACAGCAGGGAAGGGGAAAGATAATTGACATGCATGAAAGTTTTGTGGTAATTGTAACTTAGTTCTGTATAGATGCATAGGTTCTGTAGAACAGACTGACTGGTCATCCAGTGACAATGTTCCTTCTAGCTTAAAGTAATCTTGCAAGATAATAAATTCAAGAAACAACCTTTACCCAAATAAAAAGCTAATACAGGTATGGGATTCGTTATCTGACAACCCGTTATCCAGAAAGTTAATCTCCCAAAGATTCCATTTTAATCAAACAAATCAATTTTTAAAATTGATATAATTTTTCTCTGTAACAATAAAACAGTACCTTGCACTTGAAATAAGTTATAATTAATCCTTATTGGAGCAAAACAATCCTTTTGGGTTTAAATTATTATTTTCTTTATTTTGCACACTTCAAGTATGGAGATCCAAATTATAAAAAGATCCCTTATCCAGAAAAGCCCAGGTCCCCGGCATTCTGGATAACAGGTCCCATAACTGTATTTGTTATCATAAAAGTACCTGTTTCAGCCATCTCATGCAGGGTGATCATGGAATAAGGTGGCTCCTGGTCACTATAATAGAGTAAGAACTTTTGATTATTATTTACATATCATTTATAGAGCACACAAGGAGGTAAGAAGTCATTGTTTTTTTCACATTTTTTTCAATTATTACTTGTAATTTGATTCAGGAGTGTGCTACCTCAGCCTAATATATTTGAAGAAAAAGCCAAACAAGTGGTTTGTCAGTAGCACATTGCAAGTTTCTGAACCAGCTCAAATCATGCCAGTGACTCAAATCATATTATCTTGGTTGAGGCTGGTAAAAATGTTAGGCTGAGAAACTCAAATACATTACTAAGTTTTAAAAAACTGGAGAAAAAATATGAAAAATATTTGAGAGACAGGTATAAAATGTTCACTACAGCCATAGTTCTCCTTTAAAGAAAGTCCCCATACCAGACCCCCAACCAAAATAATTGCCTGAATCTTATATTATTTAGCAGTGACAATGTGTAGCAAGATTCTGCAAGGTGTAGGTGACAAGGTATAGCAAGCAACTGCATCAAGTAGACACAACAGAGCAGCGTTAGTGATTTTACAGTTTCTGTGTTTAAAGTTGTGTTCTGCTAGGAGTATATGATGATATGGGATTGACTAAACAGTAGGCTGTCTGTAGACAGAGCAGCTAAAATGCACGACAGTTGTTATGTATTTTAAATAAATATATATATAGTGGTCTCTCTCTCTCTCTCATATATTATATATATATATATATATATATATATATATAACCTGGCACTTCAACATGTTCAGGACTTTGCACCCTTTAATAAGCACAATGTTGCTGGGAAATTTGAGGGCATAGTAACCCTTTAAAGCCTCAGTGAATGATGAACTGCAGCATGGCTAAACATTAAATAACTAGGTTTTTCCAAGAGATTTAAAAAAGATACACAGCTTGATGTCTGAAAAGAAACCTAAGTAAAACTGAATATATGGCAGTGCTTTTCAAACCTGTTATTAAAGGAGAAGGAAAGGCAAAGTCACTTGGGGGTGCCAAAATGTTAAGCACCCCCAAGTGACTTTAACCGCTTACCTTGTACCCTGGGCTGGTGCCCCTGTTTGGAGAAAATAGCACCAGCCCGGGGTACCTGGAGCGCAGCACTTCCTCCTTCCGCCTTCAGCTTCCTAAACTGCCGGTGGCCGGGCATGCACAGTAGAGCGAAAAAGCCGACTTAAATGTTTAAGTTCGGCTTTTCACTCTACTGCGCATGCGCGCACAGCGAAGCCGGAAGGAGGAAGTGCCGACAGCTACCCCGGGCTGGTGCTGTTTTCTCCTGACAGCGGCACCAGCCCGGGGTAAAAGGTAGGCGGTTAAAGTCACTTGGGGGTGCCTAACATTTTGGCACCCCCAAGTGACTTTACCTTTCTTTTTCCTTTAAGTCAAGCCGTCTTTTCTGGATATCAGAGAATAACACTGGAAGACTGGCACAAGCATTCAATAAATGCTTACTTGTCTACAAGAGTTCTGATCACAGCCAAAGTATCCAGCACAAGGCTGTCCACATTTGCTTTTTTCCTCCGTGGTTCATGTGGTCCTCGCGCTCTCCGTGGAGGTCTTACAGGGTCCCTTGGGCGGTTTCTAGATTCAATTGCAGGGGTGATGCGATTCTCTGTCAGTTGACTTGGAGACTCGATATTGTCCTCCACACCACTCTCCTCTCGGCATACACACGTGTTCCCCATATTAGTGGTCCCCAAAAGTTCATTTAAATACACCCTATGGTGCACCAAATGTAACAGAACACCTTGTATAAGGCTTCTGCTTGCATAAAATGCAATGAATGCAAGTACAATCATCTAGAATACTGTATATTCCACAGCTTCATCATTCTGAATTGTGGACGGAGACGTTTTACACATGCAGAGATATTCAGCAGCCAGCATTATCTCTGACAAAAATCCATTGCCACAAGAGAGATCTAAACAACAACAACAAAAAAAAGGGACAAAAAAAAAATTAAGGACAGGAAAAATAAAAAGACATCCTGAAGAGTTTTTCCATTAGATTA
Source organism: Xenopus tropicalis (assembly GCF_000004195.4). Taxonomy (NCBI): domain Eukaryota; kingdom Metazoa; phylum Chordata; class Amphibia; order Anura; family Pipidae; genus Xenopus; species Xenopus tropicalis. Next base: position 51,291,203 of record NC_030680.2, read on the forward strand.
AAATTAATATTTATTAAATTATCTTTGCTCAAACATTATTTCATTTCACACAATATTTGTCTTTATGCAGGAAAATCTCACTTATCACACAGCAGTTTTGTTCTTTTGCAGCCTATGGAAGAGAGTTGAAAAGCAGCATTAATACTACATAATACTACAAAGCAATCAATACTTCAGGCAAATCACAGACAAGTCACTTCTAACCTGAGAGCTAAAAAAGAGGACACACAGAGGTAACTATTTTCTGCCAACTTGAACACTATTGCCGAGTCAACAGGTTATTGGCCCATACATGGGGCTAAATGACAGCCTCCCCAACAAACATTTGATCAGCACCATAAATTGATTAGAGAAACCCCAAAATCCCAATAGGCAAATTATGAACTGGGCCATGAATGTGTCCCTTTCAATTGGTTTGAGATCCCAGCTCCCTAAGTGATCCAATTGTTTGGCCTCAGGTAATGAACGAATCACATAGGGAGGTCTGTGTAGATCCATAAATGAATGGGTCACATTTATATCCCAAATATCTTACCCTAATTTGGCACATCATCTGGGTGGCAAAAACAGGGCAAAAATTGTATTCTGCAACATCCTTGTAAGAGTATCACAAAATAATCAATATTTTTTCACCCAATACATACCTAAATTTGACCATACTGCCAGATTGTATTGGCAAGCTTGGGGAACACTTGTGGCAGACCATCTTGCAATCCTTTTGGATCACAGTTCATCTGCCCAAATGGAATATATATATTATTTTTCCAATGTAAAATAGCTTCTCTTAACCTCCAATACAATCTGATTGACTGCCATAATCGCCCAACATAATAACACTTGCCACCCCTATGGATGCAAGTTAAATGTCATTAGTTTAGCTTGCAGGCGAGTCAAATAGCTTAAATCTTTAGCATGCAAAAGGTCTCATTAAAGGGGTATTCCACCCAAAAACGTTTTTTTTTGTTTTTATAATAAAAGAAAATGCAGTTGTAAGCAATGTTTAAATAAGAGGCAAAAAGTAGGGTCTCTGTTATTCTTTAAACTTAAAAGGGACATTTAAACTTCTTTACATTTTCTTGAGGGGCAGATAATGGGATAACAGGATCACCATAAATCTGCTATGCAGAGTGATTATCTGTGCGTCTAATCTAATCTGATTGGTAATCTAATTATCTAACGCTCACATGGAAAGATTGTTGCTCTTGGGAAAAACTACCAATGGGTGACAAACCTCGTGAAAATAACTTTGTATTGTAATCAATGGAAATTGTCTCTGGTAATACCATTTACCCCCTTATGTGATTAAGCACCAATGTGAATTGCAAAATTAAATGTGAATCAAGAGCTATTGTGGCCCTCTGGAGTGTTAAAGGACATGTCAACCCCAAAAATAAGAATTAAGAAAACTTACTTCTAAGCAACTTTGCAATATACATTCATTACATATTTGTAATGGTTTTTGAGTTATTTGTATATATAACTGCTATACCTGTCCTTTCTATTCTCTGCCCCGGTGGCTCTGTTAAAACAATTGTAACACAAAGCAGCAGATTTTACAGACCTGACTCGCTGGAGGAGCCTGGCACTTGCAATATTATTTAAAAATTAACAACCAGGAGTTCAGCAAATGCTACTTTCAATAGCAATCACATTTACAAATAACTTTTAAAGCACTAATCATTTTTAATAAACTGATAAAGCTGCAGCTTTGAAGTACACCTTGATAAAATCCCAGAAATCACAGTGCTGACATGCTATTATCCAAGGTCTTTCTGCCTGCAAAGGTTGAAAACATTCTGGTGACAAAATGTGTGGAGCAAACCTTACCGTTTAGGCTGATGCCACACCAGGCGTAGGGCTGATTTTTTCGGCAAGCGGAAAAACGCTTGCCGAAAATTCAGCCCTACGCCTGCTACTTGTGCCTGCACCCGAATGAATGGGATACGCTCGGGTGAAGGCACAAGTAGCCGATATACGCATGAAAACGCGAGACTTTGCATTCTCTCGCGTTTTCATGCGTATATCGGCTACTTGTGCCTTCACCCGAGCGTATCCCATTCATTCGGGTGCAGGCACAAGTAGCAGGCGTAGGGCTGAATTTTCGGCAAGCGTTTTTCCGCTTGCCGAAAAAATCAGCCCTACGCCTGGTGTGGCATCAGCCTAAAGAGACTACTGCAAAAAATGTAGCCTGAAACAATATAGAAAAAAAAAATTTCATTGGTTTAATTAATCCAAATACACAAACAACCCAGTCCAAAAAGCCAAATGAATGACTTAAGGGTAATTTGGACACAGGGATGACCAAACTTGCACAAATCCAGTGGCTCTGCCCACAAGCAAAACAGCATCACTAGGAAAGAGTGGGGTTTTGCACCTTACAGGAAAACACACCAAATAAGGTAAACCCCTCCTGCTTGATTGCAAGTGTGTACTCACAAACCCCAAGAGATTTCAGCATATAGTATAGAGGCGGCTCTAATGAAGCTTGATTGTTAAAACCTGTCAGGTGCCACATTATTACTAGAAAACAGGTAAGGGACTAGGGGAATTAGTGTTGTCTGAGTGCCTATACTTGTTGGATAACTGAATGGGATCCAAAGCGTTTTCAGAATGAGATGCGATTACGAACTGCAATTCATACTGCAGCATAGTGCATAAATGGACCACAAATGCAAATAGTGTGAATGAGGCATGAAAAAGGCTATTCATTCCAAACCAGAACAAACAACGAGGCTTAAGTCCCCACTTGCAATGTACAATGCCATTTGATTTACAGAAAAAAATACTACCTGCCTCAATGAGAATCATGGTACCATTGTGACTGGATAATACTTTCACATATTTGCGAGTTTCAGCTAACATCAACTACCCTGTTTTCCCGAAAATAGGACATCCTCCAAAAGTAAGGCCCCCCCCCCCCCGATTTTTCACCCCCTCGGAAAATAAGGCACCCCCCGAAAATAAGACACCCACCCAAACGATGGAATAAATGTGTACTGTATTCTTCTTCATGGAAAAATAAGACATCCCCTGAAAATAAGACCTAGTGCATATTTTGGAGCTTAAAAAAATATAAGACAGTGTCTTATTTTCGGGGAAACACGGTAGTAAGCTACCATTGTGATTGGATGTTTGTGACTGTAGGCTCTGGCACACAGAGAGATTAGTTGCCCGCAACAAATCTCCCTTGTCGCGGGCGACTATTCTCCCTGAAATGCCATCCCACTGGCGAAAATGTAAATCACCGGTGGGATGGCATACGCAGCGCCACAATTTCCCCGAAATCGCGGAAGTTGCCTTGACTAATCTCCCCGTGTGCCAGAGCCCTAAGAGTTTAAATGCAGGAAACTCCCAACCACTCAGTTCAACTGAAAAAGCTACTTGGTAAAACGTTCTGCAAAAAACTCAGAAAGTCCAGTTGCGTTAGAATTATTTCTGCTACATACTGTATACAATTAATCAAAAAAATTATCAGTGCTTGTATAGCCAGTTTAATTCTCAAAAACACTATATTTCAGAGGTTTTGCAGGATGCAAAACTAAAGGGACGTTTGGGAATTCCTTTGTACCTAAAAATACATTAGTGCACTATTATGTGCAAAGGCAGGAAGGACATACACTGCACGTAAAAAGTCTACAAAATGGCAGGTTTTTGTTTAATGAAAAAAGAGAGATAAATCCTGTCAGAACTTATTCCACCTTTATTGCAAAAGTGCCATTTATAAAAAGAGATTGAAAACAAATCAGAAACATTTTAGTGAAAGAAGGAAAAGCAAAAATCATACAAAAACCAAGTTGCAATAGTATGCACACCCTTTAACAATCAAGCATGTGGCTGCTTTCAGAATCAACCAATCGGATTCAGTCTAAAACCTCAGGTCCTGAGCATTGTGGATAATGGGTCCCATACCTGTACTCAGGAATTACTACTCATGAATGTCAAACCAACATAATTTAATAGTTTTCTAATTCGGAGACTGCAAGCTGTCACATTTACATTAAACTGAAATGTATAACAAGTCATAATGGGTGTTAAAAGGAATTTGTATTAGTTTAACATTTTCTTGCCTTCAGCTGAATAATACTGTAAAGGCCTACTAGCAATGCATGTAAATGTAAGAGACTTCAAATGACCCAGTGGTCCTGTATAAGTCTAGTACTAACTGCAAGGCACATGATCACAAAGAACACCAAAAGCAGATTTTAGGATACAGATGTTCAAATTATTTTTTTTTACCTAGCATAGAAAGCTCAGCCAGCACACTATGTATTCCAGTGCCGAAGAATATAACTCAGCAACATTGTCAAATGCCTACTAGTAGTATGGTAAAGTCCTTTAAACAAAAGAGCTAAAATTAACAGAAGCAAGAAGACAGTATAGCATGGCAGGTATTATGCAGTCATGATAAAGAGACTTGGCAGTAAAACAGGAAGAATAAAGAATAAAAAAAGATGGAAAACAGAATGCTGGTTGTTTATATGGACCATGGCCCAGTACTTAGGTGCCAAACTATTGTGGTTTCTGAAAAATTCTAAACACATAATTTACAAATTATGAATACGTTATAGGAGCATATAGAACATTTTCATTTTAAATGCTACTAGCCTCTTAACTAAATTTCAAGTCATATACAGTTTTTGGTTTTTTTTTTAAAGTTATACTTATTTCTTCTGCCAACCCTCTCTTCTATGTCCTTCTCTAAATTGTATTACAGCTCTCCTTTCTTTTTATCTCTCCATTCATTATCAACACATATAAACTGCAAACATATTACAGTGCTGTACAGTATGAGAATATATATCAAACATTTAGGACAGACTTACTAAGGGCTCTGGCACACGGGGAGATTAGTCGCCCGCGGCAAAACTCCCTGTTCGCGGGCGACTAATCTCCCTGAGTTGCCTACCCCTGCCATCCCGCCGGCGACTCGCGAGTCTTTTTTGGCGATTTCCCGAAATCGCCCCGCCGCGTCTGCCATCCCGCCGGCGACTTACATGTTCGCCGGTGGGATGGCAGGGGTAGGCAACTCGGGGAGATTAGTCGCCCGTGAACAGGGAGTTTTGCCGCGGGCGACTAATCTCCCCGTGTGCCAGAGCCCTTAAACTCAACTTCTCCATTTTTTCATTTTACAAATTTGAAAAAACTAATTTCCACAAATGTTTGACATTTACTAAGACTGAACTGAAAAGCTACATGTGGGAAGTCACATAAAAGTTGCGAAATAGTGACTTTTTCAAATTGTCGCACCGAACCCTCTATTTTTTCAAATTGTCACACACAAAACCAGTCAAAAATCCAAAAACCTCTACAGTTTTGAAGCAAAGAAGGATCCTCTAGGGAAGGAAAGGAGCATTTGCCATTGATTTCTACATGATCTTGTCAAGTTTTAGCCGGCGAATTGCAGGTTTTGTATTTTTAGCTGTTTTGTCACAAAGTGAATCTTGAAAAAGTTGCGACTTTTTCAAGATTTACTATGCGACAAAAAAAAAATAATCCGACCATTAGTAAAGGGTCCCCATAAATTACTGCACATGCCAAAACTGACGGATGCAGGATTTCTCCTGTCTCCCGTCTTCTTTTGAGCTTATCTTTTTTTCATTTGCAGTTGCAGTTTTCTTCACCACTTTTAATGCTCTTCACTTTCCTGCACTTACTTGCTGATGTATTCCAAATCCTTATCCTTTTCCCATCTCCCCTGTTCTATATTTCCACTTATTGTCCTCTTACTGATTGACTTTATTATCTTAATCAGGGCACACTACCAATACACAATGCAGCAGTGGTTCTCAGTATAATTCTTGTATAGTTGTAAAGTTATCTCCCTTTCTAAAAAAAATTGACAAATTGACATGTAGTTCCCGCAGTCTAAAATTTTAAACAAGGGCCTTAGAAGTTCCAGCAAATTAGGGGAAAATAAATGACACCACAGCTTGGCAAACAACTATGGCACAGATGCAGTATGCAGCACCACCTGTTGGACATCCCTAATTTAAGATACCAAGTAATATAATTATTTTTAATTACCTTTGACTTTGCTCAGCTTTACACAACAATTATGATTTCACAGACGGATAAAATACTGATCTAGTGCAGCAGACAAGGATATATGTTATAGAAGTGTATTGTATGTTAAAGTTTAAAATGCCACAGAATAACCTTAAATAGAAAAAGGGGAAAACATAAAAACACAATGATTTAGTAACCTTTAAAAATAACAAATCTAACAAAAAGCTTTTCATTTGACCTTGCTAGCACAACAAAACTATTTTACAGTGCAAGTCATCCATATCCAGAGGACACTATCTGCTATCTATAAAGATAGACAAATATCAAGGATCTGTTTATCCATCCTGGCCCCTCTCACTTCTGGTTCTATCAGTGCTCCATATACTGCACCTAATAACAAAAAGAACAGAAGCTATACATGTACGGATACATTTTCAGACTGTGTGGGGTCCGGAATTATCGGCCTGACAATTTTTTCATACCACTGCGATCGGTCATTTTGTTGATCAGCCAGGTTAGGACATTTCAGTCAAATAAAATCTCTGCATGTATTGTGTATCAGACAATATCCTTGGGGGACAGTGGAAGTCACTTTTTTATGATTGGTGTCTGCCAACTATTTCATGTTCAGTACATCCTCTGATTTGTATTTTAAATGGCTTTATCCTACAATCTCAGTCTGAATGTTAGTTTCAGATCGTTGCATTTAAATGTACGACCATTATCCAAACATTCGTCAGAAGAAGACTAAAATCTAAACATGTATGGGCACCTTAACATTTATAGTCCAAACAGACCAAATTTAATCAAACTGGATAAAGGAGACTGTCAAAATAACCTGGACATGCCCATACAATACACATGCACTAATGGCTCTGTATTAATATCAAAATTGACAAACTTTTTGTCTTTGTATTCCTGGGCTTGAATAACAGCTAATGTACTTGAATGTACAAAATGCCATCCATCGTGGAGCTACTAATCAAGTTCACCTATTATGGACGCAGAAACTATAAATGTATATATTGCATCGAGCAAGCATACAACAGCAAGATACAAATGTAACATCTATGTGGCTTCCAGTTAAACACATAAAAAAGTGCATAACTGCTGCAGAAAAAATATGCTAAATTTTCTTTAAACCTTTTATGTATTTAACGAAATGTTTAACATAAAAAGAACTATAGGAAACAAACTAAACATAGTTACTCAATAAAAAAATTGTAACTGTACACAACTTTCCAATACACATTACAAATATTCAATGGCTTTAAAGAGGTAGTTCACTTTTAGTATGTTATGTCCTATTTATCATTTATACTTTCAGTTATTTGCCTTCCTCTTTCCAAATTTCAAATGGGGGTCACTGACCCCAGCTGACAAATATATATTGCTCTTCAAAGCTATAATTGATTGTTACTTTTATTACCTATCTCCTTTTTACCTTCCAGTCTCTTGTTCAAATCTCTGGTTGCTATGGTAAATAGGACCCTAACAACCAGATAGCTGCAAAAATTAAAAATAGTAGCACTGCTAAATAAACTAAATAATTGGAAAGCCCCAAAAAAAAAAAAAACTACAAAATTGTCACTGAATATCACTGAATGTCAAAATAACAGTTAATTTAAACGTGATCAAACACTATAAAGTTGTTTCACAAAAGAACTATGACTGAAAGCAGTATCTATCCCTTTCTATTCTATGTATTGCTGGATTTTACTACAGAAACTCTGTTGTATAAGCCAGCTGATTAACAGACCCCTGAGGAAGCAGAGAAATGCTATAGTGTTTAAAAGGAAAAAAAACAGAAGGACAGAAAGGTACTTTTAAATGTTAACTTTAAACCCATTTTTGGTCACTGGAGAGTTGCTTAGAACTGTATGGTGTTTCATTAGTCAAAATGTATTTTTGGGTTTACATCCCCTTTAAATCATCCAGCAAAAGAAACAGTCATATAAAGAGAGGGCAGCGACAACAAGAGAATCAGAAATGTTTATTCACCATGACTAAATAATGTTAAACCCTGCCACCAGGCTGGCTAGTGAAAAAGCACAATTAGCCGGAGCAGACTATTATGAACACAGCACCAATTTACAATGGAACGCTAATGCTGGTAAATGGGTGACTGCAGCTAGCTAACAGTAAACTATAACTTATACTGCCTGAACCGACACTCATTGCTGTGAAGCAGACTTGGCAGGGTGTGTTAGGAACCGGGCTTCAACATACCGCCCAACAGTCCGCTTTTCGCGGAACAGTCCCGATTTTCTTAATAAAACCAGCAGTCCCGGATCGCTGCTTAAACGTCCCGCAACGCCATTAATGGCCAGCTCCTTGGTTCCTTCCTGACAGCTAATTCGACGTCACAAGTCTCATCTCGCGAGAATTGGGGCGTCATAGTTGCACGTATAAATGCGCAATGACTCTGCGCATAGCCTTGAGAATGTGATGAGTAGGGAGGGAGTCTTGTTGTGTCGCACTAGATATTCTGTAGTGGTCTCGGCAGGCTGAGGGCGTCAGTAGTTTATATTTTTTCTGCAGCTCCTATTTTGTCACGGGAAATGCAGAAGACTTTAGAGCAGAGCATTGGATCTCAAGTCCAGTTGCTTTAAATTTATTTATACTAGATATACCATGACCTGGATGAATGAAAATCTTCATAGACACATTGGATCTCAGTGTTACCCTCAACTAAGTAATCTATTGTTGACTCTGCTCACTAGAACATCTACTGGTCCTGGGGGCAGAATAACTCCCTGTATTTTTTTATCTTGGTGGGTGCTAAAATAGCCCAATAGCTGCCTCTGCGAGTCTCTGCTCCCAGTACATCTTTTTTTTTTTTTTTTTTTCCTTTCAACCTGTACAAAAATAGATTTTGTGTAAGCAGATTTCCCCATAGCGCCCACTGCCGATTTGGATGTATTGTTAAACTAGCCTGAACTTGAGCAGGTCTTATCAGTTACTGTGTACCGAGTTAATGTTTTTATTTTATAGAGCCCAGCTGCAAATGCAACCTCCCTAAAACTCCCGTTATGTTCCCATGGCTTGCTGTACTACAGGTACTCCATAACTGCAGAGCCTTGGTATAATGTGCTCCTGTAATGGATATAAAACCCTCCCAGTCCTTTGATTATTCTAACTGGCTTGCTCAAAATCACACAGAATCCTTGATAAATAAACTTCTAACCCAAATGACCTTCCGAATCTAAATTCCCATAATGCAATGTTAACTAAAAGTAAAATTGATTTTTGTCCCTGCTTAGAGCTGCGACAGGGAACTAAAAAAGACATTGTTTCCTTGTTGCCAAAAATACCAAAGAAAGGTCTTTGAGTTGTTGTAAAGGTGGCCATACATGGGCAGATTTCAGTTGTCAATGCAGTCCAACAGGCCTACCTGGCCAACTTCTGGTATAATGATCCCATTGCTTACTCCACCGTTGAAAAGAACCCAAAATCCTCAGAAGGATCTTGGAGCAGGAAGCACGATCAGGGGGGTGTGTAACCTGGGTGAATTTGAATAGATTTAGGGGATAATGAGGACATGGTTGTGGGTGTGTGGGTCCAGATGCACCCAAGATCACTTTTTTTGTAACCAAGTTGGCATCTCTGGGTAGTTTATCAGTGGTCTTGCAAATGCTGTCCCATAGATAAAACACAAAGACTTTCTTGTGTATCAATGCTTTAATGATAGGCCTGAGTGTATTAAAAGGATTTGTAATTTACATTACAAAAGAAGTAAGTACAGAGATTATGCAGTTAAATATTAGTACAGCCTACATAAGTATAGTGGACAATCCAATCCTCTATTAAAATAGTCCCCAGCAGGCTCAGGCTGGGATCCAAAATAGGCCCTGGTATTTCAGTTACACAGGGGCCCAAACAACCCCCCAGGTTCTATAAACAGTGAACATCATTTGCTACAAAGTACAAAGTAAGCTTGAATGGTAGTGATAGAACATGGCAGGACACTTATTTTTTGGCAGCAAGTAAGTAGATAAAATAACTGATCACATGGAAATAAATATTTTTGTGTAAACATAAACTAAAACTTTCTTTTAGTATAAAATCACTGTGTTAAACACATGGTTTTAATCGCTAGGTACTTTAATAGAGTTAGTAAAGTAAAGGGAACAGTAATATAAAACCTTATACAATGGGAGTGATCTCAGGTAGGGCAGACTCTAAATGCCTATGGAAAGCACAGTTGCATAGTTACCCAGCTGCTTCTGAAAGACAGTGTGACAAAAGAGAATAGAAAATGTAAATATTTGCAGAAACTACAATCTTTAAATATATAAACAAAATGTCAATAATGAACACATTACAAAAGAAAAGAACTGCTGTGTATTTTCACATAGGATTGTCACAGCTAGCATGTACTGTATGTTTTTGGAGTTGGAACACTTCAACATATAGGGGCACATTTACTAATCCACGAACGTCCGAAAAACGTTTTTTTCGTAATGATCGGTACTTTGCGACTTTTCCGCAAATTGTCGCGACTTTTTCGAGCTCTCAATACAAAAGTTGCGACAATTCGCGAAAGTCGTAATGGCTATGAAAAAGTCGCGACAATTCACGAAAGTTATAATGGCAATGAAAAAGTCGCGACAATTCTCCAAAGGCATAATGGCAATGAAAAAGTCGTGACAATTCTCCAAAGGCATAATGGCAATGAAAAAGTCGCGACAATTCACTAAATTTGTTATGGCTATGAAAAAGTCGCGACAATTCGCGCAAGTCGTACCGGTTACGAAAAACGAAAAAGTCGCAAAATGTTCGTTTTCCAATACGAATTTTTCTCATTCGGATTTGTGGATTAGTAAATCAGCCCCATAGTGTAATCTACAATGCAACAGGTGAGCAGATCTGGGTATGTATGGCTAGCTGTGAAATGCCAGTGCTCTCCAACTTCAAGGAGCAGGAAAAATACTTTCCTTGTGCTCCTTTGTGCATGCATATAAGCCTCCTACAAAATTCAATTACTGTACATAGAATCACAACAAATGGAAGCCTGGGACAGACTTATCACTTAATAGCTCTTGTCTATGCTGAGGTCAAATTATGAACCCAATGGCAGCTCTCTGGGTATATCCGTATGATGCACAATGCAGTCTGTCAGCTTAGAATAATAATAATGCTGCCACGGCTATATTAGGAGTATTACAGATAAAGAATGGGAGATAAATATCATTTTTTTATTTCTGTTGCTGAATAAAGATTGACATATCTTGTCATCTGTAGCCTAAGAATCATTTTGCATACCTAGCTACTGGCAGATTTACTTCATAAACCGCACAATGTGTAGTAGCAGCAAGCAAGTATATGCTTCTTTATGTTATTATTTATAATAAAACACACTCTAGTGTCATAGAAAGATGAGCACCCCATACAATATTTTATTAAGGTGTCCCTGGAGTGCTAGTCTCTATTTTCATTACAGTCAGTATGGATGGATCTCTGTGGTTTTCTCGATAATATAAAATTCCTTCTTGCAACAGCAAACAGAACTTAAAGGGGTGGATCACTTTTAAGCTAACGTTTGGTATGTTGTAGAATGGGCAATTATAAGCAACTTTGCAATTGGTCTTCATTATTTATTTTTTTATTGAATTTGAATTATTTTTCTTCTTTTTCAGCTTTCAAATGGGTCTCACTGACTCCAAAAAACTGACAGCCAAAAAACTGTTGTTCTGTGAGGCTACAGTTTTATTGTTTTTGTTAATTTTTATTACTTGGTTTTTTTTTTTATATTCTCTTCTATTCACATACTGGATTCTCATTAAAAATAACTGCCTGGTTGCTAAGGTAGTTTTAGCCCTACCAACCAGATAGTTGACACTGGAACGAACCCAGACTATTGTGTAAACCGTCTTAATCGAGGAACAATGACAAATCCAAAATTTGGAACAAGAAGTGTAAAAATTCAAGTCAAGTCATAACAAGTACCATGTTTACACAATGTGAACTAATTACTGCTTGTGAACAATCATCTGTATTACCTTCACTCAACACCTAGCAAAACTTTACCACCAAAACAAAGCATTTCTTCATTATTCTCCACTACTATTTCCGAAAAGCCAGAATATTAAAAAATGTATTGTTTTAGAGACAATCTCTATATGTTACAACTGAATCAATGACATTTTCTCAAGAGGTGTGGATCCTTTTCAAAAAGGGTTGGATGAATAATACCACCAGAGTTTAGTAGATATAGAAATGGAGGAAGAAGATGACACGCTAAATGATACCATAATTGATTCTGAATTTCCTCACAAACCAAAAATGTAATTTCTAAAAAAAAAAAATATATATATATATATATATATATATAATATTTAGTTTTTTTATCCTGTCTGGACACACTTTTGATGGGATCTATTTGTTTAGGTGGAAAAACATGTCCAGCTGCAATGAAGAAAATTAAAATAAAAACTATTGGCTATTTTCTTAGCATTGATGCAGAATGTCTAAATGGACATAAGTTTCACTTGTAGGATAGTCAGCCAAGGAAAGGAAGAATGCCACCTGGGAATATTGTCATGAAGTTAGCTACATCAATAAACTTCTTGATCCGAAACAGGTTAGTAAAACTACCATCTATCTATATGAAATGTTATGAAAACAGGGAGGAGGGCTTTGGATTTCTGGAGAACTGGGCTGATTTCTCAATCGACTACAGGCTCTTTGCCAGGGATGGGCTGCACCTCAATGATGATGGTGCAGCTGCTTTGGGGGAAAAGATGGCTAGAGGGTTGGAGGAGATTTTAAATTAGGGGTTGGCGGGGAGGGTGCAGCGGGAAATTCTGTGGTAGACAGGATAGATGAGGTAGTGGGCATAGTAAAGGAAAATGGGGGAGGAGACTTGCTTTGGGGTACTGATAATGGCAGGGAGGCCCATAAGTTGTTTACGCGACATTCTCACGCTGGTACCAGTATTAAATGTATGTTTACTGACGCAAGGAGTCTGACTGGTAAAATGGGAGAGCTGGAGGCAGTGTCGGACTGGCACACCAGGATACCAGGAAAACTCCCGGTGGGCCCAGGTGTAAGTGGGCCCTCCTGCTCCTGAACATTTGGCCTGCTTAATGGTCATTCCCTATTTCTGAATGGGAAGAAAGAGATGGACGAATAGATGCTAGCATGTAAATAAATGAGGAGAATAAAGAGATAGGTGAGGAAAGGAGGAAAAATAGTTTGGAAAGTGCGCCTAGGGTCTAAAGATTTCTGGTGGGCCCCTGGGGTCCCAGTCTGACACTGGCTGGAGGTACTTGCGTTGGAGCGGAAATATGATGTGATTGGCATTGCTGAAAATTTTAATTATCCTGATATTGACTGGAGCTTTCCCTGCTTTCTCACTAGAGCCTTTGTGTTAAAAGTAGGTGCAATATGGTCTTACTACTCAGTCACATTGTTCACTGGGGGACTTGAATTTATTTGCATCACCCCCTGAGGTAAGGGTAGGTGCAATGGGGACTTACTACTCAGTCACATTGTTCACTGGGGGACTTGAATTGAATTGTATCACCCCCTGAGGTAAAGGGTAGGTGCAATAGGGTCTTACTACTCAGTCACATTGTCCACTACAGATTTATAATGTTAATAGGCAGTGTAGGACTCATGTAGAATGAGGGGCCTTGACGTGGCACGTGAGCTTACATATTTTGGCCAAAATGTGGTACTAACATCTCATCTTTTGCAAAAATTCACTTTTAAACGCAAACTGAGCGCTGGCAATTTTTTTTTCTTTTTCAGTTATGAAGAAAGACGGGCCAAGTTGGGTCTGTTTACACTGGAGAAGAGGCGCTTAAGAGGTGACATGATAACTATGTATAAATATATAAGGGGATCATATAATAACCTCTCTAATGCTTTATTTACCAGTAGGTCCTTCCAACGGACACGAGGGCACCCACTCCGTTTAGAAGAAGGGAGGTTCCGTTTAAATATTAGGAAAGGATTTTTTACTGCAAGGAGTCTGACTGGTAAAATGGGAGAGCTGGAGGTACTGGCGTTGGAGCGGAAATATGATGTGATTGGTGTTGCTGAAACTTGGTTGAATGAGTCTCATGACTGGGCAGTTAATATTGGGGGGTATACATTGTTTCGGAGGGACAGGGGCAATAGAAAAGGAGGAGGAGTGTGTCTGTTCATTAAGCACGACTTAAAAGCAAATATTAAGGAGGAAGTGATGGGGGTAACAGAGGGAGCTGAATCCTTATGGGTTGAGCTTCTCACAGATAGTAAAGAATCTACCAAGCTAATTGTAGGGGTATGCTATAGACCCCCTAATGTAAGCGAAGAGGAGGAGGCCCAGCTCCTGTTGCAAATAGAAAAGGCTGCTAGTTTGGGGCAAGTGATAATAATGGGGGATTTTAATTACCCTGATATTGACTGGGGCAATAGTACTGCCAGGACAGTAAATGGGAACAAGTTTATAAACTTGCTGCACGACAACTTTATGTCACAGGTTGTTGAGGAGCCAACCAGGAACCATGCTATACTAGATCTAGTGATCTCTAATGACCCAGAACGTATAGCAAATGTGCAAGTGGTTGAACCCCTGGGTAATAGTGACCATAATGTTATTTCATTTGATGTTTGGTGCAGGAAACAAATTTACACGGGGGCAACAAAGACAATGAATTTTAGGAAGGCAAATTTTAGCTCCTTAAGGGCAGCGCTTCAGGGCATAGATTGGGGCATTATGTTTTCTGATAAAAATACAGAGCAGAAATGGTTGTCATTTAAAATGATATTAAATCATTACTGTTCTCAATTCATTCCATTAATAAGAAAAAGTAGAAGTGTTAAGAATCACCCCATGTGGCTTAACTCTGAGGTAAAGAAGTTAATAGGGAAAAAAAGGAAAGCTTTTAAGAAATATAAGTCAGAGGGGACAGTAGCTGCGTTTAATGATTATAAACACTATAACAAGTGTTGTAAAACAGCAATCCGGAAGGCAAAGATAGAAAATGAGGAGCGCATCGCGGCCGAGGCCAAGACTAACCCCAAAAAGTTTTTTAAGTATATTAATAGTAAAAAGATGCAGGTTGAGGGTGTGGCCCCATTGAGTTATAATAACAATATGGTTACAGCGGATACAGAAAAGGCAGATGTGCTTAACCAGTTCTTTTCTTCTGTGTATACAGTAGAGGAGCCAGTGGGCCAAGTCTCACCCAATAGCTTCACTGTTGCCTCAGCTCCAACTACACAGTGGTTGGCACAGGATATGGTGCTTAAAGGGTTACACACGATAAATGTAAACAAGGCACCTGGGCCAGATGGAATACACCCTCGGGTACTGAGAGAGCTAGGGGCAGAATTGCAGTGGCCCTTGTTTCTGATATTCTCAGACTCTCTTTCATCAGGTATGGTACCTAGTGATTGGAAGAAGGCGAATGTCACTCCCATATTTAAAAAGGGAATAAGATCTCAGCCTGGCAATTATAGGCCTGTAAGTTTGACATCCGTGGTGGGCAAGTTATTTGAAGGCTTGTTAAGGGATCACATTCAAAATTATGTAGTGGAGAATGGCATTATGAGCAGTAATCAGCATGGCTTTATGAAGGACAGGTCATGTCAGACCAATTTAATTGCTTTTTATGATGAGGTAAGTAAGAAGCTGGACAGTGGGGATGCAGTAGAGATAATCTATTTGGATTTTGCCAAAGCATTTGATACCGTTCCCCACAAACGACTGCTTTCTAAGCTAAGGTCTATTGGTCTTAGTGAAGTCGTTTGCACATGGATAGAAAACTGGCTACAGGATCGGGTACAGAGGGTGGTTGTTAATGGCACATTCTCTACTTGGAGTAAGGTTCTCAGTGGGGTCCCTCAGGGTTCTGTACTGGGTCCACTTTTGTTTAATTTGTTCATAAATGACTTAGGGGAGGGTATTATGAGTAATGTATCAGTGTTTGCAGATGACACAAAACTCTGCAGACCAGTCAATTCTATCCAGGATGTGACATCCCTGCAGCAGGATCTTGACCAACTGGCAATCTGGGCAGCTAAGTGGCAGATGAGATTTAATGTGGATAAATGTAAGGTCATGCACCTGGGATGTAAAAATATGCAAGCCCCGTATAACCTTAATGGGACTGCACTAGGCAAATCCATAATGGAGAAGGATCTTGGAGTCCTTGTAGATAATAAACTTGGCTGTAGCAAGCAATGCCAGGCAGCAGCTGCAAGGGCAAACAAGGTTCTGAGCTGTATTAAAAGGGGTATAGATTCACGGGAGGAGGGGGTTATTCTTCCCCTTTACAGAGCACTGGTAAGGCCCCATCTAGAATATGCTGTTCAGTTTTGGTCTCCAGTGCTCAAACGGGACATTATTGAGCTAGAGAGGGTCCAGAGAAGGGCAACTAAGCTGGTAAAGGGTATGGAAAGTCTCAGTTATGAAGAAAGACTGGCCAAGTTGGGTCTGTTTACACTGGAGAAGAGGCGCTTAAGAGGTGACATGATAACTATGTATAAATATATAAGGGGATCATATAATAACCTCTCTAATGTTTTATTTACCAGTAGGTCCTTCCAACGGACACGAGGGCACCCACTCCGTTTAGAAGAAGGGAGGTTCCATTTAAATATTCGGAAAGGATTTTTTACAGTGAGAGCTGTGAAGTTGTGGAATTCCCTCCCCGAATCAGTCGTACTGGCTGATACATTATATAGCTTTAAGAAGGGGCTGGATGGATTCTTAGCAAGTGAGGGAATACACGGTTATGGGAGATAGCTCTTAGTACAAGTTGATACAGGGACTGGTCCGATTGCCATCTTAGAGTCAGGAAGGAATTTTTTCCCCTCTGAGGCAAATTAGAGAGGCTTCAGATGGGGTTTTTTGCCTTCCTCTGGATCAACTTGTAGTTAGGCAGGTTAGGTATAGGCATTATGGTTGAACTTGATGGACGTATGTCTTTTTTCAACCCAACTTACTATGTTACTATGTTACTATGTTACTATGTTACTGTGAGAATTGTGCTCTCTGATACATTATATAGCTTTAAGAAGGAGTTGGATGGCTTCTTAGCAAGTGAGGGAATACAGGGTTATGGGAGATAGCTCTCAGTACAAGTGAGGGAATACAGGGTTATGGGAGATAGCTCTCAGTACAAGTGAGGAAATACAGGGTTATGGGAGATAGCTCTTAGTACGAGTTGATCCAGGGACTGGTCCGATTGCCATCTTGGAGTCAGGAAGGAATTTTTTCGATTAGAGAGGCTTCAGATGGGGTTTTTTTTGCCTTCCTCTGGATCAAGTAGCAGTTAGGCAGGTTATATATCGGCATTATGGTTGAACGTGATAGACCTACGTCTTTTTTCAACCTAACCAACTATATTATGTTTTCCTATCTTATAGGATAGGATGCCCTATTAGAAAAATTCAGTAGGTCTTTGTTAACAGTTTTTGAATAGCTAACTTCTGCTTCTTTCCAGCAGTAAAATAGTGGTCATTTGTGCCATTATAGTAATAGTGAGAATATTATTATTAATAAAAATGATTTTTAAAAATACTGGCTGGTTGGTAGGTAAACTGACGCCAAACAACCAGATCTCTGTTTAAATTCCACAATGGAAAGTGGACAGACAAAAGCAAATTAATTCACAAACAGAAAAAAAAAACAATTGCAAATTAAACATATGTTATATACTGTTTAACAGGTAAACAAATGCGGAAATCTGACATCATTGGTGCACTCTAGTTAACACTGGGATAATACAGTACAGTGCTGTTACATTGAAAAATATATACAGGTATGGGATCCCTTATCCGGAAACCCGTTAGCCAGGAACCTCCAAATTACGGAATGTCCATCTCCCATAGACTCCATTTTAATCAAATTTTAATCAAATAATTTTCTCTGTAGTAATAAAACAGTACCTTGTAATTGATCCCGACTAAGATATAAATAATCCTTATTGGATGCAAAACAATCCCATAGGGTTTAATTAATGTTTTATTGATTCTTTAGTAGACTTAAGGTATGGAGATCCAAATTGCGGAAAGACCCCTTATCCGGAATACCCTTGGTCCTGAGCATTCTGGATAACGGGTTCTATACCTGTATATATATCTGTAAATTGTAATTTGAAGTAAGTCAGCAAGAAACATGTTAGGTAAAGGACAAAAAGGGTTATTTACATGAGATAAAGTGTATAGATTTTATAAAAATTTAAAAGTTGCGTACATGTAAAAAAGAGATATAAACAGTAATTTTTTATCATTTTATTTCGTTGGCTATTTTAGGAAAACCAGAGACATATTACCTAAAGCACCACAAAGATTGTAAATGCTCATCAAATCCATAAAAGAAAAGCTAAGATGAACCAGATGCAATTGCAATAAAGCTTATTGAAAAAAAAATCTGAAGCAACATGAACACAGCCAATGAAGAGGTTTCTTCTGCTAGCCAATGAGTGAATAGGAAGGGGAAAGTCTTACTGATGATGTCAGCAAGCTTCTATGTGACTCACACTGCAGGGAGAAGAATGGTTTCTACCCCCTGAAAACTTTCTGGATGCCTCGGTGATCTGCAGCTATTACAGTAAGTTTTAAACAGCTTATTCAGATACATAGATACATAGTCTTTGCATGACACATATTATCATACTCAGGGGAACATAATCTATCATATTTTGGGTACCAGTGAGAGAAGGTGGACAAATGTCTCCTGCTACCAATGTTGGGGGAGGGAAGCAAGTCGCAGTTTCTTTGTAACAGTGTTCAGGGAAACAATCTGATTTTACTTTGCAATGTCTCCTGCTACCAATTCTGGGGGAGAGAGAGGAGGGTGTACATACAAAAGATCTATATAATACAGCTGCTTTCCTGCATAGGGCATAGCAATGCCTTCTTTTATATGGTACAGGGGAGTGGGGGGTGGGCAGATCATACAAACAGGACAAATTAAACAACTCTTAAACAACCTTCTTTTCATTAGGTAGGGTAATGTATTGTGTTATTCTCAATGGGGTGGGCTTCTCAGATAAGCAGGAATTATTAACTCTACATAACTATAATCATTTTTTTGCATGTTTGGGAGTATCAAAGCTGCAGTATATTTTGATGTTTGTGTAGTTCATAATCATTATTTACACAAACCCAGAATGATCATTGTGTACAATTACTACATCAAAAGTAAATCTGTGAGGTTTTTTTAAAATATAGTCAGCTTTTGTTGCATATCATATTTTATAAAATGCAGTAACTGTGATCACAGCCAAGACATTTTAGTTTAAAGGTGAAGTTAAACATTTAAAGTGTAGTTCAATATTTAGTGTGATTCTGAAATTGAAACTGCCAAAATCTGCGACTGGTTTTAGTTTTTTTTTTTTCTTTTTGAATTATTGTTCAGCAGATTCCTAGTAGGCAATTTCATCAACTATCTGGTTGCTAGGGCCAATTTACCCTAGTAACTATACAGCAGTTTGCAAAAGAGACAGAAATGATTAGCATAACTGAGAAACATGAGAAATGGGTTACAATCATATTTGTAAGATATACACACACACACACATATATATATATACACACACACACATACATACATACATTCATTCACAGTGAAGTTTATGCTTGCTGCACTTTAGAATGCCTATTCCTTATAATGTTCCTGTTTAAGAAGCGAGGGAGTGCTAGACAGGACAATGCAGATTTGTAGAAGAAGTCAGTATTTTTTACTATTTCTACACAATATTTCATTCTTCATGGGGCTTTGCACATTTTCTAGGAACTTGATAAGCTGTAATTGATACCTACGGTGAAAAAAAAATTCCGATACAAGCTCCATCCTCCTTTCTCCCATTCCCTAATGTAAATTTTATAATGGTGTAATTAAATTCCTAAATTTTAATTTTGTCAACTGAATATGATTTTTTTTTTATATCAATTTCCTATTTATATAGCAACAACATATCTGCATAGTGCTTTGCAGAGATTGTGCATGATTCAAGTGCCATTGCCCCAGTAAGCTTACAGTGAGTTTACAATCTAAGGTCCCTATCACATTCCCATCAGTGCCTGCTGCAGTGAGCTTACAATCTAAGATTGTGTTTTATTTGGTAAATTATATATATATATATATATATATATATATATATATATATATATATATATATATACCGAATGTGTGTGTTTGTATGTATATGTTTGTATATATACAGAACATTCCACAAGATTTTGGAGATGGCACAAAAAATACTTCCTGGGGGGAAAAAAACAGATGTCCATCCTATATGCTCAGCAATTTGCACCAGACTGTTGTGTTTACCTAGGAACAAAAAGAGTACTTAAACTGGATGCTGTTCCTTTCATATTTCCTGAGACTTTTTTGTCCTCAAGCCAGTCAAGTACCAACCAAGTTTGTTTTAAGATCAAGAATAAAATCAAAAACGACAGAAGACCACAGCTACAGAAAGTGTCACAGAGGAAGGAGAATTGTCATTGGATAAAAGCAACCAGGAATCAAATGAGGTGTCATCAGTTAGTGTATAATTTGCCAGTATTTCAGATCTTCACAGTACAGGTAAATTAGCATTTTAATCATCTTTAAGTGTTAAAGGAAGCATTGATGGAGGGTAAGTAGATAGGCTGTAAAAAATAAAAAGTTTTACATGTATTTACCAAAAAATTTGATATAGAATAGCTGGAGTCAGTCAATTTCTAATGTAATAGCCAGAACACAAATTTGACTTGAAGTGGGGGCACATGGTACATGACTGTTAATTTATATTGTGAGAACGTAGGTCAGATTGAAAAACAAACAAACTGAACAGTTATGTCCCATGTGGCTTTAACTTTAGACTCCACTCCAGGTTTTATAGATTACATTTTTTGCTGACTATATTGAAAACATTTCTTATTTTAGATAGCCTTTCTATTTAGCCATTTATAAACAAAATATTTCCTTTCAAATAACTTATAAAATATGTTGTTTTTTTTAAACCGAGTCAGAAAAAAGGTCACAAAGAACATAATTTACAGCACAAGCTTCAGATTCTGGGTTGCATACTTCAAGTGTCCAGTCAATGCCCACTGACACAACAAGGAATTTCCCAATTGTTGACACTGGAATTAATCCAGACCATTGTGTCAACCGTATAAATCAAGGATCTATGACAAATCCAAAATTTGGAACAAGAATTGTAAAAATTCAGTCAAAGGTCATAACAAGTACCATGTTTATACAGTGTGAACTAATTACTGCTAGTGAACAATCATCTTTATTACCTTCATCATCCCATGGGTTTTTGATGCACTTAACACCTAGCAAAATTCTACCTCCAGAACAAAGCATTGCTTCATTATTCCCCACTACTATTTTCGAAAAAGCCAGAATATTCACTACAATCATTTGAGACAATCTTTAGCTGTTACATCTGAATCCATCACAAGTTCTGGAGGCTGGTGTGGATCCTGTTCAAGAAGAGTTGGATGAATCATACCACCCATCAAATAAGAGTTTAGTAGAGTTAGAAATAGAGGAAGAAGAGGATACTCTGATACCACAATTGATTATGAATTCGAATGAAAAGACAATTCAAGAATTGGGAAACAAGCCAGTGTGTTTATCCGGTGATGGACAAAATGACAGTGTGGCACTTTGTAAAATCTGTTGGGAACAAATTGGCAACTGCAAGCAAAAAGAAGGCCTGTAGGGATCTTGCACAGTGGGTTTCACCAATCAAAAACCATCTCTGGTGGGCAGCAACAACATGTGAATGAAAAAATGATCTACTGATGGAAAATGGTTGTCTCTTTTTTTACAGTGTGATCAGTGTCCATGAATGGAAAACAGGCAAACTTTGCCATAAATGTGAACATGAAGAGTTAACTGATGATGTGGCTGAAAAGGGGTTCAATTGTCCATCTTAAAGCTATACTGACAGCCAATAAGTTTATTTACTTTACCATTATTATAGAGTCAAGGACAGATCCACGGGGCAGCCATGTTTGGCTTTTTTTTCCAGGCTTGGGATAATGTACCCCGTACTGTGGGATTCTGTGTCTATATAAAGGCACGAGACTGCAGGCTGTGTTATACAGGGAACCCTGTAATCTAAGGGGTAATGTACCCTACTGTAAATTCCAAGGGTATTAAAAGACACTGAGGGGATCTGTGACCATAAAAAGGCACAAAGCTGCATTTTATATAGAACTTTGAGTAAACAAAAAATTTACTTTTTAAGAGGGCATTTTGCCTTTAATTTAAGTATCTTATAGGATGAACTATTAGAAAATTTAAAATGGTCTTGACTTAAAGTTTTTGAATTGTTTACTTCTGCTTCTTTCCAGCTGTAAAAAAGTGGTCATTGGTGCCATCGTAGTAATAGTGATGATAATAATAATGACTTTTTTAACCTTTTCACTGCCAGCTGATTTGGTCAAGGCGGGACTTTTATTGCATACTTTATATTTAAAGGCAAACATGTCACTAAAAGAAGGTTTATCCCAGAAAATCATACATTTTTGGATAGAATATATTTTGGGAAATCCAGAATAGGTAAAACTGTCTGTCTACTTCAAACTTCCAAGTTGCAATGCTTTCCTAAAATTATTGTTTATCAAAATTTTGGAATTTTTAAACAAATCGCTTTAAAGATTTCTATAGCTTCTTATCTCCTACAGGTCATAAAGTAACCAAGTAAAACATCCTAAATATAAATGCCAGGGGTCCACTGAACAGTTTGATGCTTAATATGCATAGATATACCAAAGTATGTGATATGTACAGACCACAAATGAAATGCAGTTTCTGCAAAAAGAGCCCCCTGACTGCGTATTATGTCGTAATGATCCTGTAACTGTACAGAAACACCCAGAAAACCATATATTTTTGGAAAGTACACATTTTGACAAATCCAAAATGGGTAAAGAAGTATTTCTATGCCAAAGTACAAATCTGCAAAGCTTTCTTAAAATTAGCTTTTAGAAAAAACCCAAACTGTTCTAAATTGTGTGCTGTATGTTTATATGTATGTATGTGAGTGTAATAGGGCAAATAAATGCCTCCTACCTTTTCTATAGAAGGATGAATTCAGGGATCTCTTGGGGGGTCCTGGAAGGGTTGTCTTGGCAGAGCACTACACAGCAGGAAGTAAGTGGGTGGCGCTGGGGGGGGGGGACAGGAAGAAGCAGGACAAGCTGCAGACATGGTGCAAGCCACAGATCCTTTGAATGCCTGGTGCATGTTTCCACATGAGAGGAAATGCAAATTAAAGCCTGATTGATGGTTACTTCATTATTTGCACAAGAAGAAGGAAAAAGAGAAGCCCCTGGAATCTTTGCACTTTTGTAACTTTTAATAGGAGATTTTAATGGAAAGGATATGATTTCCCATATGTGCTTGTGTTTATACTGTTGCATAGTCCTTACAAAACTACTTGTATTCTTGTTTATGTAATGAGTAGAAACAATACAGGAGAATTCGGATCTTATTCCCCCGTTGTGCCATTTCTCTTTCACTTAGGAATCTGACCATGGATGGGCACCCAGAGGACCTGGTAATAAACAAAAGATTTGTCACAGAATCTGAATTAGAAGAGCGAAGAAAGAAAAGACAGGAAGAATGGGAAAAAGTGCGAAAACCTGAGGATCCAGAAGGTAAAGTCCATGGAAAATGTACTTTCCTCCACTTGATTTTTTTTTTTTTAATATTCCGCACTTGCACCTAATTGCACAATTTTGTGTTCCTTAGTATTCTAGCACTTGCATCAAGGGCAAAGGCAAATGAGGCCTATAGGCAGGGCCGTATTTATATATAGACACTTAAGGGCCCATTCCCAGAGCACCAGAGATCTTTGTCAAATTTAGTGTTGGAGCTTTGGGGTTGTGGTTGTACCTTGTAGTCAGTAAAGAAACTCTTCTGGCTGGGCTGTGAAGTCGGTGAATAAATTCTTCGACCCTGACTCCTCCGTTTACGATACATCTGACTCACCTGTCAGACAACACCTGTTTAAA
This sequence comes from Xenopus tropicalis, assembly GCF_000004195.4. Taxonomy (NCBI): domain Eukaryota; kingdom Metazoa; phylum Chordata; class Amphibia; order Anura; family Pipidae; genus Xenopus; species Xenopus tropicalis. The sequence continues at coordinate 51,315,173 of NC_030680.2, forward strand.
TACAGTAATGTATTTTCTGTGTTTATGGAAAGAACACGACATACAAGACATTTTAATACTGCCAAAGTTTGGCAATTTTAATTCTATATAAAGATGGTGTCTGATTTTGGGAACAAACCGAAGAGCCACTGGCAAGGAAGCTGACACACTACCCTATAGGCCGTCCAAGCCTGTCGCTGCCAAAATGAATGAGGAGACTGTTCATGTTTGGTCTAAATCTATAACTAAGCCTATGTCATTGTGGTTTTTTATTTATTAAAGCAACAAACATTCCCTAAACCTAAAGTTCATGCAAATAATGAAAACAATAAGTAGTAATAATAGCTCAACAGGACTTCACACTAGTGAAACCACTACACACTGGGCTTTATTCGTACAGCAGATACGTACTTTATTGGGAACATTATCTGTGAAATAGGACAATGTAACAGGTACCCAAAATTGCTTCTGACTCCAGAGCTCTGGCTTCTGGGTCCAGTACCTAGGGTCGCACAGATTGGTGATACAACCCTGCCTATAGGTTCAGTTGTATCAAATGGATGAAAAGACAATTCTCCAGAAAACTCCCACACAGAATTCACTTGCTTTGCATGACTGTTCTCAGAATATTGTTTAGAAACTATTGTTTCATCCTTTGTTATATAGACTAGTTTTATAGAACAAGATTGTGCTAGTTTTCATCTTATGCAATGTTCTGCCGCTAGAATAAATTGTGGGGACTTCTTAAAGGCTGCATTAACAACCCTCTAGTTTTACTCTAGTGTTGATGAAATGTGTGTGGTTTTTAGTTTTCAGTAATTTAGTTGGCTATGATAGTTTCGAATGCACTGTTAAGATAAAAAAAAAATCACTATGGTAAATATACTATGTACTGAACATTATGTCTCTTTTGCAGAGTGCCCAGAAGAAGTTTATGATCCACGTTCTCTATATGAAAGGCTTCAAGAACAGAAGGAAAAGAAGCAACAGGAGTATGAAGAGCAGTTTAAATTTAGTAAGATTCATTATTTGCATTGATATATTATTATATATAAGGTTATTTGTTATTCTATAGCACTGATCCCCAACCAGTGGTTTAAAAGCAAGATGATATTCTCTATTCCTTTTGATTGTGTTCTTGCAGCCTTTGCGTCCATACCACACATGGCAATATTTATCAAAGGCTGAACAGACGGTTCACCACAGTTTGTATAGGATTTATAAGAGCTTGCCTATTAGAAAATAGCTTTGATTAAAATGCTGATGGTTGCCTCGGGTCACATCCCGTTTAAAACAAGGACAATAAATATGCCATGACCCTTTATTGTCAGTCTAGTAAAAAAAAAATGATCTAACCAAAATTTACCTTGCAACTAGCTTTTCCCAGCTTGTGTTGCTTCATTTACTGGACCTTTATTCTCTAGCTATGGAATAGTATTACCAGTTCCTATTTTTACTTTAGAAAGGATTACAATCAAAGCAGAAAATATAATGTTGATATAAAGATGTTAGTGTTTTACTGAAACTAAATAATCTATGTACATCTAAAAATATTTGAAGCATTCTCTCCTATACAGAGAATATGGTGAGAGGTCTGGATGTGGAGGAGACAAACTTTCTGGATGAAGTTTCAAGAAAGCAAGAATTGTTAGAAAAACAAAGGAGGGATGAAGATATGAAAGAAGTGAATGAGTTTAGAATATCCTTACTGATTTGTTTTTTTTTCTGCTCTTTCTTTATTTTAGTTAGAGCTTAGTAGAATGTTACTCTAAAACCCCTTGAAAAAGATATAAAACAGATTATAAAGGGTCCAGTCCTAATGCTGGTGAGCATTTAACTTGCATCCTTAGGCTCCAGTTATTACCTTTGCCATCTCTCACAGTGGTTCCCAGACCTTGGTGCTGGCTCTATTAACAGGCTTATTGGTGTCCGTGTGGTGGCCGTAATAAAAGCAGCTTCTTATGCTCTGTTTGAGAAGAAACCAATGCTTTGCAAATGTTCCACTGGTCACTGGGCAGAAAAAGCTAATTTTGGAGGACATTTACACACAGGACATATAAAGTATCCAATTTTTTTTACATTATGGGACCCATTCATTAAAGCACGAATTTTCGCTACTAAAAAGCACAATTGGAAAAAAAATTTGAAGTAACCACCATCATTTCTGATTTACGAAAATTCTTTTCTTGGTTGTACGAAAAAATCATGGTTGCGACCGAAAGTCATGAAACTTTTGAATCCAAATGATCGTAAAAGTTGCGAAAACATTTCTGGCTTTGAAACAAATTGTATGATGTTGGAAGCCTTTCATAGGACTCAATGGCACTCTACAGACCCAACCTGGCGAAAAGATAGTCTTGATACTAAAGCTTGAATGAATAACAAAATGTTCGTAGTTGTTGCAAAAAGTATGACTTTTTCGTGGAATAACGAACGAACGAAAAAGTTGTGAAATTTTAACTAAATTATCAGGGATATTACAATATGTTCTATAAGTTTGAACAAATACAATTTTTTCTCAATGGTGGTCAATTGTGCTTTAATGAATAGGCCCCTATGTGTTCTTTTATGCTTTTGCTTATTTTGAGCATTTCTGTTTGGTAAGCTATCTGTAGCAACTCTCTATAACAGGTCTCTGCAATTTTTTAGACAGTGAGACTGTTGGACAAACCAACAGCTAGACGTGCAATTGAACTTACAGGTCAAAACATGTAAACTGGAAGAGAGATTTAAATCCACAAAATCTTTAATGCTTATGCTCTGGCTAACTGTAAAAAAAAGAATGAGAACTGATCTGTTACATGTGTATTAGACAAGCAAAATGGAATATTGCTGTTTTGCAAATTGGGCACTACCTTCTGCTATAGCACTGTCTTTTTCTATGTAATCTGTAAATGAACCATACAGAGGTACTCTGGGAATCCCCTTTACTTATTTGGTATTTTTTAGTTTTATTGTGATTTTTTTTTTTTTTTTGTTAAATTCTTCTCCTTAACATTTATTGTACAATGCACTTACAACAGCAGCTACAAATTCAGACCTCAAGAAGAAGGATGCCGATAAAAAGCCAATCCCAAAAGTGGCTGATGTCAAGAATAAGTTTTCTCAGTCAAAGCTACTAGCGGGAGCAGTCAGGCACAGAAGGTTGGTTTATACAGTACTATTTTATGTAGACAATTTCCTGAAGTTGGATTGACTGAATGAATATTATACATTACAGCTCTGAAGGGGTTGCCCTTTTTAATTTTCAGTGTAATTTCATTTGTAACAAGATACAGGACTTTATACAAACTTTGCATTCTACAGCATTTGTTGCAAATCTGAGGGGCCTCAAAACAGTTTTCAATTAAATATCCTATCTAAGCAGAAAATTTAACTTATGCATTCAAATGTTTATGGCTGATGTTTTAGCTGCTTTACGAAAAAACACATTTTCAGCTGCTTGTGTTTGATAAATGTTCCCAAGACTGTTGACCCTAGAATACAGTGGCTTGCAAAAGTATTCGGCCCCCTTGAACTTTTCCACATTTTGTCACATTACAGCCACAAACATGAATCAATTTTATTGGAATTCCACGTGAAAGACCAATACAAAGTGGTGTACACATGAGAAGTGGAACGAAAATCATACATGACTCCAAACATTTTTTACAAATAAATAACTGCAAAGTGGGGTGTGTGTAATTATTCAGCCCCCTGAGTCAATACTTTGTAGAACCACCTTTTGCTGCAATTACAGCTGCCAGTCTTTTAAGGTATGTCTCTACCAGCTTTGCACATCTAGAGACTGAAATCCTTGCCCATTCTTCTTTGCAAAACAGCTCCAGCTCAGTCAGATGGACAGTGTTTGTGAACAGCAGTTTTCAGATCTTGCCACAGATTCTCGATTGGATTTAGATCTGGACTTTGACTGGGCCAAACACATGGATATGTTTTGTTTTAAACCATTCCATTGTTGCCCTGGCTTTATGTTTAGGGTCATTGTCCTGCTGGAAAGTGAACCTCCGCCCCAGTCTCAAGTCTTTTGCAGACTCCAAGAGGTTTTCTTCCAAGATTGCCCTGTATTTGGCTCCATCCATCTTCCCATCAACTCTGAGCAGCTTCCCTGTCCCTGCTGAAGAGAAGTACCCCCAGGGCATGATGCTGGCACCACCATATTTGACAGTGGGGATGGTGTGTTCAGAGTGATGTGCAGTGTTAGTTTTCCGCCACTCATAGCGTTTTGCATTTTGGCCAAAAAGTTCCATTTTGGTCTCATCTGACCAGAGCACCTTCTTCCACATGTTTGCTGTGTCCCCCACATGGCTTGTGGCAAACTGCAAACAGGACTTATGGTTTTCTGTTAACAATGGCTTTCTTCCTGCCACTCTTCCATAAAGGCCAACTTTGTGCACGACTAATAGTTGTCCTATGGACAGATTCCCCCACCTGAGCTGTAGATCTCTGCAGCTCGTCCAGAGTCACCATGGGCCTCTTGGCTGCATTTCTGATCAGCGCTCTCCTTGTTCGGCCTGTGAGTTTAGGTGGACGGCCTTGTCTTGGTAGGTTTACAGTTGTGCCATACTCCTTCCATGTCTGAATGATCGCTTGAACAGTGCTCCGTGGGATGTTCAAGGCTTTGGAAATCTTTTTGTAGCCTAAGCCTGCTTTAAATTTCTCAATAACTTTATCCCTGACCTGTGTGGTGTGTTCTTTGGACTTCATGGTGTTTTTGCTCCCAATATTCTCTTAGACAATCTCTGAGGCCGTCACAGAGCAGCTGTATTTGTACTGACATTAGATTACACACAGGTGCACTCTATTTAATCATTAGCACTCATCAGGCAATGTCTATGGGCAAATGACTGCACTCAGACCAAAGAGGGCTGAATAATTACGCACACCCCACTTTGCAGTTATTTATTTGTAAAAAATGTTTGGAATCATGTCTGATTTTCGTTCCACTTCTCACATGTACACCCCTTTGTATTGGTCTTTCACGTGGAATTCCAATAAAATTGATTCATGTTTGTGGCTGTAATGTGACAAAATGTGGAAAAGTTCAAGGGGGGCGAATACTTTTCAAGCCACTGTATATACATAACTATAAATGCGATCAAATGTTTCAAAATCAGTGGTTAAAATATATAAAAATACTTATAAAATAAATAATAAATAAGTAACGAATGTGTATACTTGTCAAATTGTGTTCTGTGGGTATTTCAGATATGCCTGGGGGGCAGGCAGGAAATGTAGGAGGGCCATAGGTTGCATGAAAGGCAAACATGCTTAAGAGCTTATGGAGCATGGACAACAGCACCCACTTTTAATTTTTGCATGGACAGGCATATTACAGTTCGAAAGTGAATAAAATAATTTATGTTCCATTAGCCTAAACTTTTTTATATTTTCAGTAATTCTGAAAGCTCTAGTGCCAAGAAATCAAAGTTAGAACATGACCATGAGAAGTTAAAAGGTATGTATACAAATGCTATACTGTCTAGTAAAAGTACAACTGTATTGGTTAGTGCTTAGAGTGATACTGTAACTTAAACGAGAACTAAACTCTAAAAATGAATATTGGTAAAAATGCCATATTTATATACTGTATTTACTGCACCGGCCTAAAGTTTCAGCATCTTATTAGCAGCAAAGTTCCAGGACTTCAAACTTGTCACAGTAGCTCCCCATCTTGGAAAGTGTGCAACACTTACATGCTCAGTTGGAGCTGCAGAGTGCCATTGAGTCCTATGGGGAGGCTTCCAAAAACATGCACAGAAGGATCAAAGTCAGAAAGGTTTTCCCGCCATTTACGATAGTTCGGATATGAAAATTTTATGACTTTCGGATCACCAATATGATATTATTGTGACTATTACAATTTTTTCATAAGCATTTTTGTGACATTTTTAGATCATCAGAAATTATCGTACTAATCCGAATTTTACCCATTTCGGGATTCGAACTCTTACTTTGATGAATCTGCCTCTATATGTTGAGAGTAATTCCATAAGCTCAGTAACTGACTGCAGCACAGAGCATGTGCAGTGAAATAGCAGAAAAGAAGATGGGGAGCTACTGGGGGCATCTTTTGGGGCACAAATCTTCACTGCAGAACAGAGCTGTGTTTTGGTGTTTTAGTACACCGTACAATATCACACAGTTTCTACTGTGAAGAATAAAGATTAGGAGAAGCTATATGATACCATCTGGCTATTTTCTGCAGTAGTGGACACTGGGTAGAAACATAGTATGACTCACAATTAAAAGCATTTTGTAAGATTTAGATCCTTTCCATTGTTTCAGGATCCCTTTCCCAAGGAGAAATAGTAAGTAGCTACCCAGCCAGTTCCTGTTCTGAACTGCCAATCCTTATCCTTTCTAGCATTCGATATTTTGGTAAACCATTTAAATTAGAAATCTTAACATAACTTTTAAAGTTTAATCATATTCACTTATGAAGAAATACACGTTAGGTTCAACTAAACGTATAAAGACATATGACAAAAAATATTAATGCATTTCTTTTTGTGTGATTAGGTGAGAGCCATTCTAGCTCCATTGGAGGCAGCACCATGACTAGCTCTGGTCTGCATTGTCCATCGGCTTCTGTCTGCATCGGGATTTTGCCTGGCTTAGGAGCCTACTCGGGGAGCAGTGATTCTGAGTCCAGTTCTGACAGTGAGGCGACAATAAATTCTGTGGGGAAAATTGTCTCTTCTGTGTTTCGCTCAGGCACATACCTTGATGCTCCTTAAATTGCAGCTAGTGACTGAAGGAATTCAGAATGCAACATATAGAAATATCCACTTTCAGAATAAACTTGAACAGTTCTTTGGTACAGAGACTGCAGAGCATTGTCTCTTTGCCCAGCTACTTTTTGGGCTGTGTGATTTTGATGTTTCAAGCTTATGAAAAGTAAATCAACAATTGTATGCTCAACCCAAATAAATTGGAAATTTTCTAGTATTCTTGGGACAATAGGAAAAAAGTGTCCTTTTTGTTTGTAGGGAGACCTAAAATTAGTATTTATTTTATGTAACTATACTTATACAATTGTTTATATAAACTGCTTTCCTTATTAGAGGTAAGAAGACTAGTATTACAATGATGCAAGTTATTACATGTTTTGTGATTTATTAAATTCTCAGTGTAATTATACACACAAAAAGTTACTAACACCATGTGATATGTGCAATATTGTAAGGTTTTGTAGTAAGCAAAATGCACTGTTTGGCCAGAATCTAAAGGAAATTTGAAAAAATAGTAGAAAAATAGTTAGTTAAAATAGATTTCATATATTAATACATTTTGCAATTTCAGCCAGAACTTGTATATCTTTTTACTCTCATAGCTAAGGCTACTGGCACAATATGTGTTTTCATTTAACACTGCAGTGCTTTTCATGTTAATGCCAAGCATTCCCATCCAACTACTCCAGTCTGCTATAAGCATTAAGACACAGTGTAGTAAAAGTTGTGATCCTGCTCTTTTTCTTGTACAACACATTCTATAATCCTAAGAGCATATCTTTACTACTTGCTATAAAGCAGGACTAGGCTTCTGTTTCTTGCCAAAATGGAAATTATGGAATGTTATGGAAGATAGTTCACAGTACAAGTTGATCCAGGGACTGGTCGGATTGCCATCTTGGAGTCAGAAAGGAATTTTTCCCCTTTTGCGCCAAATTGGAGAGGCTTCAGAAGGGTTTTTTTTTTTTCTGTTTTCATGTGGATCACATAGCAGTTAGGCAGGTTATATATAGGCATAAAAGGTTGAACTTGATGGACGTGTGTCTTTTTTTCACATAATAAATTCAACACATAATTATCAAGTTCTTTGAGAGAATTTTTCAGTATATCTTTCCTTTCTCAAGCATGTTATTTATAAGCAATTGTCAGCTCTAAAGTATAGATAAGGAAAGCCCCCCCCCCAGAGATGGCTGTGGTACTTGTAATTGTACACTGGTTCTGTAGGTAAGTGGAGAACCTTTGACCTAAGGTTTTTTTTTGTTTCAATAAAAAGGAACTTTGCACATGAAAGAAATGTCTCCAAAATTCAATTTGCCTTCAATATTTGTTTATAAATATGATTATCTCTAGAAAGCTAGTTCCCTGCCTGTCACCAATGGAAAAGGGTTTTTAAAAACAGAAACAACAACTAGGTTTGAGCTTATGATTTACTGATCTTTTTCAAATATCCATCAAGTAAATGGAAAATCTATTCAGATATTTCTTCTGTGTAATTTTTTTTACATTTTTTGTTCAGGTAAGGTTTATTGAAAGTTACAAGACATATGGTTCAATCAGAGGCTCAGTTGTTTACAATCCAGAATTTTATATTCAGCATGTACAAGGAACCATGGTTTTTTATCATACCAGAGTCCCATTCTATATTATTTCTGGAGTGCCGTGGGTGAAGGCAGAAGCTTTACATTTCCTACTGGGGATTGAGTGTGGCCAGGCTTGCAAATATTCCCTGAGTTTTAGCGGTTTGCCTCATCTAGAGAAGACTAGCTTTTGTGTTCTACAAATAGTGGTGCTTGAAAGTTGAAAATGTTCTATATTTTTATATGAATGTGACCTAAAACATCATCTGATTTTCAAGTCCTAAAAGTAGATGAAGTTAACCTGGTTAACAAATGAACCCAAAATTATTATATTTGGTCAAAAAAATTATTCAATAACATCTGCGTGGACAAACATAACCAAGTCATGCTCTCAGTATTCGGTGTGACTCCCCCCTTGTGCAGCAATAACTGCAACTAAACATTTGTGGTAACTATTGATCAATGATGGCAAGCTGTCCAGGCCCAAACCATAACACTCCCACCAATGTGTTTCACAGAATAAGATAAGGTTCTCATACTGGAATGCAGTGGGGTTTTTTTCTCTTCAAATGTAACACTCCTCATTTAAGCCAAAAAGTGATATTTTTGGCTTCATTTGTCCACAAAACATTCTTCCAGTATCCTCCTGGTTTGTCCACATGTAGTTATTTTGGGGGGAGAGCAGTGGCCTTCTTGCTACCCTGTCATCTTTGATGATCGACCACTGGTGTAGTAGCTTGGTGCAATATGCCACGAGGGCCACGAAACGTGTCAAGCCAAGCGGGTGATGCTTTGGGGTAGAGCCAACCATGTTTCTCTGATGTTTTTATTCCAACAATAAAGACTTTTCCACTTTTAATCTACGCTCTTTGCTTTGGATTGATATTTAAATGGTGATGCCCATCCGGGGGTAGTGCATGTGTAGCACGCCAGTGTGAAATCAACTGGTGAGTGCTCCTATATATTTTTTCTTTGTTGAAATACTTTCTTTATTACAGACAGGTCCAGCTGTATCTCATTCTATGCCCACGTTTGCAGTTTTCCTTTTGACACTTGATGGTGCTATCAAACTCACTAGCCTACAAAGCAGTTAGAATGTTCTAAACACTGTAAAATTTTAGTCTTCTTCCGACGAATGTTCGGATATCAATCATATGTTTAACTGCAACAATCTAAAACTCACCTTGAGACTGAATTTGCAGGATAAAGCCCTAAAAATAACAAATTGGAGGATGCTCTGTACATGAAATAGTTAGCAGACACCAATTGTGACATCCTGTAAATAAATTGTAGGTCCCCTAAGGATATAATCAGATACAAAACATGCACAGATTTTATTATTATCCAACCAAAATGTTCTAGCCTGCTTGAACAACTGATCACCATGGTATGAAAATTACCGGGACAATATTTCTGAGTCCGCATGCGAAAATCCTACAAGATGTAGTGATTATATTGGGGTGTGTATAAGCAGCTTTAGGCCCAGCATCTACTACATAAGCTTTTATTACAGAAATATAATACAGCTGCAATAATGGTGTTTTTTTTTTTTATTTTGTTTGTTAGCATGTAAATCTTAGACAAAAGTTTAATTTGGGACAGCGGCCAACAGAAATGTTCAAAAAATTTATTTCAATTTATTCTTCACACCAGAACTGTTAACTGATTAAATGTTCCTGTATTACTGGCAGCAGGACCTGTGTGTGTTAAATTGTTTTCCCACTCTAGAGTGTGTTACACAATTTAGTGGTGAATGATACCCTTTTAATGGTTAGCAAATAAAGCAGTTGTTATATAGATTAGTATGGCAGGCATATAGGATACTATATGCCTGCCATACTAATCTTGTGAAGACAGAGTAGTAGACACGTTTTAAAGGAGAAGGAAAAGTTTAATCACTGGAGTTGTGCCAAAATGATAGGCACCAACCCAGTGATTGTAATCACTTAAATGATACCCCAGACCAGTGCTCCTGTTATCAGAAAACCAGTCTGGGGTATCAGGTAAGTGATTACAGTCAATGGGGGTTTCGTTCCTGTGCATGGGCAAGCACACTGACAGCAAGGAGAGGGACAACACCTGTGTTATTACCACTAAGGAGCAGGCTGTGGGGAGACAAGGGCATGGGATAGGGGAGTAAAAGACGTACATGCCTAGCGCCCCCCCAGCATTGCACCCTAGGCACATGCCTACCCCTAGTTCTGGCCCTGATAGCAGCTCAGGAGTTGGGCCACAGCACTGGCAGGACATGCGCTGCAGACCTCTTGGCAGCAAGTCAAAATGGTTTTCAAATTTAGCTTGAAAGAAAATGAAACTCTTTAGCTCCAATCTCTGCTGTGTAACTGAGTCCCCCTTGCTCTATCTGATGGCTTACTTAGTTTGATAAAATACCTCTTATTAGAAATGTATTTGGCTTGACATTACTATTAAGATAAGGACAATTTTGAAACATAATGAATAAAAAGTAGTGAACATTTTTTTGAGAAAGTATAAGAATTATGTCACATGTGGAGCCAGAGGACACACATTTTAATAATTTACTGCGCCGCTGGCAATATGCTATGTTGGGAGGTTGGTCAGTAGTGTGTCGCTCCCAGCTAATGAATATATTACCTATTAAAAAATTTAAAGCAACTGTGTAATGTAGTTACGTTATCAACCAGTAAATTTGCAAATTCAATTTGCTCTGAACTGTGTTAGATTCACACATACTCTATGTTTGCACAAAAGCATAATACTTATGCTAACTGCATTTATCTTTTTTATTACTGTACTCTACAATGTCACTATAACATCTCCAAAGAATACGAATAATTCTGCTATTTTAATATATTGTAATAAAAATTGTATTTTTTCTCCTTAGTTACTAAAGAAGGATCCTGCCAAACGTCGGGGTGTTCATTGAAACATCAGACAGCACCCTGCTTTTTCATCAGTTAACTGGGTGGAGCTGGAAAATAAGTGAGTGGCACCACCTTTCCAGATTGAAACAGTAAGTACATGCCTGAAACATGTAGTGGGGTAATAACACAACTTTGTTTTTTTCCTCCAATCTGTATACAAACAGGGATATTGATGCTCTCTTAAAATTCAGCTTTTGCATTACCCTCTAATAGTAATTGAGCCAAACTTTAACAGATGTTGGCAAAATAAGCAGATTCTTATTTATATTACAAGAAAGCAGGCAGTGAACTTAAAGTAGCTGTAAAAGAATATTTTTCTTTTAATAATTCAGCCTTCAAAGAAGCGTTACAATCCTTTGGATATATCCGCATTATCGTTCCTAAAGTCCTGAGCTGCAACATCTCATCAGGCGACAACATCTCTTTTTAAGGTTTTCCATTCCAGCGTATCACCTGGCAGGAATTATGCATTTCTGTGGAGCTGAGATCCGGCATCATCCACTGGGATCATCTGCGTTTTTAGAACAGATAGACCATCTGCATGGAGATAACCACCATCTACTGCTAACACCTGGCCATCTTCTCCAGTCCCACAAAGGCTTTTCAACACTTCCATATCTTAAAAAAGGGAAGAACTGCTAAGACCATATACCTGTAGATGGATTTAGATATGGGAAGATAGAGTAATAGACATAGAAATAGATAGATTTATATGGGGGGGGGGGGAGAGAGAGAGGATAGATTCTTAGATATATAAAACAAATGTGATTAATAATATAGATACACATAAAGAAAGTGGTGCTATATGTATATAGAGAGAAATAGAAGGGCATAGGGTAGGGAGGGAGATAGAGCAATAGAGGGATGGATATAGAGGAAAGGGTAGAAACTATTAGATAAATATAGGTAGAGTAGATAGGTAAAAAAAACATTAATATAGAGAGAGATTGGGATATATAAATATAAGATAAACATAGTACACAGATGTTGATCCAGGGATAAGTACGATTGCCATTATGGAGTTAGGAAGGATTTTTTTTTTCCCCATCTGAGGGGAGGCTTCAGGTGGAGTTTTTTTACTTCCTCTGGATCAACTAGGAACTAATTGCTGGTGTCCCTGTCCTATGTAAGGGTATTTGGTGCTTAACCAAAAGGGGTCCATTACACCTGACTGCCTTAGGGCAGTGTATAAATAGCAGTGGATTTAAATTATACCACCAACCCCTTAGATTGAGCACCCTACCCCTTCCACAGGGCAAGGGTTGGGATTTCCCCAGAGACCCTAGCAATTATATTAACAAATTAGATTATACAATAGGTAAAATATATAGAGTAGTGGATATATATAGAAAAAGATGGAGTTATATGGGGGAGCTAGGAAGAGGGTTGGTGAGGTAGATTACTTAGATAGCTGAGCTACATAAAATAAATAAATCAAATAGTCCTGATAGATTTTGTTAAATAGATTAAAAGATTGAATAATATAAATATTGATAAAGGGTAGTGTAGGCATTTACAGAGAGTGACATTTAGACAAACAGATATAGAACAATAGGGAGAGATGGAGAGTTAAAGGGATGGATATAGAGATGGGGAGAATTTAAGGGCTCTGGTACACGGGGAGATTAGTCGCCCGCGGCAAAACTCCCTGCTCGCGGGCGACTAATCTCCCCGAGTTGCCTTCCCCCTGCCATCCCACCGGCGAACATGTAAGTCGCCGGCGGGATGGCAGACGCGGCGGCGCGATTTCGCGCAAATCGCCGAAAAAGACTCGCGAGGCTGACTTACATGTTCGCCGGTGGGATGGCAGGGGGAAGGCAACTCGGGGAGATTAGTCGCCCGCGAGCAGGGAGTTTTGCCGCGGGCGACTAATCTCCCCGTGTACCAGAGCCCTTAGAGATGGGTATACCTAGAGTAGATATATGTGTTAGAAAGATTAATATTGATACAGAGATAGGGATATATATATATATATATATATATATATATAGACAGATAAATGCAGAGATTGAGAAAAAGTGTTATGGGAGTGGGGTAGATAGCAATACATTAGATAGATGTTGATCCAGGGACTTGTCTGATTGCCATTATGGAGTCAGGAAGGAATTTTTTCCCCATCTGGGGCAAATTTGAGAGGCTTTAGGTGGGGTTTTTTGGCTTTCTCTGAATCAACTAGAAGCAGGATTTACTGCATTTAAAAATAATAGTAAAGATAAATGATATACATAAATAAAAGGTAAGATTTGTTTATTAAACACTGAAAAATAAAATGGCAAGTTATCACCATTTAAAGCACTTGCCTTGGGTGCCAAAATACCTTGGCCCGGCCCTTATCAGTCTTGTCCAGCAGTGTGACATATTGGCACTGAAGTGTGCACACAGTTTTTTTCACACATTTGCTCCCCACATTTGAGTGCTACTTTGTAATTGTTCTGCTGTGTCTGGACATGTAGTTACATATACAGAAATATATATATGGGGACATCACACGGCACATCACAATTATTTCAATAAATATAGGGGGGACAATGATCTATTCCAATTGACTGAAACAGTAAAGGTCCTCATATATGGGCCGATTCTAGCCGCCGATATCGGTCCCTTAGACCGATTCGGCAGCAAATCGGCCTGTGTATGGGCACTACCGACGGGCCTGCCCGACCGATATCTGGCCTGAAATCGGCCAGATCTCGATCAGGCAGGTTAAAAAATCTAGTCTGATCGGGGACCTCATCGGCTCGTTGATGCTTTGCCTATATCTGTCGTTATAATTCGATCGAATTAGCCTGGATTCTCCCAATATCGCCCACCCGTAGGTGGGGGATATCGGGAGAAGATCTGCTCGCTTGGCAACATCGCCAAGCGAGCGGATCTAAAGGTGTATGGGCACCTTTAGCCATCACCTCAATAGAGTTTGCTCCGTACTGCACATCCTGCAAGTGATGCAGGACTGTATGAAGTATGCACAGAAAGACCTGGGTCACAAAGGGATTATTTAACTACTGCACTTAATTGGGATTTAAAAAAAAAAATAACCCAGACTCAGTTAAAATAAAATTATTTTAAAGAATTTATTCTGCAACAGAATTTTTTTTAAGTATTTATTGTACAAAATATCATACCAACATAGATAAATTAACAAGGAACAAAATACATTAATACCAAAGCTTTCACAAAGAAGCCAAAATCAGATCTGCAAAATACAATAGAGGAAACATATACAAAATGTCATTTTACCTCCGATAGGAGGAGCTGTCAAATCTTGCACTGCCTGGGAAGGCAGCAACAAACGCAATGTTCTTACTCTGGCGCCAAGCTGTAGGATGGTTCTGGGTACCCTCCATTTCACAAAGCCAATCACACAAATCTATATACAGAAATGTACATCTGTACATAAAATGCCCATATATCAGTCTCAGACTCCGTCACTGCCAGCACTGCTACCACTTTCCTTGCAACACAACTTTGGCATGTAAAGAATAGTAACTGAATACACCTATATGGGAAGATGACATTTAGGAGGTGCCCTAATATACAGAGAAACTGACTTAAAAAGCAAAAGCCTCTAGATAATTACAAGTTCAGAAGCAGAACCGACAAAAGTAGCTATAGAAAGACAGACCAATGAGGCAGTTTATATGTACAAGGACTTATTCCCATATTAACACACTACCCATCACTCTTATTGCACTTTTGTTTATACAAGGGCTCCCTTGTGTCTCATTCAAATATTATCTGCAGTGCTGAGGCCAGCCCTAGGCCCAGTGCCATTTCCATTACAGAACACAATCCTGACTTATGGTATGGAATGGCACATTATACTAGATTTTTGCATTTCTTTAAAGCTCAAGAAATGTAACTATTATTATTGTGTGTGCAATTTACTGTACTGGGTTGAAACTTCTCTTTGGCCACCAGTCAGCAGGTTATAAATTTAGAAAAAACTAAAGCTAAAATCTTCTTACCCATGAAAACTGGAAATAAGCATTCATATCAAAGAGGTGTCATTTCATTTCTCTGTAATTACAATTAAATATATAAAATGTTATATATATATATCATTAAATGGGTACTACTTAACTGGTTGTATAGGAATGTTGTTTTGCACACACAAAGCCTCGGGCTGTGCTCACTAAGTTGGCCTCACATTTAGTGATGAGGAACCGTATGTTTTAGTTCCCACAGGGATAAAAGTGTGCAGGCAGTTTGGCAAATTTTGGGCCATCTCCCCTGTTCTTATTTTCCCAGTGGAAAGAGGCAACAAGCATGGCCTGTACTAAGATGTTGGGCTTATACATGTTTATGATCATTCCCTCTCCCCTTCCTTTTCTACTGTATAGGGAATCAGAAGGGAAGGTTAGGGAAAGACCACCATGGGGGTTCACCCATGTCTAACAGATGCATACTGATTGCATACAAAATGCATCAGACAACAGCACAGCATTATTTCTATGCACTGTAATAAACCTTGGTCTTGATTTGACTTCTTATATTGACTATAAATATCTAAACCTTTAAGTATGCATGTCACTCTGACATAATCAAAGAATTACTATGTAGCTGCTTTTACCAGTTGGCCCCTTTGGTGCCTAGCAGTAATCGTCTGAGTCTTTAGCACTTGTGTAACCTTTAGAATTTATTGGCACTTGGTACTGTTTTTCCGCAAATTATGTTTGCAGATACATGAGGTGAAGAAGCATCGCTACTCAGAAAATGCCTTGCACATGAGTTTGTTCAGATATTTATTTTGAGTATAGTTTGATGCAACTTATGGTTAGTGGTTCCCAAACTGTGCGGCTGCCCCCTGGGGGAACCTGGAGCAACAGGGCTCGACCTGAAGGCCACTTAGGGTAAAATTTGGGGAGAATGTCTGTTTGTTCTTCTAGACAGACATGAAAGTCCAGCTTAAATGACAACGAGGAGGAGATTCACAGTGGATACTTATTTGTCAGAAAGGCTTGAAATATGGCTGATTGACTGATTTGTTGTTGTATATAACAAAGAAGGTTTAATGGCTTAATAGTGGCACTGTACAATGCTATGTAGTTTTGTTTTAAAATACATTTAAAATCTACAATTTACATTTTTATTTTTTATATTTTTATTGTAGGTTAAAATATTTGCAATATTATTTAATTCAACTAGGGGTTATTTTTAAAAATATTTTTTGACATTGATGCTCAGTCCTTAGCCCTCTGTGGCAACCTCTGGTTGGCATGTATTATTATTTTTAACCAGTAAGTTTTTGTCAAAGACAATAACAAAGACATTAATATAGACAAAAATGCATTTGCTTTTTTTAAAGGATAGTTACGATAATTTAAAACAGAAATAAAAATAGATGTGAGAAAAGAGGGGTCTATAAGCTTTGAGAACTTAGCTATTAACCAATAAATGAACACTGTTATTTAATGGAAAATATACATATTGTGGCCCTGAATAATTTGGCACTGGACCTCCTCACCAATTGACAATAACATAAGATAAAAATACCCCCTACCCTCCCTCCAACCCTGTAAAACACACTTGCAGATTTCCATTATGAGGAAGATGCCATCCATGTGGCAAGCAGTGAGGTACTCGTTCATTTGGGCAGGGTGGGCAAATACAAATAATGAATACAGGTCTCATTGCTTGTGGGCAGTTGGAAGGAACAGCTATACACTGTCAGACTTAATTGGAGGCAGGTTATGGTTCTTGAAATAGTCCACCACTTGCTGAGGAAGTTCTGCCAGAACCGCTTTAGCCAGAGTTTCCTTGGGTGCCTGAGAGATACAAAAGGAAGAGAATGAGTTACATAACTTTATAATAATGGAATTAGGATATAGAATCACCTTGCAACGCAAATCCTATGCTTGAATCCTAGGGTTTCTCCTAAAAAGTAAAATTTAAGGATGGCATATTTGGGTAATAAGTAAAAATGGCAAGAACTACGAAGAAGTATGTTTAATTTGGTATGTGGGAAGATGGCGGGAAAACAAAAAAAAAGTTGAATTAATGCTTGAATTCTAGGGTTTCTCCTCAAAAAGAAAAATGTAAGGATGGCATAATGGGATAATGAGTAAAAAAGGCAAGAACAAGCTACACAAGTTAGATAACTATGTCATGCAAATACTATGCGGGTGTGTTAGATTCTAGTGAAGTGCAGGAAAAGGCTACTGATACACTGTCCGACCCTGGTAAATGGGCCTGTCTATCAGTCAAAAACTCGAATTACTTTTTGTTACTTTAGAATTCTTTTACTTACATTGCGAAATTCCCTGAACGGCACAAACTGTACAATATCACGTGATGCTTCTTCACCAGTATTCGATCTCAGCACTCGGTTGTCTCCATCAAGGAACTCCATGGCAGAGAAGTCTGCGTTTCCTACCCCAATGATTATAATGGACATGGGCAGCTTGGAGGCTTGTACAATAGCATGTCGGGTTTCATCCATGTCACTTATGACACCATCTGTTATAATGAGGAGGATAAAATATTGCTGCAAAAAGAATACAGAATTTAAATGAGCTAGTTTTTTTCACAAACATGCCTCACATTATTTAATATTTCAGCAACATCTTTAAGAATGCTTGCATGTGATTGGCTGAGTAATCTACCTGTCTACCTGTGCATAGTGAATCTGACCCTAATGATAAAACAAAAGCAGCAAATGATGATTATTCTGATTTGTTCCCAAACTGGTGTCTTTTTATGAATGACAAGTCTGCTAAAGGATCTTTCCTACAAACAAATCCAAGATAGCAGTCTTCATGTTAATTCATAGTTGAATATATCAAATCAAGAGTCTTATTATGTTTGCCTTTTGGCACCTTTCAGGTTTATTTTATCTCCATTCATACTATTAGAAGACATGACAGTGGTTTCAGTGGTCTGCCCCAGCTGCCCCAAGCAAGTGACTGAATGGATCTCGGGTTTTGTGAGCATTGTTATGTTAACTATAGAAAAGCCTTTGTAACTAATGCTGAACCTCCATGTCATGAATGACAAAAGTCATATTCCAAGCTTTTTATTGGTGCTTCTTCTAAAGACCTAGCATGCATAAAAAACATTATATTTCTTCAGACAACAAATTCCATGATTGCTACTCACTGCTGCAGCTTCTTGCTGTGTTGCTTGGGCAGCAAATCGTGCAACATGGTTGATTATCGGAGAGAAATTTGTTGGTCCATAAAACCGTATGTTAGGCAAACAAGCTGAGTAGGCCTCGATTATTCCTTCCACTCCTGAAAGAGAAGAAAGTGTCAATGCTGGATACTCGAAAATATGGAAAAAAGCATCCCTTTAATTATGGGGGGATCACATTTGAGTTAACGTTAAGTATGTTATAGAATTGACAATGCACTTGGTCTTCATTATTTTTATGTGCCTCCATCTTTTGACTCTTTACAGCTTTCAAATGAGGGTCACTGACCCCATCAGCCAAAAAGTTATTGCTCTGTGAGCTTACAATCTTATTACTAATGTTATATTTTGTTCTTTATCATTCTATTTATTTCCTCTCTTATATATATTACAGCCTCTCATTAAAACCACTGTCTGGTTGCTAAGGTAAACAAGACCCTTGCAACCAGATAGCTGATGAAATTCCAAACTGGAGAACAAAAAGCTGAAAACAAAACTGAAACACCACAAAAAATAAATACATAAAAAATTAAAACCAATTGCAAACTGTCTCGGAATATCAATGTCTATGTAATACTAAAACTTAAATTAAAGGTAAACAACCCATTTAATGTAGGCCAATATAAAAAGACCAGCTAAAGTGAGTGCTGTGAATGATGATTAGTTCCACATTAATGGGACACTCCTGATAAGACAGTCTACAGTATCTAAAGAATGTGATGCACCACTTTTCATATTGAATGTATGCGTACAGCCCATGAAAAAGTTTTAGGCCTAAGTTTTAGGATAGTCTATCTGTGCATGCAAGGACCAGCCCCCCACCCCATTAGGCTCACACTGTATTGCAACCCTCCCTTAAAGTCCCTCTGCTTTCCATAGTAGGTGGTTCACAGATTCTTTAGAAAGCAGAGGGACTCTATATATATATATATATATATATATATATATATATATCATGTTCGTTTTTTTTATACTGTATATATACTGGGGCTTGGCCAGAGCAACTCACAAATAACAGATTCATAAAAGTTTTGCTTCCATTTCTGTACATCTGCTTCATAGGTTACCTAAAATAATATCTGGATGTGCATGAAAAGGCAAAAAGAAAAATCAGTGGCTTTGGCAAGCATATGTTGGACTTTTTTTGACAATTTTTTTTTTTTCAAACTTCTACCTCCTTTATCAGTTTAAAAACGTTCAATAAATAATGATTGAATGAAACTTGATATAACACACTGAATACAAATTTGTGAAAAAAAGCCCAAGATATTTTGGTTACACCAAGCACTAACAGTACTGTATCATACAAATTTAAGCAAATGAAGAATAACTGAAAACCAACCTGAGCAGAAGGGACTTGTAGGATTAAAATTAATGGCAAATTCATGAGACACCTAAAAAAGTAAATCTGAAATTAAAATGAAATCTGCAATCACTGTGTAACTCTGTCTCTATTTTGTTCCATGTAGACAACAGGAAAGTTACAGTCTCCTTTGTATCTTTATATGCCCAGCAGGCTGCTGTACTCAGATACCCATAGCAGATGCCAATCAATATTAAGCTAGCAGTAGTGTCGTTACTGCAGAACGGGTCTTTATTTAGGAGGCTGAGCCCAAAATGATTTTCACACATCAAGCTAGTGTTTTGGGGGTGACATGGCCCTCTCTTGCATCCTACTTTGAATCACTCTTTTAACTGAATGTGGCCCCAGCCTCTGAAAACGTTTTATGTTGCTTGATTAGGGGACATCCTATATAATTTATTTAATTTAAGTTGCGTTACCAGTCAGGGTAAAGCAGAGCTGGCAGAGACGCTGCACTGTTAAGAGTTAGAGGAATAGCGCCGCGTGGACTTAGCAGCAGCTGCTTGGGGGTCATGGTTTGAACAAATTTGATGCATACAATTTTAACAATAACATTACATGATCTTACAATATTTTTATTATTAAGATATTGTTTTACAAAACAATGACTACAGTATATAATCTATAATAGCTCAATAATAATTTATAAATGTCTCCTTAATATTCCATTGCCTATATACACATAACTCACATTTAATGGTCTTTGCTGCATTTAGCCAATGTTGGGCCAAACTGTGGGGATCACATTAGGGGCCCATGTAGACCCACTGGAATTTTCCAGCAAGCCCAATCTATACGTGGCAATGATATGGTCAGATACTGGCTGGAAAGGTTGCTGCGTTGGCCCCATACAAGATACAAAAGGTGACAACTCAGTAGTGGTGTCATCAAGCAAACTGAATTCACTGGGGGGGGGGGGGGGGCTCCATGCATATTTGCTTTTTCTTGTACTTTTAGACAAGCAGTTGGTTGAGTAAAAACATTTATCAGGTTATTTGCTATAGGTTATTAGGCTAAGTGAAACATAAAAACTTATAAACATTTATTAATATTACACAGTATTACTCTTAATTACTAGTATTATTCTTAATGTGACTTCCATATATATCTATATGTATGTTATTTTTAGTTACCTTCCAGTCAGGCGGAAGTTGTGCACCAAAGCCCAAAGCAGGAAACAACTTATCTCTAGTGGAGAAAAAAAAAGGACAGAGTAACTCCTCTTACTGCACTTTTGGCTCCTTGTAGATCCATAATTAATTGAGAAGCAATTTTTTTCCTAAGAGCATTGCAATTTTGCAAGGTGACAAATTAAATATTTTTTAATTTGCTTTTTATTAAAGTTTTCTAAAATACAATATAAAAAAAACGTAAATATACAAATGAAGTATGTAAGACATATGAAGTATATGAGACATATGAGGTATATAAGGTATATGAGGTAGCCGCCACCAATTTACCAAGATGTTTAGAAAATGTATATTCTTATTCACAATTCAATCATGTTTTTGTCGTAAATACATTCTTATTCCTGCACCAGTTTATCCAGGGGGACCACTGAACAGTGAGTTTATGCACATCATTTTTAAGTCTAGCTGCCAACTGCTCATGATCAGCATTAGAAGACATTTCTTCTATCAATTGGTTTAAAATCTGGGACTGTTTCCAATCCCTAACTATCAGAGCTCAAACTGCAAAAATGATCTGAAAAATTACTGTGACCCATTTATATGATATTTTAGCATCCATAATCCCAATAAAGGGCTGGTGTAATAACACAGGTCCCTTTTGTAATATCCAACAAAATTCTATTTAGTTTCTGTCCAAAATTTATATATACCCGCACATTCCCACCACAAATGATAAACCTTCGCCAACACTTATTGGATTCACTCGGATACATTCTTGCAACCTATCTGGGGTCAGAAACCAGCCATAAAATTTTTCTAGCTGTCTCAAAATGATTTAAACATCTAGTATGTCTTTGGGGAACTTGACACGTTATCATACGCTCCTCCAAAATCCCAACAGGTGATATCCCCCCCTAACATATATCCGATGCAGCATCCAATACCATTTCCCTATTGTAAATATCATTAAAATTAAAAAAATGCCTAATTTGTAAATATTTATAATATGTAAATATTATTAGGCAAACCAAATTATTCTTGTAGTTGGTCAAATGACTAATGTTAGGCACCCCCAAGTGACTTTGACCACCTACCTTTTACCCCGGGCTGGTGCCCCTGTGAGGAGGGAACAGCACCAGCCCGGGGTAGCTGCCGGCGCTTGCTTCTTCCTGATTCGCTGCGCGCGCATGCACAGTAGAGTGAAAAGCCGAATTTAAACATTAAAGTCGGCTTTTCACTCTACTGTGCATGCGCCCACCACTGGCATTCCAGCAACGGAAGCCGGAAGAAGGAAGCGATCCGCTCCAGGTGCCCCAGGCTGGTGCTGTTTTCTCCTAACAGGGGCACCAGCCCGGGGTACGAGGTAAGCGGTTAAAGTCACTTGGGGGTGCCTAACATTTTGGCACCCCCAAGTGATTTTGCCTTTCGTTTCCCTTTAATACTCGAGTCTTGTAATAACAGAAATTAAGAAAGTAAAAATTTCTGGAGCCTGATGCCAAACCCTTAATGCTAAATACGGATTGGTTGCTGTAATAGAAACATTTGGTGCATAGAAATTAATTGGTGGGAATAAAAGGCCGCAGCAGCTATATTGATTTAAATGTATAACAACAATGCATATAACTAGTTAATTGTTATCGTATCAACCATCCATTGTACCAGCCAGCCCCTGATAACCAATATACACAGCCGCCTTGTCACCATGAAAAAATTTCCCTCC
This sequence comes from Xenopus tropicalis, assembly GCF_000004195.4. NCBI lineage: Eukaryota > Metazoa > Chordata > Amphibia > Anura > Pipidae > Xenopus > Xenopus tropicalis. The sequence goes on from NC_030680.2 coordinate 51,337,704, forward strand.
AGTCACAAACTTCAGATACCATAACCCTCTGCTGCAGCAATACCCTTTTTTTTTATTTATTAAACATTTCACAAAGAAAATAACAATGAAAGGGGGTGGGTCGGTCGGACTCCTCCCTGGCTCTTCATGAGGCTGTCCCACGCTGAAATGACAGGTATCCCTCAGGAATTCAACCTTTTATACTCTCCGTTTTCCTGGGCTTTGTCTGTTACTAACCAGCTGACCCACATAACAACCAATAAATTCACTGTAAATAGTGTGCCCTTGTCACTGTACCCCCCCTCCCCCGAACTATACTGTACTGCATAACTATGAGCCTCTATTGGCTGTCACTCTCCTATGACCCTGCAGGCTTATAGCCCCCAGGTTCCAGGGGAAGGGTGCCATCGTGGCCTGCTTCCTGCACTTGACCCAGATATCTAATACTGATTTTACAGTTATCAAAGTTTGGAAACAATCAATATATATATGTTGCTCTTTAGTTCCCATGATTTAAAGCAAGGTATTTTGCCTTCTCTCTCTTAGAGAAGTACCAAGCTAACATTTTTTCTACCATTATTGTGTGGTATGATACTACCACACAATAATGGTAGAACAAATGTTAGCTTGGTAACAATATTTGAAAAAAGACAGTCCTCCTTGTTCTTTAGATAGAAAAAGGATGCTTCTAACAGTTCTTGGCCATTTACCTTTCCATATACTGTAAAATCCATCATTATTTTTATTTATTGTTTATAGTGGAATGGTATTTTTCGAAGCAAATATGCATGATTCACAAATGAACGTGGGGGTGGTGAACAAGCAGAGCACAGAGAGAGAGGAGCGTTCATAGCAGGCAGGGGAAGGGAGGGGCTTGAGCAGAGCAGGAACCTACTGCCTGTGACATCAAAAAGCCCCACCCACCCTATGCATATTCACTGCACTTTAAGTAGCTGCTGCTCTGTTACTGAAGTAGATCAGGGCTGGAGGCTCCCAGCCACATACTGAGAAGTCCTAAACTGGAAGCTTGCAAAAAGAGTGGGTAGAGCACAGATTTCAAGCAGTTATGGACATATTTCGATCCAAAGGTATTAAAATAAAAGCACTTACTTCTATTTTACATTATTTTACATGGTTTAGTGCATTGTAAAAATTTATGGTATATGTCCCCTTTAAAGGGCAAGGAAAGGCTAAGTCACTTGGGGGTGCCAAAATGTTAGGCACCCCCAAGTGACTTAAATCCCTTACCTTTTACCTCGGGGTAGCTGCGATCGCTTCCTCCTTCCTGATTTGCGCGCGCATGCGCAGTAGAGTGAAAAAGCCTAACTTTAACAGAGTAGTTGGCTTTTCACTCTACTGCCCATGCGCCGGTTCCGGGAATTTGCCCGGCAGAACGAAGCAGGAAGGAGGAAGCACTCGCTACAGGTACCCCGGGCTGATGTAGTACCTGTGAAAAGAGTGAAAAGTCAAGTTCTCTGTTAAAGTTCGGCTTTTTCACTCCGAACAGGGGCACCAGGTAGGCGATTGGGGGTGCCTAACATTTTGGCACCCCCAAGTGACTTAGCCTTTCCTTGTCCTTTAAAAAGACAGACTAATAGACTGAAGAAAACTATCTATTGGCTCCTCAGATGGTTGCACTAACTGGGGAGCACTTTTAGGATTGTAAAAGGTACGGTAATATCTACTAAATTCATAAGCTATTCCCTTAGGATAATCCAGTTTTACACTGGGGTCCTGTATTGACTTTATACAAGAGATCCTCCTTTTCAGGGAGGGATTGCTTCGGAATTTCGATTTTAAAAGATCTTCTGTTACCTTTATAATATGCCTCTACCCTTAATTTCTGCAGGTTATTTTCCATTTGATCCAATAGAAGAGACCGCAACTGGTTATAGACAAACTCAGATGGAGCAATCTTGTTTAATCTCTCTAGATCTGTTAACTGCCTAGTTATGCCCTCGTTGTTTCTTCAAATAGGACCCCAACCAGTGGGGGAACAAGAGACAGATATTATCTTTTCAATAGAAATTGCATTTACTTATAACTTCAAAATTATTGAAAATTTGTAAATGTATATAGCCATACAGAGAGGCATAGGTTGGGGGCTCAACTGGGTTGTTTAGATAATGTAGTCACTGGGGCAAGAATAGGATCACAGTAGAGAACTAGGCAGACCTATCAAGAAAGTGTTGCATACACAGTCTTTGGTGGATTTGTAGATCTGAATGATAACTACATGGGCATTGCCTGATCATAAATTGGGCAGGCACTTTGTTGTTTTGGTTCCATACACAGGCCAATAACCTGCAGACTCTTTGCAGACAATGTAAGTCCATATTCATAATACTGTACAGGTATGGGATCCGTTATCCAGAAACCCTATATCCAGAAACATTGATTTCCCTTTTCTCTGTAACAATAAAACAGTGCTTTGTATTTAATCCCAACTAAGTAATAATTATTCCTTACTGGATTCAAAATAATCCTATTGGGTTTAATTAATGTTTTATTGACTTTTTAATAGACTTGAAGATCCAACTTACGGGAAGATCCCTTTTCCGGAATACCCTTGATCCCAAGCATTCTGAATAACGGGTCCTATACCTGTACTACAAGTGGTTAATAACTATACAATTAGTTTTAATAATCCTGTACTTACGAATCATAATCTTGAATAATCTGTCCAACGGACCATAAGGCAGACAGGTATTCATTAGTTCCCATGGGGTTAATATGATGCAGAGATGATGAATCTCTAGGGTTTCCATTTGATGCAGTAAAATCAATTCCAACCTGTTTAAAAGATCAGTTTAATAAAGTTTATGGGGTTTTCCATCTAAAATACACTAAATAAATAAAATAAACAAAAGTCTATTTAAAGTAAAGTGAAAAATGAATGCATGTGAATAATGAGAATACCAGCTGAGGATGTGCCAATAAATAGAATTACTCTCGTGTTTGTAAAAATTAATCTGAACCAGGTTATATTAATAAACTGTCAGCAGGACTTACTGGCAGTGAGGGATACAATTTCATTTACTGTATCATTTATAAAATACATAGATTTTGCTATATACTATATATAAAACTGTTCCAGTTTCCAGCTCCACCAACTGTAGTTTTGAATGACAGAGATATCATATAGGGATACGTATATATTCACTTACTGTAAACATTAGCTGACATCCTCCAAGAATATAATCAAGAAATGTGTAATCTCTTGTTATCTGAAAGTAAAAAATAAAAAACTTTATTAACTAAAGGCACAAAGAGGAATGTTTTTTTATGAGGAACATTAACTGAATACAGCACATCAGCTGATTAACAGACCACAGAGTGTAACAGACCAAGGAAAAAAGTGCCATATAATATGGATACAACAGGAAACTATGCTGTGTCTATCTCTGTGGGGGATGGAAATGGAGAATAAAGAAAACCTAATCACAAAGCAGATATGCCATCATCAGATAGTTGCTTTTCAATACTATATATATATAGGTTACTATTGGCTACTAAATCTGGAGTACACAGCAGTTAATTTAAAAATGCCGCACACAATGGGCAAAGTGCTGCAATTGTCCAATTTTTTGCACCTTGCACAATGCGTGGAGAATGTGTAGGACACAGAGACCTACATTAGTCAGTGCTCAGGGGCTGGGGAAGATGCATAGGCATCACTTAATGCCTTTAAAAGAGTTTGGATAAGTTCTTGAACAAGCATAGTATCCAAAGCTATTGTGATACTAAAATCTAGTTAGTATTTATGTTGGTATGTATGGTTTATGTATGTGAGTGTATAGATAGATCAGCATAAGTTTGTGTGTGCTTGGTTTATTTAGAAGGGTTGAACTTGATGGACTCGGGTCTTTTTTCAAACCTATGTAACATCACGCAGCTCCTAACTTAGGTAGCATTAGGAAGTGCAGCCTGAATTAGTACTCTATACACCTGCCTATCAAGCTGATTTGCGCTATGTGTGAACATAATTGTTGGTATTATGCTTTTATGTTCATTAATATGGGGCCTCAACATTTCTGATGGCAACCCTAAGCATGTGTATAACACAACAGAGCATGTTAATGTCCTTGCTAATATAAAACATGCAGTAAGTTCAGACCATCAGTGATCTGGACAAACCAACATTGCGGCTGCACACTTAATCAGGGTCAGTTTAGTAAAATAAATAGGAAAGATGCAAAATAACCATACTTGCATAGCAAACAAACATTCAAAAGTTTTAATTAATTAATTAATTCAGAGGAGTTGTTTACCTTGCAAGATTTGATAATTATTATTCCAGAATTTTTATAGCTTCGTTTTTTCTTTTGTTTTTTTGGATTGATACATTCAAACTCTACCTGTTACGGGGGAAAGAGAAAAGCACCCTTCATACATTGTAAACCACTTATTCCAAACAAGGGACTACTAACCTCTTAGTGTTTCATTTAAAATAGATAAATACACCTTAACACTATCCCCCCCCGGACACTGCAGGTTTTAAAAAAATGCTGGGGGGGGACGGGGGGACTATGACTTCATGGGCGACTCCAGGAGGCTTAGGGAAAAGAAAAAGGGTAGGTTTCCACTAGATTCTGGGCAGATCACAGGCTTAAGGGGGTGGGCTAGGGGCTGAACTTAATGATATTTCAAATTTACCGGCTATTACATATACACAATACCAATCCAGCCCTTGCCATGTATTTTAGTAAAATAAGGGCCAGATGCAGTCTAACCTGTGCACAGTGGAGCAAGAGCTATCACTGCTACCTTGCAACACTGGGGTCCAGAGCTTTATTCCAGAGTTTGTATGTTCTCCCCATGCTTGCATCATTTTCTTCTGCATACAGTTTTCATTTGTTTTCCTGCCTGTATGATTTTACTCCAAAAACATATGGATAGGTTAACCGTCTCCTGATTAAGCTGACCATAATATTGGGACGAGATTAATAGGAATTATACAGTGGAGGAAATAATTATTTGACCCCTCACTGATTTTGTAAGTTTGTCCAATGACAAAGAAATGAAAAGTCTCAGAACAGTATCATTTCAATGGTAGGTTTATTTTAACAGTGGCAGATAGCACATCAAAAGGAAAATCGAAAAAATAACTTTAAATAAAAGATAGCAACTGGTTTGCATTTCATTGAGTGAAATAAGTTTTTGAACCCCTACCAACCATTAAGAGTTCTGGCTCCCACAGAGTGGTTAGACACTTCTACTCAATTAGTCAACCTCATTAAGGACACCTGTCTTAACTAGTCACCTGTATAAAAGACACCTGTCCACAGAATCAATCAATCAAGCAGACTCCAAACTCTCCAACATGGGAAAGACCAAAGAGCTGTCCAAGGATGTCAGAGACAAAATTGTAGACCCGCACAAGGCTGGAATGGGCTACAAAACCATTAGCAAGAAGCTGGGAGAGAAGGTGACAACTGTTGGTGCGATTGTTCGAAAATGGAAGGAGCACAAAATGACCATCAATCGACCTCGCTCTGGGGCTCCACGCAAGATCTCACCTCGTGGGGTGTCAATGATTCTGAGAAAGGTGAAAAAGCATCCTAGAACTACACGGGAGGAGTTAGTTAATGACCTCAAATTAGCAGGGACCACAGTCACCAAGAAAACCATTGGAAACACATTACACCGCAATGGATTAAAATCCTGCAGGGCTCGCAAAGTCCCCCTGCTCAAGAAGGCACATGTGCAGGCCCGTCTGAAGTTTGCCAATGAACACCTGAATGATTCTGTGAGTGACTGGGAGAAGGTGCTGTGGTCTGATGAGACCAAAATAGAGCTCTTTGGCATTAACTCAACTCGCTGTGTTTGGAGGAAGAAAAATGCTGCCTATGACCCCCAAAACACCGTCCCCACCTTCAAGCATGGGGGTGGAAACATTTTGCTTTGGGGGTGTTTTTCTGCTAAGGGCACAGGACCACTTATTCGCATTAACGGGAAAATGGACGGAGCCATGTATCGTGAAATCCTGAACGACAACCTCCTTCCCTCTGCCAGGAAACTGAAAATGGGTCGTGGATGGGTGTTCCAGCACGACAATGACCCAAAACATACAGCAAAGGCAACAAAGGAGTGGCTCAAGAAGAAGCACATTAAGGTCATGGAGTGGCCTAGTCAGTCTCCGGACCTTAATCCAATAGAAAACCTATGGAGGGAGCTCAAGCTCAGAGTTGCACAGAGACAGCCTCGAAACCTTAGGGATTTAGAGATGATCTGCAAAGAGGAGTGGACCAACATTCCTCCTAAAATGTGCGCAAACTTGGTCATCAATTACAAGAAACGTTTGACCTCTGTGCTTGCAAACAAGGGTTTTTCCACTAAGTATTAAGTCTTTTTTTGTTAGAGGGTTCAAAAACTTATTTCACTCAATGAAATGCAAATCAGTTGCTATCTTTTATTTAAAGTTATTTTTTCGATTTTCCTTTTGATGTGCTATCTGCCACTGTTAAAATAAACCTACCATTGAAATGATACTGTTCTGAGACTTTTCATTTCTTTGTCATTGGACAAACTTACAAAATCAGTGAGGGGTCAAATAATTATTTCCTCCACTGTATAATATCTGTTTTGGAAAAGGGGAAATTAATCTGATTCATTAATTGACTATAGGGATGCACAAAATCCAGGATTTGGTTTGGATTCTGCCTTTTTCAGCAGGATTCAGGTGGATCCATGGTCCTGGTCGAACCGAATTGAAATCCCTAAAATCACGTCACTTTACATCACATAAACAAAGACGTTTCAAATTTTTCACCACAGCTGCACGCATGTTTTTTTTTTTTTTCACTGTTCGGTAGCTTGATTTGCAAATGGAAAGGCTTTATTTGATAGTAAATCTTGTTTTTATTCAACCAAAATTTGCCACCAAGTCAGGAACTCAAAAATAACTACCTACTTTGGGAGAACTGAGAGCAACATACACATTGTGGTCACCAGGGGGCATTGCCCTGACGCAATTGTAGCAGATGAGTCAGTTATGCTTGCAGGGAATTGTATGCAGCTGAGTAAAGCAAGTCCCCCTAGTCACAACTGGAATTATGGGGAAGACATGCTGCATTGTGGGTAAAAATTAGTTCTGAAATTACACACTGCATCTGTGGTCGTAAAACAGTTAAATAATGAATTAGGCCAAATTTCCCTTTTTCAGCTTGTTGTCAAAATAATGTGTATGGACAACTCTTTAGGTTTAAGCTGTGTTTTCTGACGTAGCCCACAAAGGGAAGCCTGGAGCTACCTCCACCCGGGTCCTCCCGTGTCAACAAATGTGCTCGCGCTTAATTCAGAACTGAAAGCAGGATAAAGGCAGTGGTTACTGTGCGCAAGCTATACCAAAGTGCAAGTATGAATGAGAGTTTTCTAGTAACACATAATAAGTTATAGGGCTTGGTGGTCTTTCATTAGTGTTGTTAATTTTATGTTTTAAAATTAAGACCATAGCAAAATCAGACTAATTAAATACTTTGCAAAACTCCCTCCAGTCCAACAGAAAGTTTCAGGCTATTGCTGTATGTACTTACAGGTTGGAAATCACGAGACTCGCACATTTTGATTGCAGTGGTCTGAAATTCTCCAATAAAATCATGTCCTCCATCATTATCATAATCTAAGCACACAACCTTGAAGGAAAACCCAGCATTTCTTTTTAGTTTCTTTACACAGGGGCATTAGATACAGTTACAGCTTTGATAAGTGAGCAGCATGTAGAGATTCCCCTGCCTGGTATAAGTACTGGTTTAGTTATTGTGACTTACCAACCTCTGCTCAATCAGGAACATCCTTTAATATTAAGCCAGTGAGGCTAAAGCAAGTTCAATGAAGAAATAAGATTTCTTTTTCATATGGAAAATAGCACAAGTCTCAGAAAAAAATGTAGTGTTTAATTTCTATTGCTAAATTTCCGAAGTAGGGCTGCAGAGAATTTATATTTATACTATATTATTGATCTTTAATACTAACTGATCCATGATATCTTATAATATTTCTGTAAGCCCAAATGATCACACTCCAAAAGTTAAATCCAATACCTAGGTGCCAGTGCAAAAATGAAACGCATATAGTATAAGTGACGGCACTCAACAGAAATTTGCACAATCAGTGAAAAAAGAAAAATATAGGTTTATTTAATCCAAGGTTTACTGAATACAAAAGATCAATGTAAAAATGCTAATATTAGCAATGCAGTGGAAATAGGATAGCACAGACCAATTATCTGACTGGTTCTGAGTTCTCCAGCCCTGTCATTGATCTAAGCAGCCCCTGTAATGATACGCTGCTTTAATAGGCTGCAGAAGTAACATTCCCCTTTAATGTCTACTAGGTTACATTACATCAACTAGACCACAAAGTCATTATCATAGAAAATAAAGGATCTCCATAAGACAACATGTATAAAATCATAGTATAAAATTCCTTTGTTTTACAAGGATGATTAATTATTCCTTTTTTTTCCATATTTACCTTTATCGGCTTCTCAATGTCTCCATTACACAAAGACTGTAAGGGTACTGTGAATGGCTTCCATACTGGGTCCAGAGTGTACTTTATAACCTTGAAGTAAAAAGAAAAAATGCTGATGCTAAATCTAATTATAGAAATTGAGCGCTTGCTAATTGTGCATGATGAATGAAAGAAGTGCAGTCAGTCACACACTCCCCCCAAAGAATGTGCAACCACAAGTAATAGCCAATATGTTAGGTCCCTTCATCAGGCATCCTTGTTTGAACCATACATTTTCTAAATGACCATTTAAAGAGGAATGTCAGCTTCCAAACGAGAATTTGGTAAAGAGCCCCACACAACACAGAAACCCCTAATATACCTATCATTGTAATCTGTTCCTTAAAAAAGTATGAATAAATATAATTTTATATGCTGAAATCCAGCTGCAGGCTGAACGGCAGTCAGCGAGATCAGCAGAACAGGGGGCCAGGCTTAGATAACTGTTCCAAACCACTTTATTACATTACAAATCATGAAAAGGCTGCATATTTTTTAATTGATGGAGATTGCAAAGTTTCTTAAAATTATGTACTTTTTCTTAAGTAGGGTTTGGGTGTAACTAAAATATTAATGCTAACATCACACGCAGCATTTGGATCAACTCCTACAGCTCTCCTGTGCAGTCCCATAAGCCTATTAGAAGAATCCAGCAGGGGACATGGCCAAACAGCCAAGGAAGGTGGAATTATTTTACTAGGAACATGGCTAGTCAAAACAATTATGGAAAATATACTGATTGCTATTAAGCATTTCTACACTGATAAATCAACAAGTATTAGTTTATACCTTAGAACAGTGCTGTCCAACTTCTGTAGTACCGAGGGCCGGAATATTTCCGACCTACGTGGTGGAGGGCCGATAATGGAAGCCAGTTTTGACCACTCCCCTTTTTGAAACCGCACCCACTTGAAACCACACCTGTGTTATCACATGACCATACCCATATTAATGATTGTAGTACAGCAAAAACCTGCCATACTCTGCCTTCCCTACCCTGCCTGTGTGTGCCATACTCTGCCTTCCCTACCCTGCCTGTGTGTGCCATACTCTGCCTTCCCTACCCTGCCTGTGTGTGCCATACTCTGCTTGCCCTATGCTGACTGTGTGTGCCATACTCTGCCTTCCCTACCCTGCCTGTGTGTGCCATACTTTGACTGTGTGTGCCATTCTTGGCTGGTTTGTGCCATACTTGGTCTGTGTGTGCCATACTCTGCTTGCCCTACCCTGCCTGTGTGTACCATACTCTGCCTGCCCTACCCTGCCTGTGTGTATCATACTCTGCCTGCCCTACCCTGCCTGTGTGTGTCTGGCACACACAGACAGCATACAGTGACACAATGCTGCCACTGCTCCTACAGTCTGCACAATAACTATATATTAAAAAACTTTTTAATTGCAGTACCACCTACGTGGTGGAGGGCCGATAATGGAAGCCAGTTTTGACCACTCCCCTTTTTGAAACTGCACCCACTTGAAACCACACCTGTGTTATCACATGACCTTCCCATATTAATGATTGTAGTACAGCAAAAACCTGCCATACTCTGCCTTCCCTACCCTGCCTGTGTGTGCCATACTCTGCCTTCCCTACCCTGCCTGTGTGTGCCATACTCTGCCTGCCCTACCCCTACTTTTTAATTTCAGTACCACCTCAGTATATGTTCTTTTTGTAGTGTGCATGGATTATTTATGGGTTTCTTCTGCTCCTATAGTCTGTCTGAGGTGTGAACAGGGGAACAATGTGGGTGATTACAGTCTGAGCCTGAGGTGTGAACACTGCAGTGGGTGAACAATGCAGAGATTAAAAGGTGTGAACAACACAGGGGATTAAATTTTTAAACAATACAGGGGGATTACAGCCTGAATCTGAGGCGATAACCATGCAGGGGTGGGCAGTTAATCACAGTACTGATACCATTTAAAGCTTACACAAGAGTAAGCCATCAAAGCAGCCAGACAGGTGGGGGGCCACACAGAGGGGGCGGGCCGCCAGTTGGACAGCACTGCCTTAGAATAATTTTCCATATGGGGGCGTGGCCAGGCAATGAAACTGAGCGCACGCACTTACTGAGAGCTCCGACTCCCCGTACTTCAAAAGCCTGATAATAAGCCTCATCATTAGCAATCTTTGGATCACATAAGCTCAGGCACACAGCTAAGAAAGAGAGCAGCACGCCACAATGTCTCCTTACCTCCAGAGAACTGCAAGAAACACAGGCCGAAATCCAAGATGGCGCCGAATGCGACCATGATACGCAGACTACTCCAACGCTTGACTTCTCACCCTCCTCATCTGCTAACAGCAGCCCCTCAGGGACACAGGCACAATCAGGTCGACTATGCATACTGATATGGGAGATGGGGAGACTCAACCAGTCACAACACAAATACTAAGCGGTCAGCTATTGCAACTCCGCACAGATCTCACTACAACCAATAAACAGTCTGTCTCAACAGTGGTATCAAACATTATGAGAGAAATACAGAGACCTATCTGGAACAAACGCACTGACAAATTAGAGACCTATACATAGCACAACATATAGTAAATCTGGAGGAAGAAAACGCCATCCTCAGAGATGAATTGATACAATTAAAAAACTCCTAAAAAGATCTGTAAAACAGATCCAGGAGACAAAACTTGCGTATAAGGGGAGTCCCTGAGGAAATAGGGGCAACTGAACTAAGAATATGTACAAGAGTTATGCACCACACTCTGCCCTAAAATGGCAGCTGATCTCTGGAGACTGGACAGAGCACACAGGTCACTAGGCCCAAGACCTCCTGCCTCTAAACTCCCACGGGATATAGTGGTCAGGTTTCATTACTACGAAAGCAAAAGAGGCAGTACTGACCATCATCCGGGCAGCCAAGGCAACTGAATTCCAAGGCCACAAGCTACAAATCTAGAACGACTTCTCACCAGTTACACTGGCAAAACGCAGAGAACTGCGGCCTGTCACATTACAATTGCAGGAGCATAAAATCCCTTACAGATGGGGATACCCTTTTAAATTGATAGAGGCTCGACAAGGCCGAACACACATCCTCCAAAAAAAATCCTAATAATGCACGCAAATTTCTAGCAGTTCTGGGCATCCAAATGCAGAATATTTCTATGCCAGAACGAAACACACCAATTAAACCTCAACTACAACCCATATGGAATAAGGTACCCATCACATAACGGGGACCCAACCTCACACTGAGCCCCTCTCTACCTAGGGCCAGCTGAACCTGGAACAACCTGTTCATATCTCTCTTTCTCACATGTCACTCACCATAACTGAGCCAGGAGGTCTTGATGTAGAAATGTATTCACAATTTCCAAAATCCTTCTTTCTCATCTCTCATACAAATGGGAGAAACCAGAATGGACTCATATTTTGTTCCATACCCCAATATCTCTACAGCTTGATATCACTCCCCCATACCAAGAGAGCCTCACTGGAGACTTAATGAGACCATACTCCACAACCCTGATTATCTACAATCTATAGAAACAGCACTTAAGGAATATTTTCAGCTTAATAAAGGGACAGTTCGGTCATCAACAACCTTATGGGAAACCCATAAGGCTACCATTTGGGGCCACCTAATATCCCTCACTTCCAATAAGAAAAAAGAATACATCCAATCCCAACTCTCTATACAAAAACAACTACAAACCCTAGAAACCAAATACTCTCCTCAGAGAACAGATCCTGACCCAGATATTGAAACTCATATCGGATATAAACTCTCTCAAACAAAAAGAGGCAGAAAAAGCCATACTATGGACTAGACAGAAATACTAAGAAAAAGGGGATAAACAACACACACTCTTAGCTAGAAAACTAAGAGACCAACAGAATCTAACTAGGATCACTTCCATCAGAACACTCAGGTGAACTTACATAAAATTCCGATCAAATAGGAGAGCATTTTTATACATACTATACAAAACTTTATAACTTAGGACATAATCCTAACAACACAGATCAAGCTTTATCAGACTTCCAAAATAAAACTACTTTACCTAAACTACTAGAAGGGGACATTGAAAAGGTGAATGCAGACATTACCTCCGAAGAAATAGCATATGCACTGAAAAATATGCCAGGAGGGAAAGCCCCGGCCCTGATGGGCTACCATATAAATATTATAAAACTTTCCTACACGTCCTATCTCCCCATCTAACTGAACTTTTCAATGCCTACCTTCAAGAAACTCCAATCCCCAGCTTAAATCTAGCATCTTATCTTACACTATTGCCCAAAGTTGGGAAGGATCTTACATTATGCACTAACTATAGGCCCATAGCACTATTGAACTCAGACTTAAAGCTATTTACTAAAATTCTAGCAAATGGACTCACACCAATTTTCCCCGCCTCAGTTGGCCATTTATGTTTAAGCTTCTGCAACATCTTAATTTTACAGGACCATACTTAACGGCCCTTCAAAGTCTATATAGCTCCCCCTCGACATACTTGAAATTACCAGGCCACTCCCATAGACCTATACCAATCTATAATGGCACAAGACAAGGATGCCCCATGTCTCCACTCCTCTATGCTTTAAGTATTGAGCCCATGGCAGCACTAATGCGGAATAGCCAAGACATAACGGGAATAGCTATAAAGTCAACACAATATAAAGTTTCCTTATATGCAGAAGATGTCAAACAAATCCACAAATCTCTCTACCTAACTTGCATAAAATTCTCAAGGAATATAGCCTACTCTCCAACTACAAAATTAATCTGACCAAGATGGAAGCATTACCCTTAAATTTACCACCAAACACCAAAGAAGCCCTTAAGGCAAGTTTTCCCTAAAACTGGAAAACAGATTCCATTTCATATTTAGGTATACAGATCACTACTAAATGTAACACTTTGTACTCTCACAATTATCCCCCACTGATCCGACAAATTGAACAATTACTGAAAAAATAGTCTGACTACCATATATATCCTGGTTTAGGAGAATAGCATCCATTAAAATGTGTATATTACCCAAACTTCTTTATTTATTCGAGACACTGCCAGTAGTGGTCCCAACCAAAAATCTGTATTATTGACCTCAATCTTGAGAGGAGGACTCGGAGTCCCATCCTTTTTGAAATACTACGAAGCTGCACACCTCAGACAGTTACTGGCCTGGTCTCATAATGATCCTTTCCAACTCAGTACAACAGGTTATTGGCTGAAATATACTGCGATCCAACCAATTATACTTGTCTAATAATTGCATAGTTGTCGTTCTTATTTTTAGCCACATTCACAGCTATAAAAAAAAGTCTTGTCCTGATATTGTTCTATTTGCCCATTTGAAGGTACTGAAGCCTCAACATTTAATGAATAAAATAAGTTGTAAAATATTAGTCTTCTAAATTACCTCTGTCCTGTGGACCAGCATCCATTTTCCATCATCTCCTTGCTTATAAAATTCTAAAAATGGATCAGACTTCCCAAACAGGTCCTGTAGAAGGTGCCAATAAAAATAGGTGTAAGGTAATTGACTGACAGTGCAACTAGCAAGCAGGTAGAAGAGAGTTATATATTATATAACCATAAGACATTTAATAAAAGGAATGTCAAAAAGTTCTTGTGTCCACACCTTTTTGTCCAGCTTCCTTCCAGCCATGTACAATGTTATCACCCTGTTATCAGACAGTTCCTGAGCAATTACCTGGAAAACAGATAAACTGGCTTCATGAAGATCAGGACTTTTAGCAAGACCTTAGCAGGGCAGAAATGTGTAATGGTGACCATACATGTTACAATTATGATCTTTCCTGCAACTATTGGTTGTTCATACCCTGCATTAACGTTCAGAGCTAAATCCTCAGATATGCAATTAAAAACAAAAGAATTCTATGCCATCTGATGATTTAGTGATAAACACTTGCCTTTGCTTTGGCGCCCTCAAAGGCACCCCATTAAAAAATTCCATCCCACTCGATTGATGAGATGACTATACTGCTCACCTCGTCTCCTGCCATACACACACCAAATATCATACAAACCGTGTGTGTGGCCACATTTAGACACACAATGAAATCTACATGTTTTTTATTAAGAACTAAATTCTACCAGTTGTTCTAAGAAGGAAATGTTATTCTGCCAACCTTTCTGGCAGTGAAGGGATGAAATTAAACTCTTGGAGTGAGAATTATGCGCCGAGCCATTACATCTTACATTGTTCGCTTTGTTTACAACACTTATGACACAATGAAAGAATTGCTGCACTCGTGTCTGTCTTATACATAGAGGGAGCTGCAGCATATTGTTATCCTACCGCTCTGTTATCTTGTTGCTATGTTACTGTTGCTATGATGCAGATTTTCGCCTTTTACTAGAAACAGAATGATTGCTACCAGTGGAATAATCAACCGATTATCGCAGTGTGAAGTTCAAATAGCTTTTAAAAATGACACATGCAGTAGAGAAAAAGAAAGCTGCTGCACCGTTATGACTCCCTTCCCTGCTGGCTTTCCGTTCCCCAGAATCAGAGGTCGTGTTATCTTTTTGCTGGATACAATCTAGAGAAATCAAAGGCAAACAATCGCTTTAAATGGGAGGCAATTAGAATATTTAAGGAGCATTTGTTATACAATGATACAGTACATATTCCACTTCCACATTCACATTAAACACTGCTTGCATGGAGAACATTATACAGTACATCTTAAGTGTATTATGTATATAATGGCATGTATTTTTATATCTGAAATGCTATGCTTGCTTCTTGCTGATATACAATACATAACTTCATTTTACAGATACAGGTTACCTGTTATGGCAAGTACATTAGCCCTTATAGACTAAATGAATATTATTTGCACTGCTGTATGGGAAATTAAACCCAAAACTAAGGTGGTAGTATTTTCCCAGCATTTCAAACCTGTCCCTATGTAAGGGCATAGATTAGAGCATTTCTTCTCTGAATATGTGCACTTTGTTATTATGATTTATTTATATAGTACCAGCATATTAGCTTGCAGTTTAGAGACATTGTTCATCACTGACATTGGGTCTACCCCTGCAGATCTCCAAAACACACTATTGGGTCATTTTCACACTATTGGGTCATTTTCACACAACTGGGTAATTTTCATTAGGAGCCAATTAACCTGCCTCTATGACACTGAAGTGAATCCAAAGAAACCATGGCAAAACCAAGCAGTGCCAGAGCACAGGCAGACATCTCACAGATGTGGCCTTAATTGGTATTAAACTTCCAGTGGTCACAGATTGCACTGCTAAAGGCAAACTTAAGATACGAAGTGCAAGTCAGTGTGTTAAACTGGCCACAAAGTTGTGTGTATTTTGATGCAATGCAATAAAGGTACTTGTGTCAAAACATACTCTTTGCCCACAAGTTCAGTGATCATGACAAAAAAGACCTACTGCTCAACATAAATAACATATTAGATGGGGTTGAAAATAGAAATGTTCACCTTTCTGCCTAAATGAAACCTGTCTAACTGCTTGTTGGTTCAGATGAAGGCAAAAAACCCTGTTTGTCTCAGAGGGGAAAAATATTCCTTTCTGATTCGAATATAGCAATTGGACCAGTCCCCGGATCAACGCTGTACTAATAGTTAATTTTGGTATTTTGTATTTCATCACTTGCTAAAAAGCCATGCAACCCCTTCCTGAAGATATCTAATGCATCTGCCAATACAGCCTCAGGGAAAGAAATTTACAAACTCACAGCTATCACTGTAAAAAATCCCTACTAATGCAGTGTGTTTTTAGCTCTTTTATTTGGGATGAGCTGCACAGCATTAGCCAATAGGTGCAGCTCAATCCTAGAGATCTCCTTGCTCCCAGCCATTAAAAATCCTTCATCCTGCTCCCTGCTTTTCTCTTATTATAGGTCCATGTTAGCCTGCTGCTGAGCATCTGTGTTTTCTTCCTGCACTTTGTCCTGTAACTGAGCATTCTGCTTGTTTAGCTCCCTTGTGTCCTGCCTGTTCTGTTGCCCTGTTTCACTGTCTTATTTCTGTGTGTCCTGTCTATTCTAGAATACTTTTGTCTCACATTCTGTCTCATTTCTGTGCATCCAACCTGTTCTGGAATTCTGTTGTTCTGCATTCTGACTCATTCTGTCTCATTTATATGTAAACTGCCTGTCTCTGGATTTCCAAATCCCAGATCAGTTCTATGTGCATGCTGAAGAGCCAATGCCATGCCTGTCAGTGTGTAGAAGACACTCTGTTGTTATACTATTCTAGATTGATAAGTAAACCCTTATTCCCTTGTATTTTGTTTCCATTAATCTGTGCTTGATGATAGGCAGTACAGGTATAGGATCTGTTTTCCAGAATGCTGAGAACCTGGGGTTTTCTGAATAAAGAGTAAATTGGATTACCAGACCAAGTCTTAAAAATCATTTAAACTTTAATTAAACCCAACAGAATTGTTCTACTTGCAATATGGAATAATTATATCTTAGTTTGGATCATGTACAAGGTTTTATTATTACAGAGAAAAGGAAATCATTTAAAAAAATCTTAATTATGGAGTCTATAGGATATGGCCTTCCTGTGATTTGGAGCTTTTTGGATAATGGCTTTACTGATGTTATAAAATGCAAATGGGAGGGGGATTTGTGTTGAATAACACAACCTGACACCAAGGTGTGACAGCATGAACATCATTGGTTGCTTAGAGCTATGAGATCTAGTGAGATGACTTAAATCCTTTGGTATTTTGTATTTTTTGCACTGGGATCAAGTGATCATGTATTTTTAATATATATATTTTTCTGTACCATATGCTTTGGCAGCATTGATATAAATAAAGACTGACTTCAATTTAATTTAATATTTGTGTTGGTGAAAAATTGTGGAATCTTTTGTGTAATTTTGTGCAGACAAGATGGAGCAGATTGGCGTTTGTGGTGCTGGGAAAGCATTGTGTGCCTGCCACATGTTTAACCAAAGAACAAAGAGGGTCAGGCAAATATTGGTTCAGTAATATTTACAAATAAAATTAAAACCAGAGAAAATATGCAATGAATATTCATTGGAAACATGCTGAGCATTGTATTTTCTTTCATTAAAATATAAAAAGAACTTTAAGAATTACATTCTCTTTTATTTCCTCAAGACTTGTTCAATGCAGGTTTATCAATACTTACAACAGAAGAGGGATTTTACCTTTGAAATAAAAGACAACAAAACCTTAAATTACTAAGAAATGCCAATTTGTCAGGCACCCCCAACAAAAGTTTAAGGCTATGACACGGTGCTACTTGAAGCGGCCAACCTTCATCCCCAGACCGGTGGAGGTTGTGGGATAGAGAGCGCTTCTAAAAATTTTCTCCCAGGGTTTTATTGCATTTGGTTTTCTTGTCCTTTACAGTACAGATATGGAACCTGTTATCCAGAATGCTTGGGAACTGGGATTTTCCGGATAAGTGGTCTGCTAAAAATCAACATATAAACATTAAATAAATGAATTATTTTGCCTCCGATAAGGATAAGTTCTGTCTTAGTTAAGTACAAGGTTCTGGTTTATTTTAAAATTTAAAAAAAAAATGAATTGTTTGCTGAGAAATGGGCTTCCTGGAGCTTTCTGGATAATAAATCCTACCTTTATCATGTAGACAACAGAATTCTACAACTGACCTTAAGTATATTTTGATTTGTAGTACTGGTGATTTTAATGAAAGCACAGACATATAAATAAGGTCCAGTTGTAAAGTTTCTTATTTAAATTCATGATGCATTAAAAAGTAAGTTGAAATTTTAACTCATTTAAAAGATAAAATTATCACAGTTTACTGCATTCCATTTTAGAAAAAATGCTCATATTCTCGTGTCTTTTATATTATAAAAATCCTACTAAAGGTATGGGATCTGCTATCTGGAAATCCATTATCCAGAAAGTTCCAAATTACAGGAAGGCCATCTTCCATAGACTCCACTATAAAAAAGTAATTCTGATTTTTAAAAATGATTTCCCTTTTCTCTGTAATAATAAAACAGTAACTTGTACTTGATCCCAGCTAAAATATAATTAATCCTTATTGGAGACAAAACAATTCTACTGTATTTATGTAATGTTTAAACAATTACATGGCAGATTTAAGATATGATGATCCAAATTAAAGCCCTCCAAGTTCTGGATAACGGGTCCACCTTCAAGGCTTGCTAAACAGGAAGTGGCATAAAAGGCCACAATGTGTAAAGCTCAATATGACCACCTGTGCCACCTTAAAATGCTGTGGTCAAGTAACAACTGCGGGTTTTAGCACAGTATAGAGAAACATTTTCTTAAAGGAACAAAAACACAAAAAAAAATTAATTAACAATATCCTTTTTCAATCCTTATGTTTTATGTATTTCATTAAAATTTCCTTTTTTATAATTGTTTGCCTCATAAAGTGTGTTATCGTGTGTCTCCTACAGTTTTATAGGGTAAATAGAAATTGGAATATTGGGCAACATGCAGGCTTCAAAGAGATTTGTGGGTGTGTATGCACTTTTGTGCTGCTCTGGTTTCAGATTGAAGTTTGGATCCATTCTTTTGAGCAATCCAAAGCAGAAGATCTGCAGGCAACGTATGGTAAAGAGTAACCATAATCTTCTAAAACAGTCAGTACACTGAATAAGGGCTTAGCGATTAAGTCACTTCCGCCAATACAGATCAGAAGAACGTAAGCATGCTGGCTTGGAGGCAATTCAGGGAAAACAAATATGGCAGGTACCTAGGGGCCCAAGGAGACAGCTTTCCTCACCTTGCCAATCATGGAACCAGCCCATTACCTAATATATTAATAGTAATGGGATATGTTAAATGGTTTTGTCAAGGTTACTGGCCCTTTAATGTTTGGAGGCAGCAATCTCAGAACACTGGTGCCTCTAACTGGCCTTGCACCTTATATATAGCAAGCAATGCAAAATGGGCAGGTGTTACGCTCATTAAATGCCTCCCTAGATGCAAACAATGTCAACTGCTTTGTTTGCAAAGAACTGTTCAGTTTCCCGACACAGAAAAATAAACTAAGGGTTTCATAATAATATTAGTAACAGCATAATATTAATAACAGCATCACAGAGTTTATTTGAAATATCTGATTGATATAACGTAAGCCATTTAAATAGCATAACTATGAGTAATAGTAAATGCGCTTCTATAGTCCATAACATTTGTATTTACCTATCGTATCCCTTTAGAAGTCCTGTAAAAATACCTTAGCAATGTAATATCAGAAGCCCAAACATTGGACTCATGTAGCCAGGGTTTTCTAAGACCTGTATACTAATAGCCATAAAGGTACTCACCATTCCAAGTGTGCATGAGAATTCCCCCAGAAAGTCATGCTCGTAGAGCTGAGTGCTTGACTTGTCTTGGTCAAATAAGGCAAATTTTAATTTCTGCACTTCTTCAAAGTGATAGTTGATGGTAAACTTTTTGGCAAACACAGGATTTAGGTTGTTGACTGTTGTTTCAGTTCTGTCGATCTAATACAAAAAAAAAAAAACGCACTTGTTGAATAAAACCATTATTCAGTGTCAGACTGGGGGAGGCAGAGCCCACCAGAGATCCATGCAATGGGCCCCACCACTTGATTTGTACCCTTCCACCCAGCTAAGGGCCCATGGCTGAAAACCAAAAACATCAGATTATCCTCCATGCATTCTGGCCCCTAGCCCTCCACTGATGCACCAGAAAAATACCAAAGGCTTGGAGCCCAACAAGTCTGAGGCCAACCAAGTTTCCCCTGGTGCTCTGGTGGCCAATCCAACTCTGCCATTGTTGAAAAGGGAAGCCGAGAATGCATGGAGCATGCAGAAGACTTTTGTAAAAGTAACTTGATTTATACTTTAAGCACAAATTAGCATCTGCATTGGTAAATTGAACACAAGTTACAAGTAGTTTGTTTTCTTTGCGACTGCCGCACAAACACCAACTTCTGGCATGCTGATGTACTTTGTGTAATTAACAGGTTTGCATACGATCTAGTAATTGCAACTCACTGTATGTAGGGCCAACTCACTAAGGTAAGCCTGCACATTAAACAGTTCTTCATTCCAGGACATTCTTAATTCTGTGTGCTCTGGAGCATGCATGGAATCAGCCAAGGCTGAAGCAGAACATTGGTTGTATATTTTTCACTTTGTGTTTAACATGATACATTCACTACTGAATGCCTACTTACAGAGAGAATAGCATCTTTTGCATTGTTTCCTACTGCAAAAAAAACTCAGCAGTGATCTGCAAATCCTGCAAAGCTATTCTGTTGTGAATGTCAATAAAATCAGTTTGGCAATATAGCACAGCTCTATGTAAATGCAAAAAAATAATTGTTTTGTGAGCACAGTAATTAAACATAGTATAAGATAAGCCCTGTTTATAAGCATGGGACATAACAATGTGGGCCTGGGACTGATTTAAAGGGCACCAGAAGCCAAAATCACTAGGTGCTTTAAATTTTAAAAATAAACTAAATTCATGAGTGGGCAGTACAGAAATCACTGAAGGACACAGTATTGTAAATAAGGCCTCGCAGACCTGGTCACTGGGGTCTAAAGGGACCTTACTATACTGCCCCCCAGTCGCCAATTAGAGGTTAAAGAGAGAAAATAAATCAAAGATGGCTATGCATTACCGTGAAACACATGCCCATCTTTGGTAGAAATTTCAGCCAGGCAGAGAGTAGGAAAGCTAGCAGCATTGACAATGAAGAAAAGTTTATGGTGTTCTGCTTGAGTGAGGTAATGCTTTATACCATCCAATTATGAAGTGATCTTTCTGGCATGTTTAGGATAATGGAATCCTCATTGCTCATTTCTGCAGTAATTTTATTTGCAAGTCTGGGGTTAATGGATTTCTCATTAGCCATTTCTGCAACGGTTCTACTGGCATATGTGCCACATTATGTCTGAATGCTTAGGGCAACAATATGTCATGAAATGGTAGGGATCACTGTGTCTTCTGGTGCACTTTTTGCTTCTGATGCTGCCATTCCAAACATGAAAATGGATGTGTTTTCATGCAGGGGGCCCTAAAGCTCCTGTTACACCACTGGTACTGCACATGTGCTTGTTCAGGGCAGCACAGAGGGTCATGAGGGAGACATTTAAAGGAACAGTAACACCAAAAAATGAAAGTGTATAAAAATAATTAATATATTATGTACTATTGCCCTGCACTGGTAAAAGTTGTGTGTTTGCTTCTTAAACACTACTACAGTTTTCATAAATACCCTGCTGTGTATCCATGGGGGCAGCCATTTAAATTGAAAAAAGGAGAAAAGGCACAGGTTACTAAGCAGATAACAGATAAGTAGCAGATTCCCATTGTATTCTACACAGTTATCTGTTATCTTCTTATGTAACCTGTGCCTTTTCTCCTTTTTTCAATTTAAATGGCTGCCCCCATGGCTACACAACAGCTATTTCTATTAACTACAGTAGTCTTTCTGAAGCAAACACACAACTTTTACCAGTGCAGGGCAACAGTACATTATATTTTAATTATTTTAAAACATTTTTATTTTTTAGTGTTACTGTTCCTTTAAAATTAAGGTGACTCTCTCTGCAGACCAAACTCCAGTTTAAGGCTTAAAATCACTGGGGGAAGGGGGATACCACCAATTGGCAACTTCCTGTGTTTTTGGCTAGCATTATTCTCTAATGAGAGACCATCCTCTTGACCACTCTTTTCACACCAGGATAGCAGCTGCTTGTCTACATTTTTACCAGCTTTAAGCTGTCTTGCCTGTCCTTTTGATTTTTCCTTACAGTTATTTATCAGACAACCTACACTGCACAGCAATCCTGCTGCGTTAGATAAGAGCAAGATGACTGACCTAAACCTGGTAAGCTGGATTTTTATCAGAGGATCCCTTTTGCATCTTTAATCATGTTAAGCTTCCTACTACAGAAGACATATCTGGTCTAGAGCCTTGTGAGGGATGGCTGTGCTTGAGTCGGAAGTAGTAGTAGAAGGTTCTATGCATGTACTACCTTCCTCCAATGACCAGGCTTCAATTCTAGGAGCAATGTAAGATTGTGCCAGCACAGATATGTGCATTGCCCAGTTTATAAATCTGGATCATGAGGTGAAGTGCCACAGGAGGCACTGTGAGTTTGTATAGCAAAATAACTTTTATAACCTTCTGTTACAGCCTGTGCCCACTTCTGCTCTTATCTGTTATGGGTTTGTTCGCCTGGTTATTTTGTATGTACAGTATAACTGTATTTTATGTGGGTGATTCAGTGCCATGTGTTACAAGATATAAAGGGTTAATTATTCTGTGATTTGTATAGTAAGCTTGCTACAGCCCTTAAGGTGGCCATACACGCACCGATATTATCGTACGAAACCTCGTTTCGTACGATAATCGGTGCGTGTATGGCATGTCAGCGAGCCGTCCGATATCGCAGGAAGCTGCTGAAATCGGTCGGCTCGCCGATCGGCCAAGTTAGAAAATTTTGATCGGGCGCCATAGAAGGCGCCTGACCAAAATTCTCCCTTCAGAGCTGAATCGGCAGAAGGAGGTAGAAATCCTATTGTTTCTACCTCCTTACCTGCCGATTCAGCCCTGAATGGTGTGTGGCGGATCTGACGATGTTTCGTGCGACCGACGGTCGTACGAAACATCGTGAGATCGCCACGTGTATGGCCAGCTTTAGAATCACTGGGGAGCTCCATCCGCTACTGTGAGTATTTCCTGTCCATAACTTATCTGTAGCTTCTCCCATAGAGCCCAGATAGGGATTAAAACAAAGGGATGTTCTGAAGTATTTTCTAACAGAGGTGTGTGTAGTTTTGGGAGTCAGTCGAAGAGGAACGTCTCTTTTTTCCCATGCCATTCAAGGAATCCTCTTACATAAAGGAGACTGAAATAATCTAAAAGGTGGCACAAGCAATGGAAGAACCAGGCAAGCATAAATATGAATGGTCCACTAAATTTATAGTCTGTATAGATACAAAACTGGTTGGTATTCTATCAAGGCATTTAAATAAAAAAATATATTTTTACCCCCTATATGTAAGAGGTTTTCAGGCTATATTGTCCTTTTACAAAATATACCTGATGCATTAATGCAATAGTTCCCAACCAGTGGCTTGGGAGCAACTTGTTGCTCATAAACCCCTCGGATGTGGCCTTAAAGCAGGTGCTTATTTTTACATTTCCGACTAAAAGGCAAATTTTGGTTGCATATGCTTCCATGAAAACCAAGTGTACTGCCATACAGAGTCTACTGTAGACTGCCAGTTCACATAGGGGTACCTTATTTGGCACCCCAGGAACTTTTTAATGCTTGTGTTTCTCCACAGCTCATTTTACATTTGAATGTGGCTCACAGGTAAAAAAAAAAAGGTTGGGGATCCCCATTCTAACAGATCCCAGCAGTATAATAATATAGACAGCAAAAGACCCAAAGGGTGCTGCTGGTGATCTCTTGATAGATATACCGTAAGAGGCCCAGCTCATTAATTCCTTGAGGGACTGGGGGGAGCCTAAAAGGATGCAAGGATCTATAATTTCTAGTTATATCACTGGGAACACTACAAAGTCTGTCACTAATCTATAATGCAAACCAAAGCAGATTTTCTAATTGATTAGATTTTATTCCAGTTTATTTGTATGACATTTATATTTGTAATTATTACCCTTCTCATACACACAGGGCTGCAGGATAGGTCGAAAACTCACAAATTAATTGAAATAATAACAATTTAATCAATTTAATTCATTTTGCAGAGCATTCTACAGAGAAAAATCTTAGTCATACAGATAATGTACAAGAAATAGATATAAGGGTTTATTATAGCTCTTGTGCTCCCAAGTACAAAACTTTACCATATTTTAAAGATAAAAAAAAATGTCACAAAAGCTCCAGTAGGTTTCATTACAGCCAGATATAAAGGTCACTTTCTCTGATGCTTACAGCTGCGCACAAACCATAGTGACATTACTCTCACAGTTGGGCTAATTTTATGGTAAATGGTGTTGCTGCCTTCATTTACTGTACTATTTAGTACAGGGAATGCTGCCCACGCAGAAGATTATCAGGCTTGCTCTCTGGCCACATCAAACCAATAGGAAAGAGTGAACAAAAAATTAGAACATTTAGTTCTTTCCATAATTTTAACCACCACAACACCAGAAGTTTTTAGAATGCAAATTTTCAATAGACTAGTGTTACCTATCATTAGTGAAAGGCAGAAACAACATGAGAGATCCCAATATTATTTATACAAAAAATATAAAGAGTGTGATGTATATACTTTGCTCCCAATTTAAAGGGAAACTAAAGGTCTTATTAACTTAATTCACAATGAGTATATTTGTGACACATGGCTGCTATATAAGACCTGGACCACAGAGACCTTATCCACACACCCTAACACTCCAAAAAAAAATTTTGTCCGGTGCACACTGCTGGAGGGATGGGCACCCTCCAAATACACTGTAGCAACAAAAAAAGCAAATCGCACTAAGGACTGCAAACAAGGGTAAAACCCTTTTAAAAGTTTATTGCAGAGGTGCAATGTTTCGGGGCAATGTGATAAAGGGGTCACATTGCCCCGAAACGTTGCACCTCCGCAATAAACTTTTAAAAGGGTTTTACCCTTGTTTGCAGTCCGGAGTGCCATTTGCTTTTTTTGTTGCTATATAAGACCCCCATGAATAGCTCCTATTCCTCTGCAGTGCTCAAGATCAGAGGCTATTGCCCAGTGCACATCTATGCCTGCTGAGCTGCAGTAATTTTAAAGACAAACTATACCCCCAAACAATGTAAAAATATATTGCATAAACAAGCTCAGATGTAAAAACCTGCTTCATCTAAATAAACAATTTCATAAAAATATACAGAATGCTCGGGACCAAGGGTATTCCAGATAAGGGATCTTTCCGTAATTTGGATCTCCATACCTTAAGTCTACTAAAAAATCAATAAAACATTAAGTAAAATCAATAGGATTGTTTTGCCTCCAATAAGGATTATTTATATCTTAGTTGGGATCAATTACAAGATGCAGTTTTATTATTACAGAAAAAAAGGAAATCAGTTTTAAAATTCTGAATTATTTGATTAAAATGGAATCTTTGGGAGACGGGCTTTCCGTAATTCGGAGCTTTCTGGATAGTGGGTTTCCGGATAAGGGATCCCATACCTGTATATGCTATTGGGCACTCCTAAATAGAAATTTGCCATTTTAAGAATTAAAGGCTGCCTCCTGGGATCATAGGATTCACGGTGCACACAAACAAACCAAGGGCACACATACATGCTAGGTCACATCAGCCAATTAATTGTAAGAGTCTTTTACTCCCACACTTCTTCCTGTTACAGTTAGAGCTGCATTATTTCTGGTCTTGTGTCTCTGAGGGAGCACAAAGCCCATTACTTTATAAATAAAGTTATACATACATACATACATACATACATCACTAAAGGATGTAAAAAGGCAATATTTAGTGATATTTATATTCCTGTTTGGCGAGATTCTTTAATAGGTCACTGTAGGTCATCTGTTGGTTAAGTATTCATTCTGGGGGTATAGTTCCCTTTAAAGGTGCATGTTGATAGAGCTAAATTTAGCAGCAGTGGGGAGCAGGGGACACATAATAGACTGCAAGGGTAACAGTGCTGCTTTAAACCAATCTTATAATTGTTCTCCTGAAAAAAATGAATCTCACTAGGCAGCTGTTCAGAAACAAAAGACAAAGGGCTATTGCTTGTGTATAAACGCAAGTATGCTTTTCACACTAAAATCTGCAATGGCTCTGGGTGTAGGCACAGGGTAAGGTTGATCCCAGCGTAGGGGCTGATTCTCAGCCTCTGTTTATCCAAAGGAGGAGAATAAGCCTTGTGTGGGATTAGCCAACAAAAAGTGTTTATGCCCTGTCGCTGTAGCTCCTATGTAGCTCTATATGACTATTAATTGTTATTTAAGAGCAAAATACAGTGTGCAGACACAATGGAATCCTGTACTTTACATCCATCATTAACAATGGTTCATTTGCTCACTGCACCCTTGCACTCTTTTTTATGGCAACTACACTGTGCACAAACACAGGCAAACAAAATGTCTATGTTTGCCCCGCATAGCATGGATGAAAAAAAGTGTACCATTTTAATACCGTGTATGCATTCTTGCACTGGTTGTACCTAGGTGAAAATTCTGTACCAGTTTGTTCAGGGCACAACAATACACGGCTTCTGGGGAAACCCTTAATTACAGGATAAAATATGGCAGACTGCACTGATTTTGCATGTTGCTCCTTGTCTTCTCTAGAGAGATTAGTCCCTGTGAAATTTTGTGAATAATTCATAAGAAACTCAGACACCCAGAAATGTGGGCTGAGGCATTTCAGCTGATAAGCCATACTAAAAGGCAATTACCACAGATTATAATGGAAGGCGATTTTACTGCCATTCGTTGACACAATACCAGATTTTACAAAATGTAACAACAGCTATGCTTGTAGAAAAACAGAACAAACAGCTTTACAAATTATTTTTGAATCTGTAGCAACAAGGAAATTTAATGAAATCACTGAGCTCCCATTAATTTGCTTTGTGTTAATTTCAACACAATTCTTCTTAGTATTTGGGCCTAACTATTCACTGCTCTGTCAGAGCCCAGCACTGCCTCTAAACCAATGCACAATTGGTTTTGAAACAGTTATATTTGCTGTTGCAGGAAGAAGTTTGACATAATTGAGAAGACTGTGAAGATTCACTCTAAAAAGCATAGGAAGCCAGTGCTGTGTACACTGATAGCTCAAAGCAGTTGAACACATTCTGCTGGGCCAACTGACACACTGATCTGTTTTGAACTAAACACTTTCCTGACTCTTAGGAAAATGGAGACCAGCAATACAGGACTCCCTAATAAAATAGGGTATGGAGTGTTCATACACATATGCACACACATATACACACAGAAGCCTACTACACATTGTGCTGTTTATGAAGTAAATCTGCCAGTAGCTAGGCATGCAAAATGATTATTAGGCTACATATGACAAGATATGTCAATCTTTATTCAGCAACTCAACACAAAAAAATGATAATTATCTCACATTCTTTATCTGTAACACTCAGGAGCTTTATATAGCCTCAGCAGCATTATTACTATTCTAAGCTGAGAGACTGCATTGTGCATCGTACGGATATACCCAGAGAGCTGCCACTGAGTTTATAATCTGACCTCAGCATAGACAAGAGCTATTAAGTGATAAATCTGTCGCAGGATTACCTTTTCTGCGATTCTATGGGGGAGATTTACTAAGGCACGAATGCCGTCGTGACTTTTTCGTATCTTGCACAAATTTTTCTGCGCCGTCACGTCTTTTTCGTACTTTGCAACAAAATTTTGCGACAAATTCATATTGTCGCGCCGAGGACGAAAGTTTCGGATTCATTCAAGCTTCGGTATCGTGACTTTCCTTGGGCCAGGTTGGAGCTGCAGAGTGCCATTTATTCCTCTGTGAGACTTCCAAAATCATGCAAAGTCGGAAAGATTTTTCCGCCGTTTACAGTTGTTCAATACGATAAAGTCGCGACGGCGACGTAAAAGTCGCGCAAAATACTGTAGATCTATTTGACCTGTAGGCAAACTGGAGTGGATCAAGTGAAGCAAGGAGTAAAGATGTGATGTGAGCCTTGACTATACGCTCAAAGCACTTCATGGCAATGGAGGTGAGTGCTACTGGGCGATAGTGAGCTGCCTAAATGACTATCGCCCAGTAGCACTCACCTTCATTGCCATGAAGTGCTTTGAGCGTATAGTCAAGGCTCACATCACATCTTTACTCCCTGCTTCACTTGATCCACTCCAGTTTGCCTACAGGTCAAATAGATCTACAGACGATGCAATAGCAATTGCACTTCATACTGCCCTCTCCCACCTGGACCAGAGAAACACATACGTGCGGATGCTGTTCATTGACTACAGCTCTGCTTTCAACACCATCGTACCATCCAGACTTGTCATGAAACTCCGTGACCTGAACATCTGTTCCTCCCTGTGCAGCTGGATCCTGGACTTCCTGACAAACAGACCTCAGGTGGTTCGGATCGGCAACATCACCTCATGCACACTGACACTTAGCACCGGTGCCCCCCAGGGATGTGTGCTCAGCCCCCTGCTGTACACCCTGTTCACCCACGACTGTACAGCAACACACAGCTCCAATACTATCATCAAATTTGCAGACAACACCACCATCATCGGCTGCATTTCTGATGGAGATGAGTCGGCTTACAGGGCAGAGGTGAGAGCCCTGACATCATGGTGCCGGGACAACAACCTGCTGCTCAACGTCAGCAAAACTAAGGAGCTCATTGTGGATTACAGGAGACTGCAGGGAGGAGGCCATACCCCCATTCACATTGACGGAGCAGAGGTGGAGAGAGTCAGCGGCTTCAGATTCCTTGGCATCAATATCAGTGAGGATCTGAGTTGGTCTCACCATGTTGGTGTGATCACAAAAGCTGCAAGACAGCGGCTCTTCTTTCTGCGGCGCCTGCAAAGGTTCGGCATGGACTCCAGAATACTCACAAACTTCTATCGATGCACCATTGAGAGTATTCTGTCTGGCTGTATCATCACCTGGTATGGCAGCTGTAATGCCTTGGACCGCAAAGCTCTGCAGAGGGTGGTGAGATCAGCAGAGCGCATCACCAGGACTGAACTGCCGGCCATGCAGGCAGGCGGTACAGGAGCATCCAGACCCGCACCAGCAGATACAGAGACAGTTTCTACCCACAAGCCATCAGGCTTCTGAACTGCTGACATTCTACCCAAACCAACACACACTCCCCATAACTACTGGACTCTTCCCAGTGTCACTTTAAGCAAAGCCACTTTAAATCCTCACTGCACAATTTCAAATATTGCATTGCATTTTATTATTGTAAATACTTGTACCTTTATTGCACACTTTTATTATATTTAATATTTGTATTTTTTTTTTGTTTTGTTTGTTTATGTAAAGTTTGCCATTCGGGATTCAAATTCGTGCTTTGGTAAATCTGCCCCAATGTAATCAAATTTTGTAGGAGACTCTTATGTATGCACAAAGCAACACAAAGAAAGTCCCTTTTTGCTAGTTAGGCAGTACTGGGATTTTACACCTAGCCATACATGCACAGATCTGATTGGGCACTTTGGCCAATTTGAAAACATACTGCCCAACCATCTGAGCTTGTATATCAGATTTCTTGCACTGTAGATCTTGCACTACATCCAATGCAATCCTGCAGTCCCTACATGAAAGATCACGTAAGTTTAATTTATCATAACATATCTGAAAAAATATTTATTTATGCACCACTCTAGAGAGATGCACGTTCTTTTGCTGATACCACGTCATCAGCAGATAAAGGGAAAAGGAGCCAAAACAGGACCAGGATATACAGCCTGGGGGGCTGATGGGTCAGATACAGTGGTGGTATGGCCTCTGTATGGCCATCTTTAGCCATAGTATGCTTATCTAGTACAATAATATCTATGCATTGGGGTAGTGTAGCTATACATGGGGGGGAATGTGGGTGGTGTGTTACAGTGGATATACAGAAGTGACTAAATAATGCACAATACACTCCCCAGAAAACGCACATTATTTTCCATCAGAATGACTACCTTCTGGAAGATTAACATTTTTTTGAGCTGGTAGCAGTTCTTTTTTTTTTTTGTGCAGCCTTTAAAAACAAAACTCCCCAGGAACATTAGCTGTCATTCAAATACTGCTTGTGTCATCAAAAGATGGAAAACTACAGAAGTTTTCTAATTATCTACAATGTATTAGAACTTCTAGTTGATCGTTGACCTTCCCCTCCCAGAAACAAAGTTCTCACTATATCCAGTATGAGGAATCCTGAAATCCCTTTGTAATCAGGAAATAATACTCTGCCTTAGCTGTGGGTATATTTCCTGGAAGACAAGAAATGGAGGGAAGAGTCCCTGACAGTGATTCCCTCGAGATTCTGAAGACTAATGCTCTCTTACTGGTGGCTGCAAGATTTATTCTCAAAGCTGGGTTATGTTTATATTCATAAAATCTAGTGCTGTATTATTGACATCAATCACAATATATGATACTAAAGAACCAGAAACAAATGACAGGTATGGGACCTGTTATCTAGAATGCTCGAACCCTGTGGTTT
Organism: Xenopus tropicalis; assembly: GCF_000004195.4. Taxonomy (NCBI): domain Eukaryota; kingdom Metazoa; phylum Chordata; class Amphibia; order Anura; family Pipidae; genus Xenopus; species Xenopus tropicalis. The sequence goes on from NC_030680.2 coordinate 51,368,336, forward strand.
ACCAGACAAGGAATCTTTCTGTAATTTGGATCTCCATATCTTAAGTCTTCTTAAAAATCATTTAAACATTAACTAAACCCAATAGGATTGGTTTGCCTCCAATAAGGATAATTTATATCTTAGTTGGGATCAAGTACATTGTACAAAGTACAATGTCATTTTAAACAATGTAAATTATTTGATTAAAATGGAGTCTATGGTATTTGGCCTTCTCATAATTTGGAGATTTCTGGATAATGGGTTTCCAGATAATGGATCCCATAAAATGCAATAAACTTTCCCTGTCCAGATAAAAAATTGCAGGTTTGCTTCAGAAACACTATAGATGTATAAATAAGCTGCTGTGTAGCCATGGTGGCAGCCATTGAAGTTGAATTGGGCTCTCAGGCACACATTTTCATAGCAGCTAGCATATAGGTTGTGTAGAATACATTAGAATAAAGGGGTCAAATTTCATTCATGGATTTCTACAAAAAACCACAATGATGAAGTCTCTCATATAAAATAGTATTGTACAACACTGCAGAATACACTGGCATTTTCTATAAATAATAATCACTTGTGGCTTCTTTTCTATTGAAAAATCAAAATCTAATGAACGTATCACACAGTAGTGAGAATTACGGTACCTCAGACCATTTTCCATTAACTTCCTGAAATAAAACACAGAATGGGTCAGACTTGGAAGCTACATCCCGATCCAGAAGATTTTGGCAGGAGACTGAGAGTTCCACCCTACAGACACAATACTGACTCCCAACAGGGCCCGAGGGGGAGGAAGTGTATGTGTATGCCATCGGCTCCAATAACGTAAGACAATCTGCAAGAGAAGAAAGATAACAATATATCATACGTTTTTAAAGTGTAAAGATTCAAAATAGGACTGTATTTGCAGTTCCATATATATATATCAAAATAAAGATTTCGTGTAATTTTGTGTTACAGGCAGTTGTCTATCTAGTACATGAGCCCTTTCGTCTGACACCAAATTGTACGCTAAAAATGGGCATAACACTTATTCTGCCCCTGTTTGTACCTGATCCTTTTAATAATGCTTTTTTATCTTTTGCTTTGTAAATATAACTCCCAAATGGTAGATGATCTACAGGGCAATGTTACAGACAGAACGGAAAGAAAAGGAAAAAAGAAGTCAGAAGAATATCTGGGAAATGAAGATAAATAACAGAGAATCAAAAAAAATTTTTTATTAATCCAGATTGCGCAAACCTCACAAAAACCACTACTACTATAATCACTAGATGCTGAAAAGGCCTTTGACCAGGTCCACTGGGGTCTGACAGAACGGACACTAAATTTGTATGGGCAGAGATTTAATTTAAGCAATTATGGCACTATACTTAAATCCAACTGCCATGGTTAAAGGGAAAGCAACACTAAGGGGCTGATTTACTAACCCACGAATCCGAATGGGAAAAATTCCGATTGGAAAACGAAAATTTAGCGACTTTTTCGTATTTTTTGCGATTTTTTCGTCGCCGTTACGACTTTTTCGTAAATTGTCGCAACTTTTTCAAAGCCGTTACGATTTGCTCATATCTTGTCGCGACTTTTTCGTATTGAGCGCTCGTAAACTGCAGGCAAAACTTTCAGACTTAGCATGATTTTGGAAGCCTCCCATAGGACTCAATGGCACTCTGCAGCTCCAACCTGGCCCAAGGAAAGTCATGATACCGAAGCTTGAATGAATCCGAAACTTTCGTACTCGGCGCGATGGCTACGAAAAAGTCACAACAATTCGCGCAAGTCGTAACGCTATGAAAAAGTCGCGACAATTTGCGAAAAAGTCATAATGGCTACGAAAAAGTTGCGACAATTTCCGAAAAAAAACGCAAAATACCGATCATTACGAAAAAAACACATTCGGACGCTTTTCGGACGTTCGTGGATTAGTAAATGTGCCCCTAAAAATTTTTAAGTAAAAACTCTATTCTACCCTGCCCCAATAATTGCCCTATCCTGCAAACCATTTCGTATTTTGAATGTTTTCTTAGAAAATACCTGTCAAAGGAGAAGGAAAGTCAAAGTCACTTGGGGGTGCCAAAATGTACCCCATATTTTGAAATGTGTACTATCCAAAATTAGATGGTTTTGGGGGGCAATGTATTTTTTGTGTGTTTTAACCTCAAAAATGCAGAAATGTGTTGAATTTTCAGTACTGAAGTTATCTCTGGGGCAATTTCTATGCACTAACTTAATTTTGGGGTTTCTAAATGCCAGATACTTTGGTGATCCTGTGCACAATAGGTATTAAACTGTTCAGTGGACCCTTGGCTTTCATATTTAGGATGTGTTTTCTTGGTACCTAATGCTATGTGGGAGATAAGTTGATAAAGTGGAAGGTTTGATGCCTTTTTGAGGTATTTCATCACAACCGCCAATTTTGGGAAAGCATTGTTACTCTGTTATTTGGAGTAGAAAGATATGGGTGCCCATTTTGAATTCACCTGAATGTGTACTTTCCAAAAATATATGGTTTTGGGGGGGAAAGTATTTTTTGTGAGTTTTTACCCCTCAAAAATGCAGAAAAAGTGTTGAATTTTCAGTAGTTGAAGTTATCTCTGGGACAATTTCTATGCGCTAACTTTATTTTGGGGTCTCTAAATACCAGATACTTTGGTGATCCTATGCATAATGGGCATCAAACTGTTCAGTGCATCCTTGGCTTTCATATTTAGGATATTTTTTCTTAGGATTTTTTTTCTTATGTAGGAGGTAAGACGCTTGAAATTAGAATCTCTGGGGTGATTTTTTTTTTTTTTTTTTTTTTTAGAATTTTCCTAATTTTTAGATAGAAACTGCCAAATTCAGAAAAGCATTGCTGTTTGGTACTTAAACATGGTTACCCATTTCGGATTTGTCAGAATGTGTACCTAATGTTCTAGGATTTTTGTATTTGGAAAAGTATGCTGTATTCTGCTGTAGTACGGGACCTGTTATCCAGAATGCTCGGGACCTGGAATTTTCGGATAATGGATCTTTCTATAATTTGGATCTCCATAATTTAAGTCTGCTTAAAATCATTTAACTATTGAATAAACCCAATAGGCTTGTGTTCCCTCCAATAAGCATTAATTATATTTTAGTTGGGATCAAGTACAAGGTACAGTTTTATAATTACAGAGAAAAAGGAAATCAATTTTAAAAATTAGAATTATTTGCCTATAATGGAGTCTATGGCAGATGGCCTTTGGAACTTTCTGGATAACGGGTTTCCGCATAAGGGATCCCATACCTGTACTTGGAAAATTTGGTAATTTACTGCTGTGTGTTTTTGATCTATAGAAGTCAGAAATCTCCATAAAACTATACATAGTGGCACGTTCAAGAAACATTAGGCTTTCCAAATCAGTTGAAGTTTGACCATAAAATAAAATATTTTTCTGTTATTGTTTTGTTATAATTTTTTTTTTTTTGGTATTTAGCAATCTAAATCTTGTTCCAGAACTGGAAATACACAAAAACAGATTTAGAAAGCTCAGGTTCTCCTGAAAAAAATTATATCATTTTCCTACCTAAACTAACCCCCCCCCCCCGAAAAAAATGTTAAAAAAGATATGTTGACCAGCAGCTTCCTTAAAATCATCTTGCACCATGGTTGGAAAATAAACAGCAATGTCTGTAGAGCGAAAGCGAACACATGGGGCAACACTGACAATATTGTCTAGTAAAGAATAGTGAAAGATAACCAGCAGAAATAGTTTTGAGCACCACCAAGATAAGGGATGTTGCACACGCTGTTATCCACGAACCAGACCAATGAGCTTCACTCCACTAACCAGGCAGCTGACTTACACTCTACGAAGCAGAGCACTGAGCTGCACTCGCTGACCCAGACAAGTCAGCTGCACTCACTGACCCAGACAACTGTGCTCAAACCAGACCACAGTGTCAGTGTTGCTTTATGTGTTACACTATCCTGTACTTTTGTCTTGAATACCAGCATGCACGCTGAAATATTTGTGATCCATCAGAGAACCGGCACTGTTGATAAGCAGACACCTGTTTCACGTTGACATGAATTGGCTATTTCTGTTGATCAGTGTAAAAAAAACAAAAACAAAATTAAATCCTTTAATTCTATGTTCTATGATAACAAATCTGCAAAACTTTCATGGGAGGGGGATACTTGTAATAGATATATTAAATTCATTCTATTTTTGGTGTTACTTGCCCTTTATGTACTCTACAACTACTCTACTGAGCAACTACAACTGTCTTTTTAAACAGTTGGCTCTAAAACAAAACAAATTGCTTTTTGTAAACTAATAATGCAGGAAAATATACTGTATTTTTGGGAAAGTTTAATTATAACAACCCAGTTTTTCTAAAATAAAAGCTTTTTATGGATTAACCCATTTTCCTGAGCATACATGATTTCCTGGCTCTAGACTGAGGGAACAACAGTAATGGGCCTTTTTACAACTGAAACAGCTGGTAACTTGCAGTCTAGGAGATAACAAGTCTGCATGCAGTATTAAAAAGTTTTAATATAATTTCATAATTATATACGTTCAGACATTTGCTTGCTGAATAAACTCATATATGTAGACAACTGTCACTTCTTACCAATTCATCAATTTAATTGTTATTAGCCAGCTAAGAAGAGTGAAGATGAATAATAGTTTTTTGGCTTTCAGGGTCAGTGACTTACATTTAAAAGCTGGAAAGATGTAGAACAGTGCTGTCCAACTGGCGGCCCGTGGGCCGCATGTGGCCCCCCCACCTGTCTGTCTTCTTTGATGGCTTACCTTTGTGTAAGCTTTAAATGGTATCAGTACTGGCCCCCTGCATGGTTAACACCTCAGATTCAGGCTGTAATCCCCCTGTATTGTTTAAAAATGTAATCCCCTGTGTTGTTCACACCTTTTAATCCCTGCATTGTTCACCCCCTGCAGTGTTCACACCTCAGGCTATAATCACCCACATTTTTCCCCTGTTCACACCTCAGAGGTGGAGGTGAACCCTACACACTATAAAAAGAACATATACTGTAGTGGTACTGCAATTAAAAAGTTTTTTTAACATATAGTTATTGTGCAGACCGTAGGAGCAATGCCAGCATTGTGTCACTGTATGCTGCCTGTGTGTGCCATACTCTGCCTGCCCTATGCTGCCTGTGTGTGCCATACAGGCAGGGTAGGGAAGGCAGAGTATAGCACACACAGGCAGGGTAGGGAAGGCAGAGTATGGCACACACAGGCAGCATAGGGCAGGCAGAGTATGGCACACACAGGTGGGGTAGGGAAGGCAGAGTATGGCACACACAGGCAGAGTAAGGCAAACACAGGCAGGGTAGGGAAGACAGATTATGGCAAACACAGGCAGGGTAGGGAAGGCAGATTATGGCAGGTTTTTGCTGTACTACCACCATTAATATGGCTATGGTAATGCAATAACATGGGTGTGGTTTCAAGTGGGTGTGGTTTTAAAAAGGGGAGTGGTCAAAACTAGCTTTCATTATCGGCCCTCCACCACGGAGGCCAGAAAAATTCCGTCCCTCTGTACCACAGAAGAAGACAGCACTGATGTAGAAGATAAAGGCAAATAATTCAAAAACTATAAAAAAAAAATAAATAATCAAGACCAATTGGAGTGTTGCTAGGAATAGGACATTCTATAACATGCTAAAAGTTAATGTAAGGTGAACCACCGCTTTAAAGCCAGTACCACTGCTGTATAGAATATACACTATCAGCAGCACATACTCTGCAGTTTTAGAGCCTACAGCACCATACAGATATCACTCACCCATCCAGAACATGTCAGTCTCACAGCTCACATCAGGATCAATTCACAGCACATCTTATCCTAACTGGCCCTACTTTTGCAAGGCCAAAGTATGTAGCACTTACCATCCATCTCTGGGGATCTCTGACTGCCGAAAACTGAGCACATTTTTCCCAAGTGAAAGAAAATATTCTCTGCTAGGTTTAGACTGCTCAGACACCGTTCATACAGGCACAGAAATGATGCAATGGAAAATGCTACAGACTTCAATAATATGTAATTTTCTGAAGGATTTGGTATAAGTGTTTCTTGGGGAATAATTAATGCCTGCACTAAACTAAGCCTTCATTTTTGGGTGCAGCAGTAGCATGAAAAATGTAAAAAGCAACAGAATGACCAAATAATTCATCATCGTCATAAACCGTGTATAAACACAGATGATTTCATCTTACGTAAGCCATTGCAAGCCACTGCTTTCTTTAAAAATGTATTTGTATATGTATTTTTGCATTAAAAGGCTTATGGCTATTCACCAACTGAATATTTCAGTTGAAAGAGTGCCCAGAACCACCAATGGTACCTCACATTTAATGAAATGGGAAACATACCACAATGCTGGTACTGGTGCTTTTCACTCCAAAAACAGTAAGAATTCTGGGTTGAAAAATACAGTGCCAGCTCCACTGAAAAAAACACTTCAGTGTTTTTTAAGTGGAGAACCCCATTTATTGCTCCATATGCTTCCCACATGGTGTCTCTAATTTGATACCATTAGTGCCAGTAATAGGCAAGTAGAATACTGACAGCCACTGATCTCTGCTGGGGGGCAGGAGGTGGTCAAAAAGCTAGTGTATCAGGTAGTGATTTACCAGTTAAAGTGCAAATGATAACAAGGCTTAGCTAAGGCACAGGAAACAGACACATGAAATTTTAGTATTAACAGTATTAATTTTGCAGAAAATAACATTATTAAAGCAACCATAAGCAAAAAATAAACCATAAGGGCTCAGAGCCCTAAATCATTAAAGGGCAAATATGTCCAATGCAGAGTACATCACCATTATTCAAGTAAGGCTCACAGCCCAAATAACATCCCACTGACTGACTTTGTGGAGAGATGAGTACAGCTTTTCTATGCAGAAGAACTGTAGTGAGAGGGGCATTTACTAAAGTTTAAGCTGCTACTTAAAGGGGCACTTTGGGCAGTAATTAAAACATATTGGCATATTAGTTTATTATGTCTAGGGGACTGCCACTAATAAACCTCATGTCTCTAATAGATAGAGCCCTTTAGTGCCATATTTATAATGAAAAGATAGTGAATGCATGATACCTGTCAGTAGTAAATGTGGAGGTTGTAGTTCAGCAACACTACATAATTCTAAAGTTTAATAATAACAGTCGGATAATGTCCAGATGCTAGGCATGATGTGTTTGAATAAACTGAAGTAGACCTGGTCGTCTTTATAAAACAAACGTTTTGGTAAAACAAAATAAAAAGAGAAAAGAATCAAAAGAGACTTGCACAAGGTTGCACAGAAGTGATATGAAGGAAAGCAGGCTACCTTGCTTCAACATTACCTGTCTAAACCAGCCAAGACAATCTCTTTCCACTTTGGTGGCACCGATATGTGTGACATTTGCGCTTGTTCTTTAGAAAAAGAACATATTCTGCTAGATTCCATACAGTGAGTAATCCACACTATTTCTGTGCATTTTATTATGAGCTGATGAGCCAGTCCATTTCAGGGAGAGGGGGGTGTAATCATATAAGAATGCATTCTCAGTTATCTCAAACAGTTCTTGGCACAAAAGACAATTTTTCCAGGTACAAGTGTGCTTGGTATAAGGCAATGACTGTACTACTGTTACAGTTAAAGGTAATTATGCCCTTTTTAATAGTTTTTACTTAATTTAAATGTCACATAAAATAATTTTTCAAAATGTAAAGCATGGCTGACTTCTTTCTCTGTATAATAGCAATTAAAAATACAGTAGGGTGTCTATAATGCTTGTCGCTAAAGAGGCATTCTTTATAGCAGTGCTGTCCAACTGGCGGCCCGTGGGCCGCATGTGGCCCGTGACCCCCCTCTGTGTGGCCCCCCACTTGTCTGGCTGCTTTGATGGCTTACCTTTGAGTAAGCTTTAAATGGTATCAGTACTGAGATTAACTGGCCCCCTGCATGGTTCTCACCTCAGATTCAGGCTGTAATCCCTCTGTATTGTTTAAACATGTAATCCCCTGTGTTTTTCACACCTTTTAATACCTGCATTGTTCACCCCCTGCAGTGTTCACACCTCAGGCTCAGGCTGTAATCACCCCCATTGTTCACTTCTTCACACCTCAGTACTGTAGGTACCTATGTAGGTACTGCCTGGACTATGCTGCCTGTGTGTATGGCACACACAGGGAGCATAGGGCAGGGAGGGTATGGTACACACAGGCAGGGTAGGGCAGGCAGAGTATGGCTAACACAGGGAGCATAGGGTAGGCAGAGTATGGCACACAAAGGCAACATAGGGCAGGGAGGGTATGGTACACACAGGCAGGGTAGGGCAGGCAGAGTATGGCACACACAGACAGCATAGGAAAGGCAGAGTGCTGCCTGTGTGTGCCATACTCTGCTTGCCCTATGCTGCTTGTGGGAGGTGAACCTGGCAGGGGTTTGTGGGAGTTTGTTAGCAGTTGGAAATAGCCATTAAATGGTCCCTAAGGTGTGTAATTATGTACTGGGGGTTGCTCTGCTATCCACAGGGGAGGAGAAGGCATATGGAATTTAAGGGTATATCTTAATATGACATAATTCTTTCACATATGAATGATGGTTGATATCCCCACAGTAAGCACCAAGCATTTGGGATTTTGCTGTGCTACCACCATTGTGATAAAATAGGTGTGGTTTGAAGTGGGTGTGGTTTCAAAAAGGGGAGTGGCCAAAACTGGCTTCCATTAGCGGCCCTCCACCATGTATGCTAGAGAAATTCTGGCCCTCGGCACCGCAGAAGTTGGACAGCACTGCTTTATAGCATGGGGAATATCCAACTAGAGGCCCATGGGCCAGATATGGCTATCCAAGAGCTCCCATAATGCATTATATGACATCATAGGGTTGATTCATTAAAGTGCGATAACGCTTATTGCATGCTTTTTTGTGTTAAAATAGACGCGGAAAAAAACGTGCTATTTGCTTAAGTATTATCGCATGGATTAAGTCGCATATCGCGTGTGTTAATTAGCGCGCAACTGCATGCGTTAATTTTACCGCATTGCATTAATTAGCACGCAGAAATAATACTAACGCATGATTCACAAACACTTAGACGCGCTAAATATCGCATTAGTCAATGCGAAAAATAACACCTACTTGGGGCAGGCGGTAATTATAGAAAAGTACAGTTCATGAGCTTTTGGCAACACAATATGGACTTTGCAGTGGGATTTATTCAAGTATGTGTTGGCCCTAGAGTGATGCAGCCTCCAGTTTGCAGGGAAATGGTCATTTTCACAAAAAGTAGTTTTACGAACGTAAGGGTGTGTATAGCTAATATGGCGTGCACGCGAAAAGTAGCACACGCGGCAAGTAGCACGCTGCCTTAAGTAGCGCGCATTGCGTCAAATACCTCACGAAAATAGTCTTCGCGACTTTAATAACGCAAACAGCATCGCGTCTAAATTAACGCAAATATCCTATTAGTGAATCGTGCATTAAGACGCGAAAAATAAGACGCATGCTATAAATAGCGCTCGTTTTAACGCACCTTAGTGAATCAGCCCTCATTTCTTTTAGGGACGCACCAAATCCACTATTTTGGGATATGGGCAAACCACAAATCCTTCATGAAAGATTCAGGCAAATACTAAACAGAATCTGAATCTTAATTTGTATATGCAAATCAAGTTACCCAACAACCAAAAGAACTGCATGCGCAGCGTATGGCGAAAAAATTTCAACTTCCGTGTTTATGTGACAAAAAGTCACATGATTTTATGGATTTGGGCAAATCTGAATCCTGCAGAAAAAGGCAGAATTCCAAATAGAATCCTGGAATTGGTGCATCCCTAATTTCTTTTCAAATTCACAAAATCCACAAAATAGTGGTATAGTGGATAACCAGACCAATTCATGGACTACTGAACAGTACTGGTCTAGACATTTGTTAAATGGAAGCACAGGCCACCATTAGCCAAAAATAAATTATTGAATGTTCTGATTCTAAACTCTATAATCTATGCTCGCACTTTAGAGCAGCTAAAAAAAAGCCTTTACATAACCTGAGTTGCTCCCCAGCATTGCATCACAATATGCCCAAATATGACAACATTTCCTTTTACTTCATTATTACAGAGGTAGGGCAGCAGGGTTAGTGGCTGCCTACTTTCTCTTTTAGGCTGTATGGAGGCAACTGCTGAACAGAAAGTGGGGCAGCCACCAGTCCAGTTGCCTGTTATTATGAGGAACAGCACTTAGATTTGTATTAAGGCACACTGTTGGTGCAGCTTGGAAGGAGGAAGAGATGCCACTGCAGTTGACCCAGGTTACGTAAATAGGTTTTGTTTTTCCTTTTGCTGTTGTTATTCAGGCCTCACGTTCATATCATATTTACCCTGACCTCAGCCATTTGGAAAAAGAATGCTCTATAGGGTTACAAATAAATGTAAAAAGGCAATAAATATATCAGCTCTACGTCACTTCTATTTTTTCATTTCAAACATGTCTTCACAGAAAGGATTTAACCTGAACAAACCAAATGCAACCATTTAGTCTGAAAATACAGACTTAACTTGTTAGACAAGTTACCTCCAATCCCATAACAGCTGACAACAAGAACACTGCCGCAATGCTGCTTTGACATCCTTACCCCGGCGGTTTCACAACAGTTCACACTTCCAGTCATGAAGGATTAACACCTGCATCAATAAGAATCATGGTACCATTGTGACTGGATCATACCTTCTTATACCTGTCAGTTTCAGCCAACACCTAACTGAATAAGTTCAATGGAACCATTATGATTGCATGCCTGTGACTGTACTACCCTCAAGGGTTTAAAAGCTGGGGAATTCCCTACCAGTCATTTGAACTGAAGAAGCCACTCGGATGAGTGGTGAAACGTTATCAAGAAGAAAAAAAAAAACAACTCAGAAAGGTCCAGTTGTTTTAGACTTAATTCTAGTAGATACTGTATATTATGACTTGGATGAATGAGAATCTTTATAGACAATAAGGGAATAGGGATGTAGAGTTTTAGTAAATTGCTAAATTGCTGGCAAATTTGTATTTTTGGTGATAATACACTAAATTTAAACTTTTCCATTAGTAAATATACCCTATTGTGTTTGTATTCATTAAAGTGTGTCGCCCTTACATTTTCCAGCACAGATCTGATCAGTACAGTGGAACATCTATGCTGGCATAGACTTACTGTATCTATACAGAGTACAACATAGCTGTAATGTTGCTTTAACTGTGGATTGCCATATATTGCCCCATGTTATTTGACACACTGTTGAAACCATCTTGGCTTTTCGTATAGGAATAAACACAATATGGTGGTTAGGAGCTTGTGGAAATCCTACTTAAGCAAAGCTAAAGCTAAGTGCAAATAGAAATATGGAAAATGAATATCAATTTATATCTAAATCTTTCTATTCAGCAAACCCCTGCAAAAAGAGGTGTAATATGATGAAGATGAAAAGATGCCCCATAATAAGGTATTTATTACATGAAGTATCTCACTGTACCCCATTCCCATGCAGTATAAATACTGGTGGCCACTATACTGGGGGCTCTCAGATATGGCGAGTTAGGAAATATATACTATCATGTTTGGACATGGTTGCTGAGCTTCCATTAAGTGCTAGATAGGGCATTACTTAACATGCAGTATAATTATTAGCAAAGATGGATCAGATAGCAGGCAGTTATATTTAGCAGTTGTCAGTGACCTACAGAGCTGCTTTCTGTTTGACTTGTCAGTGTCGCAGATGTGTGCGCTTTCTCTCCAGGACAGGTTCAATGTATAGAAGCAGGTATGGCAGCCTCGACTGGAGCCAGGACAGGTCATGTTCTGTTGCCATGGCAGCTTCACAATAATTTTCGGTACAAAGAGAGAAAGACTTCCCAGATAAACACACACAACATGACAAAGAGCGTTTGGAAATGTCACAGAAAAGACTGTTTGTCTTATTTAATAGATCATTGCTTCTCTAGGATGTCAAATTTAGATTAGGATCAAAACAACTGTCTTATTTTGAACCATTTTCTGATGTTTACTCTGGCAGCAAAGCAAATTACAACAAAATTACAAATGCTTCGTTTCTCCAACTCCAACAAAATTTACCATATGTACTTTGATTTATTCCTAAAAAATGATGATACATTTGCCTGGCACATTAGTAAAAAGTGTTAAAGAGAAAATATGTCCTGTTGATAAGTTGTGTTCATCATATATTTTCCAATAGTTGCCCTATCATATTGTTTGTGCAGCACATTTCTTCCCTTTTCTTTGCTTTTATAAATGACAGTGGAAGCTGCCATACTTCTTTGCTTTCTCAATACTACATTGCATATCTATAAAGGTTTGTCAGAATATTGCAGGGAAAAGCACTACTGCTGCTTTGAAAACCACAGTGTGCCATTTACAATGACAGCTGCACAATTTTATGGAAATGTGTAGCTGAGTGCAGAATTCTGGCATAATAAGTGGCATTAACTTGAAAAAGTTACAATATAACCCCATCACACAGCATTTAGGCTAGAGCCACACCAGGCAGATATTCATCCTCTGATTAAATGAAGACCAAAAATCCTCCTGGTCAGGTGCGGGCCAAGCCGAAGTCTCTTTGACTTCATTGTATTATTACCCAGTCTGAGACAGTATAACATAATGGTGATATTTTAGGAATCTAATATAAAAAACCTGCACACTGTACAAGTGTGCAGCTGACTTGCATCAGTTCCTAGCATAAGCAATATGTGTAGTGGATACTCGTGGGGTCATTAATGCCTGCATCAGGCATTAGTAAATGGGCCCCTAGATCTGTATGTCCAGAAACTCTGCCAAATCAAATAATGAACAAAAAAGGCACCACATTCAGGGCTTTAAGTGAGAACCTTACCTCAGGTGGAAGGGAGCAGTCAGTTACCCGGGGTGGCAAAAAGCTGCCTTGGTAACTTTAAAAGCTGAATTTTCATTTTTAAAAATAAAAATTTGGTTCTGCTGGTGCAGAGACAGCAGACATACCTAATTTCATAGAAAACATATGTTTTACTGTGATCGCTGGGACCAATTCCCCACACCCCCTAGGCCAGCTATCCCCAACCAGTTGCTCTTGAGCAACATGTCACCAACCCCTTCGATGTTGCTCCCAGTGGCCTTAAAGCAGGTGCTTATTTTAGAATTTCTGGCTTGGAGGAAAGATTTGGTTGCATAAAAAGCAGGCGTACAGCTATGGGATCCCTTATCCAGAAAGCCGTTATCCAGAAACTTCCGAATTACGGAAAGGCCATCTACCATTGACTCTATTATAAGCAAATAATTCAAATTTTTAAAAATGATTTCCTTTTTCTCTGTATTAATAAAACAGAACATTGTACTTGATCCCAACTGAGATATAACTAATCATTATTGGAGGCAAAACAAGCCTATTGGGTTTATTCAGTATTTCAATTTAACATTTAAATGATTTTTAGCAGACTTAAGTTATGGAGATCCAAATTACAGAAAGATCCTTATCCAGAAAACCCCAGGTCCCATTCATTCTGGATAACAGGTCCCCTACCTGTACTGCCCAAACAGAACATCCTGTCGGCTGCCAGTCCACATAGGGGCTACCAAATAGCCGATTACAGCACTTTTTGACACCCCCAGGTGCTAGTGTTGCTTGCCAGCTCTTTTCACATTTGAATGTGGTTCACAGGTAAAAAGAGTTGGGGTATCTGCCTTTGCCAACAGTGTAATACCCCCCCCCCCCCATTTTGTTCCATTGCGGCTTGTGCATAGATTCTCTGAAAAACATAGGAAACACAATTAAGACTTGTTTTTCCTATCACTTTACAAAATAACAAGATGAGGAGGGGGTTAAATGATGCTGTAAGAATGGTTCCTATTGGTCAGGGGTTGGGAAATGGTTCCAGTGAGTGAGAGGCAGACTATCATGATTTCTTTGCAATAAGAAGAATCATGTATGCAGGGGCGTAACTACAGAGGAAGTGGTCCTGTGGACCAAGTAATGTAGTACAGATCATAGCTATCCCCTCGCCCAATGTACATTATTTAAAGGACAAACACAATGAACACAGGGAAACATGGGTCTTGCATCAGGTGACTTGTATGAATTTCCATGATAATCAGCACCTTGCTGTTCCGCGCTCCTTATCTCAGTCATAAGAGCTGTATTTTACATGTACAGGCTTCAAGCTCAGCATGTCAAAGACACAGTTTCCCCAATGCCAGTTAAGATATCTCCATCCCCAAATATATGTGACCATCTTTCATCTACTTTAACCTTGAAACTATCTTTAGATCATTTTGTGCTTAACTCATCACTTCAAAGACACCACTCATTGTCCAGCACTGCCACACATAGGAAAAGGCTTGGGTAGACCCAGTAGATGCCAAATCTAATCAAGCAACTAGTAGCTTGCTTAGTTTAGGAAGGAAAACATGATATTATGCCTGATGGGATAATTACATTTCTGTTGCTTGATTACCCCTTGCTCCACTCTCCCATCACTGCGTGCTTGACCATCACATACCACTAAAATGTATGTTCTACCTACTAAGGATAATCAAGGGAAGTACCTGCATCTTGTACTGGTTTAGCATACGACTGTTTTTCGGTGTATAAAATATGCATCAGCTGGAATTTAGATTTAAAAGTTGATAGAAAAATGGTTATTCCAGAAAGCTAAATGGTTTTTCTGGCTTTAAGTTCTGTTGTCTTAATCACTGAATGCTAAATAGCAACCAAATGCTATGTGTTTGATCTACTAAGACAGGATGCATATTATACCAATTCAGTTGCCCTTAGCAACCAATTGGTTCTTTGTTTGTATTTTCTAACTTGTAGGTAGGTGGCTGATCTAATTCCTGATTGGTTGCTAGAGGCAACTGCACCAGTGCAATTTATTAAGTATGTTATTAAATCCACTTTTAGATTGTAAGCTCTTGGGTGCAGAACCCTTTCTCTATTAACATTTTGCAACTGTAACCATGCACTGAAACTGATGAAATTTATATATATGAATATATATATTATAATATACAATAATACTACTACTAATAATAATAATATAATAATTAAAAAAAAATAAAATCCGACGTTTCAGTTCCCACTGGAACTTTCCCTGATTGTTGTCCCTAATGAAAGTTCCAGTGGGATCTGAAACGTCGGACAAAATAAAAACCTCACTTTTTACACTCCATCTGATGTCTCCAGTATGAAAATTCCTGTGAATGCCGTCATCCCCTTCTTATTTATTTATATATATATATATATATAAAAGAAATCTGTTATGTCTTATATTTATATCTCTCACTTTGTAAAGTGCTATATGACTAATAATTATAATAATATTTATCAACCCCATATCAAAACCTAAGGTTTCTCCGTATATACATATGCTCCTATAGGGAAACCACTTGTTATCACTACTCATGGGATACCCTGTGCTAGTTTTGACAAAAGGTTTTGGGATCACAAAGGATTACAGTTGGTTTTTAAGTCAGAACATCCAGTTAGCCAATGCATACAGTGAGTTTGGGAGCTTTGTGGCTGATTCATAAGTGGAAGAAGTCAGCATTTCCCCATAAAAAAATATTTTCCTTTGTAAACTGCTCACTCATTTTTTAAAAGCCATATGAGCAATGAGTGCTAAAGGGGCCATACACCTCTATGGTCACTAGGCAACAGGAGGATAAGGAGTAATACACATACAATACACATTTAACGTTCAATATTCAACTAAAGCATTTCATTACTAAAATTAATGTTTCTTAATCTCAATTACTTATTTTTTTTTTTACACACATTTATCTCATTCAAGATTATGTAATAAGCAGTATACATACATACATGCACCAAATTCAGTATTTTTGGATTTGGCTGAACCCCGGGTACGAATTCATAAAAGATTCAGCCAAACGAAATCCTAATTTGCATATGCAAACTCTGATTTGGATCTGCTTAAGAGAAATGCGCGCACAAGGATATTAATGAGCTGGCTTGAGTGCAGAGACGTGCAAATCAACTGGTAAAGGGGATGGAAGATTTAAACTATGAGGTTAGACCCGCGGTTCTCAACCTGTGGGTCGGGACCCCTTTGGGGGTCGAATGACCCTTTCACAGGGGTAGCCTAAGACCTTAGGAAAACACATATTTCTGATGGTCTTAGGAATAATTTTAAGGTTGGGGGTCACCACAACATGAGGAACTGTATTAAAGGGTTGCGGCATTAGGAAGGTTGAGAACCACTGGGTTAGACTGTCATGGTCGGGGTTGTTCTCTCTCGAAAAAAGGCGCTTGCGAGGGGACATGATAACTCTGTATAAGAACATTAGAGGAGATTATAGGCAGATAGGGGATGTTCTTTTTTCCCATAAAAACGATCAATGCATCAAAGGCCACCCCTTTAGATCAGAGGAACAGAGTTTTCATTTAAAGCAGCGTCTGTGGTTTTTCACGGTGAGGGCAGTAAGGTTGTGGAATGCCCTTCCTAGTGATGATGTGATGGCAGATTTTATTTCTTTAAGAGGGGCCTGGATGAGTTCTTGAACAAGCATAGTATCCAAGGCTATTGTGATACTAAAATCTACAGTTAGTATTGATGTTGGTATATAAGGTTTATGTATGTGAGTGTATAAATAGGTCAGTATAGGTTTGTGTGTGCTGGACTCTAGTCTTTTTTAAACCCTATGTAAGTATGTAAATATGTGGATTTGTGCTGAAAAAGGCCAAATCTTGCCCCAATCCTAAACTGAATCCATTCTGACATCCATTGTTGTTACTAATTAAGCCTAACAACCAAATAACAGGTAATATTCCCAGACAGAAAGCTATGCTTTAACTGTATATAACTAAAAAAACACAAAAAAAGAATAAAGAACAATTGTCTTGGAATGCCACTGCCCCTGTCCAATATAAGTAAGGATACTAACTCTAAAGGAAACTATATACAATTACATTGTTGTCTAAATAGTAATAACAGCGGGTACTATCTACATGTACAGATTTGCTCACAGGCATTTTGCACTGAGATTAGTAGAACAGCACCATTTACAGGTAAAAAAAATAAACACTGTTGTTCTGGTACAGCATAAAACATGGCAATGCAGTCCACTACAAATAAAAAGGCAAAGCATTATTCTACCCAAGAGTACTATAATTCCCCTTGAAGTAAAATAAAATTTTAAAAAAGCTTTTGCAACAAATAATGTATATCTTCCATTTAATAAGACTTGAAAATAGGATATTGGGTGACTTCTTGGTTTTAGGTCAGATAAGAGCATGTGCTATAAACATGAGATCTGGGAGTACAGCTGGATATGCTATATTTAGCAGTGATTTGTACAGCACTCTTTATGTTCAGAATGCAGCTCTGCAATGCTCATCTGTTAATATTTTACATAATATATGTGGCAAACTAAAGTTTTAGTGAAGTTTTCTGTGTATTACTATTATCTCCAGATTATTATAGCGACATGGTGATTCCAGAACCAGTGTTTTTAACAGATAATTAAAGAATAAAGCTTTACAGTAACAGCAATTAAATATATATTTTCTCTACCTAACTATCCAGGCTCACTTTTTGTGAGACGTATACAGTAGGCATGAGCGAATCTGTCCCGTTTTGCTTTGCCGAAAATTTTGTGAATCTTTCAAAAGATTGGCGAAACTGCGGAAATGGCAAAAATGTTCCACTAGGAAAAAAATGATTGCGTGCATCATTTTTCTTCGAAGTGAAAGTCAAAAAAATATGCATACTTTTTTTTGCCACAGGCGACAATTCTCTTACATAGGTGACAATTACATTTAGTACGATTTTCTAACCGTGCGTGGGCTCCAAATTACCAAACGACTAAAGTTGTTTAGTCAATTGGACAAGTTAGAATATTTTGGTTGCCCCCTGAGTCAATACTTTGCAGAACCACCTTTTGCTGCAATTACAGCTGCCAGGCTTTTAGGGTATGTCTCTACCAGCTTTGCACATCTAGAGACTGAAATCCTTGCCCATTCTTCTTTGCAAAACAGCTCCAGCTCAGTCAGATTAGATGGACAGCATTTGTGAACAGCAGTTTTCAGATCTTGCCACAGATTCTCCATTGGATTTAGATCTGGACTTTGACTGGGCCATTCTAACACATAGATATGTTTTGTTTTAAACCATTCCATTGTTGCCCTGGCTTTATGTTTAGGGTTGTTGTCCTGCTGGAAGGTGAACCTCCGCCCCAGTCTCAAGTCTTTTGCAGACTCCAAGAGGTTTTCTTCCAAGATTGCCCTGTATTTGGCTCCATCCATCTTCCCATCAACTTTGAGCAGCTTCCCTGTCCCTGCTGAAGAGAAGCACCCCCAGAGCATGATGCTGCCACCACCATATTTGACAGTGGGGATGGTGTGTTCAGAGTGATGTGCAGTGTTAGTTTTCCGCCACACATAGCGTTTTGCATTTTGGCCAAAAAGTTCCATTTTGGTCTCATCTGACCAGAGCACCTTCTTCCACATGTTTGCTGTGTCCCCCACATGGCTTGTGGCAAACTGCAAACTGGACTTCTTATGGTTTTCTGTTAACAATGGCTTTCTTCTTGCCACTCTTCCATAAAGGCCAACTTTGTGCAGTGCACAACTAATAGTTGTCCTATGGACAGATTCCCCCACCTGAGCTGTAGATCTCTGCAGCTCGTCCAGAGTCACCATGGGCCTCTTGGCTGCATTTCTGATCAGCGCTCTCCTTGTTCGGCCTGTGAGTTTAGGTGGACAGCCTTGTCTTGGTAGGTTTACAGTTGTGCCATGTTCCTTCCATTTCTGAATGATCGTTTGAACATTGCTCCGTGGGATGTTCAAGGCTTTGGAAATCTTTTTGTAGCCTAAGCCTGCTTTAAATTTCTCAATAACTTTATCCCTGACCTGTCTGGGGTGTTCTTTGGACTTCATGGTGTTGTTGCTCCCAATATTCTCTTAGACAACCTCTGAGGCCGTCACAGAGCAGCTGTATTTGTACTGACATTAGATTACACACAGGTGCACTCTATTTAGTCATTAGCACTCATCAGGCAATGTCTATGGGCAAATGACTGCACTCAGACCAAAGGGGGCTGAATAATTACGCACACCCCACTTTGCAGTTATTTATTTGTTAAAAATGTTTGGAATCATGTATGATTTTCGTTCCACTTCTCACATGTACACCACTTTGTATTGGTCTTTCACGTGGAATTCAAATAAAATTGATTCATGTTTGTGGCTGTAATGTGACAAAATGTGGAAAAGCTCAAGGGGGCCGAATACTTTTGCAAGCCACTGTAGAGTAATGGTATAATGGCCTGCACAGCAACATGCAGGTCCCTGGTTTAACTCCAGACAGGATGTCACACTGGCAGACAGCGGGCACTCAAAGTTTTGGAAATATAATGTGCTGTAGGGGGCTATAACAATTGCACTGCCTGTCTAAGGTACTGGGGTCCAGAATTTATAGTGAGGGACTGAGGGTCCAGTAGATGGAATATTCTGCTGACAGTATGGCAGACCCAGTCTGAAAAGAAACTACTATTCTAGAGACCCATTAATATTGTTTTTCAAGTCCACATGCTCAAACCATTTCCAATCTGTCACAGTGCAATGTGTGACATTTGTACATACACTCCCACACACCTTTAATTGCACCCACACATGTGCAAATGCACTCACTCATGTCTAACATGATTTTACGCACAGAAATCACATGGCTCAAGTGCACCAAAAAGGTCAGTTCCCATATATGAATATTTAGCCCAGAATAACAGACATTGTATGTCCCTAGTCATGAACAAAACCAGCAGTGTGGAGTGGAACACAGTCTATTCCTGGTATGGGAATGCTTAGCAGGGGCATTCAAAGTTGTGTTTAAGGGCATGAAAGATGCTACTGTTCCCAATGTTTTCCCAAAGACATGTGAAAACAACCACGCCTATACTAAAAGGAGACTAGGGTCTGCACAAAATGCCTTCTTGAACTGTCTACACCGGTTTATGTCTGCTAGTTCTATATATAGAAAGCTTCATTTACCTTTATTTTCCAAGTAAATGAAAAGGTTTGTGAAGAAACTGTACTACAGGCAGTGTAATTCTATAAAGCAACTGGATGTTTTTAATGACTGGTTAAATGAAAGTGTATTTCATTTACATACAGATTTTTTTTCAATGCAGAAAACACACAGCAAATGAATAAGAAAAGGCACAATGTCCACAGAATGTGAGCCACAGTTACTAAGCAACAGAAGATTGTTAGACCGTCCATGTTCACATCACAAATGTCACGAGGTCATCACTGAAAAGGGAGATTTTTTTTTTTCGGTCTTTGTAAAAAAAAAATATGCGAAAAAAGGCATAAGATAACTATGGCATCAGCATGACATTAAGGGATGATTTATAAATATTTGCAATAAGAAACCATCAATGGAAACATTATAGAAAATGTCCCTTATTAATATCTTTACCTATATGGAAATAAAAAAGATTGTATAAAGTTATTTAAATGCTTTGATTGAGCAATAAAATAAAGCACAAGTGAATAAAAGTATAGAAAGTAAAGCTTGCTTTCTTAATAGATCATCTATGACACTAAAATATGCAATGCAAAAATGCAAAGAAAACCGAAGTGCATTTCAGACTCCAGTCCAAAATGTAATTATTTCAAATATAAAAGGAAATAATTGAAAAAAGCACAAGAAAAGAAACTTGGAGAAGTAATAAATACAGATAAGGTGATTAACTCACTTTTTAGCTGTGCTATCAGTACATCAGCAAAAACAACACACCATTGCTCTCAGGTGCCAAGATTGAGGTTAAGAGACAATATTATATACAGCAAGGGTAGGCTCACAATGATTAAAAGACATAGTAAGGTATTAATAAGTATAAATTCAGTACTGTCTAATGAAAGCACTAGTAGCATATAAACATTATTCATACACAATAGCATGCCTGTAACTGAAGTTTGTTACAAGGACAAATGTTTTTTTTAAGCTGGAGTCCTAAAGCATTCTGTAATGTGTTTGCTTGATGCCTGATCTGAATGAGAGACTGCCCTGTGTACCAATCCCCACCCCTTCCATTAGAGGAACAAACATATATTGTGAGTGTGAGTATTTGATCACTCCTATTGAGCAACTGAGCCAATGAGAAAGTGAAAATAAAATTATTCTGAATAAAGGTCTGAAAAACAATGCATTGTTTTCTTAAGTTTAAGAAAGTCTTGTATACCCTTTATGGAAAATTAAATAAGGGATGCCTAACATCTCATTTTTGTCTATAAAATATGAGGAATCATTCTGTGCACAGAGAATATTTACAGTACATATTTTTGTTTATGGGTAGGATTGTAGTGCAACCGATTTCTGCTTGAATTATGAATTAAAACTATTTAATTGTTATTTTTTTTTCTTTTTGTGGTAATTGCTAAGTTATAGACCCTAATAACTAGTGAAAGGTGAATAGAAGAGGGCCAGCAAAGAAATAGATCATAATAAATATCCTTAACAATAAAAAGCCTCTGCAATGTGTTTCAATACACCATGGTCACTCCAAAACATTCTTTAATGACAAGTTGGAGAGAGATCCAATTCTTCTTCAGAGTGTCCCCCTGCCCACTTGAGACAAGTGAAGATTTAGAGAAATTTGACCCCACAGGACTGAGCGTGGGGTCTGCTTCCTTCATTGCTGCATATAAATCCCTACTCTTATACCTCAGAGCTGGCAAGAAGCAGGGATTTATAAGCAAAAATAGAGGAAGCAGACCCAACGTCCAGGCGCGATTGTGGGATCTGCTTTCTTTATTGTTACAACACCTGTTAAACGCAGGACTTCCAAAAAAAATAAAATATAAGTATTTTTTTTTTTTACACAAACATGCCTGATTTCACAAGTTGAAAGTAAACCATGATAAATCATTTCCCAGCATTCCTTAGGCTCACGGTTGTAATGCAATACCTCCCTTAGCTTCCTTCATTGTGAAGTGAGGGATTGTGGGACTTAACTTCCTCTGCTTTTCATCGTGGGTGGTGCACTGATTCTCTGGACAGCAGAGGAACTTCAAGTCCCAGAATCCATCTGAGAACAGAGACAGACATGTCTGTGTAAAAAACTAAATTTAGATTTATTTCTGGAAGTTCAGAAAAGTGTTTATGCATCTTGTCTACATCAGCCCAAGTGAATAAGGTCGTGTCAAAAATGGGGTATATTTTACCATTAAAAAAGTATATAAAGACAATCTCCAAAAAGCTGCTAAAGCAACTTACAATTACAACATTCTTATAGGCAAACTTAAGGTAAATTTCTCTCTTATAATAGTCTCAAATATTGTTTATGAATAAGATGGGGTACCATGATAACACAGCTTTTACTGGATAAAAGATGATAAACCTATTTATAAATAGGATATATGCATTGACAGTAAATCCTACTTAAAACAAAGCTGGCCTTTAAAATATTACCCAAAATATTTTCATTTAGAGCTAAATAAATTTCTCTTGCTGTTTAACTTAAAGGAACAGTAACACCAAAAAATGAAAGTGTATAAAAATAATTAATATATTATATACTATTGCTCTGCACTGGTAAAAGTTGTGTGTTTGCTTCATAAACACTACTACAGTTTATATAAATACCCTGCTGTGTAGCCATGGGGGCAGCCATTTAAATTGAAAAAAGGAGAAAAGGCACAGGTTACTAAGCAGATAACAGATAAGTAGCAGATTCCCATTGTATTCTACACAGTTATCTGTTATCTTCTTATGTAACCTGTGCCTTTTCTCCTTTTTTCAGTTTAAATGGCTGCCCCCATGGCTACACAGCAGCTATTTCTATTAACTATAGTAGTCTTTCTGAAGCAAACACGCAACTTTAACCAGTGCAGGGCAACAGTACATTATATTTTAATTATTTTAAAACATTTTTATTTTTTAGTGTTACTGTTCCTTTAATAGATGAAGCCACAATATGCCTGACTTTCTGGTCTGGAACAGCAATACAAAGTTGTTTGATAGGCGATATTAATCTGTACCATTAACAGATAAAAGGAAGTAGAATTATATAATAAAGAGCAGCCACTGGGGCTGGGGATACAAGAAGTGACACACAGAGGAGGAATTATGACAATATTATATGCCATTTAATTCTGTTAAATATAGTTCAGAAATTACCTATTGAAATGGCTGCTTTTCCACAAAAAAACAAGAGACCATTGATTATAGAATCTACAGTGTATCAACATATGACATTGTGTGTCACAACCCACATTTCTTTCTCTTGTGATTTGGTTAATAAACACCACACCACAGAAATAAAAGAGATTCAGACATAGATGCTAACTAGTTGTCACTTTCCCTCTACACTTCAGATGATACTGACAGCTTGTGCTAAAAACACGTTTTGGGCAAAAGTTCATATATAAGATGGAGTCCTTCCAAGATCTCAGCAGTTTGCCAATCTCCCCGGGTACTGAGCTTGGCACACTGCACTGTTTTTAGGTACTTGCCTGATTTTCAAGTTGTAGCCTTCCAACTGTTGCTCATTAGAGCTCCACAAACCCAAAGGATGGATTAGTCCAGCAGGACCGGCGGGGCCGCAGCCTAGAGCGGGTATCCGTGCTGCACACAAAGCGAAATGCCCGGGGGAAGAAGAGGCAAGGGAAACGGAAACTACATTAAAGTCTATAAGATGAGAACGACCGGGCAGCCTTTGGTTAAACACCAGAATACCGGTGCGTCAGACCGTGTCATCTCCCACATATGCGTCACTGGGAAAAGTCGCACGGACACTTTCTATGGAGACTTTGCCTTGGCCATTAACACCCCGGTGATTTGGTTATAAATACACAAGAAGTAGCAGCTCTAACCCCTTCAGGTCACTTATCGCTTAAAGTACAACATAGCCCTCGCTCGCTAAAAGCAGTGAGTAGAGCGCAGTGTGCGCAGAGTGCAGTTCCACAGCGACAGAAGCTCGGTATCGCACAGTGTACATGCAGCTGAGTATGTACCAACACCCCCACTTAGGGAGCAGCACACAGATCCGAGTAGTGAGCTGACGATACGTACAAAGCACGATTCTGTAGGGTGTGAGAGCCAGGTTAGGGCACAGCGCAAAGCCTAGTAGCCACTACTCACCGCTCGATATCACAGTGCTTCCCCGAGTGCTGCCATGTGCGACACCGCCCCGGGCTCCACACACCAGGATCGCAGATCCTTCTTTCTCCTCGGCAGCTACTTGTGCGCTCAGCGATATCTCCGGGCTGCCGTGGGCGTTATCCTGCAGTCTCTCTGGACTGTCTCTCTGCCCCTGTCCCGCGTAGCCTGAGCAGCTGTCTCCTCCCTTCTGGGTGGGAATAGGAAAGCGTTTATTTGCTCATAACCCGAAGTGGCGCCAACTGCCCTGTTTGCGCTGTCACTTCTCTGTGACTCCTTCCTACTTTGCTCTGGCGCTTCCTCATCTCGCTCTTTCTTCTTGGTACCACTTCATCCTCAGGATCAACTCGATATCCTATGGCTTACTATGTGCACGTCTTAATTGGATCCCTTTCCTACCTCTAGCAGCACCCTCAACCTTCCCTTTCCAGCCGCTTTATCTACTCTATTGCCTGTTATATTCCTACCTCAAGCTCTACCCTTTCCCTCCTGCAGGTGATACTTGCACTGATCTACCTGCTTTTGCTCATCACTTATCTCCAATGCATGTGCCCCATTTTTCCTAGTTCTGCCCACCAACATGTACATTTTTATTCTGCTCCCCTTGTCAAGCTTGGCTCCTTTTCATCCCTCACTCACCTGCATACTCCTGTTACCCTCCTTTGTCTGTACTTCTCTCCATCCCAGGTATCCAAACATATCATTCCAATTAGTTTTTATTATGTATGATTTAATTCAGGTCCTCTCATATTTATAACTGCCAGGGCAGAAGAACAGTCATATATGCCTTGAGAAGCTCCCCATGAACATTGCCTGTGCATGCTATTTTAAATACACTTTTTGATTGTTTACAAAATATCTTCATGTTGCTGGTCTTTTTTGCAGTATTTAGATCTTTTTCTGTGCACCCCAGGCAAGTGATGTAGCCGCGTGCCACCCTTGGTTCATATATATTTGAAAGTTGCTTAGAATTATGAACTTTCATTAGGCAAACATTATTTTTGGGTTTGCATCCCTTTAATAATCACCAAATTCCTAACTCAGAAAAGGTGTGCTGTTACACTAGATTATTATATGGCTAATGGCTATGGCAAGATACCCCAGGGAAGCATAAAGCCAACAAAGAGTTTAGCCTACTGCAGCTTTTGCTGTGATCAAAGTCAGTTATAGTGGGAATTGCCTGCAGTCACTGCTCTTGATTATCACTGGTAAAGCACAACCTGCAAGAACCTTTCCTTGGGCAGCAGTTTACCAGGGATGAACCCTTGGAAATATAAAGGCATGTGTAAAATCACCAGTTTAAAGTTCAAGGGAACAAATCTTGTGTTTTACAATACTGAATCACTCCCCCACCAAATCCTGAATCAATATTGTTTAGGTATTGTAGTTAGAAAGCTATAATTAAATAGCAGATGTTAAAAAAAGACACAAGTCCATTTAGTTTAACCTTTTGTCCAAGCAAAACCTGCCTACAGCTAGCCAGTAAATGTTGCAGATTCACACACAGTGAGTCAGCAACTGTTTGGTCTGTGAATGGGGTACTCTGGCTACCTGCACCACTAATATCTTGGCAAAAATTGGGTAGCAGGTTTAAAAATCCAATTGGGAGAAGTACACATTGACAAGTTGGTACTGTAGTCTGAGCGAATCTGTCCTGTTTAGCTTTGCTGAAAAATTTGAGAAACTTTAAAAGGATTCGTGAAACAGCAAAAAATGAGCCAAACGTGGAAAATTACACATTTTCGCACCCGTTTTGTGAAAAAATCCGCAAATGGCAATCAGGAAATTCACCACCAGTCCATGCCAGTTATGCCTACAGATTTACAGAAAGTTGTTAGCCTGAGGGCCACAAGTTGATAATGTTGTCCTTAAAGGGTTAAAGAATGATCCAGTTGTTTGCCTGAGGGCCACATAGCAAGTGGATCTTTAAATCTATGTATGTATGTATATCTTTATTTATAAAGCGCTACTTATGTACGCAGCGCTGTACAGTAGAATACATTAATACAAACGGTATTATTAAGATAATAGATACATGCAAAGTACAACAATAAATACAGATGGATGCAAGATAAATACAGTTGCAATAAGTTAAGAGTCAAAGACACAAGAGGATAGAGGTCCCTACCCCGTAGAGCTTACAATCTATATGGGAGGGTAACTTACAGACACAAATAGGCAAATAAGTGCTGTAGGTCACCGTGGGTGACACTATAATATAAGTGCTGATTTCCAGATCAGGTGCTGGGTGAGTGCTCCAAAAGGTAGATTTTAAGTTTAGTTTTAAAAAGACTGGGGGAGGATTCTCTTCGGAGGAAGGACCCCCAAACAACGTGCCGAATCGACAGGGTTGATGAGGGTGCCATCAATAGAGATAGAAAAGGGGGGGTAGGACCAGGCTTAGGCGAAAAGATCATTAGTTCAGTTTTTGTTAGGTTCAGTTTGAGGTGGCGATGTCATCCAATTATACATAGCCAGGAGGCAGTTAGAGATTTGACTCTCAGTTTCAACTGTTAACGAAGGGGTCGACAAATAAATTTGGATATCATCAGCATACAGATAATATTTAAAGCCGAATGAACGGATAAGATCTCCCAAAGACATAGTGTAAAGGGAGAACAAGAATGGCCCAAGTACAAAGCCTTGGGGTACCCCCACATTAAGAGGAACTGGAGATGAGGTTTTGTTAGCATAGGAGACAGTGAATGAATGGTTAGAGAGGTAAGAAGAAATCCAGGATGCAGCCTGACTACGGATACCAATCGAATGCAGAATTTGTATCAGGAGGGAGTGGTCAACCGTATCAAACGCAGCCAATAGATCTAAGAGGATTAGTGTAGAAAAGTGACCTTTGGCTTTGGCAACCTGAAGATCGTTTGCAACTCCGCACAACGCCATCTCAGTAGAGTGCGCAGGCCGAAAACCAGATTGCAGTAGGTCTAATAAATTATGTGCGTTAAGAAAGTTAGTAATACGGGAGAAGACAATACGCTCTAGGATTTTGGAGGCAAGTGGTAGAAGCGAGACAGGATGGTAGTTAGAGAGACAGGACGGGTCCAGTGTGGCCTTTTTTATGGTAGGCTTGACACAGGCCTGTTTGAAGGAAGAGGGGAAACTTCCATAGGTCAGAGAGAAGTTGAAGATGTGAGTGAGAGCTGGAGTAAGTTCAGGAGCACAGTGTTTAAGCAGAGAAGAAGGCATAGGGTCAAGAGAGCAAGTGGTAAGCGGAGCCAACAAAAGAAGCCGGGAGACTTCGGAGACAGTTACGGGACCAAAAGAGCTAAGACATGCAGAAGAGGGCTGAGGAAGGAGGAGCTGGTTTGTATTAGTAGAGGGGGGAATCTGATTGCGGATGGACTCCACTTTGTTCATGAAGAAATCAGTCCTGGCCCCTTAACTTCTAGTTGAATTACAACTATTACAAAAGGGCAATCAGAGTGGTAGGGCAAGCATACTATGGACACACATGCAGCTGGGGCAGGCAAAGTATGGCACATACAGGCAGCATAGGGCAGGCAGAGTATGGCACACACAGGCAGCATAGGGCAGGCAGAGTATGGCACACACAAGCAGTACAGGACAGGCAGAGTATGGCACATACTATACAACAGGCCTCTGGTCACTAGGGTCTGGAACCAGCCATGTGTAAAGGCCTCACAACCTGGAATGCCCATCTCTAATCCCTGGCTGATAAGAGCCATGCCATGTGGGGGAGTGAAGTGAAAGCCCACGTGGGAGTGACTTAGAGTTCACATTGGGACCCATCATAGGTGATGTGGAGGTAACACCATAACCCAAACTCACAAACATTTATTGTCCCAGAACCCATACCATTTATACTAGAGGTACCAAAACCTGAGTACATGTTTAATTTAAAATGGCCTTTCATACAAGTCCAAACATGACTTGATTTGGGTACTCGGTTTGTCAGATAGGAATATCTAGGCAGGGGCAGGTCACACAGTAGTGATGTTTAGTCTGTATGGGACCGATGGGATCATTTAGAATTGATGAATTTAATTTCATCTTTCTATTATGTTCCCACAAGGAGTTATGGACATTTGTATCATTGGTCCAGTCCATACACTCAGTCCATACACAGGTCATAAAACTCACACTGTGTCCTGCTAATGGTGACACCCCTTGCATTCCTGAGGGAGGGGGGAGTGTCCAGTTACCTGATCCCCTGCAAACTGGGATAAATAGTCAGCTCTTCTGACTATACTTTGATATACTTTGAAGGACCAAATTCTATTGGAAGTTTATCCTGTGGTTTCCCCTTGCCTCCAGGACTAGAAGGACTCTGCTTGGTACAGTATAGGACTTCTATGTTTTTCCCTTTTATTTTAAAACTGTTTTAAATTTGCAGTTATACCTTTTATAATATTAAATATAAAATTTAATAAGTTTGTCCTTGATGCTCTAAAACGTACCTAACCTCCGAGTGTGTAACTGTGTTGTGTGCCTTAGCCCTCTGCATGCTGTATGCTGATTAACCCTTTGACTGCAGGTAAGGAGAGTGTGTGTGTCAGTTCCTTACATTAACCCTTTCTTTACCAGTGTGGTTGGCATCGCTCATTGCCAGTGTAAGAAGTATGAGAGTGGTGGCAGCAAGTTGTGTATGTTTGTGAGTGTTGGCTGGACTTTGGGGTGCTGTGACGCTAATCTAACCTGGGTGTCAGGTGTGTGAGACTGAGCAGGGGACCCTCTCGACAGCCACGCCTAAAGTCACGTGCGTCTGAAGTGGCATAATTGTGACACAGAAGCACATACAGGCAACATAGGACAGGCAGAGTATGGCACACACAGGCAGCATAGGGCAGGCAGAGTAAGTTAAAATATCTTGAAAATCAATGCAACTTTGTACCTTCCATCAAGCCTATTATGTGTCATGATCAAGCCCAAAGTATGAAGAAGGGGCAAGTACTAAAATGTACTGTGATTAATTTATGCAGCTCACATTTCTGCAAGGGATAAGGCCAATGATTTAGATTAAAACAAAGTAGACTTATCCTTTAAAAGAAAATGTGTTCATTCTAATATTTTCTGCAGAGATGTTCGAGTCAAAATTGTGTTTTACACTAGTTCTGAATATCGGCATCAGTTGGTTGAGTAGTTATTTTAGAGGAGTAATTATGTATTTGGCTTGATGGCAGCTTTTCAAGCAGGCAAATTCTCTTTTTATTCCATTCATGTGAATGACAAGCAGCACGGAGGGGTATTGAGTGGTTTTCTGCCAGCGTATTTCAACACTGCATGTGCCATTATCTTAAGGAGTCTATGCAGGCAATCTGCTCTGAGCTATTGTTGCATATCTAGAAGGGAGTGATAAAAGAGTTGGCTTATAGTCTTTGTGCCAATGCCATTTTCAAGGAGTTTTCCAATGCAAAGTGCAGATGCTGTTAACAAACATTTATATTAAAGGTATGGTTTTTGGGAATAAAAATGTATAAATGAAAGTGATATTAAATAACATGAAGAAAAATAATTGATGAACATAAATTATTAGTGATAGTATATCAATCAGAAAAATATTGTAAGGTAGAATGCTCAACCTCTTTGCAATACACTACTAGACAAACCCTCTGCGCTAGGTGCAAATAGACAAGCAAACCAGTATAACATGTATAAATAAGAGCTAAATACTACATTTACTTCAATAATTTATCATTAAGAAATCTGTTTTGGCTATTACTCAGACTAAGGCACAATCCATAGCTTGCTAAATTACAAGGCATCCCTGTACCTGTCACAGACCAGTCATTAAGCATCGGGCACCCTATGTGCTCTTGCACTCCTTTTCTTTGTACAGGTATAGGATTTGTTATCCATAAAGCTCCAAATTACAAGAAGGCCATCTCCCATAGACTCCATTTTAATGAAATAATTCACATTTTTAAAAATAATTCCTTTTTTGTAATAATAAAATAGTACTTGATTTTTTTTCACCTTGGTCTATACAACTGCAGCGAGTAAGTACATGTATAGTGCTGGTACCACCCTGGGCCTGAAAAGATAGTTTCTATAGAAGAAGAGAACATGTTTATGTTTTAAATAAATAATAGTTTATTATTTTCCTTAGGACCTAAGATACAATTCAGTGGAGTGAAAATACAGGTTTCTGTATGTGGCTGCAGACATAATCCATACAATACCCTGCTACTGAATAATGATCTGTGATACCTATGGATTTCTGTACTGCCCAGAGAGACATCATTGTATGTGCCACAGAACAATGCCGCCTCTCGAACATAAATGCCGTACCCATTTATTTTCTATGTCAGATGATTAGTTGGAACTCTGTGGGAAAGCTCATAATGGGTAATTGTATTAATTATTATAAAGCAGGATCTGGTTCCAATTAGCACTGCAATCATTCCCAGTTTGTGGCAGAATAACTATCCCATCTGTTTTCTGTAGGCTGATGAATGCCGTAAAAGTCAAATAACAAGACTAAAGGCATGAGATATCTCCCATTAAAATGTTTCTTCTAGGAAACAGCCCACTCATATATAAAATAATGTAATACCAGAAGAAATCTTATGGTATACACCAAAGTACATTAAATGATATATTCATTAACCTTATGATATAAACACTGTTATTAAATAAAATCTATCATCATTCTTTCCTTCTTTCTTTCTTTTTATCTATCTATCTAGCTTTGAAATACAGGAATGCCATTTCGCACAGAGGCCATTTTAAGCAAACCATTCTCAATAAATAATAATAACAAAAACACTGTTGTACTTGATGGATTTTAACCCTTTAAGTGCCAGCCGAATTCGTCATTTCAATTCCCCCCAGTGCCAGACGTTTTTTAAGCATTTTGTACTCATTCACTTTAACAATGTTTTTTGGTAGGAAAACCTCCATGAAACTAGGGAAATTATATATCGTTTTTTTCGTCACTAATTGGGCTTCGACATACATACCAAATTTTATAACTTTTCTGGAGATATGATGTGTATTTTGGGTGAAATATGTAAAAAAAAAAAAAATTATGAAAAATTTCTGTATATTTTGAGGTTTTTTTCCATAGAAAAGTTAATTTTACACACTTTTTTTTATTGTTTGTAAAAGCCCTGATACTCCCAAGTCCAACGATACCAAATATGTGGTGGTACCCCACAGTTCCTGTCCAGAAGTAACCCCCAAACTAAAGCAATACTTAGTACAATATCACACCAGAACAAAGCAGAAAAGCGCTTGTAACAGTTGATGCAGCATAACTTATATGTAAATCTAAAATATCCCCTCATGTTCGGTATCTTTAGAAACTACAGACCTTCAGGTTTCTAGGTGCAATGTAGTTTTCACTCAAAAGCCAAATACCTTTTGTCAGTGCATTGTGAAATTTGGAACTTTTTATGACATTTTTTTTTTTTTCTAAAACGTAAACTTGGACGCATGATCAAATGTGGATTTGACAAAAAAAAATCTCATAAAAATTTTCTAACAAAGGCAAATTTGAAAGACAAACTTATCCTGAATAAAATGATGCCCCATATCTATGGGTGCACATAAAGACATGGGCACCAAACTGTCCAAAGCAGGGGCAATGCACAAGGGCAATTACAGCTAAAAATGTGGGGGCTGCGCTCTATGTGCACTACCTGCAGTTTTTCAGTGTTAACCCCCCCTACCTGTGAAATAACCCCCACAATCTATATATTTACGAAAAGTGCACACCTTCAGCTATTCAGAGACACCACTCTTCTCTTTCTACATGGAAAATTGTGGCTGCAGTCCCTTGCAGAAGTAAGCGCTTTGGTCAGAAATCAAGGAAAAAAACAGATACAAACCTAGATTTCTCCCCAAAATCTCCATGGCAACTACCAAAAACTTACTAAACATCAATCTGCAAGTTCCCCTGAATAAAACGATACCCCATATGTATGGGTGCACATAAAGACGTGGCCACCAAATGCTCCAAAACAGGGGCAATGCATAAGGGCAATTTCAGTTGAAATTTTGGGGGCTGCGCTCTATGTGCACTACCTGCAGTTTTTCAGTGTTAACCCCCCCTACCTGTGAAATAACCCCCACAATCTATATATTTACGAAAAGTGCACACCTTCAGCTATTCAGAGACGCCACTCTTCTCTTTCTACATGGAAAATTGTGGCCGCAGTCCCTTGCAGAAGTCAGCACTTTGGTCAGAAATCAAGGAAAAACCAGATACAAACCTAGATTTCTCCCCAAAATCTCAATGGCAACTACCAAAAACGTACTAAACATCAATCTGCAAGTTCCCCTGAATAAAACGATACCCCATATGTATGGGTGCACATAAAGACGTGGCCACCAAATGCCCCAAAACAGGGGCAATGCATAAAGGCAATTTTTTTTTTTTTTTTCCAATTAACTTTTTATTAGTTTTCAGGTTTTGGGGTACAGAATGAAGAGGGGGAGGGGAAATAGGATAAGGGTAGGTAAAAACAGGATACAAGTAACATGACAAGGCATTATTGTTTTACAATATCTTGCTATTGTGTTATTCAAACTTAATTTAGAGACAATTTTCGCATAAAGGCAATTTCAGTTGAAATTTTGGGAGCTGCGCTCTATGTGCACTACCTGCAGTTTTTCAGTGTTAACCCCCCCTACCTGTGAGATAACCCCCACAATCTATATATTTCCAAAAAATGCACACCTTCAGCTATTCAGAGACGCCACTCTTCTCTTTCTAGATAGAAAATTGTGGCCGCAGTCCCTTGCAGAAGTCAGCGCTTAGGTCAGAAATCAAGGAAAAACCAGATAAAAAACCTAGATTTCTCCCCAAAATCTCCATGGCAACTACCAAAAACTTACTAAACCTCAATTTGCAAGTTTCCCTGAATAAAACGATACCCCATATGTATGGGTGCACATAAAGACGTGGCCACCAAATGCCCCCAAACAGGGGCAATGCATAAGGGGGGGCTGTGCTCTATGTGCTCTACCTGCAGTTATTTAGTCTAAACACCCCCATACCTGTGAAATAACCCCCGCAAACTATATATTTCCAAAAAGTGCACACCTTCAGCTATTCAGAGACACCACTCTTCTCTTTCTACATGGAAAATTGTGGCCACAGTCCCTTGCAGAAGTCAGCGCTTTGGTCAGAAATCAAGGAAAAACCAGATACAAACCTAGATTTCTCCCCAAAATCTCCATGGCAACTACCAAAAACTTACTAACCATCAATCTGCAAGTTCCCCTGAATAAAACGATACCCCATATGTATGGGTGCACATAAAGACGTGGCCACCAAATGCCCCAAAACAGGGGTAATGCATAAGGGCAATTTCAGTTGAAATTTTGGGGGCTGCGCTCTATGTGCACTACCTGCAGTTTTTCAGTGTTAACCCCCCCCACCTGTGAAATAACCCCCACAATCTATATATTTACGAAAAGTGCACACCTTCAGCTATTCAGAGACACCACTCTTCTCTTTCTAGATGGAAAATTGTGGCCGCAGTCCCTTGCAGAAGTCAGCGCTTTGGTCAGAAATCAAGGAAAAACCAGATACAAACCTAGATTTTGGTCAGAAATCAAGGAAAAACCAGATAAAAACCTACATTTCTCCCCAAATTCTCCATGGCAACTACCAAAAACATACTAAACATCAATCTGCAAGTTCCCCTGAATAAAACGATACCCCATATGTATGGGTGCACATAAAGACGTGGCCACCAAATGCCCCCAAACAGGGGCAATGCATAAGGGGTGGCTGTGCTCTATGTGCTCTACCTGCAGTTATTTAGTCTAAACACCCCCATACCTGTGAAATAACCCCCGCAAACTATATATTTCCAAAAAGTGCACACCTTCAGCTATTCAGAGACACCACTCTTCTCTTTCTACATGGAAAATTGTGGCCACAGTCCCTTGCAGAAGTCAGCGCTTTGGTCAGAAATCAAGGAAAAACCAGATACAAACCTAGATTTCTCCCCAAAATCTCCATGGCAACTACCAAAAACTTACTAACCATCAATCTGCAAGTTCCCCTGAATAAAACGATACCCCATATGTATGGGTGCACATAAAGACGTGGCCACCAAATGCCCCAAAACAGGGGCAATGCATAAGGGCAATTTCAGTTGAAATTTTGGGGGCTGCGCTCTATGTGCACTACCTGCAGTTTTTCAGTGTTAACCCCCCCACCTGTGAAATAACCCCCACAATCTATATATTTACGAAAAGTGCACACCTTCAGCTATTCAGAGACACCACTCTTCTCTTTCTAGATGGAAAATTGTGGCCGCAGTCCCTTGCAGAAGTCAGCGCTTTGGTCAGAAATCAAGGAAAAACCAGATACAAACCTAGATTTCTCCCCAAAATCTCCATGGCAACTACCAAAAACTTACTAAACCTCAATTTGCAAGTTCCCCTGAATAAAACGATACCCCATATGTATGGGTGCACATAAAGACGTGGCCACCAAATGCCCCCAAACAGGGGCAATGCATAAGGGGGGGCTGTGCTCTATGTGCTCTACCTGCAGTTATTTAGTCTAAACACCCCCCTACCTGTGAAATAACCCCTGCAAACAATATATTTACGAAAAGTGCACACCTTCAGCTATTCAGAGACACCACTCTTCTCTTTCTACATGGAAAACTGTGGCCGCAGTCCCTTGCAGAAGTCAGCCCTTTGGTCAGAAATCAAGGAAAAACCAGATACAAACCTAGATTTCTCCCCAAAATCTCCATGGCAACTACCAAAAACTTACTAAACATCAATCTGCAAGTTCCCCTGAATAAAACGATACCTATGTCTGGTTGCACATAAGTACATGGCCGCCAAACCTGAAAATGCATAATATTGGGGCTGCACTCTATGCACCCCTTTTTTTTTGCCTGCACCCGAATGAATGGAATACGCTCGGGTGCAGGCACATGTAGCCAATATACGCATGAAAACGCATGAGAATGCAAAGTCTCGCGTTTTCATGCGTATATCGGCTACATGTGCATGCACCTGAGCGTATTCCATTCATTCGGGTGCAGGCACAAGTAGCAGGCGTAGGGCTGAATTTTCGGCAAGAGTTTTTCCACTTGCTGAAAAAATCAGCCCTACGCCATGTGTGGCATCAGCCTAACCCTTGGCAATAGAAACTACCAGAACAATCTTAGCACCTCTGGACCTTTCTAGAACAACTGAAAGCAAATGAAGTTAAAATGGAATAAAACCACTAAAAGCAATCAAAGAACAATAATTGCAATGAAATCGGTGGTAAGAGCCCTGGATCCACCAATGTCACTGCAAAAGCAACCTTTTTGGGGGCACTAAACACACAATAAAGAACAATGCAAAGATAAAACACCATAAAATCAGTAAAATCCAATAAAACCACCTAAACCAACAGAAGAACAATAATTGCAATGAAATCGGTGGTCAGAGCCCTGGATCCACCAACGTCACTGCAAATTCAGCACCCAATAGCAATAAAAAAAAAAGTTACAATACAATAAAATAAATAAAAAACAGAAATCAATTATGAAAATGCCAAAAAAACACTAAAATGCAACCAAATAAATCAGATAATTATAGAGCAAGATCAGAAATAAAGTTTTAGTAAAAAAAAAAGACTGCCAAAGAAAGCAAAAAAAGAAAGAAAAGAAAGGAAAAAAAAAAAAAAAGTGTAAGTGTAAGTGTGTGTGTAAGTGTATGTGTGTGCTTGGGAAAGTTGTAAATAAGTGTGTATGTGTGCAAAAGTGTAATAATGACAAAGATAGAAGAAAAAATGAAAAAAAAATTTTTTTTAGACAGTTGAGATAGAAATAAGCAAAATAAACAGTGGTAGAGAGTTGTAGTTCAGCTTACACAAGGCAGGCAGGCAATCAGGGGCGACCAATCTGGCAGGAAGGCAGCAGGAAGGCAGCAGGGGAGCTCCATCAGGTCCGAAGTGCGCAGCAGGAATGAGGAGCCGACAGTAGGCGGCGATATTTAAAGGGACAGCAGTGGACACGTCATCAACGCGTGTCCACTGCTGTCATTGGCTGGCGACGCGATCGGGGGACCAGATCGGTGAGTATGACCGCTTCTGCTCGTTGCCTAGGGGGTTGTGAAGGGTTTACAAGCGCTGCGCTGCTTTAAAAGCGAGCGCAGCGCTTGTAAACCCGGTAGTGCTGTAGGACGTAGATTCTACGTTCTATGGCACTTTGGTCCCTTGGTACCTAGGACGTAGAATCTACGTCCTATGGCACTAAAAAGGTTAATCAAACAATCCTACTGTGTTGTTTACATTTGTTTAGTGGATTTAAGGTATGGTCATCCAAATTACAGAATAACCTCTTATCTAGAAAACCCCAAACTTCATCCCATACTAATACAGGTCTGGACTAGGATTCAAAATAGGCCCTGGCATTTCAAGTTCACATAGGCCCAAACAGCCCCTACATGCATACTGAATAGTGACTGTCCATGAGATCATATAGCAGCCATTTTCCAGAAGCCATGGATTGCCAGAACAGATCTGTACGAAGCTGCTTTCTGCCTGTAATTGCACTTATAACAATGCATACTTTGGCATTTCAGTGCAGAAATATGCTCCATTTGTGCACACAGGCCAACACCAAGCCAAGCTAATTGCCTTTTTCTCCACCTCCTTATAAAAAGCCTTGTGTGACATTAAGCTACAAGATGTATTCAAGGTCTCATTTGCATCTTGGTCAATGTATGTGATGTCAGCTAATGTAACTGACATCAAATATACCCAGTGATAATTCAGGCATGGATGATATCATCATGACATCATAAATGCAAACCCTGTCACAATTAATGCTAAAGAGGAAACCAGTAGGAATAAGCAAAATTTTTTTTCTCCTAAAACAATTTTCACTGTGAAATATGTGGGAGTTTCCCCCCTGAAAATTTCCTCAAAATGTTTGTCTGTGTGTTCTGTTTCACCTGGAAAAAAAAACACAGCCTGTTGCTCTGGAAAAAACTGCAGAAAAAACTTAGATGTTATTATTTTCCCCTTGCCTTCCACATCAAGCAACTGGATCAAAGCCCTCTTACATCTATCCAAGCAGCTGTCTGGACACCATG
Organism: Xenopus tropicalis; assembly: GCF_000004195.4. NCBI lineage: Eukaryota > Metazoa > Chordata > Amphibia > Anura > Pipidae > Xenopus > Xenopus tropicalis. The sequence goes on from NC_030680.2 coordinate 51,405,499, forward strand.
CTTGGAAAAAAGAGAGGGAAACATAAATATAACATAATACTGGGATATAATATATGATTCCCTCCAGTGCTGGGAAAAATAGCTGCTTTTGCTGTATTTCCAAAAAATTGGGGGATGAGATTAAAAAAAAAAGATAAAGTAAAAGTGGAGAAAAATACCTGTTGTACATGTGAATACATAGACTTTCAGTTTCCATACAAGTTTAAACTTTTTTGGAGTTTCCAAATTCCAAATATGTATTGCCTGGCAGTGTGCTTTAACTACAAAGTGTTAGCCACACTAAGCCCACCCTGACCCTTTAATGCAGATTCCAAGACATCAGGCTGGTATATTTAATAGGTGGCAAACTGCCAGATACATGGTTTAGGATATTTTTGTTGTCTTTAGGGTGTTCAGCCTACAATGACAAAGCCACTGGGTAGTGGACTACACTGTGGAATATGGTTCCTGATACATGGGGTGGATTCTCAAGCTGCAGATAAACACAGGCTTGTAATCTGCGCCTATTCTTCATAAAGCTTTTTGATGTGTCTGCACCCTGAGCTACTCCATTAGCTTAGGTACAGACACACTGATTTTGTTGCGTAACTGAATAATGGAGCAGTTTTACACAGAAATTCGATCTGTGTGCCTTTATCCAGGCCAAAGCAATGGCTCTAGGTGCTGGCACATCAATAAGATTTTCGAAGCGTAGGCGTGGATTCTCAACCTGTGTTTAACTGCAGGGCCAAATTCCACCCTGTTTGGCAGGAGCCTAAATGTGCTAAACAGTCTAATGTTTATCTGTGACACAGTGTGTTAAGTACTTGTCTTGCTGTCTGAGGAAGAGCTGGTTAGTGAACCTTTTACTTGTATGCAAGCAGATAAGGGCTCTAATTTATGATGTTTTTGAAAGGTGCAAATGCCTACACTTATGGCAGTCCGCTTTGCACTAGATTTTTAAGATATGTGCCTGGCACCCCCCATAATGTTGTGCCTTAGGCATGTGCTCTTCTGCCTACCCCTAGTTCCGGCCCTACTGCCTACCCCTAGTTCTGGTCCTGTCTCTGACAGTGATTCCAGGGTTCCCTTTGCGTGTGGCACCAAGTGTTGTTTGGGCACAAGACACAGTGCAATATGGTGCAAAGGTGCCCTCTAATTTACACCTGCTTTGAGTAGGTATCCAGAGATCCCTTTGAATGTTGCACCCGTATCTGAGACAAGTGAATTACCCACAAAAGCTGTTACTGATGTTTGGCCCACATCAACACACCATAACTAATACCAGATTCCCCTTACAGGCACAACTTCTGCCTATATTGACATAGCAAGTCAAACATGGCAATTTGTGCTAGTACTTACATGTACAGGTATGGAATCCATTATCCAAAAACCCATTATCTGATCTTCATTATGCTTTTTCTTACTATTACTGAACCAATGCTTGACTATTTCTATTGCATGATTGGATTGTGCATAAAACCCAATAAAAATTTTAAAAATTAAAAAAAAAAAAACCATTATCTACAAAGTTCCAAATTACTGGAAGGCCATCTCCCATAGACTCCATTACAAGCAAATAATTCTCATTTTCAAAAACGATTTCCTTCACTTCTCTGTCATAACAAAACAGTACCTTGAATTTGATCCTAAGATATAATTACTCATAATTGCAAAACATTTCTATTGGGTTTTATAAAAGTTTAAATAATTTTTTAGTAGACTTAAGGTATAGAGATCCAAATTACGGAGAGATATCTTATCCAGAAAACCCCAGGACCCGAGCATTCTGGATAACAGATCCGATACCCATATCTCCAGTATAGTTAATGAGAGCTAATACATCAATCTCCTGTGTTTGACAGATTAAATTGCATTATTTGGATCAACTAGAGCTCATCCCTTTCTCACCTTACTCTCGCTTTTTTGTACTCTTTTTGCCACATGCTGCTCTTACTCATATAAGGTTCACATTTGCTTATAGATATAAAAGTATAATGTGGATTTGCAAAGCAATACCTTTTCATGGAGTAAATCGATGGGAACATTTATGCCTGTCGTTATCAAAAGTTATTATATGTTTAAACCAAGAAAGAACTAATTTTTTCTATGATGTTTTGGCCACTGTTAAGGTTAAATCTTGTGACTTATATGAAGGAAAACAAACTTGTGAAAATCTAAAAGTGGACTATTCCAGTATAAATCCTTAACAACTAATAATATGCAGTAATATGAATGTAATTAATTGTGTCAGGGCCGGCCAAAGTATTTTGGCTCCCTAGGCAAGTGCTTAAAAGACGCCCCCTCGTGGTCTCTCATTACCATTTTACCTTTTCAGTTTTTAATAAAGAAATCTTATAAACTACAAACGAATGTAACCTTTAATTAAAGCACTAAATTAACATTCAAAAAAATCTAAACTAACTACTGATTTATCCAAACAAATGAATTTCAATGTGTATTTGGGAGCCAGTGCAGTGTTTGACTGGGGTGTCCTGGCCCACTGGGGATGCCACCTTTAGACCCCCCCCACCCCAGTTGCTAACTGCTCCACTGCTGCCAGTCACTAACCCTCCCAAGTACCTTTTATTTCCTAAGAGTGTAGTTCCCAAAGTTCCTGCCCGGGTTCCAGCCCATTCCAATCCTGACCATACATACCCTACCATAATCCTACCACTGCTGGCAGCACCTCTACTTTTCTTTCGCTGTCACTGTAACCCACAACAGTGCCAGTGCCACTGAATCTAGGGAAAAGTAAGCAAAAGAGGGACATGTCCAGCATTTCCCCCATTGTTGCACCCTAGGCACATGCCTCTTCTGCCTACCTATGCATGGGCATCCACAGAAACTTTTCCAGGGGGGGGCAAAGTAATCAAGCAAAAACAACCTCTTTTCTAAACTAAGCCTGTATACAATAACTAATTATCAAGTTTGTAGGAAAATAATTTATTGGCAAAGCCCATAGAGTTGCTCACAACTTATATATTTGTATAACTAAGGGGGCTGTTTAAGTAGAGAGCATAAATTATAAATACCTGCCGTGTGCAATGTTGAGAAATGTTTTTGGCCATGTGTTCTTTCTGAACACACCCTAAATACCACACCCAAAACATATCCCAGACATGCCAGTATAATTAAAAACACAGAATAATACAGAAAATGGATAATCAACTTATTAACCTTAGAAGTGCCAATATAACTGCTACAGATAATGAATAATTTGCATATTAACCCCATATAATTACCATATTGAGGAGGTGGCATCACACCGGATATCATCACTGTTTTGTTTTGTTTGCTTAGGGCTCTGGCACACGGGGAGATTAGTCGCCCACGGCAAAACTCCCTGTTCGCGGGCGACTAATCTCCCCGAGTTGCCTACCCCTGCCATCCCACCGGCGAACATGTAAGTCGCCGGCGGGATGGCAGACGCGGCGGGGCGATTTCAGGAAATCGCAGAAAAAGACTCGTGAACAGGGAGTTTTGCCACGGGCGACTAATCTCCCCGTGTGCCAGAGCCCTTAGTCACTCACAGTTGGCTGACTCATCACTTATTTGTATTTACTACACTATTATTGTTTTTTTTATGCACTTCCATCGTGTTTTTTGTCTATCATAACTGCTACAGATAATGAATAATTTGCATATTAACCCCAGATGAGCCAGTATAATCACTAAATAAAATAGATAACAAGCATTTTAACCTCAGATGTTCCAGTATAATTGCTACAGAAAATGCATAATTTGCACCCCAGACTCATCAGTCCAATTACTAAATAAAATACCTCACAGGCATTTTAACCCCGGACATGCCAGTATAATAACTGTGAAAAATGGATAATCTGACAGTTGTCCTTAAAACAGCTGTAATAATATTTACATTTAAGAGACCAGTACTGAATATACTGAGAGGATGTCTGAAGATGACAACACTACCAAATATCAACAAATATCAAGGCTAAGAAGCCCCGGAGTGATTCAGTCGCCCGCGATAGATCTCTGCTGTCATGGGCAACTAATTGCTCTGAAATGGTTTTCTATCGGTAACAATAGGAGTCGTGGAAAGCCCTTTGCATAGCTTAGGTATTCGGTAAGTCTCACAAAGTTTTCTCCCGCAGGCAACTCTGCGCAACTTGGGAAAACTAAGCGATGGTAATGGCTTTTCACCTGCAACTCTTAGGGGCACATTTACTAACCCACGAACGGGCCGAATGCGTCCGATTGCGTTTTTTTCGTAATGATCGGTATTTTGCGATTTTTTCGTATTTTTTGAGATTTTTTTCGGCGTCTTTACGATTTTTGCGAAAAAACGCGAGTTTTCCGTAGCCATTCCGAAAGTTGCGCAAAGTCGCGTTTTTTTCGTAGCGTTAAAACTTGCGCGAAAAGTCGCGCCTTTTAAGTTTTAACGCTACGAAAAAGGCGCGACTTTGCACGCAAGTTTTAACACTACGAAAAAATCGCGACTTTGCGCAACTTTTGTAATGGCTACGAAAAACTCGTGTTTTTTCGCAAAAATCGTAAAGACGCCGAAAAAATCGCAAAAAATATGAAAAAGTCGCAAAATGTTCGTTTCCAATCGGAATTTTTCCAATTCGGATTCGAAATCGTGTCTTAGTAAATCAGCCCCTTATTGTTGCCAGTGGAAAGCCATTTCAGAGTGATTTGTCGCCCGCGATAGCAGAGATCTATCGTGGGAACTGAACTGCTCCTTGGGTCCTTACCCTAAATCTCATCTAAATTTACACACCAAGCCAAATCAGATATTGTTTTTGGAAGCCATTGCATTGGACCCATATACAGGTCAATCATTTGCCAATTTGGTCAGGAATATCCAAAAGCCAGTATCAGTCCAGAAATGCAACTTTTTCATTTTATATATCAAGTTATTTTATATTTTTTTGTATGTTTTCTACTTAAAAGTTATTTTCTTATTTGACTATCTTTAGAAATGTTAAGTTATTGCTCACGGTTACTTGGTATCTACTGGAATATACAAAGAATTCCTTACTGTGGACAGTGAGGATATAAAAGCCAACTCAGATTTCTATTTAGTTATAAGGGCACTTGGTCTGTAGCCTTGTGACTATATAACCAGACATCTCTGTCACTTGCAATAGTCTTATTATGCACAGCAGAGGATATTTATTCCTTAATCTCTTAATATATTTCAATGAATTATGTCCATACAAATCCTATAATTAAGTATCCTATTAACGGGCACTCACAAAAAGCTAAACATTCAACACACTGAACACAGTTGAACTCCATACCCCTTTCAGGCTTCTGGAGCTGCCAGTTAATACAAGAGTTATCAAACAGTTTGGGCGGTGCTTTTGGGAAATACTAGGGTGGCATTTTTCATAAATAATATAACATTAGGGTTTAATGTAGTAGGATGAAAATTTGTGTTATTATTGCTATTATGACACTGTGTGTAACAGTATATATCTTCATTAGTCTATCACTGCATAATATGAAAACACAGCAGCTTGTTATTAGTACAATGAAAGTGACATTCACTTGGTGATTATTTTTTACAGAACACATTTCATATTAAAATGTGTAAAGAGACTGGTAAATGTAAAAGGATTTATTATAAAAACAATTGCAGGCTTTTCACTATGTACACTTGGGGGCCCATTCGTTAAACCACAAATTTTTGCCAATTACAAGCACAATTGGAAAAAATTTGGAGTAACGATGATAATTTCTGATGTGCAAAAATTGCACGAAAATTCTTTTCTTGGGCGTATGAAAATACCATAGTTGTGATCTGAAAGTCACAAAATTTTTGTATCTGAACGATCGGAAACGGCACGAAAACCTTTTTGGCTTTGAAACTTCAATGCATGATTTCATACATTTCATAGGACTCAATGGTACTCTACAGCTCCAACCTGGGCAACATATTGTCGCAATACCAAAGTTTGAATGAATTCTGAAATGGTTGTAGTCTTTGTGAAAAATACGACTTTTTTTGTGGAATTTAATGAAAACCACGAAAAAGTCATACTATTTTAATGGTAATATCGTGGTCAATACGATAAGTTCTAAAAATAGAAAGAAATTTTTCTAAAAAAAAAAAATCGTGGTTTAATGAATGGACCCCTTGGTCTCTGTAAAACATCAATTAAAAATGGTATAGTGTAGTATTTCTAATAGGCATTAAGTGAAGCCAAGTGTTGTTTCACAAAACATACATAGAACAATGTAAAGTTGACTGGACCATCCAATGACTAGGCATTAGTGCAAATGTACCCCCAGCAATAGCTATGGCACATTATTTACTTCTAATTATGTTAAATACATTATTTATATATATATATATATATATATTTATATATATATATATATATATATATATATATATATATATATACAGTATATATATACAGTATATTTGTTTATATCTTTTATTTTTTGTGTTCCACCAAACACAGTCACTTTCCTCAACCAAAATTATCCAAACCCAGTGCTAAAAAAGTGCTACATCTTTTCTTGTGTAAATTTATGGCAAGTCTCTTTCTATTGTTGCCCTTTATACTACTCTACTAACAATTTCTTGGGGTCCTTGTCAGATGTTTCCAAAGACATATTCAGATATTTGTTTAATCAGATTTTGTTTAATCATGATTTTCAGGTTTTTGCCAGTGGTAACATTTTAACCCTCATCTTTACCATTAATTACCTTCTTGACAAAAGAAGGCAATGCTTTTGTGTGCTGTGCTGTTAAAATTGGCACTGTCCCACTAAATCAGGACTGTTTGGAGGTATACATGAATAGAAAACAAAATATCAAGCTGAGTAATGCACCTCATTAATGTTACACATCTTCTGAAGTAGATTTGAATTCTTGCTTGGTGCATAAATTAAAGACACCACACTGTAATTATATGCATGAATAGGCTTCCACTTGTAAACATACTGTATATTATCACAGGTCTTTAGAAATGGGATGGTTCTCTTAAATCTGTAGCTTTTTTATGTAGCGGATTGTTTTCTTGGAAAGGCAAACTACAGATCAAGAAAGAAAAATTAAATGAATTCAAAAAATTCATGATGCTATTTGAATCTGTATGGATTAATATGGATTAATGATTACAGTTCTGAAATCAAATTTAACCTGTAATAGGCCCTGCCATTTCAAGTACACAGAGGTCCAAACAACACAATAAATAGTGACAGACTGTGTAGCAGAATCCACAGATTGCCAGTCCGGGCCTGACTGAACCAACTGAACTGGGAAATCTTTGTACATGGTTAGAAAGTGTTTCAGGTTAAAACAAGTGAAATAAGAAAATTCAAACTAACTTCTCGATGAAGATAAAACAGTACTAGTACCTTTGTGTGCTGTACTAAAGATACACAACTCAACCACAACTTACCACCACTCCTCAGCCATTAAAATGCTAAATATTATTCCAGTACGAATTCCCCTGATCTGTGTGACCCTGGCTCCATGGCGTTTGTACCTGCAATTGGTTTTAAAAGCTTTTCTGCCACTGAACAAATCAGTTCTTTATCCCCCATGTCAGATTCCAGTGTAATATAATGAAGCCACAATAATATTTGTATGTAAGATAACAGCAAAGTGCCCAACACGATGCTGGGAATCAGCAATCTCATTGGTGAATTCTCTTGCACTCCCATTTTGGTCAGTAAAATGCTCACTGGTGAGTTGTGTTTTATCTGTAATTATGTTTTTGGAGAACTAGAGGGTACAGTGGGACAGTTTTCTGGATGGTTACTAAGACAAGCATTCCGGACTCAGAGGGATCTGTTAAAACTCGAACTTTATTCCAACATGTTTAAAAACAGATACTGAAAACCCCCAACCTACTGTTCTTCCACTTCAGCTTATTCTTCCGCTTTTTCTTATTATTATTCTTAGCGCCCCCTATTTTCTAACCACTACTCCTCCTATAGTTTTTGGGGTACATACACCCAAACTCTCCACACTTCTTCACCCTATAGTGGAGCAGGTTGCTTGTGCTTTTCTAAGTGATCCTGCCCCCCCCGTCTCTTCTGAACACCCCAATTTTCCCATTGACAGGGAAGATTTTCAAACTGCTGCCACACTTACAGCTTTGAAGCTACAGCCCCCAAACTTGAACAACATAATCATGGGGTCACCCCAAATGAAACAGAGACTTTGTTGGATGACCCCAAAGTGGGAGAGGCTCACAACAGCCAATAAAATTTCATCCCATGACTTTAATGGGAAAATTGAAACTGCTGCCAATCTTACAGCTTTGAGTCTACACTCCCCAAACTTGAATCACACAGTCATGGGGTCAGCCTGAATGAAAATAGGATAATGGTTGGATGCCCAAAAGTGGGCAGAGCTGTGAACAGCAAATCAGATTTTACCTATTGACTTGGCGGAAATCCAACCTACTGCCATTCTCACAGTATTAACCCCAGGGTCCCCAAACTTTGCAGAGTTAGGCACCAGGTAACTGCGGTTCAAAGTTAGAAAAAGTGGGCAGAGCCACCAACAGCCAATTAGGTTTACCTATTGACTTTCAATGGGGAAATTCAACCTATTGCCATTTTCACAGTATTAACCCTAGGGTCCCCAAACTTTTCACAGTTCATCACTAAGGGACTGCAGTTTTAGTTTTGAAAAGGTGGGCGGAGCCACCTACAGCTAATCAGATTTCACCTATTGAATTTTATTGGTTTGATGCCAGGGTCCCAAACTTTGCACAGTCAGTCACTGGGTGACTATGTTACAAGTTTAGAAAAGTGGGTGGGGCCAACAGCAGCCAATGAGATTTCACCTAAATATTTCATATGTTTAAATTTAAACTGCTGCCATTCATTAAATATTAATACTAAGGTCCCCAAACGTTGAAGATTTAGAAAAAGTGGGTGGAGCCACCAACAGCCAATCAGATTTTAACTATTGATTTTCAGTGGGGAAATTCAACCTGCTGCCATTCTTACAGCATTAACACCAGGGTCACTAGTGGACTGCATTTTTAGGTTTTAAAAAGTGTGTGGAGCCACCAACAGCCAATCAGACTTGACCTATTGATTTTTTTGGTTTAAATTTAAAATTTTGCCTTTCTCACACTATTTATGTCAGGGTTCCCAAACGTTACACAATCAGTCACTGGCTGACTGCATATTCAGGGTTAGAACAAGTGGGCGGAGCCAATCCATTTCCACCCATTAAATTTCATTGGTTTATATTTTATCTGATGCCATTATTTAGGTATTAATTCCAGGGTTGTTAAACTTTTCAGAGTTAGTCACTGGGTAGTTGCCATTCAAAGTTAGAAAAAAGCAGGCAGAGCCACCAACAGCCAATCACATTTCACCTTTCAATGGTGAAGTGTAAAATGCTGTCAGTCTCACAATTTTTATGCCAGGGTGCCCACTGTTTGTCACTGGGTGACAAACAGTTTACTTTTAAATCCAGCCAACTCCACTGAAGCATGGTTCTACTCAGCACTTTCCCAAGCAATACTCCTGCATTAGTCATCATTTTCACTCATTTAAAATGTGAAACTTACTCGTGGTTCTGTGATGTAATCTGAATTTTGTGCACAGCCGATTCTAATGAGGCTGAACCTAGATATATATAGTAGCAAGTTGTAGTGTAACATTCCTTGCTACAAAAAACTATAGAGATGTGCTCAGAATAATATCTTGTTAATCCTATTTTGTGTGTGTGTCTGTGAAGGCGCGAGAAGAAGGGTCATTTACAACCGCAGGTGCAGTTGTGCTTTCCCAGCAGGAAGTTGCACGTTACCCCATTATTTAAAGGTACTTGCATCAAAATGCTCTCTTTGCAGCTCAGTGCAAAATAGAGGAACATCAAAGCAAAAAGAAGAAAAAGACCAGAAAGGTGGCAAGGAAAGGAAAGAAGAATAACAAACAGACCATCAAGGTTGAATTAGAAGAAAAACCCTCCACTATCTGCCTAAAGGAGGAAAATAGCAAAAAGATGGCCAGAAAAGAGAGAAAAGCTAAGAAACGCCTTATCAAGGCAGAAATAGAGAAACAACCAGAATGGGACTCTGTGGGCTTATACAAACCCCTATATGCCTGCAGAAATGAGCCATCCACTTACAAAACTGAGGAATGGAAACCAGAACCGGATTTCACTCCTTGGATGAATAAGGAGCATGAAATCACACCCTTCTTACATGAGAGAAGAGACAAAAAGGAGGCAAGGAAAGGAAGAAAGTACAACAGACAGACTATCAAGGCCGAGGAATAGAATAGGAGAGAAAAGATAACGGATGAATACAAATCATGCACAAGATTCTATGCGGATGAAGAGAATGAATTCTCTGATGATTCTTGCAAGTACATTGGAGTTCCAGGCCAGCCCTTCCCTGACGGGACTGATGCCTGGATCCCTGAACTGAACCTGACACAAGAGCATAAAATGGCCCTGCGAGGTAGGGAATGTCTGGACGACAGAATCATTGATGCAGCTCAGTCCTTGCTGAAAATCCAGTTTGAGGCAGAGGGGCTTCAAAGCTGCCTCCTTTCCCAAATTGGATTTCATGCAGTTAAAGGACCATCAGTACAGATTCATTATGACAGTGTAGAGAGACATTGGTTGACAAGCTGCTTTAAAATGGATCATGTGGAGATTGCAGACAGTGCTGTGACTAAACACCATTGCACCTTACTGAGGAAACAAATAAATGAATGCTATAGTGAACTAGTGAATGATCCTGAAGGAACTATGGAAACACTTGATGTTGATGAACAAGAAAACACTCATGACTGTGGGGTTTATGCTATTGCTAATGCATTTGAGTTCCTGTCTGGCGGAACCCCCATATGCAAGTACGAGAGCAAGAAAATGAGAAGACATCTCATTGGTTGCTTTGAGAGAAGGAAGTTTACTGAATTTCCTAAAAAAGTAGATGCCTGTGTGGTTGAATTGGAACCCAAACTAAACATTACATGGCTGGATAGAAAATGAGCTGAAACATAATGAATCAGCTTCTGAATCTAATCTGCCAAAAGATAAGTTACTTCTAATAATTCAAAAAAGGAAGGCAATATCATAGGAAAGGCCAGCCAAATGATATATTCTCCCAGTAACCCTGTAATATTCCAGTTGAAGGAAGAAGAGGAAGAAGTCTGGGAGATAAACTGTTGGGAGGGAGAGGAGGCGGACATATAAAGGCTGGTGAACAGACTGACTTTCCTAAACATTTAGCAAATGCTACAATAAAAATGAGAATATATGTATTACTAGTAAATGTGTAACTTTTGTCTTTACTAAGGAAGTGTAATGTGCCTCCTTTTTCTCACATAGTAGTAGTCCCATTTTGCTTTATGGCTGAGATTAACTATTTTCTACCATTTTGAGGTTCTGCTTGTGTTTTTAATAATTCCCAGCAGTAAGAAAGATAGGAAAGGGTTATTTTAGCACTCTACTCTAAGAATGCTAGCAATAATGCAACAAACAGAAAGCACAGATGCCCACACAGAGTTAGTCCTGAATGTGTGTTTGTAGAAGTTGCCACACTGGTTGCTGTGATGTAGAATATGATTCCCATAGACTTGACTAAATTGGAATCTAGCCGGCAATTTTGAAAAACAGTGCAGATATTAGTCAGTTTACGAATTATATTGGAATGTTGAATTATATTGGAACTGGCTAATACAGCAGGAATTCAGCAAATGAACAAAGCTGTCAGACTTCCGTAGGCATGACTTGCGCCTCTGCCCTTTAACAAAGGTTACCTTGGTGGCAATAGCCTTCCATTACTTCCCCAAACACAACAGTATATACAGAAAAAGTGCATACAGTCAAGGAGACCTATGTCTGCACTTTATCTTCAATGCTACTACCAAAACTATATCTAGAATCTGCTGATATTCACCAATTTCCAAGGATTCAGGCAGGGTAGCATAAATGGTCGGGTATAATTGCTTTCAGAGATGGATGTCCACTTTGTTGTATTATCCAATATCTTAGAGATAAAATAGTATTACTATAGGCCACCCAATGGTGTAACTGCCTGGTGTACAGAGGGTGTGAATGCACCAGGGCTCCCTGCCAAGAGGTTTCAAGGCCCTCTGGGACTTCTAGGAGCACACAATGTGAAGATCTCAACTTGGGAAGGTGATGCAAAGGGGAGAAAGTCATGTGAAGAATTGGCACTGGGGTCCTTTGGTCTATAGTCACCCAAAGAACAATGAAATTATTATGGTAATTAAGTGTATCAAATACAATTTAATAGCAAGGTACATGTGCTGTGTAGGGATACTTCTAAAAGCAGCACTAAGCTAGATTTGTATGTAGGTTCTTATTGTATACATGTATCTATTCTAATTGCTATGGCACAGGGGCTGTTTGATTGCTGCAACTGAGCAGTGGTATTCAAAAGTAACAGAGGTAGGAAACTGCACTCAGATAATAGAGCTCATGTAAACAGGGTTCAATAATAATTAATATGCAAGGAATAAACAATTACATATGAAAAGTTACAAGGCCCGTTAACTCCTTGTGGTAACAGCAGCAGTTTGGCACATATCAGAGTATAACTACATAAAAATAGTGCAGCTTTAACAGATCTGTCTCCTCCTGTGGGTTACAAGGTATATTGGCACATGAAATATCACTTAGCCTTAATGGGAGATATATGGGCTCCAGTGCACACCACCACTCTCTAGCATTGCTATAGAAAAATCACTGGGTAATAACTTTCAGGGAAATGACAAGCTTTGTGGTTGTAGGAAAAACCGTGCCAAAATATGGCACAACATGGTACACGGACTGTGTGGGTCAGTTGGAAAAAGATGTACCTTATTGTGCCCCTCATGTGGTCAGTTTCCCCTACCCAAGTGAATCTATCTCTATAAGTGTCAGTGTTGACTTTGAGACCATTTGTGTGCATTGCAAACTGTATTATCAATAAAACAATATGCACTGTTTTATAAGTGACACTTCTATTGTCAGTAAGTTCCAGTTCAATGTCACTACAGCGTTAGTACAGTTATCCCTTATCCAGAAACCCCTTATCCAGAAAGTTCCAAATTACGGGAAGGCCATCTCCCATAGACTCCATTATAAGCAAATTATTCTAATTTTTAAAAATGATTTTGTTTTTCTCTGTAATTATAAAACAGAACAGGTCCCAAATAAGATATAATTAATCCTTATTGGAGGTAAAACAATCCTATTGAGTTTATGCAATATTTAAATAATGTTTTTTAGCAGACTTAAGATATGGAGATCCAAATTACGGAAAGATCTCTTATCCGGAATACCTAAGGTCCCGGATAACAGGTCCAATACCTGTAGTTACTAGTATATACTAGTATATACGGTATGTTATTTAGTACCCCATTCAATATCTAAACATACCTAGTGGGAAACTAACTTAAAGGACATGGAAAGGCTAAGTCACTTGGGGATGCCAAAATGTTAGGCACCCCCAAGTGACTTTAATCGCTTAACTTGTACCCTGGGCTGGTGCCCCAGTTAGGAGAAAACAGCTCCAGCCCGGGGAACCTGTAGCGCTTCCTCTTTCCTGCTTCGTTTTGCTGGGACCCCACGACCGGCGCATGCGCAGTAGAGCGAAAAGCCGACTTCTCTGTTAAAGTTCAGCTTTTTCACTCTACTGCGCATGCGCACGCTATACAGGAAGAAGGAAGTGCTACAGGTACCCCGGGCTGGTGCTGTTCTCTCAGAACAGGGGCACCAGCCGGGGTAAAAGGTAGGAGATTTTAGTCACTTGGGTGTGCCTAACATTTTGGCACCCCCAAGTGACTTTGCCTTTCCTTTAAGACCTCAGTAAAAGCCGAATGATCAAACGCAAGCTTTCCAAAATATGGAATTAAGATATTTAAAAACTTTGAGAATTTTAGGTTTTAGTTTCCAGTTATATTCGAGATAGAGTCTGTTCATCAAACAGAGAGTAACTGGTGGTACAGAAATGTGATTCTTTACTTCTTGTGGCATCTTTTGTCTTAGGGTGGTAACCCCAATGTCAAGGTTGCACCTGCATCCTTCTCATAAGGAACAATATCTCTGACATTCTGTGGTTACATGGCAAATTAGACCAACAAGTTGATTTTACTATTGGTCTCTATAATTATTGCATCTAAACCAAAACACAGAACATCATGTTACTGAGAAAGCCACAAAACTGACATAACAACCCAATTTGACAGTTGCTGAAACTAAAAATAATATTTATTGCTATAAAGAAGAAGAAAATACTTTATTCCAACTATACATGGCAGTATTAAAGGACATGTAAACCCCACACACAAAAATTTAATCAGTGAACAGCCTCTTTGAAATCTTTCAATACCTGCCACACTGGTTGTCCAGGGGTTAATAGTAAGGCTGCAGCATCCCCTTAATCACTTAGATTTCCTTCTCCTCCTGTAACCCACTCAGCCCCCTCCCTCAGGAATTTGCTTTGGCTGTTGGCTTGTCGGCATGCTCAGTTGTTCTAAGCTCAGATTACTAAACAGGCCCCCAGTCTAGCAGCCAGTGAAGAGATGGCATTGCTGGTTCCCATAGAAACTCAGCTCTAGCTGTCTGATTCAATTTTTTTCTCCCAACCAACTCTACTGCGCTCAGCTCAAACAAAGCAGAACTTTTATCAAACAGTTCTGCCTGTGTGAGTCTGTATTCTTGATGAAATGTATGCTGAATAAGGGTTTGTGCAGGGCCGCTGCTGGCCAAATGGGTGCCCTAAGCAGAAATTTACTTTTGTGCCCCTCCCCCAAATATTACGAAAGTGCCCCCATACACAGTGCCCCAAATGCCCCCATAAACAGTGCCCCCAATTGCCCCATAGACAGTAGCCCCCACACACAGTGCCCCAATTGCCCCCATAAACACTGCCCCCAAGTGCCCCCAATAGAAAGTTCCCCCATACACAGTGCCCCAATTGCCCCCATAAACAGTGCCCCCAATAGAAGTGCCCACATACACAGTGCCCCAATTGCCCCCATAAACACTGCCCCCAATAGAAGTGCCCACATACACAGTGCCCCAATTGCCCCCATAAACACTGCCCCCAAGTGCCCCCAATAGAAAGTGCCCCCATACACAGTGCCCCAATTGCCCCCATAAACAGTGCCCCCAATAGAAAGTGCCCCCAATAGAAGTGCCCCCATACACAGTGCCCCAATTGCCCCCATAAACAGTGCCCCCAATAGAAAGTGCCCGCAATAGAAAGTGCCCGCAATAGAAAGTGCCCCAATTGCCCCCATAAACAGTGCCCCCAATAGAAAGTGCCCCATACACAGTGCCCCCATACACAGTGCCCCAATTGTCCCCATAAACAGTGCCCCCAATTGCCCCCATAAACAGTACCCCCCATAGACAGTAGCCCCCACACACAGTGCCCCCAATTGCCCCCATAGAAAGTACCCCCAACAGACCAAGTCTTCGTCAGCAGCTCCTTCTCTCTTATGCCGCGGCAACAGGCACTACTATAAGGTTGCACCTCATCGCTGATGTGTGACATCATACGCACGGGCGCAACCTTATAAAAGGGCCTGTCGCTGCCGCATAAGAGAGAAGGAGCTACTGACAAAGACTTGGTATGTTGGTGCGCAGAGTGCGCACTCTGCGTAGGGAGCGGCGATACTGGGTGCCCCCCTGGGAGTTGGTGCCCTACGCAGAGTGCGTACTCTGCGTATAGGGAGCGGCGGTACTGGTGATCACCCATAAACATGGATGTCTGCAAAAAAATTTCCAGGGTGGGACACTCATCAACCTAAAGCAACCTGTTTCAGAGATGCCTAGGGAGGGCTTTGCTTCTATCACTGAATGCTCACTGCACATGTACATATCTTTCTTTAAAGGAGAATGCAAGTCAAAATTTAAAAAGCATACTGCCCAATAGTCCTCCTATTGTTTTGTAAAAATGCCACACTTTTGGCTCACCTAATCAAATATTTACTCAGTCACACTTACTTCACATTTTCTTGAACAGGCAGCCATCTCTAAAAAGGTATTCTTCCTTCCTTTCCCTCCTTGCTTCATACTGCACGTGTTTCATTACCTCCCCCCCCCCCCCCTCTGCCAGATCCGCTTCTGATTGGCTGGTGGGCATGTGTAGCTCAGAGCAGGAGACAGGATCAAGTTACACACATGCTCAGAGAATAGGAAGGCTACAGGAAGGACAGAGAGATTTCAGTGATGTCACTGTAGTCTTCACACTGCTGTAGGCTGCCAGCACCATATCTCAGAGAAGCAAGCAGGGATCTGGGAATTTAGATATGCAGTAAGTACTTAAAAAGAATGCCTTTAGACTTACGTTTAATTTATATTAACCTTTCATTGTCCTTTAAGGGGATATTGTAAAAACTGAGAAAATGTCATACAGTGCTTGGTAACTCACAGGCTAATCATGCATACAGATATTAACGTAATGCCAGGTTTGAAGTCACTCACAACTTCAATAATTGTGTAACTAGAGGGCACTGTTTAACTAAAGAGTATAAATCATGAAAATGTGTTGCACCATTCTTACCCCTCTTACTGCACAATGACACTCACACACATACCCAGACTCACACTTTCTTAAACACTGCAGCTTTCTTTTTAGATACAGATTAAAAGCCATTAGGGCCGATTCACTAGTGCGTTAAAATGTGCGCTGTTTATAGCATGCAGTAAATTTTTTAGCGCGTCTAATTTTTCGCGACAACGCATGATTCACTAAAAGCATACTTGCGTTAATTTACGCGCGATACTGCACGCGTTATTTTAGTCACGGACTATTTTTGTGCGGTATTGTATGGTACATGTGCTAATCAATGCCCCGCGTATAAATAGTCGCCGCGTATAAATGGTAGCATATAAATAGTGCATATAAATAGTCGCCGCATATAAATAGTAGCATATAAATAGTGCATATAAATAGTAGCCGCATATAAATAGTAGCATATAAATAGTTGCTGCATATAAATAGTAGCATATAAATATAAGCCGCATATAAATAGTCGTGAGAATAAACGCACGCTATATTATCCATACATGCCAATACTTGTGGAAAATTACTGTACTGAAAATGACCATTTCCCTGCAAACTGGAGGCTGCATCACTCTAGGGCCAACACATAGTTGAATAAATCCCACTGCAAAGTCCATATTGTGTTGCCAAAAGCTCATGAACTGTACTTTTCTATAATTACCGCCTGGCCCAAGTAGGTGTTAATTTTCACATAGACTAATGTGATATTTAGCGCGTCTAAGTGTTTGTGAATCATGCATTAGTGTTATATCGGCGCGCGAATTAACGCATGCGTTAAAATTAACGCATGTGTTTGTGCGCAAATTAATGCATGCGATGTGCGACTTAACGCACGCGGTAATACTGTAGTGAATCACGCGCTAATTTTCGCGTCTATTTTAACGCAAAAAAGCGTGCAATAAAAATTAACGCACTTTAGTGAATCTGCCCTATTATGTCTTCCTTTTTTATATTTTCCTATGAAGAGCATATTAATGTACATATTAAGAAATTAATGTAACAAATTTAACTTGAACAAACAAGTACTATATAATTCATCACCACTATGAAGTAAAAACTATTTTAATACTTTAAATTCTATTTACAAATATATGAAAGAGTAAGTATCTGCATAAACAAGGTAATAGGGAATTGTAACAAACCTACACAATAACAAACAAGCCAGATATAATTACAGGTATTAGGAGAATACTATTGACGGAGCTACTCTACTATGGAATA
This sequence comes from Xenopus tropicalis, assembly GCF_000004195.4. Lineage (NCBI taxonomy): Eukaryota > Metazoa > Chordata > Amphibia > Anura > Pipidae > Xenopus > Xenopus tropicalis. The sequence goes on from NC_030680.2 coordinate 51,423,183, forward strand.
AAAAATATCTGCAGCTCTAGCTTTAAAAAGATATGTTACCTATAATCAGAGCCAAACCAAAAGGAACAATAAATTTAACAGAAATGTATAAATAACAAAAATATATGAAGCTCAGATGTTAGTAAAAAGAGGGGAAGGATGAATTACCGTTCAGATGCTATAATATTTGCATGCATATGTAAATGCAGTGAAAGGCAAAAATGTCATAAATAGAGCTAAGTGGAACCAAATTGTTAAAAGCCTGTTTACAACATAAATGCAAGGTAGAAGTGGGTTCTGATACTTTTAGAAACAAGACAACGTCGAAAAATAAGATATGTTTGACAAAATAAGAAATTACATTTAACAATTATATTATTACAGTTATATTGTTCGGTAAATGTAAATATTATACAGAATTGTGAATTGTAAATGCCTGTGCATTTTTTAAAACCTACTTGGGGGTGGTATAATTATTGTTGCAATACCAACCTTTTCAATGAGTTAGAATTTGTATTACTTGCAAGCATTTGTGCTTTTGTGTGTTTGGTATGAATGCATATAAGGGGCTGTAGAGTGCTACCATTCAAAATGTGGTTTGATTCACTTCCTCTAAAGCTCAACAAAGTTCCATAATAAACCAAAGAGGTAAAATCAAATGTCAAGGAATACTGTTTCCTCTATTTTATAGGAAATAGTTACAGTAATAGTGGCCTTTCAATTCCTGCCTTGTGCAGTAATCCATGGGCACCCTGATATCTGTTATGGACAAAGACAATGGCAGAACATATGGACTGTAGACTGTTATAAAAAAAATAATAAGGCTGTCGTGCTAAGTAAAACATGCAAATCAAGCTGCCAAATATAATATATTATACTAAATATAACATTTCAGGAATGACACAGGTGCCCAAAAAGCTAGGGGAAGCACTGTGCCTGAAGGCATTGGCAATCAGTACTTTTTATGATGACATTTTTTTGAGGAATGGTGATCCAAATTATTGTGTTGCACCCTTCATGGCCTTGGGTACAGTGCAAGAAATGTGATTTCTATAGACTAAAAGTAAGCAGTCTTACCTCATGTACTGGCTTGTCACATTGTTAGAACTTACATTGCAGAATATTGAATAATTATAATTACAGGTATGGGATCAGTTATCTGGAAACCCATTATCCAGGAACTTCAAAATTATGGTTTTGTTTTAAAACAAACCCTTATTGGAGGCAAAACAATTCTATTTGCTTTAATTTGTTTAAATGAATGAAAAAAATGTTTTTTTAGTAGACTTAAAGTATGGATAGCTAATTTAAGGAAAGACCCCTTATCTGGAAAACCCCAGGTCCCGAGCATTCTGGATAAGAGGTCCCATACCTGTACTATAAAGAAGAAGTCTTAATGCAAGAATGTACAAAACAGGCTAGAATTACATCCACTTTTCTCCATGCTCCTAGTTACTAAACTTGCAGCCATGTTGAGCCAACCACAGAGGGCACTGTAACTAATGCCTGTCTTATGACAGTCTGTTATGGGGCACTCCTGGGATTGCTTTATCAATACTTTGCAGATCAGATATCCAGGACTTTATCATGGAATATACAGGATGATCTTAATGCCACTCAGCACAGTTGCAGAACAAAATTTATTAAAATAGCTTATACATTTATACTGGTGTGTTGTGGGTTTTTTTCAATGTGCTATACTACCTTTGCATTCCAGCTTTAGTTCCCTTTTAATTAAGCAAGTTCTGCACATGACTCCTTTGTCTTTCTATGCCTTTTGTAGAATGTTTACTTAATTAGCTGTTGCTATGTTAAATCCAATATTCTAGAATTATATGATATTTTGGGCGTAATGATTAGTGATGAGCAAATCTGTCCTGTTTCATTTTGCTGAAACATTTGCGAAACTGGGGGAAAATTTGGGAAATGTGGCTATTGCGTGACTTTTTTTGCCGTAACCGCAACTTTTTCTGATGCAACCATAATGTATCTGACGCAACCGCAACTTTTTTTTACGTGTCCATGACTTTTTGCGTTTTGTAAAATTCAGCCAATGGCGAAATGCAGAATTTCGCTGCGAATCCATGCCTGGCAAATAATTTTGCTCATCACTAGTAATGACCTTAGATCTTATAACTTTAATGCCACGATAATGACCCTAATTATGGATGGAGCAAACTTTGTGTTGACCTCACACAGCTCACCATAGTACAAAATGTCACAGCATTATTTCAATGGAAAAAAGTGCAGTGTTCCTTTTAAGCCTCCCTGCTCTGCTCGCTCATTATATTCTCCTGTTTATTTTTCAGTGAAGATGCCAGCAATGCTACAAACCCATCTCAGATTATGACATTGATGACTCAAGAACTGGATGCAGCTATTTTAGCTGAGAGCCAATTATAATCTGTTTTTCATGGAAAACAGCTTGGTCTGGGATTTAACTATAACATGGATTTTGGAAATATCTAATTATCTTTTTTTAACAAGATGTTTTAAGTTAATCTGCAACAAAAATTAGTTTCTGTTTTCTGTAAAAAGAAATAAAACAACAAGGTAACAGGCTTCTCAAAATTTCCGGTACCTTTAAACAAGTAATCACATAGAAAGCGGGGCGACAGTTTGCTTCACTCCAGCAGACAGACAGTACATCTATTTTTGTGAAGTTTAGCAGAAATATCATTTCAACAGGTTCAATTAAAATAGCAGATTCTTTATTTCATTATTGTAGACATTTATTAAATTGAGGCAAGGTGCAAAATGCAAGAAAAGGGCAATGCACCTTCATTTTGCACTCTGTAAGAACTGAATTTGCTCCTTGTGAACTAAGGCTCCTCTTTATGAATGCATAGCTACCTACATTCACTAGTGCTGTACACAGAAGAGGTGGGGGCTGGCTGGCATGTGGCCACCCCCTGTAGCATAATTAGCTTTTGTGCCATTGAGAACATTGAGGATACAACCAGGGAATACATGGCGTGAGGGAGTTCTTTAATTGCTGCTTATTGCCATTTTTAAATTCAGAGTTCTTTAATGACAGACTTAAGCTGGCCATTCACGCACCGATGGTTCAATGGACAGTTCTCTCCCTCTGCCTCCATACTCATGGGTCAGTTACAGCCATAGCAGCCTTCTACCCTTAAACAGTATATTTAAGCTATTCACACTTTGCAAGGCAGACCCATTGGCAGTCATCATTTTCTTATCTAAACGGTACAAATATCTGTTCTTCAACCAAAGTTTTTACTTCTGCCTCAAATCTCAGTTCTGTGTGCTGCACCTTTTGAACCCTTTCAGTGTTTATGATCTCTCAAGATAGCTTTTTGCCACAGCCAGTCACCTGGCAGAGTTTTTTATATTTACCAAAAAAGAATGTATAGAGCTTTCTCATTACTTCAGAAGTTTTATGGGATTTCCTCCCATACTGTTGTTCTAACCCTGTTAATGAACTTTAATCAAACTGGAATTCCTTAGATGGTAGGGTTTGTGATCTTGTTTACTTAAAAGCTAAATGCTATTTCAAATCAGCAGAAAATCTCTTTGTTCTATTTAGTGGCCAAATGAAAACAGTTGGTGGCCAGATGGCATAAATAATTCATTATCCTGACCTATAAAACTTCAGGGAGGCCATCGCCAGAGGGGATCAAAGCTTACTGAACAAGATCAATGGTGACTTCCCAGGTGTAAAAGGGTAATGTGACTCCAGCGCATTTATGTAGGCCTGCTACCTGGGCAAGTTTTTACACACTTGATAACCATTCCAGATTAGAGTTTCAGTTGCAAAAAGGGGAAGCTTTCTGAAAATTACTCTTCAGGTAGTTGCTTCATGTTCTTACCCTTATTGTTTTTGATTTCAATTGCTCTTAATTCCATTACGTTGTTCGCAAAATGTGGAGTATGCCCCCCCCCTGGGGTAAAGTGTGGAGGAAAAATATAGGTTTTCTCCTGCAAAATGTTGGTGGCAGGGAAAGGTTGCAGTTCAGTTTATAAGCACTCACACTTTCCAGATGCTAAACTCCTTACTGGAGAAGAGATCTTAATGGGCTTGTTCACCTTTAAATTAACTTATAGTATATTATAAAGAGTGCTATTCTAAGAGTTTGCAATTTGTGGTTTTTGAGTTATTTAGCTTTTTCTTCAGCAGCTCTCAGGTTTGGAATTTTAGCAACTATCTGGTTGCTAAGGTCTAAATTAACCTAGCAACCAGGCAATGGCTTAAATAAGAAACTGAAATGCGAATAGAAGAGGGTCTTATTTAAGGGAAATGGCTTAAATAAAAAACTGGAATACGAATAGAAGAGGGTCTTAATAAAAGCTAATTAATAAAATGTAATAATAACAATGAAACCTCAAAGAGCAATACAGTTTTGGCTGCTGAGGTCAGTGACCCCAATTTGAAAACTAAAAAGAAGAATGTAAATAATTAAAAACCATAAAAAACAAAGACAAATTGAAAAGCTGCTAAGAATAGGCCATTCTATAACATACTAAAAGTTAGCTTAAAGGTGAACCACCCTTTAAAAAGAATACAAGTGTTGGAATAAAGGGCAAAATTATGGAGGTGGCAGAGAAACAGTAAAGCTGTGGGAGAACAGAAGGCAAAAGCAAACGTTAAAGATAAAGGAGAAGGGAGTCATCAGAAAATAAGAAAGAAGGAAAGGGAAAAGTAAGAAGCAGAACAAATGAAAATGGATAAGAGAACACAAAAAATGTCTGACCCATACTGCTAACTGCTAGCTGACCCATAGGATTTGCAACAGTTTAATAAGTTAAGTTAAATATGTGTGGCTAGTTTTTGGTAAAAAAAAAATTAGCCAAAAACTGGGCAGTTGTGGCGGTTTTTTTAGCTCCCGTTCCGTTGCATTTATTTCTAGATCTAATTTTAAATGTAGCAGATGATGTTGTAAATGGATGATGGTTAGAGGGGAGGCTTTATAAATATGTTTCTTACTGGGATCAGACTGTAATTACAGCAATTGTGGATTACATACTCTTTGACTTGATTGTGGTTTAATGTCACGACAGATTGCTTCTTTTAATCTTCTCATAACCCTGTTACTCACCACTTTTGCTCCAAGGCCCTATGATTTGTATTTATCGAAACAGCAGACTGCAAATCTGCAAGGAAGATTATATTATTTGTTGCAAGTCCCATTGTTTTCTTTCTGTGTGATATTGAACGGAGCTTTAAAAAGATATTAAGGCACATGTTTGTCAGCACAATTGCCATGGATTTTCTCCACAATGCAGCATTTTTTCCCAAAATAATAGCATCATTGCAGTTGCAAAGGGAGATGCTCACAATGCAACTGTGCTGCACCTACCACAATTAGGCAAAATGAATGCACTTGCACTTGGGCTTTCTCAAAAATCAAGCCCAAGTTTGTGTCCATTGTGCAAATGACACGTGGGCCCTATATAGCTGAATTGCAGCGATTGAGCACTGTTCTGAGGGAACCCTGGAACTACCATCTGCTTAGGAGGTTATGGTAACTCCAGGGTTCCCCTGCATTCATAGGGGCAGCTGCATTTGATTCAGAATGTAAGGCAGAAAGATTGAGCGACGCTGTGCACAACAATAGAAAAGTGCAAGGGGCGTATTTTATTGCAAGTACCTAATGAAAGCGGTTTAATGCTCGGCTGCAACTGCACTTGCAGACATAAATAAGCCCCATTATATTATGTTGCATTTGTATATAACATAAAGGGGGGAATTCACAAAAGTGGAGATAGTCCTTTTTTGGAGTAAAATGGTGATAAAATTGTTGTAAACACTTTCTCTAAATTCTGACTCAACTGACAATTTTCAGTTTTGGGTGAAAGAAAGACAGTTTACACTTTTGTGAATTTAAACTGACATTTTCACAACATTTTTTCCCAATATTTTCAAAATGGAGTAAAGCTCAGTGTAACTGTGGAAATCCAAAAAATGAGGGAGGAAGGCAGGCACTCCAGGACTTGAAGAAAGTATCAAACAGTAGACTCCAAAAATTGAAAATAAAAACAAAGTTTATTAAACTAACACATAATGCTGCATAGCCTTACGCGTTTTGTACCTCCATGGTACTTAATCATAGACTAAATGAGAGAACATAGACAACAAGTATTTATCCCTTTCACTGCCAGCCGTTTTGGACAAAGTGGAACTTCTACTGCCAGACAGTTTTTGAACATTTTGCACTGTTTCACTTTAGGGGCCTTTCCTTGGGGGGACTTTTAGTTTACCGAGGAAAACTACATATTGTTTTTTTTCAGGACAAGCTAAGCTTTCAAAATATGATTTTTGTGTAGTTCCAATTCTGTAACAAGATTTAGCCTTCTAAATGTCTAAAAAATTTTTAAAAATAATATTTTTCATAATATAAACACATACACCAGAAACAAAAAATATTTTATACATGAAAATACAACTGATTTGGAAAGTCACATGGTGCCTGAACGTGTATAGTTTTATGGAGATTTCTCACTTGTATAGGTCAAAAACTCAAAAACAGCAGTACACTACCAAATTTCGAAAGCACAGATTCTGGGGAATCCAGAATAGGTAGAACTGCCTGTCTACTCCAAACTATCAAGTTGCAATGCTTTCCTAAAGTTATTGGTTTTTATCAAAATTTGTGAAATTTCTTAATAAAACTGAAAACTATATATATTCTTGGAAAGTAAACATTCTGACAAATCCAACATGGGTAAAGAGTCCTTTCTACACCAAAGTACCAATCTGCAAAGGTTTCCTAAAGTTTAAAAATATTGCAATTTGCCGCATTTATCTCACACAATTTCTTGCATACAAAGGCAGATCACCCCAAATAGGAACACCAGAGGTCCACTCAACAGTTTGATGCCCTATATGCATAGATTTAACAAACTATGTGGTGTACAGGGACACCCAAATAAAAATAGTGCATATGTATTTTCGCAAATGATGCTCCGGCTCGTGCAGTTTTTAAACCCGGTATGTGTATTATGTGCCATAAGACCCCCTAACAGTATGGAGACCCTAGAAAACCATATATTTTCCAAAAATACACATTCTGACAAAACAAAAATGGGTAAATACATATTTCTACTGCAAACTACCAAACTACAAAGCTATGCTCAACAGAATGGTTTTTATAACATTTCTTAAAATCGTCACAAAGCTTGCATTTTGCCCCATTATGTACCCCACATTTCATAACGTACCAACATAAAACACTCTAATTATGAACGCCAGGGGTCTACTGAACAGTTTGATGCCCTATATGCATAGATTTACCAAACTATGTGGGGTACAGAGGAAGCCAAATTGAAATACAGCAGACAAAATGTCCATGTGTCCAAGACAAGTAACAATGTGAAATGCAGTAAAATTGCTAAAATCCTAGTGATATCTGCAGTCAGAATCACAGTTTGAGTATTTTGGCTTGGGCAAATTAGTTTTACAGACAAAGTCAAGCGAACAAAAACTATGCATAACTGAAAATGCAATAAAATGGCTAAAAATGCAATAAAATGACTAAAAATGCACCAAAATCACAGAAAATGTAATAAAAACACAAAAATAATACACAAAAGGTATTGGGCAGTGCGGTTAGCGAATACGCTATCCGCAATGGCAATAAAACATTTTTTTCAGGCAAGAAAAAAAATTATGCGATAAAAAAAATGACAAAATTGCATAAGTGTGTGTGTAACACATGGCAAAATGTGTTTTGTGTGCATGTGTGTGAGTGCTGTAAGTACTGTGAATGTGTGAAACCCCCCCCAAAAATGTAAGAGTATGTGTATAAGTGTAAGAATAAGTGTGTATTAGTGTAATAAGTGTGTGATTGTGTGTGTATCTGGCACTAACCTGGGCACAAACAGCTTGAGATCGCAGGAGGGACACAGAAGATCACAGGTACAGCAGCAGTCAGGTCCATGTATGGGCAGGAAGTGAGGGGGGAGCTCAGGAAGGGGGGGAGAGCAGCAAAAGCCTGACACATAGAATCTAGGTGTCAGGCTTTTCCCATGGGGCCCCTGGGCAATCGCGCCTCAGGGGCCACTATTTACCCCCATCTGCTCGTTCCCTAGGGGGTTCTTTACCCTGCGCTCATTCTCTGCACTCAGATTAAGCAGCGAGCACAGAGAACGAGCGCAATATAAAGAAAACGTAGCTCCTATGTGCTTGGCGCTTAACATCTTTTTATGCCAGCACGTAGGAGCTACGTCGTTGGCAGGGAAATGGTTAAAGCAAAGTTAGCCAATGGCTGCACAGAGAACGTCAACCAATCACAAAACATTGAGGTTAATTGGAAGACTATCAAAGCTTAAACATGAAAAACATTAGTGTTAGGCCCTGTAGTATAAAGATCTGCCAAGGATATCATAGAAAATAAGTGAGTAAACTGTTTTCAAATGTATTAAATGTATGTGTATGTCTTAAAATGAAGTTTTATTCTTTAATTAATAAAGGTTGTTATTGGTCTTTTTTGAAGAATACTACATAAGAAATGAGTTAATTAGACTTAACAAGATACGTCGTAATCATAATTTAAGCCATCTGGTTGGCGTGTATGTAAATAAAAGATCCACTTGGTTTCTTTTTTAATGAGAGCATTAACTATATTACCTCCCCTAGGGCTAGGAAAGACTTTATCTATGCCTATAACAGAAAGATAAGATAACGATCTATTTGAACATTCTAAAAAATGTTGGGCCACTGGTGTATTAGTTTTCTCGTCAGTAATATTTAGAACATGTTCGCGAACACATTTTAGCTTCCTGCTAGTTTGGCCTATGTACTGCTTGCCACATTTTTTACATGTAAGGAGGTAAATGACACGTCTAATATTACAATTTATTAAATATAAAATTTATAAAATAACTCTTTTTTTGTAATGGTTAAAGAAAACGTATCAGTTTTTGTAACAAAATTGTATGTAATACATCTTGTGGAGCCACAACCGAACATCCCTTTACTAGAAAGCCAAGTTTTATCTGATTTGTTAGATTGAATGAAGCTAGGGGATAGTTTGTTTCCCAGGGTTTCCATTCTTCTGGGTACAAACTTTAACCCTTTTTCCAAAATGGATTTCAATGTGGGATCAGTCTTAAGGATGATTAAATTCTTATCTATAATCCTCTTAATTGTATTAAGCTGGGGGCTGTAGGTGAGCATACAAGATAGAGTAGTGGACACATCTTTTTGTTCTCTTTTCATGTCCCGTATGCATTCTTTTTTCGCTAATGAGGTAACTAATGTTTTTGGCTTTATATCTTTTAAAGAGATTTTCTCTATTAGTGGCGGCTGCTCTTTTAAACGCATGACTCAAAATGTTCTCTGCATATCCTCTCTCACTAAGTCTTTTATATAAATAAATATTTTTCGATAAAGTCATCCTCATCAGAACAAATACACTTTAATCGTAAAAACTGACTAAATGGTATATTCTGTATCAAATGTTTGGGATGACTGGACTTAGCATTTAGAATTGTGTTTGCCGAGCATTGTTTTCGGAAAATAGTGGTAATAATGTGTTCATCTTTGGTAGATAGTGTTATATCAAGATAGTTAAGTTCAAGTTAAGTTCAAAAGTGAATTTCAAGTTGTAGGTGTTAGTATTGAGAATGGTGAGAAAATCTTTAAATTGACAGGTGGTTCCAGACCATATGATAATAATGTCATCTATGAAGCGGCCATAGTATTGAATATACTCGTGATATGTATTATTATGAAATATGTGTCTTTCTTCTCATCAACCAAAAAAAAGGTTGGCGTATGAGGGAGCAAATTTAGCTCCCATAGCCGTACCTTGGCTCTGTAAATAGTATTTTCTATCAAAAAGAAAAAAATTATGTGTTAACAAGAATTTAATAGCTTTCAAAATGAAATCATTATAGGTGCTGTAATGGGTTAGATGATATTTTATGGCCTCTAAACCTAAATGGTGAGGTATGCAAGAATAAAGACAGACTACGTCTATAGAAGCCCATTGGTAATTGCCCTGTTTCCAATAAAAAGATTTAAGAGTATGTATTAAATGACCACTGTCCCTCAGATAACTGGGTAATCTGAGGACAAGTGGTTGTAAGAAAAAATAAGTTTTCTCCCAGGGATCCTATTCCAGCTATAATAGGCCTTCCTGGGGGGGGGGGGTCGCTCTTTTTTATGTATTTTAGGCAAATAGTGGAATATAGCTGTTCTTGGTTTTATCTGGTTTTAGAAAAGAAAAACATTTTTTCGTCTATAACATTGAAAGTTAGAGCTTCAGAGCTTCTTTTCTCAGTGTAACTGTGTCAGATCAATTCTAAACTCTTCTGTTTTGCTTTGTTTCACCCAATCTTAATTTCACACCTATTCTAGGGGCACCATTGTCAGGGCACAATGTTCTGTCTAAAGGTGGCAATACACGTTCAGATATTAGTCTTCTTCCGATGAACGTTTGGATATCAGTCGTATGTTTAAATGTAATGTTCTGAAACTAACATTGAGACTGACATCGTAGGATAAAGCTTTTAAAATACAAATCAGAGATCAGAGATGTTCTGAACATTAAATAGTTGACACCAATCATATGAATGTGACTTCCATTGTAGGCCCCCCAAGGATATTGTCAGATACACGATACACGCATGGATTGTATCGTTATCCAACAGAAATCTTCTAACCTGGCTGATCGACACGTTCCGAAAGTTTTACAAAACTAGGTTTCATACGATTTTATCAGAACGTGCACGCCCAGCTTATCTCTAGAACAATAGGTGAAAAATCCTCATTAACATTTTATAAATAAATAAACACAGATTTTATAAATAAATAAACACAGATTAAACACTAATTTACCTCACATTTGCATTATAATGCATAATTACATTTTAAGTATATATATTTTGTAAATCTTGATTTAAAGGAAAAGTAAAGTGTCAGTAAAGTGATTAAAGAGGGGACACTGCTGGGGGGGCTTAGCTTTTCCTTTAAATAAAGATTTATACAATATATATTTTTAAAATGTTATCATTGCCTCATACATTAAGCTAAAACTAGAATAATAATGCAAATGTGAGGTAAAAACTTTTTATATTTAAGATTGTATAAATTACACTTTTTTGTTTAAACAGTGTTTTACTTGTTTATAAAATGAGGACTTTGCACCTATTGTTCGAGGGTTAGGCAGAAACTTGTCCCCTGACAATATGGTGCTAATGGTCCCATAATAGGGCTCCTACCAGAGGTGTGAAATGAAGACTGGTGAATCAAAGCAAAACAGAAGAGTTTCGAATTTGTCTGACAGAGTTACACTCTGTTTTGGGAATTTTGGTAAAAAATTTCATTTTAAAGACAAATTCACAAAAGTTTCTGTAAACTGTCTTTCTTTCATCAAAAACTGAAAAGTGGCAGTTGAGTTGGAATTTATGGAGAAAGTGTTTTACACCAGTTTTACCACCACTTTTATTTAAAAAAAAAGGCTATCTCCACTTTTGTGAATTCCCCCAAAAGTCTCTGCATCTTCGAATGCAGAAATGTCTTAGAGCAACTTATTCCTCAAATACTCAGAGGATATAGGATAAAGTTCTAACTTGAAATACAATACTTACTGTGTTAATGAAAGGGGTTAAGCAGTGTCCCATTAACGTTACTCTATGGGGGGCATGCGCAAGACCTCTCTGACACACAAATGCACAACCTAAGTGATTTGTGAACAATTGTATAAGGTGCAGACTAATCCTCTGATCACGATAACACATTGTACACAACATTCATTGCTGTCTTTTCATAGCCCTCATTACCATTCCTTTCCGCATGTTTCTTCAGATATAGGGACATTTTCTATTCCAATTCCAGATGGTACATAACCTGGTCACAATAGGATGTGGAGGGCAAAGCAAAGAATAATCCTGTAAAAGTAACCACTAAAGTAAAACAATGTATTAATGTACAAGGTATTTATCCCAGACACAGCAAAACCACATAAGCTTATAACATTTACATTTTATTGAACCCCCAGAAAGTTATGCAATGCCTGTGGGCTGGCAACCATTACCATTATATACCTGAACCTTACTTTTCTTTTTGCCATTACCTTTGTGTATCCCCCACCATTAAGGCCCTGCTTGTTAATCATTATCTCTTCTTCTATTCCCTACTGTTCTTGACTGTTGCCCACTTCCCCCTGCATTGTTGCATACGTTCTACTATAGCCCTATATGTTTTGTTTGTCTAACAGTGGATTATCTGTATATGCTATTTTGCAGTTCTAAGTTTACATGCTCTTTTTTGTTAAATGAACTATCCTTCAGCGGCATATGAGTAATTCCATCTGTCCGGTCAACCCGGACAGCCCGGTTTTTGGAAGGGCAGGACTCACTGAGACTGACGTGGCAATTACCAATTATGATTGCTGATCGCCGCATCATAGCCCCGCCCTGTGACAAGTACAAGAAGTAAGAATTATTTGATTCAAATGGAGTCTATGGTGGATAGCCTTTTCATAATTCGGATTTTTTCTTTATAATGGGTATTCGGATAATGGATCCTGTAACTGTATTTGGTTTCACACACAGTTCATACTATGGTTTCATAAAATTTAATCACTTTATGTACTACTTCATATTCCAAGATGTCGTTTCAAAGTGGTCAATGAATGGAAATATACTTCTCTTATACATATTTTTTTATTTAAGCGTTTAAATAAATCCACAAAAGTTCATGTTCATTTCAACATTAATACAAATGAAAACAACATGTGTAAAATTTTGTACAAATCAGGGAACCATTCACAAACATGATATAGCTGCTTTATCTCTTGGCCAGTCCTAAAGATGCAGACCCTGAAAAATGTGAGGTGAGTGAGAGAAAATAAATCAATAGCCATGTTGAAATGTAGCTTAGCAAAGATGCTACATTATACACGCACAGGGGGTCGCGAATGTGCATGCACGTGTCGGGGGGGGGCCCTTCTCTCAGTTTTTGGCCAGGCTGAGTGATGCGGATCCGCTTGTAAAACTCCCCTTTGTGTGCCTGCATTAAAAACTACAGCAAGCGCCAGAGTGGAGCAGAGGCAAGCAGATCTGCTTCTCTCAACCTGGCCAAAAAAGGCAAGGCTGAGAGAAGCAGATATACGCACCATGTGCCCTCGCCATAAATATTACAGCTACATTCTCTGTCAAAATTTGGAGAATATTCATTAAGAGATAAATCATCAATACCAAGTTAAAATGATTGGCTCCCCTTATATATTCCTTAAAGGAGAAAGAAAGGCAAAGTCACTTGGGGGTGCCAAAATGTAAGCCACCCCCAAGTGACTTAAATCGCCTACGAGCCCGGGGTAGCTGCGATCGCTTTCTCCTTCCTGGTACAGAGAAGTCTGCTTTGCACTCTACTGTGCATGCGCCGACCGCTGGCATTTTGGGAAAATGAAGCCGGAAGGAGGAAGCGCTCCGCTACAGGTACCCCGGGCTGGTATATGGGGTACAAGGTAAGCGGTTAAAGTCACTTGGGGTGCCTAACATTTTGGCACCCCCAAGTGACTTTGCCTTTCCTTCTCCTTTAAACACATAGGAAAGATAGAGCCAATATCCTTGTTTGCATTTGATTATTAAAGGGGTTGCTAACCTTCAAGTTACCTTTTAGAATAATGTAGAGTAATATTCTGAGACAATTTGTATTTGGTCTTCATTTTTTATTATTTGTAACCTTTTTATTATTTGAATAATTGCTTTCTAGTTGCTAGGATCCAAGTTACCTTAGCAACCAGGGAGTGGTTTGAATGAGTGACTGATATATGAATAGGAGAGGGACTGAACATAAAAAAGTTATAAAAAGTAACAATAAAAAAAAACTCTAGCCTCACAGAGCAAACATTTTTTGGTTGTCAGGGTCAGTGATCCCTATTCGAAAGCTACAAAGAGTTTGAAGAAGACAGCAAAAAATGAAAAAAACTATAAGTAATAAAAGATGAAGACCAACTGAAAAGTTGATTAGAATTGGTCATTCTATAACATACTAAAAGTTAAATTAAAAGGTGAACCACCCCTTTAAGGGCTCTTACACATGGGCATTGTTTTGTGTGTTTGACATATGCTAAATGCATCAGATAATTATATTTTGACTTGACTCATGTTCAAGAGGCAATAAAATAAAGTGTTGCGTTTGAAGCTCACAAAAACAAACTCAGTAGTTAAAAAAAATGCATAGAAACACAATTTACGCTTTTTATGCGCTCAGCATGCTTTTTTAACACATAAAAATGCCTGTGTGTAAGAGCTGAGGATGCTCTAGCTGGGTGATTAGGGCCATGTGCACCTGCGGAAATACGCTGGAGTGTGCAGGCATGATTCATACATGTCATGCTAGAGCGTTGCTCTGCATCTGCCGTAATAACTTTAAAACACACAGTAGCTGGTACTTAATAGTTCAAAACTGACCAGCAGCATATCAAGTTTAGAGGATCTCTGCTTTTTAAGCTATTTGGATCCATTTTAACATCCTTTATTTTTACAACCAGAGGTCTGGTTACCAACATGCTTATCCCTAAAGTGCAAACTACCAATACATTGTGAAGGTGATGAGAAACAGTATCTAGACAAGGTGCAGACTTTATTTCAGTGCTGTGTGCCACTTCACTGGGGCACTATTCTGAGGCAAATGCAAAGCATTTCCTGCGATTACATTGACATTTTGGGCAAATTGAGTGCTAAGTATTAGCAAACTGTGTGAAATTAACTGTATTTGGAATCAGTAGTTTAGCTTGCTCTGGGCAATATTTACTTGCAATTTGTTGTATTTTGGTGATTTTCAGTGCATTTTAGCTATATGCTTTTTAGATACATAGTTACATACAGTAATTAAGTTAGGTTGAAAAAAAAATAAAATCCATTAAGTTCAATTCTTCCAAGCAAACCCCAATGCACAGACATACACCTATACTGACCTATCTATACACTCACATACATAAACTATATACAGGTATGCGATTGTTATCCTGAATGCTTGGGACCTGGCATTTTCCAGATAAGGGATCTTTCCATAATTTGGATCTCCATACTTTAAGTCTGCTAAAAAATCATTTAAACATTAAATAAACCCAATAGGATTGTTTTGCCTTCAATAAGGATTAATTATATCTTAGTTGGGATCAAATACACTGTACTGGTTTATAAAATATAAAATAATATAAATTAGTTTATTAAAATAGAGTCTATGGGAGCTGACCTTCCCATAATTTGGACCTTTGTGGATAATGGGTTTCCAGATTATGGACCCCATACCTGTATATCAGCATCAATACTCATTGTAGATTTTAGTATCACAATAGCCTTGGATATTTTGCATTATACAAATTGGCAACATTTCAAGTATTATTTTTGCAATACAATACAATTTACTGTGCACTGTATTATTTTTAACATGAGGCTTTTGTTACATTCTATTACACACAAACCACCGATGGCCCTTTCACTTACAGGCCAATAATACAAGAAAATGAAAATGCCTTAAATGTACACAATAACCCTGATTTGTTCAGGACAAAATATGGCTGCAGGCAGCAAAGCAGTTTGTAAACCTTAAAAAAAACCCCAGAAATTCTGCTTTTATATAACCTGTGCTGGATAACTAGTCTGTCAGTTGCGGAAAATCATTTTCATTTCTGGTGTTACTGATGCTAACGATCAGCAGAAAGGATGGAAATTATATTCAGTAATCCAGGAGTAAGAGTCTCCATTCGAGTTGAAATATTTGTTGTACCTTTTTTATTCAAAAAGAGAAATTTAGTCTTGAATCTTCATTATGTAGTTTCTCTTCAATGGTCTTTGGAATTTGATTGCTCCATAAACTATAAATAAATAATACCTGGTAAACATTCTGGCTGTGCATAGTATTTCTGTTGTGCACAGTGTTATAGATAGCATTGCTGCAAATCACGAAACTTTTTGTAGAACTGACCATGAAGGCATAAGAGAAGTAAATTCTCTTATGCCTCAGAACAACATGCAAGGTATGGGCAGGCAGAGGGGTGGGGAGGATGCCTATGTGACTCCCCCCACCCACCCTTTTTGAATCTAGCACTGCCTAACGCAGGCCGCACTAGATTCAAATAGCAGTTAGAAGGTCTCTGTGCTTCGAAATGGAGGGAAGAGGCCTGCAAGGGTTGATTCACTAAAGTGCGATAACGCATATTGCATGCTTTTTTGCATTAAAATTGACACGAAAAAAACTTGCGATTCGCTAAAGTATTATCGTCTAAGTGTTTGTAAATCATGGGTTAGTATTATTTCTGCGCGCTAATTAACGCAACGCGGTAAAATTAACGCATGTGGTTGCGTGCTAATTAACGCACGCGATATGCGACTTAACGCATGCGTTAATTTTACCGCATTGCGTTAATTAGCGCGCAGAAATAATACTAACGCATGATTCATAAACACTTAGACGCACTAAATATCGCATTAGTCGATGCGAAAATTAACACCTACTTGGAGCAGGCGGTAATTATAGAAAAGTACAGTTCATGAGCTTTTGGCAACACAATATGGACTTTGCAGTGTGATTTATTCAAGTATGTGTTGGCCCTAGAGTGATGCAGCCTCCAGTTTGCAGGGAAATGGTCATTTTAAAAAAAAGTAGTTTTACGAACATAATGGTGTGTATGGTTAATATGGCGTGCGCACGAAAAGTAGCACACGTGCGTTAATTAGCACGTGCGGCAAGTAGCGTGCTGTGTTAATTAGCGCGCTGCGTCAAATACCATATGAAAATAGTCTTCGCGACTTAAATAACGCAAATAGCATAGCGTCTAAATTAACGCAAATATCCTTTTAGTGAATCGTGAGTTAAGACGCACATCTTAGTGAATCAGCCCTAATGCCCCATGCAGTGGGAAAAGTGCAAAAAAGGAGATTGAGGCCTTTTTTGCACTTTGCATACTGTGTGTGGCATTGTAAATGAGCATTGTGGTATCTAAAAGAACACAGGAAGTGGTTCCAACAGTAGGAAGTGTCATTTACGGACTTGACATACTATGTCCATATTATTATATTAAGTTATAAGTTATATTATGCCTTCCAATCAGTGCCCCCTTCCAGGTTCTCATGTGATTATAATTACAATAGCAGCTTGTGGGACTTGACATGGATTTTGTGTCCAGCTGGCCAGTGAAACAATGGATACTTAGGTAAGACTGAAAGCCAGTTACAATTATATAGATGCTTGGGCAAATAAAACAAATGGAAAATAAATACTGTACATATAAATGCGCAAGTGTTAAGTTTTCATCAATACACTCGCACTGGTGATATAGATGCAAGATTTGCCTGAAAGCAGACTTGTGCCAGTACTGGGAAACATGGCAAGCAAAAAGCAAAATCATAACATAATCTTCAAATGCATTCACTTACATACCAGATTACTTTTATCCCAGTACAGCCGCTCAGAACTTGAGCTATTGCCTCGGCCCCTTGTTCAGTAATCTGGTTTCTCTCTAGACTGTAACAAACATATCAAATATAATCATATATAAAATATTTTGGCATATATATATATTATCATTATCAAACACTTCACATGTATGCCAGATACATTTTCACAATAACCTTGCATATTTTTAACGGCCCTGGATTACTTTGATTGACAGACTTAACTTCCTCAGCCAAATATTTTGCCACGCTCCTTGGTCAGTAAGCAACCCAAACATTTTCAAAAAGAAGCCTTTGAAAAACTACAATGCACCATTATCAGGAATATGGCAGCATTAAGGACAAATATAAAGGCAGTTTGGCTGTACCTCGGGGTGGGTAAGCACTATGCACATGTCTGTCTTTTAAACCCTAATTCATTAGTACTTGCATTAAAAGATACTTTTCCTGTTCTGCTTATAGACTGGTTTCTCTAACCCCACACACTGAAAAATAGACCTTCCAGTCTCTCTTATGTACATACCCTTGAAAGAACCTTGGACTAAAATGTTAATGTTTTCATTAGTTCAACAAATTGTCTGACCCTGAGATTAATATCAGTAGCCATAAGAATAAGTCAGCAGAAGGTTTTGTTATTTTTTATTATTTGTCAATTAAGGAATTTTTATTGAGACAATATTTGCTTACTGACAAAGGTTAAGCTTAATTGCTAGATGAAAAGCTAAAATAGTCTCCTAATAGTGGTATAACAGTTAGCAAAAGTGACTGAAATATCCCTGACATCAGCACATGTTTTATCTGCCCGAGTCTGAGGCGATAAGTGAAAGCCCAGAGGAAGCTGATCTGACAGTTATAACTACAAGAACGTGACATTTCTGTCTGTCTCAAATAGAGATTATCCTTAATAATATATTTCATTGCAATTTCATTTACCCAATGCATTAGGATGTCATACTTACTCCAACTTCTTTAGTTTTCTCATTCCTTTTAAAGCCTGGGCCAGGGCAAACGATCCACTATCACCAATGCTGTTCCATGATAATCTAAATAAAATTCCATTTTAGAAATATTTTACTGACGGGATAACCTCAGCTTTTTGTACTGCACATGATCACTGCATGTTTCATTACAAAAATTTTTACATACTCCTTAGTACTCATTTATGCACTTGTGTCCAGGTTTTACCCTGCTCTGCATCTAGCACCAGAATGCAAATTTGGCGATAGGTGCAGGTGCCAGGAAAGTGAGGTCTGCTTCCTCTATAGATTTAGCTAACCGCCCAACCCATTGCTCTTCTACTTGAGAGCTAGCGGGTAGGGAGGGGGGACTTGAGTGAGGATCGGGTGGACAGGGAGTTGGCACATGAGGGATGAGTGTGTGCAGATCAGGAGGAGCACCTCCAAAGATTTTTTTGCAGGGGGCCTGGTGTGGTCTAGGAATGCCACTGATAGCGCTGGTAGTGCCTTTTGCCTTCCATATTGGAGGAGGTAAGTACTACACAGAAGTTAGGGGGTGGGTAGAAGGCAGGATTACTACATGCCTCCTCCCATTCACCACTCATAAAGAAAGTGTTGCAGACAGCACTGTGCAGAACCCAATAACAATTCAGGAAAGTGTAAGACGCTTAGTGTAAATTTTGGCAGCTTGTGCCTGTTTTGTACTTTGTAGTCTGCCCTGCACTTTATTTGTGAAGCCATTCACTACCAGCTCTTCATTACTAGCTCAGTGCACTGCCCTGTAGGCACCTTTCTTGGGTGGAATAACAGCTGTGAAACAGTACTGTTATGAATGTAAAGGGTCTTTTTGCCCTATTTATGCACTGTACATTTGATTATACATACATGATTTCTTCAAGGTTTTTACAGCCTCCAAAGCCAACCGCCAGGGATCTGGAAACGCTGTCGGATATTTTACAAAACTTCAAGCTTCAAATAAATAAAATGTGTTAGAACAAAACAGTTAGAAATGATAATTGCTGTGATAAAATAGACTGCAGAATAAAGTGCATCTGTTCTGGGGGTCCACTACTTCTTATGCACCTAATCCACTTTAATCTTTTCAGCTTTTGCTGCTAGTGTCTTAATACAGTGACTGATGTGACATGATATGATCTGATATGTTCTGTGCTCATCCATTAAATATTCTTTTAGCAAAAAGTCTCTGCATTCAGTACAATGATTACAGTTTCGAAGCACTTACATCCCATACTAATACCTTTTCTAAGAACAAGATAAAATTGATGACATTTATTTTATTTTTTTGTAGCATGCTGATAAATCTGTATTCTGGCTTCTTATAAAAAACATTTTAGTGTCTATCAGTTACACTATACACTTCACCATTATAGTCTGTTTAACTCCAGGTACTAAAGCAAATGATAACTTTGGTATGTGTCATCAGTATACACACATCATAAGACATTCAATGCATCAACTAAGTCCTTTAAAGGGGAACTAAAGATTAACAGAGGATTAGGCTAGAAATGTTATACATTATGTTTTGTGATTCTGTACCAGCCCAAGACACAGGGCCGCTTCTGCCATTAGGCGAGTTGAGAAACTCGCCTCAGGCAGCAGAAGCGCCCCAGTTACCAGGGGCGGCAAAAAGCCGCTCCTGGTAACTTTAAGAGCCGAAATTCGGCTCTTCTAGTGCAGAGAGCGCAATTGCGCTCTCTGCACTAGCAATCTCACCGCCCCCGGACCCGCTCCTGCGCTCAGAAGGTAAGTGCTGGGGAGCGGGGGGGGGGGGGGGGGCAGCATCCAGGAGCCGCCTCAGGCGGCGATATGTCCAGAATCGCCCCTGCCATGACAGCCACAACCCTTTAGCAGTAAATATATGTACCTTCAAAAATGCCCCAGTAGCTCCCCATCTGCTTTTCTTCTGATTCACTGCGCATGCTCTGTGCTGCTGTCAGTAACCCAAATTTAGGGACCGACTCACAGTATACTGTGCATATAGAAAATAAAATTCACAATACAAAGCTGATTCTGTAGCCTCAGCTTATATGAGAGGTGAACCTAATTTTCTGCTTGATGATTTGCAATGACCTCTAAGTTTAGCATCTGAACAGCTGCCTAAAGCACACCGAGCAGATGAGTGTCTGTGCCATTTCCAACAAAATCCAAGATGGTGACCCCCCTGTCCACAACTTTAAAGGCCTGAATCATTACTTTTATAGAAATCTTGAACCTTTGGGCTGGTGCATTAAATTCAGTATATAAAATACAACATTTCTATCCATATCTGTTTTTAGGGTTTAAATCACCTTTCAGTTAACTTTTAGTATGATACAGAGAATGATGCAATTTGCAATTTGCAATTGGTCTTCATTTTTTATTATTTGTAGTTTTTTAGGTATTTCACTTTTGTTCAGCATCTCATCAGTTTGGAGTTTCATCAGCTATTTGGTTGCTAGGAAGCAAATTACCTTAGCAACCAGGGCATAGTTTGAATGAGAGACTGATAAATGAACAGGAGAGTGCCTAAGTTGAAAAATAAGGTATACAAAGGTAACAATAACAATACAATTGTAGCCTCACAGAGCAATAGTTTTTGGCTGCCGGGGTCAGTGACCCCTATTTAAAGCTGGAAAGAGTCAGAAGAAGAACGTAATTAATTTTAAAACTAAATAATGAAGACCAATTGAAAAGTTGTTTAGAATTGGTCATTCTATAATATACTAAAAATGAACTTAAAGGTGAACCACCCCTTTAAGCTAATATACACATCTACTTATATTATAAATATATAGTTCCCAGACAAAGTGATTGGGAGACCTGTTTTACTCATCTTTCCCTGATTATTTTGGTTAATAAAAACAAAGTTTACACTGCATTCATTTAAATAATGGTTATTGTAAGTTGGCCATGAAAGAAATATTGCAATTTAATACAAGAAAACACCTATTTAGTAAAACAGTCTATTTAGTGAAACAGACTTATAAAGGGTCCCCTCTATGGTATTTAAACACAAATAGTGCCTAATGAAAACATTTAAAGTTCACATACTTAATCTTCCTAAGTTGGGTAAAATGTTGAAGTCTTTTGGCAAACTCCAGTAGACATGTTTCCCCAAATATGTTTCCTGAGAGACTAGATAATAAAAACAAACATTATGGGCATTACAATTCATGTGGTACTTTAATTATATTTTTACTTTTATATGCAGACTATTAATAATGGGGGTTGAAACATTTAGCTGAGCAGTGCCGCATGTGCGCACTTAGATGTCATATGGTTTGTTTTCTGGTTCCTTATAAAGAGTTGTGAACCCTATAAAGACTCTCAATATACCATACCAAGACCTTAGTAATACATTAAAGGAGACAATCTTTACTAGATAAATTGGCAGTTAGGTATGCTTCCTAAAGCTTGCACAAAAGGAATACAATGATATACTATTTTTGGAGGTATTTACTAATGCTTTTCAAAACCCTAGAAAGAGTGACTTAAAAAAATCAGCTTTTTCTGCCATGTACACTTCTTTAAAGGAGAAGGAAAGGTAAAAACTAAGTAAGCTTTATCAGAAAGGTTTATGTAAATACAGCCATAAGCACTTACAGTAATGCTGCCCTGAGTCCTCTATCAAAAGAAACACATGATTTCTGGTCTCTTTTTTTGTAAACAAGGTGTTCCAGAGTCTGACTTCATCTCTCAGAAACATCCTTAATTCCTGTGGCCAGAGTCTGTGCAGTTCTCTTTTCTCTCCCCATTCCTGCTCCCCCTTTCCAGGAGAATGCTAAGAATTCCCTCACCCCTCCCTTATGAATGTGTGATCTGAGCTATAACGGCTAGACTGCAGGAAGGAAGCTACTCAAAATGGCTGCTGCTATCTTAAGCAAATGGAGAAAGCTTCTAAAGCGGTTTACTCAAGTATGTTAATGCTTTCTGCAGAATAAATATATTGTTCTATGTGGCACTTATGTGCCAAATCTATTGACAGTAAAATGCCAAAATGACTTTCCTTCTCCTTTAAGGAAATAATTATTCAGTGGCTGGGATTGTGTGTCTTCTTTCTATGGACTAGTCCAGAATAAGGGAGCCAGCAGACAGTTGCCAATTGCTGCAGTGTGCTATGAAGTCATCATTCACTGAGATATAAGAGAATGACATGCATTGTTAGTAAAACCCTTTTTGTTTGCTGGGAAACTAGAAAAGAGCATTGGTCATATGCCATTTCTTAGGCTTATTTGGTTGTCCGTAATCAAGGTCTCTTTAAAATTCATACTTTCATTGAAAGTGATTAGAATGGGTTTCTCTCCTCCTATATGCCATATGCAAAATAACAGAAAATACTGTAAGTAACTAAATGCATTTACCAAATGTCTTCTATCTGCTGGCAAGATACCAAAGCCGTCAAGAATGCACTGCTTTCATTTGCTCCCAGACTGCAGGACTGCACGCTGTAAATATGTATTGGAAAGATTAAAAGACATGTACATACCAACTATCCTGCTTTCTCCAAACTGCTAGAAACCTGTATAAATCTGTATGGCCATCTTATATTTTAATGTCAAGTCAACGACTGCAAGGTGTTTTCTTGCTGCTGAAATCATCACACGATTGCAGTTAGGAATTGCTCTTAGTAGTTACAGGCTGCCGTTATTGCTGCAAAAGGTAGCCATTTCTGCTTTTCAACCATAATTGCAGGCTGTGGCATCTTATGTATAAGGTACAGGTAATGGCCTGTTTATATCATTTATACAAAAACTGCTCTCTACAGACACACACAAGCCTACATATAATACAGACAAAAACAGTATCCCAATGTGCTTTGTACAACAGAAATACACTGCTCTATATATAACATATATACTTATTATACTACATTTTCACATTTTTAGGGATAATATAAAATGTATATAATGGAATGCAGTGTATATTATAAAGACACACACTAACCTATAAATAAGGCAGATGCCCACACTGACCCTTGTTGATACTGACCCATGTTCCACACAGCTGTTTTTAAATAACAGTGTAACATAGATAGAAAGTATCCTGAATCTTACACACTGATTTGTATATAATACAGATATGCCCAACTACCTCATCATACAGATACGAGTATGGGAGCTGTCAACCAGAACGCTTTGGGATTTTACACAAAATCGGTCTTTCTGTAATTTGGATAACCATACCTTAAAGGAACAGCTCAGTGTAAAAATTAAACTGGGTAAAATAGATAAACTGCGCAAAATAAAAGATATTTTTAATATAGTTAGACAAAAATATAATCAATAAAGGCTGGAGTGGGCGGATGTCTAACATAATAGCCAGAACACCAATTCCTGTTTTCAGCTCTCTTAGTGACTAACTGATTGGTTACTGACTGCTAACAGCTTAGAGAGCTGTTCTGGCTTTAGTGTTCCAGCCTTTATAGATTACATTTTTGGCAAACTAACTATATTGAAAACATTTTTATGCTTTATTATTACACAGAAAAAAAAATCCTTTTTAAAAACAAACACATATTTCATTCAATTGGAGTCTATGGGAGATGGGCCTTCCATAATTCTGGGCTTTTTGTATAACAGGTTTACAGATAATGGATCCCATACCTCTAGGCCAAGTCTCTCTCTTTGTACAACACAGATACGCAGTGGGCAGTATATAAGACAATGCATGTTTATAAAACAAAAATTCAGTGTAAACAACTCATACACACAGACACAAACTCCCTTTTATATAATAAAATACACAGAGTTCACTGTATAACACAGATACAAATTATTGTTGTAAAACTAAGCAGAAGTACATTTTAAGTCACATGGCAGGAGCCTGGTGCCAATGCAGCTTGCACTTGGCAATAACATAGGTCAGTACACAGGATATTAATGCTGGCATGAAAAGCTAACAAAATAAAATGTTCTTTTCACTTGCTGCTAAAACGGATGTTGCCATGGCAACCTGTCAGTGCCTGTCAGTGTGTACTCCTCACTGGTGATGTCATCAGATGCCCCAAGACTGTGAACCCATGAAATAAACAGCAGCTGACAGGGGCGAGCCACTAGGAAATGTGTGGGATGGCATGGCCCTGCAGTGATGCCCAGTCCTACTCCTGCTAACAAATGCTCCTTGGAAAACACTTCTTAAACATGAAGATGGCTTAAATACAAAGGAAATAGTTATAGAACATGTTTATTAACGTTAATCCCATCTTTGCCACAGTGAATTATCCACTTAATATTCTGTAAACAAAACACAATGCTGGTAGGGGGCTTTTAACTCGTGTGGTACAGGACTTTTCTTTGGCTCAAACACATGTTTATAAGCATTACTTCTACTGAAGAACTGTTTTTGCATGTTCCTTTACAGGACACTATCGCACAGGGAGACTCCAGACAGAAGTGCAATAGACCTAAGTGGTGCAAAGTCATGCCCTTTTGTGCATATTCAGAAAGTGCACTTGTGCCCAGGCCATACCTCCACTCAAAATCTGGTTTCAGAATCTGGCACTAGATGAGGAGGGCAATGTCAACATGTCCAAAGGCAGCCCTGACTTTACTGCATTACACTGTGTAGCACATCCTAATTAATTTTACTGCATTACACAAGGCATATATATCCTTTTATTATATAAATAATGGGGCCCCACACATATTATATTGCCCCGGGCCACATGACTCCTCAGGATGGCCTTAGTTTCTGGTGAGTATGACTATATCCATACATTTTTCTGAAATAAGATATAAAGTAGTGTTGTTATGCACTAATGACATTCTGTAGAATACAAGCCTGGTTCAGATATACAGGTATAGGACCTGTTATCCAGAATGCTTGGGACCAAGGGTATTCCGGATAAGGGGTCTTTCCGTAATTTGGATCTCCATACCTTAAGTCTACTAAGAAATCAATAAAACATTAATTAAACACAATAGGACTGTTTTGCATCCAATGAGGATTATTTATATCTTAGTTGGGATCAATTACAAGATATTGTTTTATTATTACAGAGAAAAAGGAAATCAGTTTTACAATTCTAAATTATTTGATTAAAATGGAGTCTATGGGAGACGGGCTTTCCATAATTTGGAGCTTTCTGGATAACGGGTTTCCGGATAAGGGATCCCATATCTGTACTGCCTTTCTTTTTTAATATATAACATTAAGTGTAATGTTTTTATATGGTCAGGTTACCCTATGTATTGTTTTTATTAAAGCTAAGGCTCTGCCTTTTCTTGGGGTTAATTTATTCAAAATTCCATTCTAATAGTTCTATAGTTATAGTTTTTTTTTATATGCAATACACTTTTTGCATGTGACAAGTGGTAGTGCAAGTGGCAAATCTATAAAGCTGCTTCAATAAATAATAGATTGATCTTTGATCAGCCCTGTAATGCCATTCTCTTCCAGTGACCCAGCATCCTGTGTTTGTGCATGCACAATAAAAAAAAAATAATAAAAAGCTAGGTGAAAAGTTGAGGGCAAGGACTTTTAAGGTAATTATCTTAGAGATAATTACTTGTGCCATGAGCAACATTAAGAAGGCAGTGGAAGCTTAGGGAGGTTAATCTGAGAGATTGGTGTAGGGCAGGGATCTGCAACCTTTTATAAATGTAAGCCACATTTCAATGGAAAAAGTGTTGGGGAGCAACACAAGTATGAAAAATGTTCCCGGGGGTGCCAATAAGAGCTATAATTGGCTACTTTATAGCCCCATAGTTGACTGAAAGCCTACAGAAGGCTCTGTTTGGCCATAATACTTGGTTTGTATGCAACAAAATCTTGTCTCCAAACCAGAAATTCAAAAATAAGCCCCTGCTTTGAGGCCACTGAGAGCAACATCCTAAGGTTTGGGGAGCAACATGTTGCTCACGAGCCACTGGTTGGATCACTGGTGTAGGGAGAAGGGATTTGGGCTAATTTTTCAAATGGTTACAGGTTGTTTGCCAGGAATGGGCTGCACCTCAATAATGATGGTGCAGCTGCTTTGGGGAGAGGATGGCTAGAGAGTTGGAAGAAATAATAAACTAAGTGTGGGGGGAGGGTGATGTAAGTAATTCTGTGGAAGGCAGGTTAAAGTGGACCTGTCACCCAGACATAAAAATCTGTATAATAAAAGTCCTTTTCATATTAAACATGAAACCCAAAATAATTTTTTTATTACCACATCCATACCCATTATATAAGCATTTTAAAATCCCAGCTGTCAATCATATAATGTCTGCCCCGTCTCTATGCCTTAGGTATAGAGGTGGGGCAGACAGTTACTTTCACTTTCAATTCAGAACCCATTATATAAGCATTTTAAAATCCCAGCTGTCAATCATATAATGATAAGACAAAACAGAGGCTCACAGAGGCTCCTGGTGTGTATATACAAAGACACTGTTTTTTTTGTGCTTATTCTACATTGCCTGATGAAGCAGGAAATGCCTGCGAAACGCGTTGCAATATTGTTGTGAATAAACTATTACTGAAAATTACCACCTTTGTTGGTGTCTGCCTGGAGGAGGTAAGCTTACTACTACCTCCTCTGAATTACCCATTGGGTTTTTAAGTGTTTTTAGCTAATTTTATCCTTTTGGCGCCTCTGTTTTGTCTTATCACTATACCGAGTCCACCCTGTGTGGAGGGGTGTCATCCCCATTTTTCTTCCTTCTACAGAGAGCGACTTCTTATTCCTGAGTGGGGTCAGGACAATCTCCCCACCTGCCTATACAGTGGTCGCCTATTGGTAACCCTGGCTTGTGAGTATTTATTTGTTTATTCTACCATTACTCCTTGTAAAAACATATTACACTATTGGGGCTCTTGGTGTTCCTTTTTGTCGTCAATCATATAATGCCTGCCCCACCTCTATGCCTTAGGCATAGAGGTGGGGCAGACAGTTACTTTCACTTTCAATTCAGAACTTCTTAGATGTTGCTGCTCTCCTCACCTTCCCCCTCCCTCCTCACCATCTAATTGTGTAACCAGTGCATAGACATGGGCCTCAGGTCCCCCCATACTGGCACAGAAACAAGATTTTGGCAGGATGCAATGCCTGCTCTGAAAACAGTGTCCACAAAATGGCCCCTCCCTGCTTTTGTGTGTGCAATTGTGAATTCCAAGGCTGAAGAAAATAAGATTAAAATAATTTATATAGTGTAAGTAAAGTTTATTTTGCTTGACAAACACAATAGAAAACAATTTGAAATTATTTCTTAAGGTGACAGGTCCGCTTTAAATGAAGAAGTGGATGTAGTAAAGGAAAGTGTGGGTAGAAGTTAGGTTGGAACAGGTCAATATTGGCAGGTTCCAAGTTGTATTTAAACATTTTACAAGCTGGTACCAGTATTAAATGTAAGTTTACAAATGCAAGAAGCCACCTGCTAAAATAGGAGAGCTGGAGGTAATAGAGCTGAAGGAGAAATATGATGCAGCTGGCATTGCTGAAACATGCCAGAATGAGTTGCACAATGGGGCAGTAAATATAGGAGATTGTACTTTGTTTCAGAGGGACAGGGAAACTTGAAAAGAAGGAGAGGTATATATGTTTATTAAGCAGGAATTAAAATATAAAAGAAGAAGCCTTATTAGGTCAAGCTTTTTGAAGACTTTAAAGAGCTCAGCAAATTCATTGTAGATCCCCTCAAGTCAGTAAGGAGGCTCAGCTCCTGTTGTAAAGAGTAAAGGCTGCTGTAATTGCTCCAGTCAATACTGGAGCAATAGTACAGCCAGCACAGTTAATAAACTTGTTTATAAACTTGTTGCATGACATTTTATGTCACAGGTTGTTGAGAAGCCAATCAGAAATCAGGCAATACTGGATCTAGTAACCTCTAACTACCCAGAACATATAGCAAATGTGCAAGTAGTAGAACCCCTGGGGAACAGTGACCACAACATTATCCCATGTATCGTTTGGTGCAGATAGCAAAAATACACAGGGGCAAAAATGACTCAGAATTTAAGTACAGCAAATTTAGTACTTCAGAGCATAAATTGGGGCATTATGTTTTCTGCTAAAAACAAAGAAAAGCAATGAATGCAATTTTAAACTATATTAAATCATTACTGTCCTCAATTTATGTGCCACCCTATGTGGCTTAATTGAGAAGTAAGGGAGTTAATAATAAGGAAGAGGAAAGCATTTAAAAACTACAAGTCTAAGGGGACAGAAGCAGCATTGAATAAATATAAACAATGGAAGAAGTTTGGCAAAAAAAAATATATTAATAATAAAAAAAAATATACGTAGGTTGAGAGTGTGGCTCCATTAAATAATGGAAATAATGTAGTTATAAAGGATACAGAAACAGAAAATTAGCTTATTCGGTTCTTTTCTTCTGTGTATACAAAAGAGAAGAAGAGTTTCAAGATCCACCTGATAGGTCAATGATGGCTCAGCTCAATTTAGTCAGTTGTTGATGCAGTACATGGTACATAAAAGGTTTATTCAAAAGGAATGTGAACAAGGCACCAGACCCAGATGGAATACATCCTTAGGTATTCAGAGAGCTTAGCTGAGTTTTAGCCAACCACCTCTCAGACTCGCTTTCCGGTATGGTACCTATGGACAGCAGTAGATGTGATCTATTTGGTTTTTGCCAAAGCGTTTGATACAGTTCCCCATAAAAGACTGCTTTCTAAACTAAGGTTTATTGGTCTTAATTGGTATTACATTGTTTATCCATAAATAGAAAACTAAGGAGGGTGGTGGTGCATTTTCTACTTGGAGTAAGGTTCTTAATGGGGTCCCACTGCATTAGGTCCACTTGTTATTATTTATTTAACCTTTTCATTAATGACTTAGGGGAGGGAATTATAAGTAATGTGTCAGTGCTCGCAGATGACACAAAACAATGTAGCTCAATTCATTCTATTCAGGAGGCGACAACTGGGGGGCTAAGTGGCAGATGAAATTCAATGTCAATAAATGTAAGTCACTTATACCTTTAATGGGACTGCATTAGGCAAATCCATAATGGAGAAGGATCTTGGATTCCTCGTGACTGGCATTGCTTGCTGCTTCATTGTAGCAAGCAATGCCGGTCAGCAGCTACAAGGGTTTGGAGTATTAAAAAGGGTGTAGATTTGAAGGAGGAGAGGGTCATTCTTCTTTACAAAGCACCAGTAAGGCCCCATCTAGTCTCCATTAGGTCTCCAGTGCTCAAACAGGATATTATTGAATTAGAGAGAGTCCAAAGAAGGGAAACTAAGCTGGCAAAGGTTATGGAAGTCTCAGTTATGAGGAACAACTGGCCAGGTTGGGATTGTTCACACTGGAGAAGAGGTGCTTAAAGGGTGATATGATAACTATGTATAAACATATAAAAATACTATATAATAAACTCTTTAATACTTTATTTACCAGTAGGCAGACACATGAGCATCCATTCTGATACACAAAAGAGGTTCCATCTTAATATTCAGAAATTATTTTTTACAGTGAGAGCTGTAAGGAAGTTGGATGGCTTTTAAGCGAGTGATAAAATGCAGGTTTATTGAAAATAGCTCTTAGTACAAAGTTGATCCAGGGATTGGTCCTTTAACAACTGGGGGTAAGGAAGGAATCCCCTCCCCCCCCCCCAAGGCAAATGAGAGATATTTTTTTTCCTTCCTCTGTATCATCTAGCAGTTAGGTAGTTACATGTTTTTTTCCACTTACTGTATGTATAATCACTTTGGGTTCCGGGGTTCTTGTGCCTGAATAAAAGACTTGTTTTGTAGATGTTTATGTCGTGAGTGCTTTCTGTGGACTGGATATGATTTGAGGGTTAGCACCCAGCTGTTGCTCTTGGACTGGTGAGTGCCGATGATGGGAAAATATATATATATATATATATACACAGTATGTCTCTGTCTATAGGAGCAACATGTTGCCATATTCCTCTACCTTCTAGAGTTCTTTTGTTGCCGATGTATACTTTTTACATTTACAACCGAACAAAAAGCCAAACTCTGAAGCAAGAAAGGGCTTTTGGCTCAAATGTGTACGTGCCCTACGACAGCCAAGTTGATATTGCCCCCCACCCCGCTTAGTTTTTTCACATCAGAGAAGGTCAAGGGGGGAGCTACATCACTAGTGCAAAGAGCACAATAGCACTCTCTGCAGTAGAAGAGCTGAAATTTCAATTAAAAAAACAATATTTCAGCTCTTTCAATTACCACAAGTGGCTATTTGCCGCCCCAGGTAACTTTCTCAACTGGCCTCATGGCAGCAGCATCCCTAGCCTGGGGCAATACAGAGGATTCACACAGAGAAAAAAGTTGCTGAAGTGGTGCCCTGGACCCTGCAGTTTTCAGCAAACAGGGTGGTTATGATTTTCCTTTAAAGACAGGAAAATGAGGAATTTACCGAGGAAAGAACTAATGGCAAATTTGGTGACCATCTTCAAACTGATAGGATAGCTATTTGAAGTATTATAGAGTTACAACCATTAGACTGAGTACAGGGAATATTGATTTGGTATGGAATTCATATTTGTGTTTTTCAGTAAGAAAGATTGATTAGAGTATATGTATCCTGATAAAACTTTTTTTTTCTGTTGTCCATAAATCCCCACCTTAAAGGAAAAGTAACATTAAAATTTTTTAAGTAAAAAATCTATTCTACCCTGCTCCAATAATTGCCCTATCCTGCACACCATTTATTATTCTGATTGCTGTATTAGAAAATACCTGCTAAAACTTGGCTTCCGGTCATTTGAAATAGGGCGATACGGCGATGCAGAGCAGAATCCACTATGTGGCGGTCGATTGATCAATCCTCACCTTCCTTCTGTATAGGAAGGAGTCAGGCTAGGATTGATCAACTGATCGTCGAGATTCTTGCCTCGGGTGGCAGCACCCACAGATTGCCAAGGATGTCAATTAGCTGCTTCTGGTAATTTTAAGAGGGCAACATTGCATTTCTGATTTGTGATTTCTGTCTTAGCGATCCAAAGTGAAAAAATTAAGCATGGGAACAGTATGGAAAGTGATTTAGCTCTAGTATAACTACATAACTAAATAATCAGCAGTTATTTATATGTCTACTTACATGTCACAATAATGCTCTAAAGAAGGTTCATTTGGCAAAGTTCAGCTCCTGAACCGTGCTACGTGGGATTATAATTACTTCCCACAAACAATTACAGATCATAAGGGTCATTTATCACATTTGAGGCGGGGTATAATGTGCCATAATGAATGGATGCTACCATGCTTTTCGTGTAGGGCCAAAAGTGCAGGTTTTTAACCTTAAAATGGCACCCAAAGACCTGCTCTGATTCCCTGATTAATACAGTGCTGCCGGCATTCGCCATTGCTGTAATTCTGAGGGGTGATGTTTGTTGGCATCCTGTATGGGACTGAGAGAAGCGGGTGAGGTGATAGGCAGGATATAAGGGGAGCAGAGAAGAGCAGGGAGGCCGGATTGGTGCAGAGGGGAGGTGGGCCAGAGGCAGAACAACCAGAGACTACAAATTTTCCAGCAAGTATATTGATCACTCTAATGATCACTCTAATTACTGAATTCTAAAAGGGTAATGGCCATTAGAATTAAGATATTTTAACAAGATAATGTCTGTAATACAAGCTCACTATCCAAATACATTTTATCAGCACATAACATAGGACATAATTCTGTTGCAATGGCTAAGCAAGGGAATGTCTTTATACTTACTTCAGGACCTTTAGAGAGCGCATCACTGGTAACGCCACTGCTAGCTGATCTGCAGCTTCATTTTCAAACTTATTTTCTGCTAAACTGAAAAAGAAAAGAACAAGAATTCCAGGTAAAATCAGTTTAACTGGGCCCTTTACCCATAAAAAGCTTTTTGCCTAAGTAATGAAAATGTAATTAGAAGCATATTTTGGAATTCATTAATTAAAATCTTTTACATGTTTAAAGTTATTTGTATGAACTACAAAAGCACACTCACTCTTCCTGCTGTTTAGGTAAAGTACCACTCTTTTTCTCAGGTGGTGTTTTATTAATTACAGCATCTGCACTGCCTCCCCCAGTCCAACTGGACACAGTCCTTGTAATGTTCTTTATCTGCTGTATCTTAGACCATTCTGGGTAAGATCTAAACCAGTCCCTGTGCTATACTGTACATTGTGTATTGGAAAGGTGGAGATCCCCATTAAGAACATAATTCATATAGAAATATAAAGAATAGTGTAAATATTATTTAAATTCACATGTATGGCCTGTTATCCAGAATGCTCGGGACATGGGGTTTTCCAGATAAGGGATCTTTCTGTAGTTTGAATCTCTGTACTTTAACACTACTAAAAAAATCATCTAAACATTAGGTAAACTCAATAGGATTGTTTTACCTCCAATAAGGATTAATTATACCTTAGTTAGGATCAAATATATGGTACTGTCTTATTATGACAGAATTTTTTTTAATTATTTGATTAAAATGCAGTCTATGGCATTCCCATAATTCATAATATTACTACATGTATTTATTCCCATAAATACATGTAGTAATAAGTAATACTGTCAGTCTTATATTTTGTGGTTGCCATGCCCAAAACACAATGTACAACATTCCTGCCCTAATTCCTTAGTTAGGCTTTAGTTTTCCTTTAAGTCAAGGGTAATGGGGTGAACATGGCAATGGGGAGACTGATGTTTGCCTCCTTTTTCTTTTGTTCATTTAGAAGTGGGCCATATTTATTTTAAAAAACACTCCCCCACAATGCCCAGATACTTCCTGACTAAATCTGTTGGTGGAGGAGGGGGAAGTGACATAATACGTGCATGCTTTTTATCACTTCCATGTATGCACAATACATCATTTCTTAATGTACATACGCCTATAAGTCGCCTTAGGAGTTCGGTACCGGAACACATTGCTGTTTAGAAGAAAAAGTGAATGTATTGGTGTACTAACCCAATTAATGAGAAATGAGAGTAGCCTTGGGATTGGAATGGTAGAAATACACCCAAGATCAGTGTGGCTTGTAATATAAACCAAAAAGTATGATACATTTCCCATACAAAGGCAATCAAGGACACAGTGACCTTTGCAGAACCTTATGAACTCTCTGGCAAGAAAAGCTTTATAACTGCAGCCATGACTAAGATCAGTGCTGTACTCCAGTCTGTTATATAATATGGGATCTGCTGAATATGATACCTACTCATGTACTTTATTAAGTAGTCAGAGTACAGTAGTCATATTAGTAGGGCGCAACTCCAAAGTTCTTGTCACTAAGCACAACTGAGGCACAACTGGCTGACCCAAAGCAGACGTTGTTAAACTTTCAGGACAATAGCACACAGTAAGATTAAATCGGTTAAATCTGTGCAACAGATGTACCAAAAATTACTTACCTAGGATAACATTAGGATCACCAGTAAAACATATTATTCATGACAATCTGGCTTAAAATGTGAAGGGAGACAATTTCCCCCAAATAAGCAAGCGAGTAATATGTTTTACTTGCGCCAATACTAATGTTATTGTATAGCAAGTTATTTTTGTTACTCTTTTGCCCACAGTAGCGCAGATTTATCAGCGAGTGACTAATCTTACCATGTGCCATGACTGCGGACAGAATAGGCAGAATCTCATAGCTGGAAATCAGTTTTCATGCAAGCAAAAAAAAAAAGTGTCCGCAGCTATTTCAGAGTGATTAAATTCAGTCACTTGCATTCATTATTAATTATGTTAAACATTTCAAGCACAAATAAACATATTTTACTACAACAATAGCATGCCTTCAAATGCAAACTCTAAACACTTCATTTCCAGTTTGTTTTTAGACAAGCCTAACTAGTGCTACATCATTTTTGATGATTTTGTCCTGCTCTGATATTATTCCAACCTGCATATAAACCCCTTCATTATGAGCAGCCATAACTAAAAGTATACCATGTTTTCATTCCTTTCATCCAAATCAATGGGTAGCATTTGATGGTCAGTCATTTGAAAGAAAACTAATTGGTTGCTATGGGTTACTAGATATGAAGTACCTTGCATGAAGTTAATAAGTACATTTCCAGACTTTTGGTCCATCAAGAGACTGTAAATGAGTAGCCCCTCTATAACAAGGGAGGCCTAATGTTTCATAAATGTATGTGATTATTACAATTAATGTAATGATTTTATCATTTGTGCAATGGTTTAAACCACACCTTTATGAAACATTATTCCTTCATAAATATTAGTTGGGAATACATGTTTTATATTTGTACCATCCAATCCTCCTCCGTAAATTAAAAAAAAATGCCCAGTCTCTGCTCATGCAAAGCTGCCCCTCAGCATGAAGCTGCCATCATCATACTTTAATGCAGGTATAAAGGTTTAAGTAAAGGCAGTGTGCTTACACTTGCCTTAATATAAACCTTGCACCTTACCTTACACCTTGACATAGCAAAAGTTGTAGGACACACCTGGCCTCTGTACACCGGGACAGTCCCGGTTTTTATAGCGCATCCCGCTGTCCCGGATAGTTCAATGAAGGTCCCGACATTCATTGAACTATCCAGCAATGCGGGATACGCTGGCTGGTGCTGGGCGCTACAGCTTCGTCTGCTGCTTTACTTCTTGCAGCACGACAGGCCCTTTTATAAGGTTGCGCCCTGTGCGTATGTGTGATGTCATTACGCACGGGCTGAACCTTATAAAAGGGCCTGTCACCGCCACATCAGAAGCAAAGCAGCAGAAGCCGGAGCACCTATGGGCGGCACCTGTCTATGGGGGCACTGTGTACTGGGGAACTGTGTATGGGGGGGGGGCAAAACTGGTACATAGTCACTTATAACTGACTGCCTTCTCTCTATATGTATTTTATATGTAGGAGTTGCTATATTGTTTTACAATAGTACAGAATGAGGGTATAGCATATTTGCGTCTGATCCCGCCATTTCAACTATATAAAAGGAGTATTTTTTTAATGGGGTGTGGTAAATAGGACGTGGCCACAAACGTGGGTGTGTACAAAAAAATGTGTCGCGCTGCGCGCGCCAATTCTTTTTGTCCCTCTTCATTTTTCAAATGTTGGGAGGTATGCTATCATGGGGCAGGAGTTAATTACAGAACTGGTCTGTGCCCAACAATGCTGTTCATCTCTGTGCAAGATGCAGGGTACAGCCAGACCACAAGCAGAAGTGTTCTAAGCCAGTCTTGTGCCCCTTAGGGCTTTTGCACTTCTGTGGTTTAAATTGACCCCTATAGTGTTTAATGAGCTGTGGGCAGTATTAAATTAACAGCACACATACAGTTCGGAATTATGGCCAAAAAATTACATTTTGTTTGCAAATCGTGTTTTACAACAGCTAAACACATACTTTTGTTTTTGCCTTTTACCATACTGCAGCAAAACTAGATATTATTATGCCCCATGAAATTACAGTTTAAATTCACTTTAGGATTCATTCTCTGCAAGGAGCTAACAATAAAAATGACATTGTACTTACAGTAATTTTTCCACAGACCCACAGCTTCCTAGCGCTTTTGCAACTGTTAATGCTCCCAAAGGGCCAATCTTGGTCTGAGAAAGGCTACAAAATCAAAATACAGAGCTGGTGTCATTCAATACATAGGAAGCCTGCAGTGCTTTCAATGTCACAGTTAGCAGTGCCAAGGTTGAACACATTAGTATAAGTATAATCTGATGTAGTGTTATTGTGCTTATCTTGAGATTTCCTTCGAGAAATCTCATGCAGTACTCAAGCCCAGTTCCTCATCAATAAATAATTAAGTAGAATAAATGTGAAAGACCTAGCCTGCTAGCATGTCAGGGAAACCTTTCTGGACACCACTAATAAAGAATATCGGTATGCACTATAGGACTGGAGCACCAAGAGCCCAGCAGATAACTTGCAATAAAGGAACCACCAGCTGGAGCACTAAAAACATTTTCCCTTACATTTGAGATATTTGTTCCTCAAATGTAAGTGATTAATATAGCCAACAAACACTGTTTTTCAAAAACAATTTGCCTGCTAGATGCCAGTTCAGTGAAGTCTATGGGGAACATTTTATACATAGGGATATCACAGTAGTCAGTGTGGCAGCTTCCAAAAAATGCTTTAACAAGACTTAATCTATGTGGGCAGCTATACCATGCCTGAAGCAGTGACCTAAAGTCCTTAAAGGTTGCATTTTATAATCTACAAAGTTATCTAATAAAAGGTATCACCTACCCTATATTTTATGTAGAGAATAGCACAGATTGATGGTGTGAAGACAGAACCTCTCTATCCCTGTTCTGTTTACAGCTCTATTAGGAATCTGTTAGCTCTTGCTCTTCCATTTACACTGAGCCAAACTCCCCCCTGCCAGCTCTTTATAATGAACAGCCTTCTTGGATCCTACCATTTATTTGTGGCAACATAATTGGCCTTGGTCATTTTCCTGACCACATCACAGACTCCTAAACTAAATTTTTTATATCTTTCTCACTGCTGGGAATAAATAAAAACACAAGCAGAATCTGGAAAAGGTAGAAGAGGGTTAATGTTCTGTGCTCCACAAAGGGCAAAGTGTGAATATGTGTTTAGGTGAATGGATAATTTGATTACAAATAACATACCATATGGTCAACTTTAATACAATTTGTTTAGGTAGATCACATTATTTGAAAATCAGCAGAAGCAAAACACACCTAGACATGAGAATCTCATACTGATCTCATATTGACTTATTAGCTAAGAATGTCTATGTTTCAACTAAACATGTTATTACAGCATCTATATTGGTAGTTGGTAACTTTAGAGGGTAAAATAACTATTGACAAAACTGTTTAAATAAGTATAGAATGAAATATAGAATGCGTGACCAATGGAACCCACTTGATTTCTCTTAAGTTCTTCATGCTGGGTAAAACTGCAGAAAGTATTTCAGCTCCGACATCCTTAATGGGACTGCAGCTTAAACTTAAAAAAAATAAAAAATAAAAAATTACTGTAAGAGTATGGGAATGAGAAATGCAGAAGTTGTGTTTTTGATAAATATCTGTCTGTATACTGCTAAAAAAATAAATAACAAAAAAGTTATATTGATTTATACAAATGTGCAACACTCTTTCAGTGCCTTACACTACACTTCTGCCTTACACCTTACTCTATCATCCCAAAATCTGGGATCCTGACTAAGGATCAAGATGACTAAATTGTTGGAAAATCCTTATTTGTTGGCACAGACACCAGTATTGTTAGCATGGTGACTGTTTTCTTAATGATTTTTGTATTGGTCATTGCTTTAATTAGGGTCAATTTTAATTTGACTTAGGCTTCTGAACGTAAGAGGACCAAAACTACGGGTGTAATTGCAACTGCAATTTAGAGAATCTTCCTTTCACAGAACTGGAAACTGAAATGTAGTTTAATTGATACATGCAGGTTTGGTACTGTTTTAAACATAACACTAGCCAAGCTTTTCAAATGTGAGATTTTTGATTTGCTGTCACAGCCTTGCTGGGGGAGGGGTAGAAGGAATTGCCAGCTATACTTGCAGTCGATCTACAAACATACTATGCTGTATTTTTTGTGGGTTGGACTGCTTCCAGTAAATGTTTTGGAAATGTCTCAGATCAAAGCAGCTCACACAAAAATATGAAACATGGCATCTGAGTGAAAACTACCAGACTGTGCAAAATAATCTTATGTTACTTTGATTGATCTGACTGTCCTGCTCGGACTTTCAGTGCCACGTATTTTTAGTGTTCTTGATTCTAACTCTTCAGACATTTTATCTATTTTTTTAATGCAACAGAAGGTCTTGTTAGGTTCATATACTGGTCTTATCATATGATTCTCCACCAATCAGATCCACTCAGGGTATTAACCAGACAGCTTTAAAAATTATTACAGAGTATTAAATAATAGTTCATATGTCCTGAAAGCTTGTGAAGATGTTGGTGGACATATTCTAATAAAAATGTTGCCATTTAGGCATTTCTTCCTCCATGGAATCCCATACTATCAAATCATCATTCTTGTTTTAGCATTACTGCATCTCTCTCTCCAACTTAAGCAGTGGTTTTCAACCAGTGGGTCGGGACCCCTTTCACAGGGGTCGCCTAGGACCATTGGAAAACACATATTTCCGATGGTCTTAGGAATAATTTTATGGTTGGGGGTCACCACAACATGAGGAACTATATTAAAGGGTTGCGGCATTAGGAAGGTTGAGAACCACTGATCTTAAGGAAAAGGCTTCCTTGCTGTCTCTTTATCTTTTCAGAGGGGAAGAATCACACCAGTGTGTCGGCAATGCCTTAAAATCATTTATTTGCAGAAATGAACAAACAGCACAAGTTTTTCGGGGTGTGACCCCTTTTTCAGGTGCAGTACACACAAGTGAACCATTTACTCATTAAATACCTTAACAGACCATGTGACACTATCATGTGACCCATTAATCCTATCACGGCTGCAATACCAAACAGTCCCAAGCAGCTATTCAATTGAATGATGAAATGATGGAAAATGAATATTACCTCAATATTTGCAATAAAGGCATTTGTAGCATGCCTTGAAATAACATCAGAAGAGATGTATGATCAAGTTCCACCGAATCTAAACTGGATAAGAAAAAAGGAACATAGAAAGAGAGTTTAAAGAAAGTTTAACTTGCCCTTTTCTTAGTTGATAAGATTGTATGGACAGCAGCCCATTGCTACATAACTCAGTAATTTAATAACTGGTGCATAATATGTGAAATAGAAAGCCAGTGATCAAGAATGAATAACATGTTTCTAGGGTTTACAATATGAGGAGTGATTACAATATAATCTGCTTACTATATCTCTTGTACTGCGGGGCATTTTGTAAGTTCCTGGATAAATCGACGTCCTCCATCACAAGTTACAGAAAAACAATGTGAGACGCTAGGAGAATAAGAAATGTGTTACTCATAAGATCATAATACACTTCTGTGCATTGGAATACAGAAAGGGATTCAGCATATAAAGTGTTTATAAGAAAAATAACTATTTTGGAAATCTGCAGGAATCCAGTTGGAATTTTTGTCCTTGATGGCTGACATTATCTTGGTTAGTTGGTTAATAGTTTGAAATAGTATAAAAGTGAAAAAGTAATAAAAAGAACATCTGAAGAAACATGGGTCCATACAAGGCCACATCAGATATTCCCACCTAGTAAAGAGGGGACGGATAATTCCATACAGAGCTGCAATTTAGCTCTTACCTTTATTATTAATATTATTTTTAGTGATGAGCAAATTTTTTCACCAAGCATGGATTTGCCGCAAAATTCTGAATTTCACCACTGGCAAACTTTTTGCAAAACTGCTGCGAAAATTTGCCCCAACAAAAACTTTAACAAGAAAAAGCTGCAATTGAGATTTGCTCATAATTAATTTTTTCTATTAGCAATTACCCATTGAGGATGTAGTAATGTAATATTTTTCAGTTTTAAAGGAGTAAGCTCTATTTCCCTTTCGCAAGGGAAGGATTCCCTTTCTTCAGTTTCATTTCCCAGGGTGCCACAGCTACGTGACCTGTGCTCTGATAAACTTCAGTCACACTTTACTGCTGAGCTGCAACAGCCAATCAGCAGAACAATGAGAAGGGAGCAAGATAGCAGCTCCCAGTAAATATCAAAATAGCACTCAATAGTAAGAAGTCCAAATCCGGCTTGTGACTCCAGTTACATGGGAGTAGGAGAAACAGTTCTGTGTAACACTGGCTCCTTCTGAAAGCTCAAAATCAGGCACAATGCACTAAGTTGGCTGCCTACACACCAATATTACAACTAAAAAAAATACATCAGTTCGTCCAAGAATAAAATTATAAAAGGTGAATTATTTGCTATGTAAACAGTGCAATTTATAAATAAAGTACACCATAAAAATCATGACAGAATCCCTTTACATTAGCATAATGTTGTTTAAAGGCTAATATTCTCTCTAGAACTAAACTGCTTGCTAAAAGTGCAGAATATAATTATGTCAAACCTATTGAAACTCTGTAAGTGGTTTCATTGTAGCAGTGCATTATTTTTTAAAATACATAGCTAATTAATGGAGACTTGAATTTTGCCCAACATATACAAATATCGGAACTATTATGGCAGACAGTGACATACAGGCTTTTTGTACAATGCTTTTGTATTTTATTCAAGCCTGTTTGTAGGATCTGTAAGGGACTGCTGTTCATCTGGGCATGGATTACCTCCTAAAGGTGTATGGAATTTGCATCCAGACCCCACTGGTAAGCTTTAATATTTGGTCCTTTGCACTACATCATATTCTGCATATCCATTCAGGATTATAGTTATGAGTGTTTTTGTTTTCTTACAGTGATGGAGTTTAGTGTGTACCACCACATTGTAATGCAGGAGTTCATTTATTTCCATTTAAGTCTAATGGGAGCAGACATCAAGTCTGTTTTTTTGAATGTTTAGCATTTTTGTCAATTCCAGCAATCCATTCAAACTGAGCGTAGCAGTTTTGTATTACTTACTTTATGAAGCGGAGATTCCTTTTCTCAGGCAGCAGATTTGCCAAAGCAATTGCCCCCTCCTCCCCAATATTATTTCCTGATAAACTGAAAAGCGAAAAGGGTAAGTGGTAGTTATTGTCTTGCTGAAGGGAATTCATGCCAACTATTTTAGTAAGCACAAAACCCAAGAAAAATCATCTATTGTTTTTCTGAGTATTTAATAAGCATGGACAACTATGGCACAGCTGACCTATGAAAGAATAGATTTAGGCAACATTGCTGACTGGATTTTTCCTGTAATTAATCACAATGAAAGGCTTTTTCATTCACTGCAGCAGTTTCTTTTATTTCCATAGCTGACTCTCAAAGGCTGATGCAATCCATATTATTTATAGAATATGTAATATCACCAGTCAGCATGAAAAACTGCAAGATTTCTATTTAATGGCTTCAGTAGTATAGATAAAGCAAACTTTATCCAGACATTTGGAACACAAGAATCAACATGTTTCCCTGTGTCATTCATAAATTATAATTGTACCTCTATACTGAAATGAATGTTGTGCCATTGTATCTTGCATTGTGCTATGTTATATATCTATCATGGCCACTTGATCTGTCAGTCAGAAAGATGGATAACATGCCACTCTCTAGTAATTATACTAAAACATACCCATATACTGCATATATTGCCATCCACTCTTGATTAATTCAGAAATCCTGGGGCTAAAATGATGGCCTCATCAAACAGATATCTGTTCAGGCTTGTTGGCTGAGAGCCTCATAGGGCTGTGTACACAGTTTGCAGCCAACAGATTTGCACAAGACCCCCATGTAAAACTTTGATTGAATATCTGGATTACCTCAAATAAGCCTGCTGTTTGTATGGAAAAAACATTCAAATATACACTCATCTGGAGAGCCCATCATATGAGCAGATATTTTACTGTGTTACATTGACCAGGGGGAAGATTTTAGTATAGCAGACAATTTTGTCTAATTTTAAGACAGTCATTCGTAGATTTATGGCTTAGCACAAACTCACTTGATACTATGAAGAGATCTGCAGTTCCTTAGACTTTCAGTAATGTAGAATATGCCAACATATGACATACTTACAGATTCTAACCTGCAGTGGGAGGAAGAAAAGAAATGATCACAGACTAAAATCCAATCATAACAGAAGAAAGCTGTTCCAAACTTGTGTCCTGAGGTCCCTAAGCACAAACAGACTGCTGGGCAGAAGCTGATCATTCTGGATCATTTGGTGAATGTATGGTCAAGTTAAGAGAGACAGTTTGGATGATGAGTGAAATGGTTAAAATAACTAGGTCTGCAGAAACCTGTGCACTCACCTTCATCTGAGGGAGACAGAGAAAATGAAAAGCTACAGATTTAGGACAGGATATGCTCTGAGGATGCTTCAGATAAGATGGTATTGTTACTGATGTTTCTGACAATGTTTAGCTATTTTGGGTAACATTTTCCACAAATATATGTAACATAAAAAACATACTGTATTTTCTTACTTACAAAATAGTATTCAGTAGGGGAAGTGAAACCAGCAAATCAGAAAATATATGGATCCCTTCATCCCCCATACGGTTATGTGAGAAACTATGGAAAAATTATAAAAAGCAATGTGTCATTAAGGGCTAGTAGTTACAGTATTGCTAAACTGTAAAACTTCACTATAACTGCACTATTGGGCAGTGGAAAAAGGCTCTGTGCAGTGCACCTCTTAGTACAACATGAGTGCAATGAAAAGGGCTTGTGCTGAACTTAATTTTAACCTATAAATACCACAAGGGTCCAGCACAGGGAATATAATCAATGGAAAGAATTAACTAGGAAACAGTAACTGTACTGTCCACACAATAAAAGCCTTAAAACAGGGCATTTAGCACTGAAAACAATATGTTTAAATATACTGGCTGTAATTTGAGAACATCACTTGAGGAACTGAGCTTTCACTTGATAAATATTTGATATCATTTATATATATATATATATATATATATATATATATATATATATATATATAAAAATAGCAAGGATGCCGCACTCACAGGTCTTAGTGCAAAAAACAGAAAATTTAATAATACAGACTAACGTTTCGGCTGTCCCTACAGCCTTTTTTTTGAAAAAGGCTGCAGGGACAGCTGAAACGTTAGTCTGTATTAATAAATTTTCTTTTTTTGCACTAAGACCTGTGAGTGCGGCATCCTTGCTATTTTTGTAGTACACATGTATATACTGCACACAGGCATTTTTGGCTCCCATTATCACGTGAGTGCCCCCAAAAGGGACCGAAACGTCGGTTGTACATGCAATTATAATACACAAGAGATTTTTTGAAACACAAAGACCCTTGGTGCTGGCTGTTTTATTTTGATATATATATATATATATATATATATATATACATACATATATTAATATGCACTAGGGGTCATAGGGATTGATTGAACTTGATAAACTATGTAACTAAAATGGGACAATATTAAAGGTGAATTTGCAACAGAGTTGTATAAATAAGTGTGTTTAATGAAGTCATATACAAGTAGATAGAATGGTCAAAAATGAACATGTTTATAACTGAGTCAAAGTATTCTTACTCCAGTTCCAAGAGGTTTGTACATTGCATTATTATTGAACTGAGGAGTGGGACATGTTGTTTTTCCAGTTCACAGTGATTAAGCCTGGTAGATAAACAGGGGTACAAATGATTATTTGCTTACTGCAGAATCAAAAATAAAATACTCTGAGGGTTTTATTTTCATAA
Organism: Xenopus tropicalis; assembly: GCF_000004195.4. Taxonomy (NCBI): domain Eukaryota; kingdom Metazoa; phylum Chordata; class Amphibia; order Anura; family Pipidae; genus Xenopus; species Xenopus tropicalis. The sequence continues at coordinate 51,466,659 of NC_030680.2, forward strand.
ATACATATTCATAAATGCAAGCAATATTACGACTATTACTATATTAAGACTAACGAGGCAGCACATGTGAGTGCTAAGGAAAAGATTTTTAAATGAATAAGAGAGGGAAAAGGGAAACACAATAGATCTGACTTCAACTATTACTGTAATATTACAATATATTTTCTTTCTCTGACTTTTTATATTGAATCTTGTCTATTTCACTTCTCTACTAACTGTTGCTTGCATTAATGCTTATTTACTGTTTACCCAGATTTCTTCAGTTATTATCCATTATAATCATTTACCCACTTGTAAACTAACTGCTTCTCTTTTACTTTCCTATATAAAGCAATAGCAAATAAATACATGCACTTCCCTGAAATCATATGCACAGAAGCAAAACTACCTGCCAAACACGAAGATGGGGGAAATAAGGATGTATTTAATTTTAAACAATAAAATAGCATATTTTAAGCAGCATCTTTACGTAAGTCCAGTTTTGGGATTGTTTTGGTGGCAAAACAATGACATTGGGTTTATTTCATGTTTAAATGTTTCTAGCAGAATGTTTAAGTTCTAGCATAATTAAGGTATAAGTCAAATTACGGACAGTTCCCTTATCCAGAAAACATCAGGTCCCAAGCATTCCATAATAAAGGGTATACTATAGGGTACAATATAGAGGGTAGCTTTGGCACAGTTGGAAGTTTATGAGCCCCAGGCCAGTATCTTTTTAGGGACCCCTCACCTGTCTTTCTCATACATGTAATAAAACTTTGGAGCCAGTAAGACATGCATGACACACATATAGAAGAAAAACTTAGTGAGTTAATACGATTCATGAAATGTTTAAATAGGGGGTGTTCATTATGGGGTCTTTACCTGGTGGTTTTAGGAGGGGCTTATTACTGCACATTCCTCTTGGCTATTTTTTTTTTTTTGCTGTGCTTGGTGGACATGGGAATATTTTGCCCATGGATCTATTTAGAAATAAATGTCTCTTATTTAGTTAGACAGCCTGCTCTATATAAGCAGATCACACAGCAAGATCTTTTAAGCCATCAACACATATAGACTGTGCAAACATAATATCTATTGGGCCACACTCTTATTTAATATTTAAAAATATATTTTACGAGATTTACTAAAAACACTTCTATAGCAATTATATGCTAGAATAGATGTTGTGATGTTGTAGGGTTGTGTTAAGATCAGTCAGACGCTGCAGTATACTTTCCTTCTCTGGCTCTTCTGGCTGCTTAATTGGGTAAAAAATGCAAACTTTACCTTACTGACACCAGCTCTTTAAAACATGTAACAGAACTGCAAAGGAAACACCACAAGTACATGTTAGTTGGCTGTATAGATAATGTTTTCCTAATTTCTTATCCAATTCTCAATCTTACTATCATTTATCCAAAAACATTCCCAGTTTTCCAGAGCAGAGGAATCTCCTGCTCTATATCTGGTATAAGTAGGCATGCAAAATATTCCCTTAAACTACTATATCTTGTAAAACAGCTGTGCAGCATTAGCTATATTTTGTTAGTATCAGTAACTGAATTTGCCTCCTGTGATTATAAAACTGCTTTGGCCTGTACACAAGAAGAAATCACTTACTAACTAACCCCAAAAAGTTTTTTAAGTATATTAATAGTAAAAAGATGCAGGTTGAGGGTGTGGCCCCATTGAGTTATAATAACAATATGGTTACAGCGGATACAGAAAAGGCAGATGTGCTTAACCAGTTCTTTTCTTCTGTGTATACAGTAGAGGAGCCAGTGGGACAAGTCCCACCCAATAGCTGCACTGTTGCCTCAGCTCCAACTACACAGTGGTTGGCACAGGATATGGTGCTTAAAGGGTTACACACGATAAATGTAAACAAGGCACCTGGGCCAGATGGAATACACCCTCGGGTACTGAGAGAGCTAGGGGCAGAATTGCAGTGGCCCCTGTTTCTGATATTCTCAGACTCTCTTTCATCAGGTATGGTACCTAGGGATTGGAAGAAGGCGAATGTCATTCCCATATTTAAAAAGGGAGTAAGATCTCAGCCTGGCAATTATAGGCCTGTAAGTTTGACATCCGTGGTGGGCAAGTTATTTGAAGGCTTGTTAAGGGATCACATTCAAAATTATGTAGTGGAGAATGCCATTATGAGCAGTAATCAGCATGGCTTTATGAAGGACAGGTCATGTCAGACCAATTTAATTGCTTTTTATGATGAGGTAAGTAAGAAGCTGGACAGTGGGGATGCAGTAGATATCATCTATTTGGATTTTGCGAAAGCATTTGATACCGTTCCCCACAAACGACTGCTTTCTAAGCTAAGGTCTATTGGTCTTAGTGAAGCCGTTTGCACATGGATAGAAAACTGGCTACAGGATCGGGTACAGAGGGTGGTTGTTAATGGTACATTCTCTACTTGGAATAAGGTCCTCAGTGGGGTCCCTCAGGGTTCTGTACTGGGTCCACTTTTGTTTAATTTGTTCATAAATGACTTAGGGGAGGGTATTATGAGTAATGTATCAGTGTTTGCAGATGACACAAAACTCTGCAGACCAGTCAATTCTATCCAGGATGTGACATCCCTGCAGCAGGATCTTGACCAATTGGCAATCTGGGCAGCTAAGTGGCAGATGAGATTTAATGTGGATAAATGTAAGGTCATGCACCTGGGATGTAAAAATATGCAAGCCACTTATACCCTTAATGGGACTGCACTAGGCAAATCCATAATGGAGAAGGACCTTGGAGTCCTTGTAGATAATAAACTTGGCTGTAGCAAGCAATGCCAGGCAGCAGCTGCAAGGGCAAACAAGGTTTTGAGCTGTATTAAAAGGGGTATAGATTCACGGGAGGAGGGGGTTATTCTTCCCCTTTACAGAGCGCTGGTAAGGCCCCATCTAGAATATGCTGTTCAGTTTTGGTCTCCAGTGCTCAAACGGGACATTACTGAGTAAGAGAGGGTCCAGAGAAGGGCAACTAAGCTGGTAAAGGGTATGGAAAGTTTCAGTTATGAAGAAAGACTGGCCAAGTTGGGTCTGTTTACACTGGAGAAGAGGCGCTTAAGAGGTGACATGATAACTATGTATAAATATATAAAGGGATCATATAATAACCTTTCTAATGTTTTATTTACCAGTAGGTCCTTCCAACGGACACGAGGGCACCCACTCTGTTTAGAAGAAGGGAGGTTCCATTTAAACATTCGGAAAGGATTTTTTACAGTGAGAGCTGTGAGGTTCTGGAATTCCCTCCCCGAATCAGTCGTGCTGGCTGATACATTATATAACTTTAAGAAGGGGCTGGATGGATTCTTAGCAAGTGAGGGAATACAGGGTTATGGGGGATAGCTCTTAGTACAAGTTGATCCAGGGACTGGTCCGATTGCCATCTTGGAGTCAGGAAGGAATTTTTACCCCTCTGTGGCAAATTAGAGAGGCTTCAGATGGGGTTTTTTGCCTTCCTCTGGATCAACTAGTAGTTAGGCAGGTTATATATAGGCATTATGGTTGAACTTGATGGACGTATGTCTTTTTTCAACCCAACTTACTATGTTACTATGTTACTATGTTACTTAATATTATATCCAAGTCTTACCTTCTCTGGTAGTTTCCACTTCCTTTTAACTCTATTTTCACTTTGTTTATGCATATGCTACATGAAAAACATAAAATGGTGAACGGTAAATTTTTAGTACACTATATATTTGTACCGTTTCTGATTTGCAGAAATATTTACATACAGAATGTATACAGAATCATTTCTGGGTGTGCACACACAGGAACATACAAAATACACAGAATTAACAGTTTCTATTCTGATAAAGAATCAAAGGATGGATTGCAGGAAGTAGATGAATATTTTAGATGTCATTTACTTAAAAAGCATTTGCATCTTGCCACAGACAGGGTGCAAGCCATCCCTGCTTTTTCACTGTGTGTCCTATGTGGGAGATGGATAGGGGGCAGGAAGAGGACAGCTAAGTGCCCTTCCTCACTCGCCAACTCAAGTAGACAAATGCAGAAAGGGCTTTCTTCATGGGATACACACACATTTCTGCAAACAATTTTGGAGTGCAAGGGACCAGCAGCAATTCATAAAAGGGCAGGGGCAAAGGGCAAAGAATATGGCAGTTTGCACCCACTTTATACCATACCTTGCATTTTTGTTTTTATTGGTCTTGCTTCAGTTGACCAAAATAAGGGACTTAAATAAGGGACTGACTGATCATATAGGTTACTACTCTGGAGCAAAAACACTAGTGTTTTTTAAGCATTCCTCTATTGTGTCATCACAGTTATTACAATAACTCTAGTCCTTCCTTTCGGTTGTGTGCATGCCTGGTACAGCTACCTCAGTATGTTAGTGGTACAAGACATCTGCTGTCTTAATGAGAAACAATGAAATCTCTGACATTTTATACTTACTGAATTGCTCCAACATTGGCACACATCTTAGTAATTTTATCTATCAGTGAAATAACATTCTGTCCTCTCACCCACTGTTCATCAATACTGCAAAGCAATGAGAAAATGAATATTGATAGAGCACAGCCTTTTGACAAACATTGTCTGTGAGCTTAGTATTGTATGTATAACTAAATATGACTAACATTCAATAAAGGTGATGCATTTAATTGTATTCTAAGTGCTCTTCTGACCACTTTGGTATTCAGATTCTTTCCTCATTTCAATGATAATTTATTTGTTTAGTTCTTTTCAGTGAGGAATGGCACCGAGGAATGGCTGCTGCTCTGCTGCTTAATTTACCATGCAGGATTTTTCCAAAGACTCTTTGCATAGAAGCTTTTCTGAGTATTGCAGTGGCTCAAGTCACATGTGGCTGACTACAAAATGTTTATTATTTTTAAATTGATTGACTACAAAATAATTCTAATGGAAGCATGATTAGGAGAGCAAATAGGACACATTTACTTTTATTCTGACATGTTACAGTAAACTCCATATACCCCAGCATAACTAGAAGAGGACAGATGGACCTGGCAATTTCTATCTGTTATGTTCACTCCCATTATGGTGTCCCATGCCTTTTTGTACTATACTAACTGATATACACATTTGATCGGATCTACACACTCTATTTGTACATGTGTATCTAGCAAGATCTTCCACTCACTGTGAATGAAATAATATTGGGCATAGTCTCTATTTCTTTAATAAATATAGATAAACGGAGGGCACTGACTTCACAATCACAAAATGCAATATAGGATACCAAAGACAGTATATTTTAATCAAATAAGGGCTTGCACAAAAGCCCTTATTTAATGAAAATATCCCTTCTCTAGTCCTACCATTATCTTTTAATTCAGTTATATTTACTACCTAGCCTTAACTATATTCAGTTGGCCAATTCTAAAAATCCACTATCACCAACTATAACTTATATGTATTCATCTACTGTAGTAAAGGTAACTAAATTGTAGTATTTCCTGAAAAAAAACTGGTAAAAATCAATCATGCTTGCATTCACAATGACAAAGATGTACAAACAGCCCAATCGCAGTGAAGCACTGTAAATTTATTGTACATTGCATTAGAAAACAGAGTCTCCACTCTCCATTTGGCATAAACTGTACCAGCAGCCAGAGTTGCTAGTCTAATATAGCTTGTTGGTATAGGGCAAAGACACATGGGGCAATTGTTCGCCGCCACAAGTCTGTTGCAGCGACTAAACACTCGCAAATTTTCACTACGCACATTAGTCGCCGCGACTTTTTAATAAGTCACTGTGATTAATCACCCCGTGTCTTTGCCCTTATGGAACCCTTTGCTGTTACTGATTATTACATAATTGTATAGAATGTAAAATACATAATATTATCACTTATTATTTAATTGAATAAACCAGGGACAGTAAATTAGCCTGACTGCAGAATGAGTTTCTTTTTTAATATAAAACACAGGAACGCTACTGTCTATTATAAATTATAATTCAGTTTTTTGCTCACCTTATGATAAAATCATGGGACTTTCTTGCAAGGACTCCTAGGAAGTCCCCCAGGACATCAAGGTTAATGTTGATGTTCTTTGATCTGTAAATATAAAGCATTCTATTGATTTTCAACGTGTGACTGCCAGAGCAGAAGCCAAATGCAGAAATAAAGCAGAGCTATGTCATATCAACAAGAATGCTTGATTGCTGAGCAGAGACAAGTGTTCCAAGTAAATAAGGACCAGGCCCACTGAACCATGAATACCATGTGTAGAATAAACAATTTGGATGGAGCTTGTGTAGGGTTTGGAATGAACAACACAGGTGTGCAAAGAAAATACTACACTGCAGGAGCAAAATTGCAATTGTACAATAAGCATGTATCTAGAATGTTTAATTGTTAAAGAAAAAGAACAGCAAGTGCAAGAATAGACAAACCAGGCATGCACACAGATGCAATACAAACACCTATACAGCATGTGCAAATTAGATTCAATAAAAGCAAAACATATGTATAATGGGAAAACCAGTAAGCACAACATGCTAAAGTGGGTAGAAACATGCATATGATACTACTCTGATAAAGGTGCAGTAGCAGTGGTTTAGGTATAAAGGTAGCAGCCAAAGCATTCAGAAGGGTGATGAAGCAGAATGAAGAAGCAAAATGCACGTACTGAATGCTAGCAGTATAAGCAACAGGCATATAATTTGAAGAACATGTGTAGTTTTGGCAAAAGTGCAATATCATGAATGCTAGTATAAACTGGGCAAAGCTTGTAAAGAACAAGTAAAAAGACTGGAAGGTGAATGGTGCAATTAAAGAGTGACCAGCACATTTTGAGAATTAGCAGAAGTATTGTAAAATGTGCAGCCCAGGTGAATTCAGGTGAACATAGAAAAATGCAGGTCCAGAGAGAGCAGTGTAATTCCTTAATGAGCAGTAAATGGTTGAGCTGAGCAGGTGTGCAGAAGTACAAATTGAGCAACACAGGTACAGTATGAGCAATGAAAGGAAATAATAAGCAGAACATTGTGCAGTCAAAAATTAAAAGCACTAAGATTCAGTACGTGTAAGTTTGTATATCTAATATTATAAAAGGTGAGCGGTTAGTTAAAAAAAAAAACTTTGGGCAAAATAAGTATGCTCAAGTGCCACATCAGTCTGGACAATATTAAAATGCAGGTTTGAGATCTGGCATTTTGATGCTTCTAGCAGCTAATAAACAATTAGTACATTATGGCTTAGACTGAGCACTAGAGATTTCTTTTCAGTGGAAAGGAGACCCCTGGTTCTCAGTCCTGATAGCCTTTTAATGTGCCAAATGGGCACTGTTAGTGTTGAGTAAATATTGAAGGAATATAAAGATCAGTAATGGTACAAACAGCACAGTACAAAATGCTGTAACGTAACTACTGGGGGTGCCCTCTGCAATTTTTCTGACACTTTCTAAATAAATGACATGTCCAGAGTAGGGAAGAGGGGCACACGTGCACATCCTGCACCTGGGCCCAGGCAGGTCTGGTTACGCTACTGACAAAATGGGCAGCAAATGTGTATATTTAGGAGTGCAGGGGTGGATTAGAGCAGGATATTACTTGCACAATGTAAAATAAAACATGTAGCCACCAAGACACTATTCTTTCAATATACATTTTGGTTACTAACATGAATTGTGTGAGATTGCTGAACCCTTCAAGTAAATAACAGATTTTCCGAAGGTGATCGGCTTGAAAACTGAACTCTGCTAACCTAAAATAAGGCAGAAGAACAAAACGCCATTATTCAAAATAAGGTTTATATGGTCTATATGCAAAACTAATTTCAGAAACATAGCATAGCAAGATTAAATCATTTTGCAATATTGCTATCTACTTAACGCTTTTTTCATATTTTACCTCATTTTCTTCGGTAAGTCCTTATCAGGGGCAAACATGAGGTGGACTGCATCTTTTGGCTGTGAACTGTAAAAGGAAAAATTCAGATCATAAAATGTGTAAAATATGTTGCAAATATACCTGTAATAGGTCACAATCTTGTGGAATCAGTGTTCTTGCCACCTTATTACTTGCACTAGGTCTCGGTAATATTATTTGAATATTAAATAATCAACTCATTATAATAAGTTATATAAAAAACATACACTACACTATGCAGACAGAACTGAACCCATGATGCACACACTAGGGTCAGATTATCAAGGAACAAGTTAACCCACCAGTACATTTTTGGATGAGAGCGGAAAGTCATACAAACATGGGAAAAAACAGACACAAACTGAAAGCAGACTTGGTTCTACAAGTTAGCAGCACTAACCACTGTAATTCTACCATGCCTATAGTGGCAGGTTATTATAAGGGAAACCTCAGGAGTTGCGCGGGGCCCAAGATTTTCATGGGGCTGATGGGAGGTGGTGGGGGGATCAGTGGAAAGGGTCAGGGAACCCCTGGTTCTCAGTCCTGAAAGCCTTTTGGAGTGAGATTTAAGGTGAAATTGTTGTTTTAGATATTGCTGGAACTATAGCTAGATGCATGATTTGAATGCATGATGAAAACTTGGGATTCTGGATAAAAGACAATAAATAGTTTAGTCTTCTTCATTTAGATGAGGTATCGGACTTGACTTTCATAAAATCAAGCAAATCAAGCATAAAATCAAGCAAATGTTTTCCATTTAGATCAATAGAATGTTATGTGTGAAACCATAAAGGTCTTCTATCTAAAACTGCATTCTGTATAAGATGTAATGGGAGTACAAGGGAGTGAATAAGCCTGTTATAGGGCAGTACTGTGTCTCATACCACATGGCACCTAATCTCTGTGTATTTATTGTATTTATTATAACACTTGTCCTCCCTGTCTGTAACTGTGTATATTGTAAGATTGTACAGCGCTGCAAATCCTTGTAGCACTTTGTAAATAAAGGTATACATACATACATACAAATGTGTCTAATAAGCAATGAGGAAAATTATAATTTTAATATTCAGCATGTTCATAATGCAAAAGGGTCAATCTGTGCTACCCCGAAAGCCCATCGCCATTTCCAAGACCTGTAAACTTGATCAAATTATGCCCTACACCAGGGGTCCCCAACCACTGGGCAGCGGACCAGTGCCAGGCCGTGGGCTATGTTACAATGGGCTGCCTCTAATCCCTGCTTACAAAGTGGCGTTTGGAAGATGTTCTGCGTATGACATGATGATACACCAGTGCGTATAGCGCTGCTGCGTATGACTCGCTGACATGCAACACACCATGTTAGTGAGTCATACAGTGATTGCTTTGCATGCTTATTACGCCCCCCCCCCCGTTAATTGAGCATTTAATGGTCACTTTTTAAAAAGCAAACATCATGCTGGGAAAATGTAATGCCATTAAGTTAACTATAGCAACCAACTTTGTAGACTGATCAAAACGAATCACTGATTGGTTGCTATGGACAACCAAAATGGTGCAATTTAGCACCTGTCAGTAAATGAGCCATACAGTCCTGTATGGGCCATGATCTATTCATAGCTCTAACATGAATAATGAACATATGCTGTGCTTTCTTTGTGATCACAAGAAGTGCATATTTACTAACTACTCCCTTATTATGTTGGGTCAAAGAGATGCATAGTGATTTAGCAAAAATCAGCTGTTTGCTTTCTGATTACTCCAGTAGGTGTCTAGGTAACTGATGTTCCTTTTTTATAACAGTCTAGTGTATTTTAGATTTGTCATATAACCAGGCTCATATATATATATATAAACAGTTAATGTTTCTCCTTACGTCCTACAGAATGCTCTGTCTAACCTGACTATCTATTTAGCATTCCATTAATTGTGCTAGCTTTTGACTTGTATAAGTGGCATGTAGAGTGTTGAGAAAGCCATTTAACAATAAAAGCTCTATACATACTGTATGAACTTCATCAACCTTTTTTTTCAACTTAGAGTGACTTTTTCAAATATACTTTAAAGGGGTGGTTCACCTTTAAGTTAACTTTTATTATGTTATAGCATTGCCTAATTTAAGCAACTTTTCAATTGGTCTTCATTATTTATTTCTTATAGATTTTTATCTATATAGCTTTCTTCTAGCCAAAAAATTATTGCTCGGTGAGGCTACAGTTTTATTGTTACTTTTTATAACTTGTTTTTCTATTTAGGTTCTCTCCTATTCATTTACCATCATTACCTCTCATTCAAACTGCTCCCTCGTTGCTAAGGTAATTGGGACCCTATCAAGGAGATAGCTGCTGAAACTCCAAACTTCAGAGCTGCTGAAATGTTAACTCAAACTCAAAAAACAACCTTTAATATGATGTCATTTTATTTTCATTACTGAAAGAACTAAATAAAAAAAAACAATTACAAACAAAATAGATTCTGGAATTGTCTCTTTACTTACTTGGAGCCTTAATTTAGCTTGAAATCTTTATATGAATTTTGTGACTACATCAGGGCCCTGGTGCCAAATAAATAGTCTTTGGTCACATAAGGAGAAAAAACTCTATTATGAAGGGGGCATTTTAGAAAACCACATATCAGGGTAAGGACTATAGCTGAATAGATGGGGTCTGGATCAAAAAAGGTGTAGTGTTTTGGTGATACATGGGGTTATGTAATAAAAGGTTCAATGTTTGCTACAGGCCTTAATCTCCTATGGCAACCAATAAGCAGTTAACATTTACTAGTCACCTGTTTAAAAGCGATCAGCTTATTGATTGCTACAGGTTACTATGCCTTTGGGGATTGTATCACACATGGGGCATAGCTGTATGAAGGCAGCAGGGAACAGATGCTTCATGTAAATTTAAACACACTCTACCTATGTGTACCTATAAAAGGATATTCCTCCCCAGACTTTTCCATGAAAAGATCAACTAAGGTTTCAGATTGATAAATCTAAAATATGCTTCAGTATAAAGTATGCGTGTAACCCCCTGCAATCTGGCATGATTAATTAATTTTGATGAAGTGTCTATGACAAGTCACAAGTCAAGTTGGCGTTTCCCGCACACCCTCCTGCCTAAGGAGTATTCCCTTGCATGTTAATGTGTAATAACAGTATTTAAGATTTATCTTAGCCACCATGTTGTACTTTGGACTTGCTCTGGCATAGTGCCAGAGAAAGTCTTGTAACAACCATTTGCTTTAATAAGTCATGACTGGGCTCTAGTTGATGCCTGGGTTAGCTATTGGCATAATGGTTAACGCTTTCCCCCTGAAAAAGCTCATTGTGCTTTTATACATTTGTTGTTGTTGTTTGCACTTACTATTTTTTTTCTACTTTTGTCATTGTTTTGTTCATTTCTAGTTATAGTGGAGCCAATGTATCAGTGTTATAGTGCCAGGGCCTGAATATCTGCCATCCGTACCCACTGCTTCTCACTGCATATAATGTGCTGGTTTTGTAAATACAGACTGCGTCTCACTGTATATAATGTGCCTTGGATGTTAGTACCCACTGCCTCTCTCTCTCTATAAAACTAACGTAAACACATCTAAAGGGGTGGTTCACTTTTAAGTTAACTTTTAGTATGTTATAGAATGGCCTATTCCTAGCAACTTTGCAATTGGTCTTCTTAATTAATTTTTTTATAGTTCTTGAATAATTTGCCTTTCTCTTCTGCCTCTTTCCGGCTTTCAAATTGAGGTCACTGACCACGCAGCCAAAAAGTATTTTTCTGCAAGGCTACAATTTTATTATTATTGTAATTTTTTTTATTGCTTATTTTTCCATGCAGGGCCCTTAACTATTCATATTCCCATCTCTTGTTTAAACCACTACCTGGTTGCTAGGGTAAATAAGACCCTAGCAACCAGATAGCTGCTAAACTACCAAATGGAGAACTGCTGAACAAAAAGCTAAATAACCGAAAAACCATTAAAAATAAGAGGACTAATTGCAAATTGTCTCAGAATATTAAAGTCTACATCATATTAAAAGTTAAAAGCACTACCATCTGCACTATTGCTGGAATTCATTGGGAATAGCAAGAGGTAGTTGGGAGGTTCATTTTTTACACCAGCAGTGAATCCATTTAGTCTCACATTAGCTGTAGGTCAGTCTATGTATGGGCCATCTTAAGCCTCCCCAAACAAAAAAGTCACCCTCCGCCTATGCCACCCAGTGATTTTTACCTTTCCTTTTCCTTTCATTAAAGGGGTTTTGGCTTTATTGTAGGTTACATAAATGGTGCTTATTTCACAAATGTATGCAAAAATGTGTAGTTATAACATGGATTTAATAATTATTACATTTCCAGGGTTTCACTTTCTCCTCAGTAAGTAGAGAAATGTTTGGATCTGGGGTTTTCTAGATGGATTTGTGCACCTTAGTTGGGATCAATACAAACTACTGTTTTATTATTATAGAGAAAAAAAGTAACTATTAAGATTATTTGCTTAGAATCGACTCTGGGAGGTGACACTCCCTTAATTAGAAGCTTTGTGGATATCAGGTTTTCATACCACCCACTTTCTAGACAGTGTTGGGTCACTTACAGAGCCATAGTACTCCCCTAAACCTTAGTAACATGAAAAGGGTTAATAAAAAAGCCTGCAGGACTATTATCAACTTCAAGAATGTTGTTAAAATTTGGCAAAACACAAACAGCTTTGTGCTATAGTAATGCATATCAGAACAGTATGTGCTCATTACATTCAGCAAGCCGTGAGCTAAACAAGTACACTCTTTGTGCCCTTTAATTTTCACTTACATACACATTCTTGTTTAGTACTAGGGAATTAAAGGGACGCTATATTCACTGAAAACCACTGTCACTGAAAATCCTTGTGCCCCATGCAGATCAAATATGGACATTGCTAATGGCACAGTAAATCCCTAATTTCTCCTATTTGTCTCTTCAGAGTTCTGTGTCAGTGCTGCTGAATGTTATTAGTACTGTGCACTGAATGGAGTTCTCATGCAAATGGTGGCGTATCTAACACTAAAATTCTAAATGCAGCAGCATGGGCCAAAACTTAAGACAGTGTTTGCCTGTTGATAATCCTGTAGAAAAGAGGCAATTCAAAACCAATTACAGAATTATCCAGCCATAGAATAACTGCTTGTATATGGAGATAAGCATACTGGCTAACTGATCTCTCTTTCTCTGTTAACTTGAACATGTTATTTAAAAAAAACTATTTATTATTAACACATTATTACATCTTGTGTCACTGTTTTTTTTTATTTTTAACTGTGAGTTAAATATTTAAAAATAATTGTTTATGAATGCTGTTTTCTGCTAGCTAAATTACAAAAGTGCCGTAAAGCATGGGATGGTTCACCTTTAAGTTAACTTTTAGTATGTTATAAAATGGTCTGTTATAGCAATTTTGCAATTGGTCTTCATTAATGAGTCAAATGGGTTTAAAGCAATCTGGTTGCTAGGGCCATATATTCCCTATCAACCAGTCAGTAGTTTGAATAAAGGACTCTAATAAGTATTGTAGAGGGACTGAATAGGTAGCTAAGTAATACAAAGTAACAATAACAATAAAATTGTAACCTCATAGAAGAATGTTTTTTGCCTGCTGGCGTCAGTGACCCCCAATTGAAAGCTGGAAAGGGGTAGAAGAAGAAGGCAAATAACTCAAAAACCATAAAGAATAAATAATAAAGACCAATGATTGCCAAACCTCTTCACTTATTTTTCCAGGATTCATTGAGGTTCAGCATGGTACCGAGGGACTGGCATATTACTAACATGGTTCTGTTATTCAAAAAGGGATCCCATTCTAAGCCTAAAATATGTCCCAATAGGGGTATAAGTGGTTTGCAAATTTTAACATCCCAGGGGCATTACCTTATATGTATCATCATTGAATTCCTTCTGTCTCTTTTGTACAGTTTGTCAAGATCCTGTTGCAAGGATGTCATATCCTGGATGAAATTAATTGGACTGCATAGCTTTGTGTCATCTATAAACACTGATACATTACTTACAATACCCTCCCCTAAGTCGTTAAGGAACAAATAAAGTGTCCCATATACAGAACCATACTTCAAGTAGAGAATGTACCATTGACAATCACACATTGTATGGAATCAAAGATTAAGGGCACATAAAGACCGTTAATAAAGAGTACCTCACCATGTAAAGGTGGTGGTCCAGGTGCATCGGCCCCAGACCCTCAGCATAGGGTGGTGAAAGCAAAGACAAGATCTATATGGACATGCAGGCACTCAAGGATCTCCACGGGTCACAAAAAGTAAAAAAGACTTTATTCAAAGACATCTCCAGTCTTTGTTACTTTTTTATTTTGCAACCCCAGTGGTGATACTTGAGTGCCTGCATGCCCATATAGATGTTGTCTTAACCAACCACTGTACACAATCCTGTAGCCAGTTTCCTATCCATATACAAACAACTTTAATAAGACCAACAGTCAAAGCAGTCATTTGTGGGGCACTATCAATCTACTGCAGCTCCATTTCCAAATTCTTAATAACCTCATCATAAGAAGCAATCAAATTTCTGTGACATGACCTGTCCTTCATAAAGCCATGCTGATTACTGCTCACAATGCCATTCTCCAGAACCTAATCTTGAATGTAGTCCCGTAACAAACTTACAAATTATTTGCCCACCACAGATGTCAAACTTACTGGTCTATAATTGCCAGGCTGAGATTGCAATCCCTTTTTAAATTAAAGAATTACATTAGCTTTCCTCCAATCCATAGGTAACATACCGGATGAAAGTAAATTAAGTAATAATTGTTTAATGAATTCAAATAACAAAATTCTCAGGGTAATTCTCAGGGTATTCTCTAAGTGCAATGTCTTACTAGAGTCAGGAGCTCTTTTAATTTCTATTGTCTATTCTCCTGGCTGGAGGAATGGTTGTGCACCTTGGGGGAAGGAATTGAAATCTGAACATGAAGCAGAACTGCACCTCCCACAGAAGGATATACAAACATGAATATAAATACATCTTACCAGAATTTCCTCTGCACTTATAATTGCTAAATTAACTATACTGCACTGCAAACTGAATAATGTCAGCCAAATCTTTGAAATTACTTCTAACTGAAGCAAATTATAGCTCCTGTGACAAAAAAGAGGTCTATTCAACTCACCAGGCATCAATTTTAGTAACAGTCCTGAAATTGATCAGAAAGATAAGCATCTCAAGGATTCCTTCTTCCATGATATTATTAATTCGCATGCTGCAAAGAAATAGAGAGATTCAGAATCAGCTAGAAAACTTTGGCATTCAAGGTAGGGTGGTTATCTGTAACCCCCCCATTATACTACAATATAATTACCTCCAGCCTTAAAGAGTTAGTGAGAACACAGGCCAGCTGATACAGTAAAGGTAAGGGGACTCAAAGAACTGGTCCAATGTGATCTGCTCATCTAATGCACCAACAACAATATATTTTAAATTGTGCCGTTCTTTTCCAAATATAGCTTTCCCCAAGGTGGTGCCGCCACTCTCTAGCCTTGGTGAGATGTATTTGTTTTATAAAGCTGGTGGCTACAAGGCAGCATGCCACTTAATTCTAATTCACGTATTTATAATTAACTCTGCCATACATCAATAGGTATAAGGATAACTCTTTTTATGCAACTCTTGCCACAAAAACTTTCAAGAACTAGAACTTTAATACTCATTCCTGAGAAACTACTTAATCTGGAACCTGAAGCACACAGTATTGAATGTTTGTGGAGCATCAGCTTGCAGTATTGCATTATCTCCTGTGAAGGTGTTTGGTTAGCAGACTGTTAGACCAATCTGCTAACCATTTTATTAAATTGTTCTCATCCTAGGGTGCAAACTCCCTCCCATTCTCCCCACCAGTCACATACTTCACTTCAGTCAAGTTCTCAATCCTTCTGAATACTTTCATAAGCCCTTCAAAGTCATTCCTGCCAATTTTACAGTTGGTCAACCTACACACAAAAAAGACCAGTTAGATAATAATAACTCCCTACACTTTTGCATGTGCATATTTAAAAAAAAAAAAAAAAAATTCAGCAAGCTTCTTCGCAAGATGGCACAGGGTAGAAAGAAAAGAGATATATATAGAGATGGAGTGGACACTGCACGAGGGACAGCTCCTGTGTCAGAACAGGAGCAAAGGATCCCAAGCTGAAGGGATAGATATTTATAGGCAAACAATAGCATTAATCCAATCCTTTTACTAAAAAAAAAATAGCAAAGTATAGCAGATTTTGACAAAGAATCCAATCACTAATAGGTTAACAGATACACTTTAAAGAAGATTGTGGGAAATTAGGTTCTTACACCACTGGCCCAAATTTATTTTGATGATAAAAACTTAAAGTATGTCAAGGTTTATTATATAAAAACTCCATTAATGAATATGGGAAAATCATGAATTACACTCCTTTTATTATAGTAGTCCTTGGTCCTAGAATAGGCATTAGTCATGCAAGATACTGTAAGCACTCCCCTATTCACCTGCATTTGGCAAAGCCCGGGAATTATTAGCGAGCAGAATTGTAGCACTTGGTGATCCCACTATATAATGTACAGAAACTTTGTGTATTTATTATAGAGGGGATATTTAAAAGGAGTATTAGTTTAAAGGAAAAAGAAAGGTAAAGTCACTTGGGGGTGCCAAAACGTTAGGCACCCCCAAGTGACTTTAACCGCCTACCTTTTACCCCGGGCTGGTGCCGCTGTCAGGAGAAAACAGCACCAGCCCGGGGTAGCTGCCGGCGCTTCCTCCTTCCGGCTTCGCTGCGCGCGCATGCGCAGTAGAGTGAAAAGCCGAACTTAAACATTTAAGTCGGCTTTTTCGCTCTACTGTGCATGCCCGGCCACCGGCAGTTTAGGAAGCGGAAGGCGGAAGGAGGAAGCGCTGCGCTCCAGGTGCCCCGGGCTGGTGCTATTTTCTCCTAACAGGGGCACCAGCCCGGGGTACAAGGTAAGCGGTTAAAGTCACTTGGGGGTGCTTAACATTTTGGCACCCCCAAGTGACTTTGCCTTTCCTTCCCCTTTAAACAAACAACATGAAATCTTAGTCTGGTCAATATAATTATTTTCTTTATGGATTTTTCGGGTAATATATTTATGTGTAAGGCATTTGGTGTAAGGCAACCTTGCCAGATTCATATATCCTGGATGTCAAATGTCATGTTGCACTGAAATTAAATAACCAACTAAATTCTCTAGTAGGATGATGCAGTGAACAAATAGCCGAATCAGTATGAGGTTTATCTTTGTACAAGCAAAGTATCTGACTCCCTCTAGTGGATAGCATATATTATTACCAACTGAACATAATGCTGTTCACATATTCTCAAATGAAAAATGGGGGAAAGTAATAAAAATCACTAGTGGTGCGTAAAATGGCATTTGTGCGAATATTTAGCGCTGTTCACTATGTAATACTGTTCACTAAACATTTATTACATTGTGAATGTTTAACACCTGATTAAAATGGCATAAGTGTGAGTGCAACTTTTCCATTAATATGTTTTGTTACATTCCCTGTGCACATGCGCAAACTAAAAAATTTGCAGTCCCAAACCTTCTGTCACAAGAAAGGATTTGTTATATATTACATTCCCCCATAAAATTGCACAGCATCCTGTGGGCAGGAGATCATCCACGCTTGAATATTAAAATACTCCAGGCACCTTCCTCTGGAGGAGGCCTGGCTTTACCAAATCTCAATTTCTATTTTATAGCTGCCCAGCTTGTCTTTGCCCACTGGTGGATGGTCCCCAATGTTAACAATCCAGCAGTGGTCCTGGAGGCTGCTAAACTAGGCTCGTATGAGGCTCTATCTAAGCTTCCTTACCGAGGCACCTCCCCTTTCTATACCACTACACCCCTCATGGCCACTGTGGTACAGGCCTTCCAGAAATCACAGAAGCTGGTCCATGGCTCGCTCGAGACTTGGTCACCACGGACCCCACTTTGGGGCAATAAGCAGCTCCCACACTTTCACGCTCTCCCAGATATTGCAAGATGGGCACAGCTAGGTATCAAAACTCTAGGGGACATTCTTACCGGGGGAGAATGCAAAACATATGACACACTCCCCAGACATGTTTTTTAGATTTCTGCAGTTACGCCATGCCTTTAGTATTCAATTCCCCGCAAGGCCACTAAGGGTAGCGCAAACAACCATGGAGACCTATCTCCACAGACTGGACCTGTCCAAACCTCTCTCCTGGTTTTACACCATACTGTCTGCCTCAGGCCCTTCCCCTCTGCAGAAAGCCAAAATCAAATGGCAGAGTGACATCCCGGCGCTCGACAACGATATGTGGTCGGATGCCCTTAAGCAAGTGACAGAAATATCAATCTGTATTAGGGACAGATACATTCAGATAAAATTTTTAAACAGAGCGTACCTAACCCCCTACCGCCTGGCCAGAATTTATGAAAATGTGTCTGACCAATGCCCCAAGTGCAGAAGCGATGTTGGTACTCTGTTCCATGTTTTCTGTTCCTGCCCAGTGATACAGAGATTCTGGGGGGAGGTTCTACAGTTCCTCAATGAGAAGCTTGCCTTCCCAAACATACGCTCCCCTGAACTCTGTCTGCTAGGACTAACCGGTGACCTGCACCTCCACCCATACTCCAGACTGTGCTATTTGCAGCTGTTTTACTACGCTAAGAAATCCATTCTAATGCACTGGAAGTCTCTAGATCCTCCTCCTCTCCAATTTTGGCGGAAATTGGTGGATGATTCCCTTCCCAGTCAGAAACTGACCTATCTAGCTAGAGGGTGCCCGGAGAAATTTAATGCCATATGGCATTACCTGTGCTTGGACTCGATGACACAGGGAAGAAAGACAACCAGCAGCCTTTTTACATTCTCCAAATTCTGTTACATGCCTGATACACAAACCTTAAACATCAAACATTAATAACTGAAAACAAATCTGCACCTGTAGATGACTTCATTGGCTTTATGTTGTTTCTCTAAATGCAAGCACATGTTTTCTGAGGACCTGAAAGATAAGACAAAAACATTAAGCTACTTGCTAGTAAAGATGCTGGGGACTGTAGTACAGATAGACAGTGGGGCTGTTCCCTACCATGTTAAGCAATCTGTGAAATATTTTTATATCATGGTAAAAACAGCCAGTCAAATTTATGATGCACCAAACCACCACAGATACAAAGTAATAAAAATGTACATGTATAATTGTATCACTATATTTTACCTGATATCAACTTCTTTAATTCGGTTACAAAGATTTACTGAATTAACCAGCAGTAAAACAGAGTTTGGAGACAGGTCATTATTACTGATGCTAAAGAAGGGGGAAAAATGACAAAATATTAATGATCTTGCACCTGAGCCAAACTAAATGGGTCTACTTGTAGATATAGATAGAGTGACGCTTTGCCTATACATTAACCGCAAACAGTATTTATGGTTTGGTCAAGTTGCAGCTCTAAACTGCTTTGCTACTGTTCCACTTGTGAGACAGCAGATTGGGTTGCAAAATAGCCATTTTACCTATTCTGGAACATGCATGTCTTCCAAACAGAATTGCACTTGGCACACTATGAGCAGACTGGGGCATTGGTTAAATGTTATATTGGATATTATGCATATGGCTAGGGGACTTCACATTTCCATTATTATATATCTATACCTTTACCTAAAACCACTGTGTATTTAGCTTTAAGATAATTCTTGTGAGTGATATACAGTACATATGAGGCTATAGTCATTCAATTCTATTTACTTACTTTAGAAGTGTCAGATTGGGGAACACTGGCAAGTATGTGAGAAGGTTTTCAATCATCTGGTAACTTAATGAATTGTTGGACAGGCTGTTTAGAGGAAATGTTCATTGAAATCAGTTACATCTTTCTTAAACTAAAAATGAAATTGAAATTTACCCTTATAAACATTTATGATTATGAACATTCTACTTAACATAGTAACTTAGTAATTGAAGCTAAAAAATATACACATCCATTGAGTCCAAATGTTTTGTCTGAATGAAACCCGCCTTCCTGCTACTAGTCAGTATTTATACAAATAAATTAGTCATTATAAAATGCAGGAACTATCTTGCTCTAACTTGCTTCTTTATGCAAACTCCTGACTTAAGAGTTAAAATGGCTAATGGACCTTGCATATCCAATTGTGATGTTTTTATCTTATTTCTTTGCATATGCTTTTTGATATAGGTATATCTTTATATCTAAATGTCCTTCTTCTATTTGTAAGTCTTTTTAACACCCAAAATGTAATAATTGAGAAATGACATATTTACTAAGAAAATTAAGATCATATATTTCAGCAGTTTCTACCTTTGAATAAGTTGATCCACATAAATGCAAACAACCTCTTCAGAAGGCAAAATTCATTACTCTCTGATACCTTACTTACATGGCAATTTTATGGCTCTAGTTCTAGATCAGTAGGTACACACCTAACAGTTATAACTACATTTTTTTGCTTTACCCTTTTTTGCTAAAAGGCATCCAATTCATCCACAATAATAGCATCGGATCATCCCATATCCAACACCTGACTAACGTTTCAGTGAAGAATCCCTTTCTTATGCTAATGGTGAAGCCTTCTCTCCTACAGTCTCTTATTTTTCTTCTGCGCATGATGTGATATTAACCACATTCAGGTTTGCCCAGCCAACTACCTGAGCACAATTACCAATACTCCAACCAACAGAGCAAATATCTGCAAGCTTTCCACCATGTTCTACTTGGATTTGATGGCTTATTCCTAGTACACTGTATCCACCCCATGGTCTAAACTGGGATACACGATGAAACATGAACTTACTTGATCTTGGTGAGCTCTATGCATGGTTCTAGAGCACGAAAAAGCTTCTTCAACATCTGGACAGTTATGCGACATTCTGTGAGGCTAAAAGAGAAGCAAAAGAGAATTCAGTAATTTGGCAACATGTTGGATTGAATGAAGAAATCAAGGTGGCTACAACAAAGGATGGAACCAAGGCTGAAAGTTTGTTTTTAGAAACCTATAAATCAACAGAAGTCAGACTATAAAAAGGGAATGGTCCATACATTTTACACTACCTTTCGGCTTGTTTTTACCATTTTGCCATCAAAAGGTAACCGGATGTCAAAACTTGTCCATTACATAGATAATACATGGGTATTATAGGTTAAAATATGTAGCCCCCAAATCTGATATATGTCAGGTATATTACAAGATTATGAGGAAAGTGAGGTGGAGAATAGGTCGATGAGATGCCGTTGCAAATCATTTATTTACCTAGTTTCCTGATCTCATTTAGTCTCATAGGTAATAACCTATGCTTTCACAATACTGTATTTATTAGATTGAATGAAGGAATACAAGAGCTCCAGATGTTATTTATTCATGTATTCATACGCTCACTGGTTTTGTTTGCATTAAATAATCCAAAGCAGAGGAATCTTAAATAGGAAATTGATTCTGTTTTTTTGTAAGGCTTTCAACAAAAAAGGTTAAAAAACTCAAGTGTCTGATATTTATTAAGTATGAACCCCCAAGTCAATGGGATTTGTCCTAAGTCAAGCCATATTTTCAATTCAAGTTTTTTCAAGTTTGTAAACTTGCAAATTAAAAGTATTCAAGTTTTTTTTATTCAAACAAATTTTCCATATTAATAAATAAGCAAGCATTCAAGTTTTTTCCATTTTGAGTTTATTTAAATGAAAAAAACTCTCCAATTCCCAAACTCGAAAATTGATAGATAAGCCCATTATAGTTTGGATAGGGCGAATGAGGGCGAGTGCCTAGTTTACTGACATTTATAGACCTTTGATTAAAATAGGAAAAAGAACAAACACAACAGGAAACAGGCTATAAGTTCAAGTACTAGCACCCAAAGACATGCAAAAATTGCCATGTTTCAGATTCCAGGGGGTTCAAAAGGGAAGTGACATAGTTTGAGAAGTTGTGAAGGAACATTTAGCTTGATTAACTTTTCAGTTTTATGCTTTATATATGATATAAAAATGTTCCACCTGAATGTTTTGGACAACTCAGGCAATTCAGCTGCTCCTTTAGCAGAAGTCATGAGGCTTTTATGACTGTAGAGGAAAAGACAGAGTTACTGTAATTCTATTGAATAACACATAGTTACAGTTTACAATTTATTATTCTGTAAAAAACAGGAAGAGGAAAAACAATGCTGGGAGCAACTGACATCACACCAGGAAGGGGAATGGCAGGGTTTACATACTTACAGAAAATAAACACCTGCAATATGACCTTTATCACTAGGTGGCAATATAACAATATGTATCCATATAAACCATTAAACATATACGATAAAAAAGTGGGCAGCACACTCCCCACCTGGTATTTTTAGATTATTATATAAGTATGAAGAAAAGGATTATTTTATTTCTTTTATTTTGAGCCTGCTGTAGCCCATTTCTCTTGCATACCGTGAGGTAGCTTCAACACTACACTATTATTAGAATGTGAATCAACTGACATGCAGTGCACAGTTCTGTCCCATAGGTCTAATACTTTGCTCTTTAAAGAGAAATTAAACCTTATTTACATCATAACATTGTCTTTGCATGAGCTTTAGAATTTTGCCATAAAAGTATTAGCCTGATGCTTTTAAATCAGGCTACATCATCCCATTTTCCTCTATGAGGAGGCTGCCATATTTGTGTTTCAGGACTCCGTTAGCATAAGAAGCTATAACTGACAGTTTGCAAAGGGACAGTCAGGTTGGCAAAACAGTCTGGTTTAGGATCTTCAAGTAACAATTACTTACAAAAGCAGGTCTATCAATGAAAAATGATGAACATGACCTATTGGAAACTTTTAAGGTACATTAATATTTTGATTTTTTTAGTGTCAGTATCACTTTAAGAAGCTTAGAGCAGTGTTATAGCAGGGCCCAGGGTGTAGATTAGGAAGTTTTATAGGATATACAAAAGGACAACAAGCAATCCGGACTCAAAGGGATCTGTTAAAACTTGAACTTTATTCCAACATGTTTAAAAACAAATGCCTGACGCGTTTCGTGTGTATGGGGCACTTAGTCATAGGCTGCCTATGACTAAGTGCCCCATACGCACGAAACGCGTCAGGCATTTGTTTTTAAACATGTTGGAATAAAGTTCAAGTTTTAACAGATCCCTTTGAGTCCGGATTGCTTGTCGTCCTTTTTCAACATTTAAGAGATAACTCCCTTCAGCTGCGGGTTCGGGGCTGCAAGCACCCGGACCATTACGGAACTTTGGTGAGCATTCGTTGATTCTCTGCCTTTGAACCATCTGCCTATTATTATATACAGACCTTAAGAGACTGACTCGGGGTTTTTACACCCGAGTCAGACCAACCACTTGGTATTTATTTTTCTTTTCCCCTTTTATTTGTTTTTATTTAATTGGTTGTTGGGCTTTATTCGTTGGCCAGGCTGTGCTTATTATAGCCAATTTGGCCAGTTATATACACACTGATGTTGGCATAATTTGCTAGTTATAGTTATTCATTTAGGAGACACTCAACATAAATTTACGCTCTTAGAGCGCTATAACTTTTTATAGGATATACAGAAGCTTAACATTCACAGGGTACAGACTGCACTTGTATAACCATGCACTTGCAGGGAGTGGAGAATGGATAGAACATGCACTCTGACAGCAGGTTATAGAATATATTGCTTTTGACTCCAATAGCTGTGATAGTGGCTGAGTTTCCCCTGAGACCTCTCTGCTTGGGCCTCTATGGAGCTGGGCACAACCACTGTGGACAATCCTTGCCAGATAGTAGAACTCACCAGACACTTGGAATCGACAAAGGTTTTTTATTTGGAGTGGATGCACAAATTCTGGAGATTAAAAGGAACATTTGCCCTCCTAACCTCTGAAGCAGCTCCTCACACATGGATAGCCTCACACATGGATAGCAGGAAGAGGAAAAAGAATGATGGGAGGAACTGATATCCCACATAAAGAAGGAGAATGTAAGGGTTTAGAAAATAAACACCTTGGTCACTTGGTGGCAATATAACAATATGTATGCATATAAAACATTAGAAATTTACAATAACTACGCTATTAGTTAGTCATTGTTATAAGAATACATTGCATAGAAAATAGTTTCAACTCAATTCTCACAATAATTAACCTTCAGGCTGGAATATCAGTATCTAGGAGACCAGCTAGACATTTTTCCCAAATATCAATCTAACTGGCCTTAAGCTGGGCACTACAAATACAAAGTTTTTTAATCACTGGTTTAGAGGAAACACTCACTGCATAGGGGAGGAGTTGGAGTAAGATGATTAGACTTTTCAGATTTCCAAGGACAGTCCCTTGATTAAAGGGGATTCATTTTGTCCCAGGAATCGTCAATGGTGCTGTAACTCCATAGAATTAAGGGTGACTCTTTTTTCTTGTTGTTATTTTACTGCGTTGGTGCACACTTGTGTGGCTGATGACAAGCATCTGTTCATTCTCCAAATAAAATAAAATTACAAAACTGAGGGCAAATGGTTTCTTCACTGGATGAAATGAAAGAGGGTGAGGACAAAGATTGTTGGTGTGCATCCACTCAAAACATATATATTAGTAAAAAAAACACTTCTGATAAAATACGCCCCACTCAGTGTAAATATGTTGGTGTGATATCAATAATAGAAAATAGACATAATAGAAAATAGTGCAGAATATGGTTTGTCATAGACTAAGATTAGGATCACTAGAAGTAAAACCTAATACGGTTATCTGGCTTAATTGCAGGAAATGCAAAGAGAGGCAACTTCCTGAGATTAAGTCAGATCGCTGTGAGTAATATGTTTTACTCACAGCAATCTCAATGTTAGACTATGGCAAGGAATTTCCAGGAAGATTTGTAGCCAGCAGTAGCAATTTGTTAATGCTGGCTACAAATCCCCCCTTGTGTCACTGCGCTAGGATTTTTTGTATATACAGGTATTTATTATAATCTTTTTATTGATATTTCATTGTGTTTATATTGTGCTAAAATTCTGTAACTGAACCATAAATGGCACTCTTTCCACTTTAATTAAATTTCTTTTTAGAAATAGCTTTAGGATATCTTATGGTTATTGTATATTGTATAGCATTTATAATACAAGAATCACTACTAGTAATTTATATGGAATGTTAACCTTTTTGGTAATTAATTCTTAAACTATGTATGTTTTTTTTATTCACTGTTATGAAGTAGTCACTATTATCATGTTTTTGGGGTTACACTTATTTTGTGAATTACCACTTGTATGAATGATTAGAAGTTGATTACACTGAGTTATTTATGTGTAGGCCCTTGAAATAACACAGCCATAACCCAGGACATTTCAGGCCCACTGGCCTTCAGGTGGACAGCTTTGCTATATAATAAAGCGCATTTTTTATTTGGTCTCCTGTTTTGTTGTTTTGCAGAATTGAATGGATGTCAATTGTACCTCTCCTTATCCTGAAAAGTAACTTCCACTTTCTGGGTTCCCACAAAACTGCAGTGAAAAGAAAAA
Source organism: Xenopus tropicalis (assembly GCF_000004195.4). Lineage (NCBI taxonomy): Eukaryota > Metazoa > Chordata > Amphibia > Anura > Pipidae > Xenopus > Xenopus tropicalis. The sequence goes on from NC_030680.2 coordinate 51,492,043, forward strand.
AAGAGAGGTGCCAATGGGTGCTTAGTTTTTTGGATACAGTGACATTTAGGTTACAGTTTACTTAGCAATAGTTCATTAACATACCTAATTGAAACATCTGTCATGTTGTCTATGGAATTAAAAGACTTCACAAGGTAAATCACTCCATCCATGGAGATTTTATTTCCATTCAAACTAAAATAACAAAAGCATTATGAGAGGACAACAATTGAGATGGGATTGTCAACATTCTTGTGATGATTGTAAAATGTATTACTGACACTTGAAATGAGGCAGTACTCTCTGATTTCAGTTTTTCCCCCACTTCTTTTTGTTTTGTACCCCCTGACTTCTTCTGTCTTATAAATGCAAAATGATTTTTTTATTGCATTATTTATTTTTATTTACTCTCAACAATCATAGTTAATTAATTGCCTACATGAATTTGAGATAAAGACAAACGTTAGCACTTAGATGTATTTCATGTTATGTTGAAGTGGATTTTTCATTGACTGCCCTATACAGTACTGACTGAATATACAATAATAGGGCTCATTTACAATTAAAGCTATAAGTGCGGTTGCACTAAATGCATAAGGTCATGCACATATGTGCCCACTAATAGCGGAAGCCTTAAAGGTACAGATAAGCTAATTCAAGGGTTCTCACTGTGTGTCAGTAAGTGCAACAGACTTGCATGTCTATCTTTAAAATGACTCTAAACAACCCCCAGAACAACATTCATTAGTCCCTGCATTCAGTCTGATCTGGTTTCTAATTTATAAATTGAAATCTTCAGCTCCTTTCCTCTTCTTCCTGGTACAAGCATGAAGCCCTGCTCCCTTTTCTTGTTCAGCTCTCCTCATCTCTCTGACTACAGGGTAGTCCAAGAGGAGAGCCTTCTATGTGTGCCTGACAGAGAAGAAGCTTTCTGGGAATGCACAGAGAAGCAGGAGCCAATGTGCAGCAACAGCAGTTTTTTCTGTGCCCATACATAACTGCTTGACTCACTGTGCATTCCCAAAAAGCTTCTTCTCCAATGGGAAAATCAAATCTGCCTGAATGAGATCTGGCCAATTTTAGGCCTGATATTGGTCGGGTAGGCCTTTTGGAGGTGGCCATACATGGGCAAATAAGCTGCCAAATCTGTCTGAAGGACCCATTTCGGCAGCTGAAATCTGCCTGTGTATGGCCACCGTAGGCCAATATCTAAATGGTTGCTCTGCAAAACCTTGTGCCTTTTGTTACATCACCCCACAGAGGTGTAGCGTTAATTTTGCCATTTTTTTGAAACTCTGGAATAGTATATATGCTTAAACTACCATAACCCCCACTGTATATTTCGCCGCTTGCTATATTAGTGCACGATTTAACGCACGTAACCATTACGTTCGTAGAACTACTTTTCTGCAAATGACCATTTCCCTGAAAACTGGAGGATGCATCACTCTAGGGCCAACACATACTTGAAAAAAATCCCACAGCAAAGTTCATATTGTGTTGCCAAAAGCTCACAAACCACAATTTTCTATAAGTACCGCCTGCCCCAAGTAGGTGAATAATGCGATATTTAGCGCGTCTAACGCTTCTTATGTGTTTGTGAATCATGCGTTGGTATTATTTCTATGCGAGAATTAACGCAATACGTTAAAATTAACGCCTTGCGATCATGTGTTAACGAACGCGATAATACTTTAGCAAATCGCGCGGTTTTTTTTTCGCATCAATTTTAACACTAAAAAGCATGCAATAACGCTTATCACACTTTAGTAAATCAACCCTATAGTTTTTAAAGTGAGCATGCCTTGGGTACATAAAAATACCAATATATACTCACTTAAGAAAACGCAGACTTTTTAGATCAGGGAGAACCTCTGTTATGCGCTTGATCCCAGAATTTTCCAAGTTGTTTTCAGACAAGCTAAGAGAATGATTAAAAAGCAGGTTATGTTTCACAAAACAAAAATGACTACTGAAATACATACAGTATCTGCGGCATATTAAAAAGATCAAATTCACATACTCCAGGCTTGTTAAATGGCTGCACTTTTGGAATATAGAGCAAAGTTTCTCAAAAACTTTATCAAGATGTCGACTGCCAATTATCCTGCAAAACAGCATAAATGTAATAAAAATAACAATACATGCTTAAGCAGGCATGGTGGAAACACAGCTGAAACACACAGGCTTTAAGATATTGACATCCCAGTGGTAAAACAACAGAGGAAACAGACCCCATGGTCACATGTAAAGATCCATTTGTTTGTCAAGGTTACTACCAATATGGTGGGAAATATCAGGCTGATTGGCCATTTGGCCATCAGATCATAATTGCCAAT